>NC_138769.1:448763539-449363539 GCF_965119305.1 Pelophylax lessonae
AGCTGACCTGCTTCTTGTGCCCATATGACAGTGAATGATTGGCACCCATCCCCAGACTTCATGGTGTGCTCACAATGCTTTAGGTGTTTGAAATGATCTGAACTGTTTAATGACAACTGGGATTATACGGCCGAAGCAAAAGTGCAGCTGCTACCTATAACAACTAATCAGATTCCCTCTATCAATCTACCAAAACAAAAAGAAAATCTAATGGGTTAAAATATCCCACGGCTTCAACTTTTTATAAATCAATCTGCTGTCTGGGTGTTACAAATAACAAATAATTAGAAATATAATTCTTATTGCAGATATAATGTATTTACAATAAAACACAACGCGGAAATAATGCTAGTGGGTTTTCTTAAAGTTGTATTCATTGTACATAGGTTGATCTGGCAGCTACTCAGTTCTGGGACTTGTAGTTCACCAAAGTAGAATCATGTCGGTCTGTAAGTGTGTATTGGAGTTGCAAGTCCCAGAGCCGATCCCCTACAAATGATGAATCGATGCAGCCATGGAAGCGCCATTATCACTTTACCCTCGGTTAATTATGTAACAAATTTAGTACCTCCTACCTCCTCGTCAGACAAAGTTTCTTGTCTGATGCTGGAAATGTCCCTTTGTACTAATATATACTCCAACCTTTGTGAGAATAGGTGTATCTATATATAAAATATTTTTTTTTATTATTAATATTTTTATTAAAATGTCCTTTTTTATTTAAATATTTACAAACCCTTCTGGAACACACACGCATATATTTATACACAACTGTTTATGTATATACTGTATTTACGTGTTGAGTCTGGTGGTGGTGCCCTATGTGGCAGTGCTAGGTTTGGTGGTACTGTATAGTACTTATGGTGGTGCTGTATGTGGCAGTACTAGATCTGATGATGCCCTGTATAGCATTGCTGGATCTGGCGGTGCCCTAAATAGCAGTGTTGGGGTCTGATGGTGCCCTATATAGTAGCGCTGGGTATGATGGAGCTCTATGTATCAGTACTGGATCTGGTGGTGCCCTTATAGTGCTGGGTATGGTGGTTCTCTATGTAGCAGTGCTGTACCTGGTGGTGCCCTTTATAGTCGTGCGGGGTATGGTGGTGCTTTATGTAGCAGTGCTGGGTCTGATGGTGCCCAATATAGTGGTGATGGATCTGGTGGTGCCCTATATGGTAGTGCTGGGTTTGGTTATACGTTATGTAGCAGTGTTAGGTCTAGTGGTGCTGCATATAGCAATGCAAATCTGGTGGTGCCCCATATAGTACTGCTGGGTCTTTTGGTGCCCTATATAGTACTGATGAGTCTAGTGGTGCCCTATATAATAGTGCTGGGTTTGGTGTTGCCCTGTATAGTAGTACTGGGTATGGCAGTGTCCCATGTAGTAGTGCTGGGTCTGGTTGTACTGTATGTATAACAGTGCTGGCTCTGCAGGTGCTGTTTATGTCAATGTAGGTCTTGTGGTGCCCTATATAGCAGTGTCGAGTCTTGTGGCGCCCTATATAGTAGTGCTGGGTCTGGTGGTGCCCTAAATAGTAGTGTTGAGTCTTGATGCGCCCTATATATATAGTAGTGCTGAGTTTTGTGGTGCCCTATATAATAGTGCTGGGTCTGGTGGTGCTCTGTATAGTAGTGCTGGGTCTGATTGTACTGTATGTAATGCAGTGCTGGCTCTAGTGGTGCTGTATATAGCATTGTAGGTCTGATGGTCCTTTGTATAGTAGTGTTGGGTCTTGTGGTGCTCTAGATAGTAGTGCTGAGTTTTGTGGTGCCCTATATAGTAGTTCTAGGTCTGGTGGTGCCCTATACAGTAGTGCTGGCTCTGGTGGTTTCCTATATAGTAGTGCTTGGTCTGGTTGTACTGTATCTAGCAGTGCTGGCTCTAGTGGTGCTATATATAGCAATGTATGTCTGGTGGTGCCTTGTATAGTAGTGCTGGGTCTTGTGGTGCCCTAGATAGTAGCGCTGAGTCTAGCAGTGCCTTATATAGTAGTGCTGGGTCTGGTGGTGCCCTATATAACAGTGCTGGGTCTGGTGCCCGTGAGCCGCACATCCCATAGGTGAGATAGGGAGAGAGACAAGAGCACGCTGCATACACAAAGATTTAAATTTCGCGGATGAATTACCATCCACCAGTTGCCTAGCAACTTAATTCAAGTAGAGCTAAAAATATGCAAGGATTTTGTATTGTCATTAATAAAAATGGCACTGTGACACAGCAGATCAGTGTAGAATTGTCAGCAGCCATGGCTAGTGTACAGGCAGGATCTGGATGGCCCTTGTGCCCTCCTGGCAGGACCATGCTGATCACACATCACTGCCAATATAGCACTTTTATCCTTCATAGGATCAGAAATAGGAATTAGTACTGCTTTATAAAAATAGCTTTCGCTTTATTTGGCTAGTAGGTGATATTATTACTATTCCCATTTAAGCGGTGTCTTCCTACAATCCAGCATGCATTACTGGGGCTGATTTACTAAAAGTCTCATTTTACTGTGCTGCGTTCATGCACCAATCAGGATTCAGGGAAAGAAAAATCACTGGTGTAGAAAATGAGCTTTAATAGTGATTTGTGTGTGAGCTCAGTGACAGCATGTGGGGTGCATCTCTGTCCCCCCCAGCCTTGTTCCCACCATAGCCTCTTCCAGCAGTAATCGGCTGGGACAAATAGATCATTAAAAGGTCAAAGTCACACTCTGAGGTGAATGGACTATCTGTATCCGTTCAATGCATTGACCTTTGTCTTTACTACCTGCTGTCTGTATTCATGTAGGATCATGGCAATTGAAGCTGAGATTACCCTGGTGTCAGTGAGGGGAGCTGATCGCTAATAACCCTTTCCCTGCCAGCACACCACACACACACTAAGAAAAAAAGAGTCTCTTCTGCTCACATATTCCATGCATGTCAATATACACACAGACACAAATCATGGAACTTGTATGGGGGGAGGCGAGATTCCCACAATAATAAAAATAAATCGCTGTAGATGTATAATCTAGTAAGAAATAACTAGCTAAGTGTACTACAAAATATAAGATATATATAGCTCAAACCTTTTTTTTTTTTTTTTTTTTTTTTTTTTGCATATACATATATGTTAGAGTGGATTCTAATCCATTTCTACTCTATCCAAAACAAAAAAAAAAAAAGTATTAAAATGTGAAAAAAACAAAGGACGTCCAAAAAAATGAAAATGTTAATAACCAGTAAGAATTCACAGATCGAATTAATATTGTACATACGTGACTTTAGAAAGTGTAGATCGTTGTTTGTTACTGCACAAACTATATATATATATATATATATATATATATATATATATATATATATATATATATATATATATATATATTATTTATATATATATATATATATATATATATATATATACATACATATAACCGGATCTAGGGACACGTTATTAATTTAGGCAAAAGTTTAATTGATCATATTGTACACACTATTATATATATATATATATATATATATATATATATATATATATATATATATATATATATATATATATATATATATATATATATACATATATATATATATATATATATATATGTATATAATATTAATATAATATCATTGGTCCTGGTTTATCTTGTACTTTATATTTATTGGGATTCGGAAGGTCAATATATTTTTGGCTAAATAAAATAACTCCAGTTTTAACACAATTGTTTATCCATATAATAAAAATATGTACTTTTTCGCTCTGTTTAGTAAAGCTGCTCTGAATTCAAGGAATCAGGTGCAGAAGAATTTTCTATTTTTTGTTTCTCTGCACATGGATGGTTGGCTATTCACTATAAACTTAAGTTTTCAGGGTAAAATGTACATTCTCCTTTAGTAAATCGCTCCAATACAGGCTCAGCTCCAGTATAAGCGATAATTTATAACACAGGCTATGTCTAATTAAAAAAGAACATCTACGAGATGGTGCCTGAACTGGGTTTTAGAAGCCTAAATTGTCCAATGGATTTCTTCCTAGGGAGATCCATTTAGGTTATTTGTAGGAAAACAAAGTATTTGTCATCTTTAAGGCCACACAGGTCACCCAGACAGTGTCCCCGCAGTAGATCGCTCACACCAGGTACAGCGATTATCTGTACTTAAACATTATCGTAGTTTGTGCCTGCATTTTCCCCCTGCTAAGTAAAGCCACATGCATTGCTTATTAATTGATAGCTGTGCTGCTTAAATGACATTGTAAAGGGGATGTATACAGCTAGTTGCTTCACAAATTATACAACACAACAGATCTCCCTCTTGTGCAATTAAGACAATAACTCAGAATCCTATTTGCATTTACAAAGGTATATGTTTTCCCACAGCTAGTATTCTAGTGAGGAAATGAGCAGAAATGAAATCAATATTGTCTATAGGAGAACAGATCCTCTGGCTGCTGCAGGCCACTGAGACCTATAAGGTCAGGAGGACAAGTGTATTGTCAGGGGGGTTCCATGGTGAACAGGTAATCAGCATGACAGTCCCATTCTACAGCACATCCTCTGTCTCCTCTGCCACACAGTACCCAGAGAGGAAAGGGTGATTGTAGGTTTATTTATTGCTTAAGGTTTGTTCATATTAATACCATCAGTGCCTTTGACCAATCAACAGAATTGTGTGAGACAGACAGACAGACAGACTGCTACCTATACATTTATTCATATTATTCACATATCTAGACTCAAGCACCATCATTAATAATGCACACATACTTGGAAAGTTAAAGCAGTGCAATAGTCATGATGTGAAAATGTAGCAGCCAGATTTCAGTCCACTAAAATATGCTGATTGGTTGCTATAGATTGCTGCATCTGACATTTTAGGATTTGTGAAATAGGACCGACACACATGCAAACTTTTATAATGCACACATTTAAAATAAAACCTATTAGATTTGCTGCAAAAATATATATAATATTGATAGGACATATGTTACTAAATGTAAAGAATTTATTTATTTTTCTAAGGTAAATTGTACCCAGTCCCAGAAAGTATCTCTCTTTTCACATAAAGAGAATTTAAACAAAAAATATATATCTATGTTGAATATTCGGATCAATTAAATAATTAATTGCTAATGGGATGTAGTTTTTATTTTTATTTATTTATTTTTTTTAAGGGGGAGGATCACTCTTGCTTAGTAAAAAAAAAAAAAAAAAGAATCACCTTAGAAATTTACTTTTCCAAAAATATATGCTTTTGGTTTTTCTTTAATGTTATGCCCATTTAATAACTGATATATATATATATATATATATATATATATATATATATATATATATATATATATATATATATATATATATATATATATATATATATACTGTGTATGCTTTGAGACTTTACCCTGCAAAACCAAATGGCTTTGGTTTCATTTCAATACAGGTACAATTCAACAGCTGTGTTTATATATATATATATATATATATATATATATATATATATATATATATATATATATATATAGTTACAATTACAGTTACAATTCAACAGTTGTGTTATATATATATATATATATATATATATATATAAAACACAACTGTTGAATTGTAACTGTATTGAAATAAAGCCATTTGGTCTTGTAGGATAAAGTCTCAAAGCATACACAGCACTTAATATACAGTGCAGTTGTACTTTTTAATATAAAATGACAGTATAAAGTGCAGTTATACGTTTTCATATAAAATGACAGTATACGGTGCAGTTATATTTTTAATATAAAATTGCATATGTGTGTGTGTTTGTGCTATCAGACAACAGCTTTTCAGATACCCATTTAAGAATTAATTCACATTGTTCAGTTTTTAAGGACAATGTAAGCGGATTGGACAATGGTACTGAAAATCAGCATTAGCTTACTTTTTTGCAGCTGTTTGGTAATGGGTTTCTGAAAAAGTCTTTGTTCACATTTCTATGCTAAAAAACACAGCACAAAAAAGACCCTCAGTCTGGGATAAGCAGGCCACCTATCACTGCACTCTGGAAAGTGTACAGAAAAATGGTGCATGCAGGGGTTTGAATGCACTCAGCCATAGCATACTGCATGTAACCACAGATGTCTGTACTGTTCCATTAGTTATACTGGTACAGAACAGTGCTCTTGGTTTCCTTACTATGTATAGGCTTGGTAAATCCCACTGCAGCACTGGTAGGAAAGCCTTTATAGAGCCTGTACTTGAATGAGTATAGATCTATCTATCTATCTATCTATCTATCTATCTATCTATCTATCTATCTATCTATCTATCTATCTATCTATCTATCTATCTATCTATCTATCTATCTATCTATCTATCTATCTATCTATCTATCTATCTATCAAGTATGTAATATATATGTTTGTGTGTGTGTGTTAGTAATAGAGTGTAAGTAATAGACCCCCACCTGTTCACTCTGGGTAAGGCCCCCCGCGAGTAAAAATCTGCATTCTGCAGTGTCACAGACAATTTAAGAGCTCTGGCACTTTTGCACAAGTTTTGAAGATTTAAAAATGCACAAACAAATGGTATTCCACTGCTGATTACAGGGAAATATGCGTATATTAATTAATTAATTAATTACATACATAAATAATTATTAAGTGTATATGTACAACTCAGTATAAGCTAATACAAATACAAGCAATGACAGCAGTCTGTTTGCTCTAAAACAATATAGCATTGTTTCACATTTGGTAGGTTCACTTTAAGGGTTCATGGACATGTTTTAAATATGTGGTATACTAAAACTCTAATGTGGTAGCCTTTAACATCTTGGTTTTTTTTTTTGCTTTTATTTCATTTATGATTTCCATTTTGCATTAACACTGTGAGATAAGAGTGATGCCTTTATTTTTTTAGATTGAAATAATAACATGACAGATTTCCATATATAGGTTATACTTCTCAAGAGTGAATCACTCTTCACAAAATATATCAATATGCACAGAATTGTTCAGTTTTAGATGATGAGACACAGTTATTGTTGTTGTAGTGTGGTCATAGAGTCTACACTTCACATTAAAGAAGGAAGAATGTGTTGTGGTAACTGTGCAGTGTTTGATGAAGGCCTTTTCTTTAGTGGCGATGAATCACTAAAAGAAATCTGAACTCTTAAAGCACAATTCAGAGATTAACTGTTTCCCAAAAGAAAGCTTGAGTTAGAAATGCTCAATAAATGTTATTGAATCTCAAATCAAACATACCAATATTGTATTTTACAGTGTTTTCATCTACAGTGTGCCTAGTAGCTCATGCTGTGTATGGTAGATTAGGCATTAGAGTTGTGGGGCTTCTAGAACAGTAAGGTTCATATATGCACCTCTAGGTGGTAGTTAATTACGTTCATGCTCAATATAGATAGTTATAGGATCCTAGGCCTTCCCCACCTCCTCAGCATGGGGGTTCACTGTATACCTTCTTGGTCTTGCAGGCCTGGTAACAGAATTGATTAATATTCACATCAGATACAGTATATGCATGCAGGACATTTAGGAACTATGGGACCAGCAGTGTTTGGAGCAATACCTTGTGTTACCACTACAGAAGGAGTGGATTGATTGAATTTCTCTGTTGGTGAAATAAACCTTTGTTGAAATTCCTGATCATTTGCAGGGAAATGTAAAAAAAAAAGGCACATAACTTGATGCTAATGTGAATACATGTTCCGATCATCAAGAAGTATTGTTTTAGTAAATTACCCCTTGTTTTATTCGGGACATACAGGAATAAAACTCAGGGGGAAAAAAACCCTTTATGTTATCTGTTGAGTAACCTGCTTTTAATGAAGGAATAGAAATAAAGGATACCCTTTCGCTAAACTTAGAGAAACGTGGAATAGGCATAAACATTTTCTGCATTGGGTCTGCTTCTTAATATTTTAACAGTCTTTAGAGATTAAAGAAAGATTTATAAATTGCAGAGCATACAGAAACAGTTGTGTAGCTAAAATACATCTGTTATTACCACCCACAAGTGATATAGAGTTAAGGCATACAGTTAAAATATTTATAAAAGAGTGCAAAATGTACTTAAATTACTAAGTATAAAAAAGTGCATTATGTGGCTGCTAAAATTTAGTGGAGTACAAAATCTAACTTTAATTTTGGAGCCTAATTTATGAAAGTTTTAGGTCCTAAGGAAAGCTAAGCAGGATAGAAGCTACACAGCAACTTGTACATACTTAACAAATTGGAGCACAGTCTTCATGTCTGCATGGTGTAGAGCTTTTAGAAGCATCTAGATTAGTGAAACCAGATATGCACATCCATATTTATTTATTACAGGTACTTATATAGCATTGTCAATGTAAGCAGCGCCATGTATATCTATCTATCTATCTATATATATATATATATATATATATATTTTTTTTTATATTGTACATATGCATCAGTCCCTGCCCTCAAGGAGCTTACAATCTATACAATCTAGGAGGGTCCCTATCTCACATTTGTACACATGCTAGGGTCAATTTATAAAGTCCACATTAATTCCATATAAACATAGATTCCTATTTCTGAAAATAAAACTTAAAGCCAACATCTGGGTTGCTTTTAAATTTTATGCAGTGACAATCCCCCAACACACACACACACACACACACACACACACACACATTGCATTGTTTAAACGCTCCTTTGGCTGGGGGGGGGGGGGATAAGAACAAATACTTATCTTATTTCTCCCTCCCAAAGGCTTCCTCCTCTTCCCATCTCTCAAAGTCAGTCGCTGTCCAGCTGGTCACATCTGTCTGACATCATCATGTACAATGCAGGATCAGCAGTCCTGCATTGTTATAGGAAGAGATGGCAAGGGATAGTAAAGGATAGTACTGGCTGCTGGAAGAGTGAGGAGTAAGGTAATTATTTGTACCTCCCCACCCCCCCATCAAAGCGAGCAGCACATGGGCACATTTAAAAATAGCCTGGATTTGGGTTTTAGAACAGGTCAACAGGAATTTGAACATATATCTAAAGCCAAAAGAATATTTTGTTTTTATTTTGATGTCTGTGTCACATTGTGGGGATTTCCCTTTATTTCATGTTCTAGATACTCCAAAGTCTTAGTTGTTATCAGAACAGGTGTCCCCATTTATATATTTTTCCATAATATATTTTTACCAAGAGAACCAATAGAGAGGACAAACCTCCCTAGTATGACAGAAACCCCAATAAAAACCAGACATGGGTTGTATGGATTCCAAACTTTAAACTTCAAGCTTGTCAAATATTGGTCATTTTGTTTAACTAGTCTTGAAATCAGGCCACTCCTGCTAAATAGCACAGCCAGGTTATTGAACTCCACTACAGTATCAATACATAGAGGTTGATTTACTAAAACTGGAGAGTCCAAAATCAGGTACAGCTGTGCATGGTAGCCAATTAGCTTCTAACTTCAGCTTGTTCAATTAAAGGAGTTGTAAAGTCAGAAGGTTTTTTTATCTTAATGCATTCTATACATTAAGATTAAAAGTACCTGAGCCTCATCTCTGTTCAGCGATGTCCATGGGTCCCTCAGCTTGTCAGGGGACTCACCCTCCTGATTGGCTGAGACACAGCCGCTGTGCCATTGGCTCCTGTGGCTGTCAATTAAAGGTAGTTGGCCAATTAGGAGAGAGAGGGAGCAGGGCCAAATGGCAGCTCTGTGTCTGAATGGACACATGGAGCTGTGGCTCAGCTCGGGTGCCCCCATAGCAAGCTGCTAGCTATGGGGGCACTCAACAGGAGGGAGGGGCTAGGAGCAGCAACGAGGGACCCGAGAAGAGGAGGATCTGGGCCACTCTGTGCAAAACCAACTGCACAGAGCAGGTAAGTATAACATGTTTGTTATTTATTTTATTTTTTTAAAACTAAACTTTACAATCACTTTAAGCTTTGAAAAAAAAAATGGAGGCTGGTTGGTTTCTGTGCAGAGCTGCACCCAATTTTGCACTCTCCAGTTTTAGGAAATCAATTCACTGATGGCAAAGAATAAATCCCATTTTGTGGATAAGACAAAGATACATCAACTGGACGCTGATGAGGTGGTGGGGTTGATTTACCAAAAGAGTATTGGCAGTTTATTTAGCAAAGTTAATTTTCACTTAGCTTAGTGCGTGAGAAGCTGTGTTGACTTCAGTCATCCAATTATGTATGAGCAAATGTCCTGTCTTTAAAAATTTTCCTTGCATATGATTGGGTATTTTAAGTGAACACTCATTCCCCGAGCTAATTGAAAATTCACTTGGCAAAGCAAACATGCTTTATTTCTTTATTAACTCTATCCCAATGTCATGCCAACTCTATCCTCTGCTCATGTCAGCACATACACTGCAGCAGTTACAGGAGACTGCATCTGTACAATTTCTGGTAATCACACCAGTTGCATTAAAAAAAAAAAAAAAAATATATATATATATATATATATATCCAAACTCTGAAATTTGTTTAGCTTCAACCAAATCATATATTGCTGCATTAGAAAATCAAGAGAATAAACAAAAATGCACTACATAGACTACACATTAATATTAATGATGTCATCATAGGCATTTGAGAAGCATGCTAATGAAAGACCTTGTAGTAAACAAATAGTAAAGATATCTGTCAGGGCCAATTTATTTCTATGCATGTGCACAGAGGTGCATTTTTTTTTTCTCACAATGTTACGTGGGTGCATTGTTATGCATCAATGTGCATTTCCTTTGTGCATTAACATACGCTAATGCGTTTTTTTCCATGTTTTTTTATTTTATTTAGTATTTTGAGTATGTAGGGTTAACAGTCATTAGTCTATGCTTTTTAATATTTTTGCATTTTATGTGATGCTATTGACTTTTAGGGGCCTCCCAATGCATTAAAGCAAATAAAAAAATTAAATGGCATATTTTTTAAAATTTCACTGTACTGTAGCATTGACATAGCAACAGACAGGGTTTGATTTACTAAAGGCAAATTTTAGAAAAGTGCAGTTGCACTGTGCAAATGCAGTTGATCCAGAGTTTAGTAAATGAGGTAAAGCTTCACTTTGCAAAGAATACCCAATCACATGCAAGGAAAATAAACAGCATGTTTGCTTTCACATGATTGAATGATGGATGGCAGCAGAGCTTCTACTCATTTACTAAGCTCTGGAGCCAGTGCAACTGTAATTTGGAAAGTGCGCAGTCTCTTTGTCTTTAGTGAATCAACCCCACACTTTTTTGTATCATGTGGAAAAACAACATGTATCTTAGCGTTTTGGAATGCTTGGTTCCACAATCGCTGGTTTAAGTGGGTACTGTTACTAAATGCAAAAAATTCTTAGATGGGCATCTTATTGAACACAATATACAGGGATATGGGAAGTTGTAGAGGCATAATACACACACACACACACACACACACACACACTCACATGCACACACGCCAGTTGAGCTGAATGGACTAGTGTCTTTTTTCAAGCTTACCAACTATGTAACCATGCATTAAAATGCACCTGTGGCCCTCAATATGCTAACATAGGCAAAGGTTGTAGTCTGTCAGCCCAAATACCAGTAAATGAGTATTGCACGTGTACACAGTTTTTAAAGTCTTTTTTCACTGAAGTTAAGTGAGATGCCAGCTGATATTAAAATTTGATAAACAAATAAAAAGTACATTGGTATATTTGATTGTAACATTTCATACAATTATTATGACAGAACACGTATGCAAAGTTTTAAAGCAAAATACAAGTTTAAAAAGACAATTTTTACTATATTTTTAAACAGTTATTATTTTCCACTTTCACTTTTAAAACCCACAGCTGTTTTTTCACATAATCATATGCTAATATTTTGTAACTGCTGATGTTAAACAATATTAATAGAGAACATATTTAGACATTTATCTTTATTTTTTCTTAGTTGTTTAACTAATTCTTCAGAATTCAGCCATAAATTATACCCCTGGCATTGTCCACTAACTGAGATGTGCACAACTGTCACTTGGCTCTATGAACTTATGTAGATTGCATAGTCCCATCATTTTGCTTGAAAAAGAGAAAAGACAGAACTCACCTCCACCAGCAGCGTGAAGCCTCATTCCCTATTGTGTGTTTAACAAGAAAATGCATTTCATTACCGTGGGGCTAGTTTACACCTATGTGCTGCAATTCAGCACATTAAAAAAAAAAAAAAAAAAAAAAAAAAAGAAATTATAGCCATTGTGTGCAAAGAAAATGAACAGACCAAATGAAATGAATTGTGTTTTGTGTGCATTTTGGGCATTTGAACCTTTTCTCTTCCGCATAACACATACATTACCATAAGTACTTCAAATGCACATGTTAACATACATGCAGTAGAATGCATCAAAAACATGCTTTATCAGGCTGTGCATATATGTGAAAGGTCCTTTGTCTGCTTTTAAAAGATTATTTTTTTTTTTGTTTGTTTTATGATTTTTATAAAAATATATGTTTACAAAGCTTTACTTGAATACAACTGATCTTTACTTTTAGCCATGTTATTGCAATTTTCAAATCTCATTGGACTGATTTGAAAAAAAAAAAAAAGCTTTTTTTTTAAAGTAAGTGTCCTTATCATAGTATTTTAGCTTTGTGATTTAAGGCGGATGTCTTTTAATGAAAAATCAATAAATATAATCAATGGAGTTGATTTACTAAAAAAGGAGAACGCTTGCTTAGCAAAGTTATATTCCCTTTTATCACCCAATCACGTGCAAGGCAGAATCCTTTTCGGTTTATTTGTTCTGAACATATCAACTAGTGATCATTCTCTAGTCCAGGACTTCTTAACTTTTGCATGATTACTGACCCAGTGGATTGCCAAATATATCCCCATACCTCTTCACCAGACTATCAAAATCATCATCACTCAAGGTGCATTTGTCCTTTAATGTATAAGTAGATAGCTCTTTTTGTGTGAGGTAAGCCAATATTCAAAAGTAAAAATGGACATACATAAGGTAAACTAGAACATTTTGTGGATGCATAGACAGCATAGCTTTACCAAAGATCCCATATACCAGGGCTTGAAAAATTTGCTTTGAATCTAGGAGCCAGCTAAAAAAAAAGTTAGGAGCCAGTTGTTTAACTAACAAAGCATTTTTTATGCATGGCACTGCGCTACTTTAACTGACAATTGCATGGTCATGCAACACTGTACACAAACAAAATTTAGATATTTTTTCACACAAATAGAGCTTTCTTTGGGTGGTATTTGATCACCACTGGGTTTTTATTTTTTTGCACTATAAACGAAAAAAGACTGAAAATATAAAAGAAAAATAAACAATTTTTTTACTATTTATTTTAAAATATATCCCAGAAAAAATCAAAAAATAAAAATTCTTCATAAATTTAGGCCAAATTGTAATCCTCTACATGTCTTTGGTAAAAAATCTTAATAAGTGTATATTAATTAGTTGGCATGAAAATGATAGCGTCTACAAATAAAGGTATATATACTGGAATTTTTTTTTATACTTGTAATGGCGGCGATCAGTGACTTATAGCGGGACTGTGGTACTACGGCGGGCATTCTGACACTGGCTAATTGGCACTGACATGACCAATGACATTAATACAGTGATCAGTGCTAATAAAATGCGCTAAATAAAACTGTACTAATGACACTAGGTGGGAAGGGGTTAACATTTGGGCAATTAAAGGGTTGCCAAGTGCCAAGGGAGTCCAATGTAACTGCATTGTGTACTGTTTCACTGAGAGATGTGCTGGTTTTTGTCTCAAACCAACAAAAACTGGCACGGGGAGGGAAAGACAGACACATCCCTGCTGTCAGTACAGAGACTGTGTTGTTTACAACAGAAATCCCTCTCCTGTCACTCGCTCCGTTGATTGGCAGGTTCCAGCCATAAATCATTGGCTGGGACCTGGTGATCGGGATGTAAGAGAGTCAGTGAGAGCTCAGCCAGGTTTGGGCCCCCTACCCAGAAATACAGAAACGCCTGGTGCCATCAGTGAATGGGCTGACAAAAGCTCAGGCGCCAGGACGCAATTTCTAGTCGCCAAGGTGACATGGCGCATGGGATTTGTCGAGCCCTGCCATATACAATTGCAAAAATAGTTTTGCTGTTGGGGTAACATATATGATTTAATCAGAAATCAGGCATAGAGGTATATTTTGTGAACCCACACATAACTAAAAAATATATATTCACACATGGAACGAGAGGACATGAATTTATTTGATGTTAAATAGAGTAAATTAAAACTTTGTCTAAATTACTTTAAAGATTCAGAAGTGTTATACAGCCAGTGGGGAAGATTTAACAAACCTCGAGCACACGGAATCTGGTGCAGCTGTGCATAGTAACCAATTCAGTTTGTTCAATTAAGCCTTGAAAATAAGTACCCAGCCACACCGGTGCAATTTGTCATGTGAGTTGGTAGTTCAAAATCGCATGACAAGTCGCACCCTATTGTCCGCAATGGAAGCAGTCTAATTGGTGTGACTCCGACTCCATCAGAAACTCACCGATTTTGAAAGTAGTTCCTGTACTACTTTTTGCAAGTTCAGGTGCGACTTAGACATCTGTACATGAAGATGGAACAGATGTCTTCCAAGTCACACCTGAAGTCGCACTGACATGTGACTTTGAAATCATGCGGCTTCAAGTGAAGTCACATAGTTACATATAGTTACATAGTTAGTCTGGCTGAAAAGAAGACACAAGTCCATCTAGTTCAGCCAATAGAAGGGAAAAATAAAGAAATAATCCTATATATACAATCCTATATGCACAGTTGATCCAGAGGAAGGCAAAAAAGTCACACAATTTCAAAGTTGAATTAGTGTGACCATAGACTGAGGCCCGGGTTCACACTGGTATGACATGACTGTTGTACGACTGTCGATCCGACTTCATCCAGCTACATCGGTTCTACATCAGTCCTTCTTCCATCCGCATTGAATGAACAGAATATGATTTTGCTCAACTTTGAGCTAGTCCGACTTGTCCTTTGACCAATCAAAACAATCCCAGCATGACATAAATTCCTTTTCCTGCTGCTGTAATCACCATGTCGAATGTCACAAGTCAGATGGTTAGAACGAGGATCCAACTTCAATAATATTGAATAGGCTGAAGGCGGACCAAAGTTGGACCAAAGTAGTGCAGGAACCTTTTTCAAAATCGGACTGACTTGTGACGGATCACTAAAGATGGCTCACATAGGGAAGCATTGATTTGTACACAACATGTGCTCCCAAAGTCGGAGCGTATGTCACAGTAGTGTGAACCGGGCCTTAAACCTAGCTGATTGGTTGCTATGCACAGTTGCACCAGATTTTATATGCACCAGTTTTGGTAAATCTCCCCCACTGTGTGTAGCTGGCTATTATCCCAAAGCATACAAATGTGCATAAGCACTTTTTAACTTCCTCACATCCGCGCTACAGCCTATATACGGCTGCAGCGCGGACTTGAATTTTCAGGAGGCCGTTTTTAAACGGCCTCCCAGAAAGACTCTCCCCGCGCGCTCCCGCGAGCGCGCATCGGGGAGAATCTGTGTCGGCCGTGTCCCTTGGACACAGCCGATCACAGATCATGGTGAATGGCCAATCACAGCGGCCATTCACCACGTGATCAAGCCGTCCAATGAGAGATGATCTCATATGTAAACATATGAGATCATCTCTCATCGCCAGCGCTCCTTCCTCACACAGAGCCTGCGTGTGAGGAAGGAGGGGGAGCCGTCAGCCGCCGGGGACACACAGCAGTGTAATCAGGGCACTGATCACCAGTGCCCTGATTACTAAAGGTAAAAAAACATACACACATTGCCCCCCCATCAGTGCCCACAGTGCCCACCTCAGTGCCCCCCATCAATGCCCACACTCAGTGCCCATAGTGCTGCCAGTCAGTGCCCATCAGTGCCTGCTCATCTAGGCACTGATGAGCACTGACTGGCAGCACTATGGGCACTGAGTGTGGGCACTGATGGTGCTGCCCATCAGTGCTCATCAGTGCCGCCCATCAGTGCTCAGCAGTGCCACCCGTCAGTGTCCATCAGTGCCATCCACCAGTGCCCATCAGTGCCACCTATCAGTGCCCATCAGTGCCGCCCATCAGTGCCGCCTCTCAGTGCCCAGCAGTGCCACCTCTCAGTGCCACCTCTCAGTGCCCAGCAGTGCCGCCTATCAGTGCTCATCAGTGCCGCCTATCAGTGCCGCCTATCAGTGCTGTCTATCAGTGCCGCCTATCAATGCCGCCTATCAGTGCTCATCAGTGCGGCATATTAGTACCTCCTCATCAGTGCCCATAAGTGCCACCTTATCAGTGCCCATAAGTGCCACCTCATCAGTGCCCATAAGTGCCACCTCATCAGTGCCCATCAGTGCAACCTATCAGTGCCCATCAGTGCCGCCTCATCAGCGCACATCAGTGAAGGAGAAAAATTTATTTTCAAAATTTACTCGCAGAAAATAAGAAAAACTTTTTTTTTTTTTCAAAATTTTCTGACTTTATTCTTTTTTTTTTTGTAAAAAATAAAAAACCCAGAGATGATTACATACCACCAAAAGAAAGCTCTATTTGTGTGAAAAAAATGATAAAAATTTCATATGGGTACAGTGTAGCATGACCGCGCAATTGTCAGTCAAAGTGTGACAGCACTGAAAGCTGAAAATTGGCCTGGATGGGAAGGGTGTTTAAGTGCACAGTAGGCAAGTGGTTAAATGTGTACATTTGCCATAAATTTTGTTTTCATCAGAAGTATATTTTCTAGCAAAAAATTGTAGTAATATAAAGGGTTTTCCTGTAGGCTCATAGAGAGCTTATTAACCACTTCCGGACTGCTCACGTTGCTGCTACTGCAGCAAAGTGGCAGCCCTGTGTCCAGCGACGTAGACTTACGTCGCTGGATTCCTCCCTGTTTCGGCGGTGCGCCTGCACCGGAGGAGGAGAGATGGCGATCAACATCTCTCTTCTCTGATCATCGGGGAAAGAGTGAGAAAATCCGCCGGCTTGTGTAAACTAAGCGGGCGGATCTTCTCTATGACAGACAGGGACAGATCACAGGATTCAGCATAGCTGAACCTGCGATCTCTGTCACAGAACCCCCTCCCCCCACACATTTCAGTAAGCATGAGGCACACATTTAACCCCTTGATCTCCAACAGTGTTAACCCCTTCCCTGCCAGTGTCATTATTACAGTAACAGTGCATATTTTTAGCGCTGATTACTGTAGTAATGTCACTAGTGCCCCCAAAAGTGTCAAAAATGTCAGTTACGGGGTCTGATCAATGTCACAGTCCCGCAAAAAAATCGCAGATTGCCGCCATTACTAGTAAAAAAAACAATAAAAATGACAAGTATTTCCCGTAGTTAGTAACTTTTGCGCAAACCAATCAAAATACGCTCATTGCGTGTTTTTTTACCAAAAATATGTAGCAGAAAACAAATTGGCCTAAAATGTTAAAAAATTTGGATTTGTAATTTTTTTTGGGGGAATGTTATATATCAGAATGTGAAAAATATTGTTTTTTTTTTTTTTTTCAAAATTGTCGCTCTTTTCTTCAAAAATTAAAAATCGCACAGGTGATCAAATACCACTAAAAGAAAGCTCTATTTGTGGGGGGAAAAAAAAGGACATAAACTTCATTTGTGTACAGAGTCACACGACTACGCAATTGTCCGTTTAAGTAACGCGGTGCCGAATCGCAAAATATGGCCTGGTCAGGAAGGGGGTAAAATCTTCCGGTCTTAAAGTGGTTAAAAATATGCTCATTGAGAATTTTTTTGTCAAAGACATGTAGCTAAATACATTTTGGCCTAAATATATGACAAAAACTGAATATATTGGATATTTTTTAACTGTCAAAGTAGAAAATGTCAAATTTCGCAAAATATTTGCTTTTTTTTTTATTAATATCGCAAAAAATAAAAAGTGCAGAGGTAATCAAATACCACCAAAAGAAAGCTCTTTTTGTTGGAAAAAAAGGGTGTAAATTTTGTTTGGGTATAGCATTGCATGACCGCGCAATTGTCAGTTAAAGTCACGCAGTGCCAAGTTGAAAAAAGTGGCCTGGTCATTAAGCAGGAAAATCATCCGGTCTTAAAGTGGCCAAAGTAGAGCTATAGGCAAAACTTTTTTTTTTATTTTGGATAGAGTAAGGGAGGGTTATAACCCCTGTCAATTTTTTTTTTACGATCTGTGTCCCATTGCGGAGATTTCCCTTCACTTCCTGTCCCATAAACAAACAGGATGTGAGAGGAAATCCCTGCAAATTAGGGTGAATTCCTTGGGGACCCCCAGATCACCAGAACTAGTATCCATATTGGAAGATTTCCCCTCTATTACTTTCTGGGGACAACCCAAAATGTGTGATTTTCTTTCACTTTCAATGATAACGGTAAACAAGACAAATAGAGAGGGTGAATCTCCTTAACCTCCCTGGTGGTATTCCCGAGTGTGGCTCGGGGTGGAATTTCAGTGCCATTAGCGGTAACCCCGAGCCACACTCGGGGTACCGCCAGGGAGAAATCGCTGGATCCTGGAAGAGGTTACTTACCTTGTCACCGGGATCCCACGATGTATATATATATACATATATATATATATATATATATATATATATATAATAGATATATATATATATATATATATATATACACTTTAACTTATTTATAGTTATTTATTATATTATAATTTTATAATTTATGATTTTGTGTTTAAAAATGTATCATACCCGAGATGTTATAAAGAAGAACGCACAGTAAAAAAAAAATCATATGTAAATAGTTGGTTTGGGCTGCTCGTCCTTAATTAACCGGTTGCCGACCGCCGCACGACTATATACTGCGGCGGTCAGCCCCGGCCAGGCAGAGTGACGTATCGGTACGTCACTCGCCTGTCACTGACTTGCGAGCCTATTGCGGGCGGGCGCGCCCGCCGCGGCTTGTTCACAGACAAGTCAGTGCGTGTGACCGGCGGACTCGATGTCCGCCAGTCACACTACGATCGCTCCTGTGAAGGGAGAAAGACAGAGCGGCTTGTGTAAACAAGCTGCCTGTCAGTTCTCCCTGTGTAAAAGTGAAGATCTGTCCGTTCTACTATGTAGAACGGTTGATCTTTGCTTTTACACCAATAGGAATGTCCCTGCACAGTTAGAATCACGCCCCTAGGACACACTTAACCCCTCCCTGTCCAATAAAGTTAACCCCTTCCCTGCCAGTGTCATTTTTGCAGTAACAGTGCATATGTATAGCACTGATTACTGCAGTAATGTCACTGGTACCCCCAAAAGTGTCAAAAATGTCAGTCAAGGGTCCGATCTGTCCGCCGCAATGTCGCAGTACCGAAAAAAAATCGCAGATCGCCGCCATTACGCGTTAAAAAAAAAGCACCAAAAATGACAAAAATCTTTCCCTTTGTTAGTAAACGCGATAACTTTTGCGCAAACCAATCAAAATACGCTTTTTGTGATTTTTTTTACCAAACATAGGTAGCATAAAACAAATTGGCCGAAAAATGTTAAAAAATTTTGATTTTTACATTTTTTTTGGGGAATTTCATATAAAAAAATGTGAAAAATATTGTTATTTTTGCATAATTTACGCTCTTTTTTTGTTTATAGCGCGTGATCAAAAAATCGCACAGGTGATCAAATACCACCAAAAGAAAGCTCTGTTTGTGGGAAAAAAAGGACGTCAAATTCGTTTAGGTACAGCGCCGCACGACCGCGCAATTGTCCGTTAAAGTCACGCAGTAAAAAATCGCAAAAAAACCCCTGGTCCTTTAGCAGCCAAATCCTCCGGGGCTTAAGTGGTTAAGAATTACATGTAAAATAATTGTACCGCTTTCAGCAGCTAAAATCTGAAATAATCATACCGCAAGGGATGTTGACAGGGGCACAGACAGCAATAAAAACTGACAGGTTCTAATTCCTCTCCGCTCTATCCAAAATGTAAAAAAAAGGTTTTGGCTTTAGTAATACTTTAATGTTCACATTTCTCAGGAGAGATACCATATGCCCATCAGTTTAGCTATTATGAACAAGTGGGCCTAGAATGCCATTCTAGCTAACAGACAAGTCATTGGGGTTGATTTACTAAAATGAATGATAGCGGATAAGGTATAACTATGGTTTAATACCAAGTCATATGCTAACAAAAATCATTTTTTAAATTTACCTTGCACATGATTGGGTATTCAAAATGAACACTGCTCCACCTTATTAACATTTTAATTCACTGTGATAAGGTCAGTCAAAACATTTTCTAGTTGATTGTTATGGGTTTCTGCATTTTACAATGTTTTATTAGGGAAGCTGAACATACAAACTTGTTAAGTACGTATATGTAAGAGATATTTATATTCTCACAATTTTACACTTTACAAAATGAAACGGAAACTCCAGTCAAAAATGAAAATTTTCCTATTGATAGTATGTTAAATATCCTAATATTTGATATTATTCATTTTCTGGCCAGCTGCTTGTGTAGCTTAGAAAGTCTTATCTAAGCTGGACAATCAGCTTCTTCCTGTTTTTCACCGACAACACTATCTCCCTTTATGTGAATTTGCTAAGCTGTCTTTCACTTACTGAAAAGGTTGTCAGTCTTTCTTAGACAGACATGCCTAGACCTGCCCAGCCCCACCCCCATCCCTCCTATCCTTCACCATTCTCTCCTCCTGACTTCATTGCCTCGTTTAGGCTATCAGCTTCTCCTGAGAGAGAGGAAGAGGGAGACTTTACACTCTCTGGATCAAATTTGCATCAAAAGTTGCATCAAAGTAATGCAGGTACCTTTTCAAGGTTGTTGATTTTCAAAGTCGCATAGATGTGAACGGGTGCCATTGAAATCAATGGGCTGTGACTTGTCATGTAACTTTGTGTGTCCAAAGCCACATGACAAGTCTCACTAGTGGAAACTGAGCTTTAGTCTACGTTTCCACTATTGCGATTTAGTGTGTGACTTTGATCCAACTTTACACTCTCTGGATCAAAGTTGCATCAAAAGTTGCATCAAAGTAGTGCAAGTACCTTTTCAAAGTTGCTGATTTTCAAAGTCGCATGGATGGGAACGGGTGTCATTGAAATCAATGGGCTGTGACTTGTCATGGGACTTTGTGTGTCCATAGTCGCATGTCAAGTCACACTAGTGGAAACAGAGCTTTAGTCTAAGTTTCCACTATTGCTATTTAGATTGCAAATTTGATGCAACTTTGATCCAACTTTATACTCTCTGGATCAAAGTCGCTTCAAAAGTTGCATTAAAGTAGTGCAGGTACCTTTTCAAGGTTGCTGATTTTCAAAGTTGCATAGATGAGAATGGGTGTCATGACATTGGCTCCCACTGCTGTCAGTCAAAGTCAGTGAGCCAATGAGGAGAGAGAGGGGGCAGGGCCTAGCCGCAGCTCCGTGTCTGAATGGCCACACGGCGCTGTGGCTTGGCCTGGGTGACCTCAGAGCAAGTTGCTTGCTGTGGGGGTACCCGGCAGGAGGGAGGGGCCAGGAGGACCGAATAGGGAACCCGAAAAGAGGAGGATCTGAGCTGCTCTGTGCAAAACCACTGCATAGGGCAGGTAAGTATAACATGTTTATTATTTTTTACAAAAAAAAACTGAGGCTTTAGTATCCCTTTAACCAGTTCTGGACCGGAAGGATTTGTCCCCTTAATTACCAGGCCATTTTTTGCGATTCGCCACTGCATTACTTTAACTGAGAATTGCACCGTCATGCAACGCTGTACCCAAATAAAATTGATTTCCTTTTTTTTTCCCCACAATAGAGCTTTCTTTTGATGGTGTTTAATCACCTGTGAGATTTTTATTTTTTGCGCTATAAACACAAAAATTGTGACAATTGTGAAACGAAAATATATATTTTTCACTTTCTGCTATATAACATTCTTAAAAAAAATAAAAAATCAAAATTTTTCATAATTTTAGGCAAATTTGTATGGGCCAGGAGGATGTATTTTTCTATAATATAACTAAACCAATACTATAAATAAAAACAAACACAAATTAATTTTTTGGCATAAATAAATGGCCGCGGCACTTTATTGGTTATAAATAAATTAAATAATTATTTATTCAAAATTCCATCAAATAATTTTCAATTCCAACAAAATTATAAAACATAAATCTGTATCGCTCAGTCCCAGAACTCGAGCGAAAATAAACATATTTAAAACCACCAAAGTCCCCCCTTAGATCCAAGGGTGACTCTACCACATAAAGTGCCAGCGACGGGTGGGGGGGAGGGGAGCTCGCCAGGCAGTCACTTCCTAACTGAGGGGGATTACCTCAGAGACCCCTTAATAAAGCCTTGGGTCAGAACCTTCTAGAGGGGCGCGCGCTGCTGTGCAGCCCGCCAAAACCATGCTCAACATTTAAAGGGACAGTGTCTTATAAATTAAATAAATTCTGACACAAAATTTTTTTTTTTTTTTTTTTATAAACATCCCCTGTCCCATGTGCGAGGGCACCTATTACTTGTGCCCTCTTACCATGGGCCAGGAGGATGTATTTTTCTATAATATAACTAAACCAATACTATAAATAAAAACAAACACAAATTAATTTTTTGGCATAAATAAATGGCCGCGGCACTTTATTGGTTATAAATAAATTAAATAATTATTTATTCAAAATTCCATCAAATAATTTTCAATTCCAACAAAATTATAAAACATAAATCTGTATCGCTCAGTCCCAGAACTCGAGCGAAAATAAACATATTTAAAACCACCAAAGTCCCCCAAACGCCGGGACTAGTTGCAAACTTGTGCCGGCCCCCCCACCACCGCGGCCATTTCTATGCTATTTTGAAACCCTAAATTGAGTATATCTAGACCTATATCAGATAAATGGATTCCATCCTGCCTGTAAAGGCCAGGGAAACCACCTTCAAGGTCCACGTGTCGGAAAGCAAAACCACCAACCAATGGCATAAATTTTGCCATTGCATGATTTACTCTCCTCCTAGTCCTCTCCAAGGGCTTAAATTCCATTGAAGACAACCATTTCAAACGAGGAACAATTTCCGAAAACACCATTGTACAATTCGGAAAAATTAACTTGAAATTATATAGATCCTTTTTAATCTTGAATAATAAATCTAATGACTTCAAAACTCCCACATCATTCCCTCCCAAGTGGAATATCAATACGGATGGGGCTGGCCAAACTTCTTTTAATCTATAAATCAAGTCACACAAATTAACCCAACTCAGACCTCTCACTCCTTTCCAAAATATATGCAAATGATCAATATCAAAAGACAAATTTTCAGTATAACACCGGTGTGCAGCTCTTTTTCGTGCCCAGTGAACAAACGAGTGTCCAATGATCCATACGGAAACTTTGACACCTATGGAATCAAACAGATAAATTAGGTCTGATATATAGATTAAAACTTTTCGATTCCCACCTTCCCAACTTTTTTATCATAGACTCATCTAAACCCATCCTGGCCGCTTCCGTGGCCGCTCCTATCCTAAAGGAATGTGCGGTAATTCTAAGCTTATCCATACCTAAATACTTAAGACATTTTTTTAGAACAGCTGAAAACTGATATTTTGTGACTACTGAACCATCTATATGAATAAAGAAATTATTTGAAAAGGGGGGCCTGACCTCCAAATATCTGCTAAGAACCGCACAAGGACATATATACTGATCACCACAAGCTGCCAGCTCTAACCAATGGCCTTTTCTAAACTGATCAGTTTTTGATTGGCTAATGAAAATATTAACCTTCTCCTTACCCACAATGACTTCTTTAGCATTAAGGCCTGATTGGCCCACCCTATTGTCTGAGACCAATTCGGAAACACGAAGCGCGGCGAAAAAACAAAGCACAAAAGCTGCCGAAAAAAGTCTAGCCTCATATTCCGAAAAACAGACAGCAGGGGAGGCCAAGCATAATTTTCTAAGTAAATCAATTGATATAGGTCTGCGTGTGTCAGGGGTGAACATCCTCTTTCTATAACCTTTGAGGGCTTGTCTTATTGAGAAAAAACTCATAAACCCTACATAATTCTTCAATTTCAGAAAAAATGAAACCCCGGCTAGAATCTTGTTAATGTGGCTATATGATAGCTGCTGTTTCATCAATGTGCATAAAAAAGCTAGCATATCACCCTCCCTAGGCGGCTCAGATGGAATACCCATCTCATTACAGAATAACAACCATCTCTGATAAGCAGAACCATACTCCGACCAAGTGTGAGGTGCCACCGAGCACTTTATCGCATCAAAGACCAGATCTAGATCAAGGTCCACAGATGATCCGGGCAATGACATCCCACCGGATCGGCATTCGGATGAAGTTCCCTGAAACGAGAGAACTGAAAACGGGATAGGGAATCAGCTATGCAATTTGACACTCCAGGAATATATTTGACCTTTAACCAGATGTTTAATTTCAAACATAAGAAAACAAGATAACGGAGAAGTTTTAGTACCAATGTAGATTTTGATGACAAAGCATTTATTGCATACAAAACTCCTCTGTTATCCGAGTGTACCAAAATTCTCCTGTCCCTGAAATTAGCACCCCAAAGTTCAAGGGCAACCAAAATCGGGAATAATTCTAATAAGACTATATTATTAGTAAATTTACTCTCCACCCATGACGTAGGCCAAGATCCGCAACACCAATGGGTGTCCCAGACGGCCCCAAACCCTAAAGACCCTGCTGAATCCGTAAATAATTGGAGGTCAGCAGCAAAAACCCAGTCCTTTTGAAAAAATGAACGACCATTATAGTCGTTTAAAAAACGCGACCAAACGCGCAGATCGTCTTTTAACTCCGCCGTTAGCCGGATATGCGCCAAAGGAGACTTAAAGCCAGACATTGCAAGAGCCAAACGCCTCGAAAAAATTCTACCTACTGGCATGATACGCGAGGCGAATGCTAGCAGGCCTAGCAGAGACTGAAGCTCTTTTAAGAGAACTTTCTTTCGCCTCAAAAATTCACTAATTGTAGACTGCATCCTAGAGATTTTTTCCCTCGGGAGCTGACACTCGCCAATGGCTGTATTAATAGAGATACCCAGGAATTCAATCAAAGTGTTAGGTAAAACCGTTTTATCCTCAGCCAATGGTATCCCAAAATGTCTACAAATAAGGGAAAATAACTTTAGCAGCAACAGGCAGATGTCAGAATCAGGGGGTCCCACAAAAAGGAAATCATCCAAGTAATGTAAGACCCCCTGACAACCCGATTCTCGAACCATCACCCACTGAAGAAAAGTCGCAAAGGATTCAAAATAGGCACAGGACAAGGAGCATCCCATCGGCAAGCAGCGGTCGAAAAAGAAATAGCCATCAAAATAAAAACCTAAGGAATTGAAGGCTTCCGGATCAATAGGTAATAATCTGAATGCCGATTGAACATCCGCCTTAGCTAATAATGCACTAGGGCCATATTGCTTAATCATATCAACCGCCTCATCAAACGTAGTATATGAAACTGATGATATAATAGGGTCTATATCGTCATTTAACGAATCACCTCTAGGAAAAGACAGGTGATGTATTACTCGGAAGGAGTTAGGCTCCTTTTTAGGAACCAAACCTAGAGGAGATATGCGAAAGTTCTTAAAAGGCGGGTCCAAGAATGGGCCTGCTACTCGCCCAGCCTCAATTTCCTTGCGAATCTTCTCCCTGGCTATATCTATAAATTGATCTGTTGACTTTAAATTTTTTTCAACCTTACAACCCAATCCTTTAAAAGATGGAAGCTTAAAACCTGATTGAAAACCATTAATTAATAATTGGGCCTTCTCCTTGTTTGGATATGCCTGCAGCCACGGGAGCATTTTTTCCAGCCTCACTGAAGTGCAGGCTTTTCTGAAAAATATCCCTGGATGACTGATTCTGCTGACTTGCCCTCTTAAAACATTTTATTGCTGGGTGATTGCCCGTACAAAATGAGCACTCATGTTTAAATTTGCACGCTGCTGCCCACTTACACTGCGTTTCATTATACGCATAACAAATTCCCTTCCTATAGGGGGATGCCATAGGGGCAGCACTTGACTGTTTTGTTGGCGTAAACTTTTGAGGAATAATTAAATTTAACCAAAGGCCTACGTCCTTCATGCCCCATTTCAGGCTGGGATAAACTGATAGCTTCTGCCGGAAGGACTCATCGTAATAAAACCATCCCAGACCACCGAAGTTCTTATACGCTTCCAGGATATGTTCCACATGCTGGAATAACCCACTACAATAT
This sequence comes from Pelophylax lessonae, assembly GCF_965119305.1. Lineage (NCBI taxonomy): Eukaryota > Metazoa > Chordata > Amphibia > Anura > Ranidae > Pelophylax > Pelophylax lessonae. The sequence goes on from NC_138769.1 coordinate 448,789,725, forward strand.
TCTGGAAATTTTTCACCCAAAACCGACGAATAAATGCAAAAGGCTTGAAGCCAGTTATTGAATGACCTATAAACCGGACGCCTCCTATTTTCTTCTTGCCCGTCATCAGATTTTTTTTCATTCTTGAAAGCAAATTCCTTTGCTGACGGCAACAATGAAAGTAAATCGATAAATTCGCCCTTCCAAATTTTCTCTTTGATCCCTGCTGTGAGGTGATAACCAAGCGGCGACATATCGCATGGCATCACTTCCTTCAGACACGTCTCAGGAACTGTGTGTGCCAAATGACTAACTCTGGTACCACCATCTGACACAGGTGTGACCGGAACACTACTTACCACAGTCGCCACTTGATTCATATTGCTGACTGGGGACCATACATTACCAGGACCTTGTATGCTGAAACTAGGAACATTAACAGCAGGAACAGGTGTAACATTCAACAAACTCGCAAATTTAGATAAAGATTCTAAAATAACATTTAAATTGTTCAATTGTGCCAACTCACCAACTCCTGTCGGCAGCGTAGCTGATTGGCTAACAGGAGGCACCATATGCTGTACTTCTGCACTGCTTGCATTCACCTGTGGACGTAAAGCCTGGCTAAGAAAAACCTCTTCAGCTGGTACCTGACTGGAACTATCTTCCCTAGGTTGCCTAGCAACCCTCTCCTCAGATGCTCTCTCAATTCTGCTTCTGTGAGGCCGGGTGTTATCCCGCCTTTCACCACTGGGTGGCGGTGATGGTGAAGCAAACCTTTTCCTCTTCGGGCCTCTTCGGCTCCTTCTCAGCCCTCCCGCAGCTTCTGACAGTCCCGCAGCTGTGCTGTCTGACTCCTGTCTCAAGGATGCTGGCCGCTCCGGAGGACGGCTCCGCTGACCCTGTCTAGTCCCTGCCTTCCCTGCTACTGGTGCCTGAGGTGAGGGGGATACACTCCTCACGGCCGTCTCCTCTGCCCGCACTGCCGCCGCAGATGCAGCCATTCCGCTCACCTCCTCCCTCAGCTGTTCAGGCTCAGCTCCGCTCACCATGAGACAGTTCCGCAGCCATTCTTCTCCCCCTTCTAAAGCTGCTCTTTCCAATACTTGCCGAACAAGGGTCTTCATTATGGCAGAAGAGCCAGCGAATGCCGCAACCGCCGCTGAGGAGAGGAGAGCTCGCCAGGCAGTCACTTCCTAACTGAGGGGGATTACCTCAGAGACCCCTTAATAAAGCCTTGGGTCAGAACCTTCTAGAGGGGCGCGCGCTGCTGTGCAGCCCGCCAAAACCATGCTCAACATTTAAAGGGACAGTGTCTTATAAATTAAATAAATTCTGACACAAAATTTTTTTTTTTTTTTTTTTTATAAACATCCCCTGTCCCATGTGCGAGGGCACCTATTACTTGTGCCCTCTTACCATTCTGCTACATGTTTTTGGTAAAAAAAAAAAATCGCAATTCAATTTTAAATGGTTTTCACAAAAGTTATCGCATCTACAAACTAGGGGAAAGATTTATGTCATATTTATTTATATTTTTTTACTAGTAATGGTGGCGATCTGCGATTTTTAGCAGGACTGCAACATTGCGGTGAACAGATTGGACCCCTAACTGACATTTTTTACACTTTTGGAGGGACCAGTGACATTACTACAATAATCAGTACTAAAAATATGCACTGTTACTGTAATAATGACACTGGCAGGGAAGGGGTTAACCTAGGGGTGATCAAAGGGTTAGTTGTGAGCCTAGGGGGAGTGTTTTCTAACTGTGGGGGAAGGGACTTGTGAAATGATAATAGAGACCTGTGATCCTATATAGAAGGATCACAGGCGCTCTGTGATCATTTCAGAGAGAAGAACGGTCGGCTGTGTTTACAACAGCAGACCGCCCTTCTCTCTCAGCGGGGAGCGATCGCGGATGTCAGGCGGCAATAATTGAGCATGTTTGTTATAATAAAACAATAAACCCCAAGCCTATAGTAATACTTTAGAGTTCCTTCTGAATTCGTAATATTTTTCATGCATCATTATTAAAAGCAAGATCATAAGTCAACATTGTTGAATATTCAGATAGACCCATTTTAAGGAAATTGATCTGTTTTTAATATTTGAGATACCAGGTTTTTTTCAGTTATTCCACAAAGTCCCCATGATGTCGGCATGTTATGTCTCAGAAATTTCCTATGGGAAATGTGGAAGTAGAAGCCTTTTAGAATTCTGTTTAAAGTGATTGTAAAGGCAGAAGGTTTCTTGTATATAGAAGGATCACAGGCGCTCTGTGATCATTTCAGAGAGAAGGACGGTCGGCTGTGTTTACAACAGCTGACCTGTCTTCTCTCTCAGCGGGGAGCGATCGCGGATGTCAGGCGGCAATAGTGGCCTCCGGTCCCTTGGATCGGCATCCCCGCCTCGTGCACGCTCGCCCCCAAGCACCGCTCCGCGTACCCATACGTCGATTCGCGCAGCCGAGCCAAGCTGCTGCAGTATATGTGCGCCGGGTGGTCGGCAAGCAGTTAAGCAGAACATAAGCACTTAATAACACTCCTTTTCTGCTTGTTAAATTCCACAGCTGTTGCTCCAACCACAGAATGTAGATGCCACCAGTATGAAACCCTTGTCCAATATGTTCCAGTTCTTTTTCAGCCTAATCCAAGGACTGTTTGTGTGCATACGGTTTTCCATAGTTATTATATTCAGGGTGTGGTTTACTAAGAAATTCTTATGTTGACCCACAAAATGTGGATTTGCTGCAGATATTTGGTTAGGTTCATGGGAAAGGTCTATTTGTTTCCTTGAAAGGAGAATTATAGTTTGGATGAAATTCACTAGTAAACTAACATAAGCGTAGGCTTTTTGTACTTGCTATTTTTTTTTTTTTTGATTGTCAGCTACAGCAGTGCCAGCATACTGGAAGTTAGAATCTACAGCTGCAGCATATCTAATTTATTTATTCAAAGATTTTCACATAAATCAGATTTTTACTCAAAGATTTTTAGATAGATTTTCACCTAATGATGGAGGAGGATTCACTGTTGTATATATGTCTAATTTCTAGTTTGTTCTCCAGAAGCCATATTTATTGCATCATTAAAGTAAGCATTTTCTTAGAAACAATTATGTAAAGCTGCACCATTATAGGAAAGCAGACACTCGCAGTTACTTAAAGTGCTTGTAAACCCACTCTTATAACTTGTACCTATAGGTAAGCCTTTAATAAGACTTAACCTAGGTACTGTAAACATCTCCTAAATTTGCACCGTTTAGGAGATATTTACATTTCATGCAGCCGATGACGTCATCGGCGCATGCGCTCTGAAGGAATGGCCACCCATGCCGTTCCTTCAGAGCCATGTGCTGTGAACGGTGGCTGCTGTGCCCATACGCAGGAGTGATGTCATTGTGCCTCCGGCCAATCAGATGGCCGGAGGACGCGAACCAGGAAGCAGGATGGCCGAACATGTCGGCCGTGTCACTGGTAAGCGGGCGGGGCTTCGTTCTAAGGTAAGTATTTCATAATGAGCTAGTATGCATGCCTTTGTCTTACAGGGTTTTTTTCTTTCCATTTATTTGGGGGGGGGGGGGGTTAGAGTTCACCTTTTCAGGGAGAATTTCCCTTTCATAATAAATAAACCGTTTCTAATGTCTTTTCTGCGCAATCCATCCTAATGTGTTAATCTATCATTTTATCTAGTCCATGGTAGCTTTGAATCTACACCTCCTGGATTAAAATGAGAAAACTGGCATTCTGAGACCATCACTTCCTGTAGCATCATGTGACTATCCAGGAAACTTCATATCCCATCATGCAGTGCCTTACTGCATTACAGAATAGGATGTGTTTACCACTCTGGACCACACCCCCTCATCCTGATACCACCTCTTTGTTTTTTCCACCCGCTTTCCTACTTCTTCTTTTAGGGTGGTCATACAATGTACAATCTGATTGTACAATCTCCTTTAAATCACTGCTTTTTAGTGCAAAGGCCTGTCTGATTGATACATACTCAATGGATTGTTCAGACATGTGCTCCTATTCCATAGTTTTGGTAAATCTAAAGGATATTGTACAAAGATTGTACAATCAGATTGCATAGTATATCTCTAGCTTTGTACAAGGACATGAGAGGAAGTCGGAGGAGGCACTCAGCTGTCATTATTCTTGTTTAAGCAGACCAATTTCACTTTCAGGCCCCATTCACATAGTGTGCATAGAGGGAGTTCACCTTTTTTTTGCCCGTTGTTTCCACAACATGCATAGAGCAGCCGACTGATTTCAATGCAGAGGCAATAGACTGCCCTATGTGCAACAAATACGGCAAAGTAGCTCATGGGGCATTTTGGTCTGTTGTGGTTTACACATTTGTTACTGTGCACTTTGCTGAGCTTGTTGCGCATTTTTACAGACAGGAAAATGTGTGTTTGTTCTGAGTTTGGGGTATCATTAGCAATTATTTGTATCAAAAGCATGACTAATTCACATGCCTGATGAAAGGGTCCTGCGTGACTCCAAAACGTTGCACCTATCCTGATGTGATCCTTATGAAATAATAAGTTTCTTCCTGTCCAGATATCCCGCAATGTCACCCCCCCCCATGCCGATCTATCCATCGGCTCCTAGTGCAGGCACTGGCATCTTCACTAAGGGAAGCAGGAAGTGAAGCCTTCCTTGCGGTTTTCACAGCCTGTTTTTCTACTGTGCATGTACAAGTCGCACTGTGATTTCTGAATGGTCCCACTGTCTTCTGGGACCTGTGTGTCTCCCAGAAGGTAGTGGGGGGGGGGAGGAGGGGCCGTAAATTTTGTAGATCATCCGCACAATGATTGCAGCGATCCTACCCGGAAGTGGGAGCGGGTACCTGGTTTTGACAAATATCTGCTCCCTACTAAACGTGGCAGCAGAGGGGGGAGGAAGCAAACAAGCAGAGCTTCCCCTCATGGGTGGCACTCCGCTTTAAGCATGGGAGAAGAGAAGGGATGGACCAACCCTCAACCGTACTTCCCAGAGTCAGTATTGGCATATCAGAGGACACCAAGTTCAGAGGCATTTAAAGGTATGTGAATACAAATCAGGGTGCCTGTCTTTCATAATTGTTGCAGCTTTATAGAATTTTTATGAGAATAGGTTTAGTTAAAATGCACTTTAACATTTTACACTGAATGGACCACTACAGTACAAAATATTATATACTGCTAACTGTATGTGGTCAATAACTGTAACTTTAAATTGCGCATTGCGGAACTTCACCCAAAAGCATAAGTGCTGCTTTAAGGCCTCCTCTATGACATTTGGCATTTTTTGGGTTAGGGAACGTGTACCTGGTTTTGATAGGTACCTGTTCCCATTTCTGCTTGGATCGCCAAGGAGATCTAAGCAGAAGTTCACCCACCCCCCCCCCCACAGGTCCCAGAAGACCGCGGGACTATTCACAGTATGCAGCGTGACTCACACATACACATTGGGCACCCGCCTGTGAAGCCACAAGCTGTGAAAGCTGGGTACCCACAGTTAACCACTTAAGCCCTGGAAGATTTTACCCCCTTCCTAACCATTTTGCGATTCGGCACTCCGTGATTTTAAAGGACAATTACGCGGTCGTGCGACGCTGTACCTAAATGAATTTGACGTCCTTTTTTTCCCACAAACAGAGCTTTCTTTTGGTGCTATTTGATCACCTGTGCGATTTTTTGATCATGCGCTATAAACAAAAATATAGCGTCAATTTTGCAAGAATAACAATATTTTTCACATTTTTTTATATGAAATTCCCCCAAAAAAATGTAAAAATCTAAATTTTTTAACATTTTCGGCCAATTTGTTTTATGCTACATATGTTTGGTAATAAAAATCACAAAAAGCGTATTTTGATTGGTTTGCGCGAAAGTTATCGCGTTTACTAACAAAGGGAAAGATTTCTGTCATTTTTGTTGTTTTTTTTTAACGCGTAATGGCAGCGATCTGCAATTTTTTTTGCGGTACTGCGACATTGTGGCGGACAGATTGGACCCTTGACTGACATTTTTGACACTTTTGGGGTTACCAGTGACATTACTACAGTAATCAGTGCTATAAATATGCAATGTTTCTGTAAAAATACACTGGCAGTTAAGGGGTTAACTTTTTTTGAGAGGGAGGGGTTATGTGTGTCCCTAGGGGCGTGATTTTAACTGTGATTGGCTGTGGCTTGAGGTGTAGGAACAGTGATCAACAGTCCTACATAGTAGAACCGTATGATCACTATTCCTACACAGGGGAGAATGACAGGCGGCTTGTTTACATTAGCCGCCTGCCTTTCTCCCTCTCCACCCGACGATCGCGAGTGAGCGGCGGACATCGGGTTCGCCGGTCACACGCGCAGGGGGGTCCGTGACCGCATGGGAGCGGGAGCGCGCCTCCGACGGCGCATGCTCGCTCCCGAGACCCTCACAGGCTAGCGACGTAGTACTACGTCGCTTGGCCTGTGAGGGGCTGACCGCTGCAGTAAATAGTCGTGTGGCGGTCGGCAAGCGGTTAAGATGCCTGGTGCAGGTCACAGCACCCCCTCAGGCGAACACAGTGCTGGATCCTGGTACATGTGTCTGTTTATTAGAAGTCACTGTACAGAAGTACAGTTTTTGTAGCTGCTGACTTTTAATTTTCAGAAAATCGACAGGGGCTGCAAATTTTTCCCAAATTTACATGCAGACCAAACTGTTAAGCCTAAGTGAGTTTGAACAAACCAGATTAAGCGGTGGATGGTGCTTACTGTCAACTTTTATTCATACACTCTAAAATCTTTATTCTACAAAAAAAAAATGTTGTTGTAACTGCTAAACAACAGTTAGCAGGTGTTAGGCTTTTATTTATAGGCTCCTAACTTTAAGCTAATTTAAAACTGGGTGAAAATGCTGCTGCGCAGTTTTACTGCAGAATGATCAGGATTGTCACCCACTTCCCACTGGCATGATCAACAGATAATAAACTATGTAATAAATAATGCAGCATCTCATATATATATCAATTTTATTTTACATATAGTTTCACTTAAATTTTGAATGATTTATATCGGCCTTTGTCACATTTAAAGCCTTTACTACAGTTGAGCAAACAAACACTTGTTACAGAACACCCTACATAGGAAGCCAGTTTTCTCCTGGTATAGCTTTGAAATGTGTGAAGAAACCAGAGCTGCAGGAGGAAACCCACACAATCACAAATATACAAATGATGTAAAATATGTATTTTTCTTTGCTTAGTTGCCAGTTTATGAAATGTCAAGTTATGCCTGGTATTTTTCTCCATTAACTTATTATGTCACTGACTTGGTCAGAAAGTGATATATTGAATTTACATAATTGTATTAAGACTTTACATATTGAATAAGCACAATTATAAGTCAACATGTCTTTCTATAAGACATTATTAAACAATAACTTCCATATTATTCTGTATAGACTTGCCACGTTGCAGATTCTCTATCAAGTAGACTACTTAACACCAGGAAACAAGTACCACTCCAGCAACCAGGAAATTTGATACCTAGCAAACATTAGTAATCTAAGGTGCCAAAATGATAATTGTTAGCTTCTTTTATGCGGCTTTTATTTTTTACAAAAAGAAAAAAATTGAAAGTAACCATTCAAATGGAAACATATGTTGTTTTAATGTTCTATTTCAAATTTAAGGCAACTTTGACATTGCATGCATGTGCTTGTATACTTTTCTATCCTAAGGTTGTAATAAGATCTGAATGTAAAAATGTACAGACACAGCCATCATCCCAGAGGAGGGATGGAGAACTGTTTGGAAACTGTGTGGATTAATGGATTCTGGTTTTACAAGACATGCAGATATGCCTTACTTTTCACTAGCATCGTGTGCAGTTTCCACTGATATTACCCAAGCTAAAGAAACACAATGTATAATTTGTCACATATGCCTGTCTCCTCCTATTCATTACACCCACACACATATACCAAATACACATCCTATATTCAAAGAAAAGATAATGCCCTTTGCTTGATCTTTTTTTGGTCCCCCCCCCCCTCCCCCTGGAGTTTCTCTTTTGAGATTTTATTTTCCTATTTTCTCTTGAGTTCCATGACGTCTCTATCTTCTCTTCTTGTTAATCCACTGCTGGACTTATTTAGTATCGCTAAATCATCAGCTTTGGTGATTAGTGGCCTCTTACAACCAACCTGAAATCAACTTTTGTTTGTCCAGTCTCTCTAAACCACAGAAGGCTAAAATCTGATTGGTTGCTATAGGTCAATATATACCCTAATGCTATGGAGAATGGATCTTATCTATGAAAATCTATGAACTGTCTGTACTGGTCCTCAGTTGGCAAACTGTTTTGAAAAATGATTTGGGAAAATGAAAAATTTTGTAAAAGGTTTTTGCATGGCCCAGAAACCTGTTTGTTTGTCTTGCAAATTTTTTGGGGAAATTAGAAAAAATGCAAAATTATTCAGCCCCCTTAAGTTAATACTTTGTAGCGCCACCTTTTGCTGCGATTACAGCTGTAAGTCGCTTGGGGTATGTCTCTATCAGTTTTGCACATCGAGAGACTGAAATTTTTGCCCATTCCTCCTTGCAAAACAGCTCGAGCTCAGTGGGTTGGATGGAGAGCGTTTGTGAACAGCAGTTTTCAGTTCTTTCCACAGATTCTCGATTGGATTCAGGTCTGGACTTGACGAGTCAGTGTGTCTATTGATGGTGGTGGCGGACCGCACTTACATTTTGTGAACTATACACCGAGGTGGAGGATTCAGATTCAACTTCTTGGGACTTTGCAAACTTTGTAGAATCTTTTCCATTACTTTTATTATTATTTCACCTTCCAAACACTGCATTTTGTTTGTTGATAGATAGATAGATAGATAGATAGATAGATAGATAGATAGATAGATAGATAGATAGATAGATAGATAGATAGATAGATAGATAGATAGATAGATAGATAGATAGATAGATAGATAGATAGATAGATAGATAGATAGATAGATAGAAATACGGTATGTCACAAAAGTGAGTACACCCCTCACATTTTTTTAAATATTTTATTATATCTTTTCATATGACAACACTGAAGAAATGACACTTTGCTACAATGTACACAATGTACAGTAGTGAGTGTACAGCTTGTATAACAGTGTAAATTTGCTGTCCCCTCAAAATAACTCAACTCACAGCCATCAATATCTAAACCGCTGGCAACAAAAGTGAGTACACTCCTAACTGAAAATGTCCAAATTGGGCTTAAATAGCCATTTTCCCTCCCCAGTGTTATGTGACTCATTAGTATTACAAAGTCTCAGGTGTGAATGGGGAGCAGGTGTGTTAAATTTGGTGTTATCGCTCTCACTCTCTCATACTGATCACTGCAAGTTCAACATGACACCTCATGGCAAAGAAATCTCTGAAGATCTGAAAAAAATAAGGAGGATTGCCAAAACCCTGAAACTGAGCTGCAGCACAGTGGCCAAGACCATACAGAAGTTTAACAGGACAGGTTCCACTCAGAACAGGCCTCACCATGGTCGACCAAAGAAGTTAAGCGCACATGCTCAGCGTCATATCCAGAGGTTGTCTTTGGGAAATAGACCTATGAGTGCTGCCAGCATTGCAGAGGTTGAAGGGGTGGGGGGTCAGCCTGTCAGTGCTCAGACCATACGCCGCACTCTGCATAAAATTGGTCTGCATGGCTGTCATCCCAGAAGGAAGCCTCTTCTAAAGATGATGCACAAGAAAGGCCACAAACAGTTTGCTGAAGAGGAGCAGACTGAGAGCATGGATTACTGGAACCATGTCCTGTGGTCTAATGAGACCAAGATAAACGTATTTGGTTCAGATGGTGTCAAGCTTGTGTGGCGGCAACCAGGTGAGGAGTATAAAGACAAGTGTGTCCTGCCTACAGTCAGGCATGGTGGTGGGAATGTCATGGTCTGGGGCTGCATGAGTGCTGCCAGTACTGGGGAGCTACAGTTCATCGAGGGAACCATGAATGCCAACATGTACTGTGACATACCAAAGCAGAGCATGATCCCCTCCCTTTGGAGAATGGGCCACAGAGCAGTATTCCAACATGATAACGACCCCAAACACATCTCCAAGGTCTCTAACATCCACCAGCTCCGTGATGTCGTCATGGAGAAGTGGAAGAGGACTCCGGTGGCAACCTGTGAAGCTCTGGTGAACTCCATGCCCAAGAGGGTTAAGGCAGTCTTAGAAAATAATTGTGGCCACCCAAATTATCGACACTTTGGGCCCAATTTGGACATTTTAACTTAGGGGTGTACCCACTTTTGTTGCCAGCGGTTTAGACATTAATGGCTGTGTGTTGAGTTATTTTGAGGGGACAGCACATTTACACTGTTATACAAGCTGTACACTCACTACTTTACATTGTAGCAAAGTGCCATTTCTTCAGTGTTGTCACATGAAAAGATATAATAAAATAGGGGTGTACTCACTTTTGTGAGATACTGTATATACATATATATATATATATCACATTATGAATAATGTTTAATGAATATGATTTGAATTTGACTTATTTTAGTTTGGTATTACATGATTTGTGCACCTCTCCCTAAATAGATGTAATTTGTGAAAATCTGAACTACATCAGTTTTCTAGCCACTTTACTTCGTAATTATAGAACACGCTACACTTTTTATGCAATTGAGTCAAATTGTTAGTGCAAGTTCCTTCAGTTGAAGCAAATGTGTATTGCAAAAACATCTCCAAATGCTCAAATTGCATCAATTTAGTGTTTGCAGGTCTTCTTTTTTTGGTAATTGTCCTCTTATAATTGGATATCTTATTCTCTTACACACTTATTGAAGATTCTTCTTTGGAGGGGAGGAGGTGAGTGAACTTCTATGTTATCATTGTATGGCACAAAATACAAAATATGTGTATGCAAAATCATAATTGCCAGTTACATTGCTAATATATCTTTAGGAGCTACGCTGTGCATTCTCCACAAAGATTCAGTTGCTGACACAGCAAGGAAAGGGCCCAATGCATGAATATTTTTTGGGCCCCTCAGTTTAGTCAGTGGGAACAGGTATCATGAAGAATATCTTTTATTTCCCACTTGCCCTAGAAATGAGCAGTACTCAGATTTACTTGATGTTGGAATGGGGTCCTAGCACCCACCCATCCTACATTTTATATACATGGTCCCTTACATTCCATAGGGCCCTTGTGCAGTTTTATAGACTGCACTCATAGTGTTTTACTTGTTACACTGCTATATTTATTACCTTGTGTGAAATCAGTCAACCTTTCTTTGTCGTGACCCCAAAAGTAATTAAACAATTTTCTGAAAGCCCAGCTGTCAGTTTTCTTGTGTTTTGCAGCCTTAAAGAAAGTGTTTCTTACCAGAAACCTGTTCATGTCAATGGAATAATTTAAAATGGTATTGAACTTTTTTGTTTTTTAAATGGCCCCAGGTGTTTTATGCCACAATGTGCTGGTATGCAACACATATTAGCCCATTATGACAGACTTACCTGTGAAACAAAGCCTTCCAGTACTGAACTGTCACCACTACTGGCTCTTCCTTCTGGTCCTTCCAGGTTCGCGCTCTCCGGCCGCTTTAATGGTCCGGCCACAATGGCGTCACACATGTACATGAATGTTGTAAATGCACAGTGCCTTGCACATCTGTAAATGATGTCATCAGCCAGGGCTGACATCTCAATCTACTAAACAGCAGAGCTTTAGATGGTTTTGAAGATACCTACAGGTAAGACTTATTAAAAGCTCTATTATTAAGCAAAGTAAAAAGTTGGGTTAAATACCGCTTTCAAGTGTTTTCTTCCTTAGGCCCCATGCACAATGGGCTTAGAAAAAAGCCAGTTCCCTTGGAAGAAAAAAACACTCATATAGAGCATTTTTTTAACATAGTTTAGGTTAGTTTAGGAGAATTTTGTGTTTTTGCTGCCAGGAAGCTCCAATTACAAACATAAACCAGAAGGATTTTTTTTCCTGCCTCTAAACATTGAGCTCAAATTATGCCTGTAGTCATAATATGCATGGACACATAGGGGTTGATTTACGAAAGGCTAAAAGACTGTGCACTTTTCAAAGTGCAGTTGCTCTCTGCAAGTGCAGTTGCACCAGCGCTTAGTAAATGAGGTAAGACTTCACTTTGCAAAGAGTACCCAATCACGTGCAAGGAAATTTATGCTTGCATGATTGGATGATGAAAGTCTGCAGAGCTTCTGTTTGTTTACTAAGCTTTGGAGCAACTGTACTTGCAGAGTGCAATTGCACTTTGCAAAGTGCACAGTCTTATTGCCTTTAGTAAATCAACCCCATAGGATAACATTAAGCTGCTTCTACAGGCAAAACATAAAACTCCTGTAGAAGCAATGATTTTAAAGCCAATATGCATTGACCCTTTCTTTTAACTGTGAGTTTAGGGTTCTTAGAATAATCAATGTTTATTACTGATATTATTTCCAACATTTCAAGGACACTGGAAATGTTCTGTTGAAGATATAATATAAATTGCAAATGTCAGCTCACCTCTTCATTGATTTCAATGGAGAAAGATACTCAAAGTGTATCCCCATTTCTACACAAGTCTTTGACTGCAACCCTTTTAGAGATTCACCAAACAAAAATACTAGTCTGCACTGGCTGATGAGCAAGTCATTCACGTGTTTGCATGTATATTATAGAGTGAAAATCTGAAACTCACATATATAAAAAGCACCAATATATACAGTTACATATTTCTTAATATTTATTAAATGTGTGTTCTAAAAGTAACTAGTGTAAGTATGTGAATTTTGATTTTTTAGAATAGGAGAGGGATGAACAGAACTAGGAGCCAGTTAGCCGTATTTCAGTGCATTTAGGTTGTGAAGAAGCATTCTGATAGGAGGTAAGAGTAAAGTATGAAAAAGGATGACTTATCACTGTGCTACTGTTGTTCCCTCCCTGACCATTCACAGGCTGGGGCAGAGAGGGAGCCTAGCTGTGTTACTTAACGGCAGTAGAAAAATGTGAGGTTACCAATTTAGCTCTGCAAATCTCAGGATTGAGTAGACAGAAATACAAACACTATGACTGGTAAAACAGTTCCCTTAAATGTATTTAATATGTGTCCTTGTTTAGCTGTTTATTTGAAGTACAGTTTTAAAATGAACCTGTGCTAAGAAATATGGAAGTTACCAATGCTGTCCTCCTTCTGAAAACTGGCATTGCCTGGCTGTCATGCCAACATCTAGGTTCAATCATTTCTGAGCCACTAACTAGGAACAAATATTCAGCCAGTGATGCCAAAATGGAATGAAAACTCCTGATTTGTAATTAGATTGTAATAAAACCAGAGCATGGGTATGAAAATCAGGCAATTCTAATTTCTTAGATTTTTCAAAGGAAAGTAGCAATGGCAGCATCTATATTTCTCTCAGGTTTTCCTATTTTTAAAGAAAAAATAGAATAGAACAGAATTGGCAGCTTTTAGATGTGTATCACAGAATACTGCCAAAAAAAAAAAAAAAACATATCATGAATATAGTTATTTATTTTAAAATTAGATGTTAATATAGGTTAATTTAAAATTAAATGGGAGTTGCCAATATTTATAAATGTATTTATCAACTCCTTGTAATGATACATTAGACCCAAGCCTAATTAATACGTATCAGTAATTAGTTCATGCCAGAACTCTCGAACATCGAAAAAGTTCAGACTCTAACCACGAACACCATTGAAGTCTTTGGGACCCGAATTTGAAAAATCAAAAGCCCATTTTGAAGGTTTATATGCAAGTTATCAGTCAGCCATAAAAATGGTATGGGGGTCCTGATACTGCCCTGGGGGACATGTACCAATGCAAAAAAAAATATTGTTTTTAACCACTTAAGCCCCGGAGGATTTGGCTGCTAAAGGACCAGGGGTTTTTTTGCGCTTTTTTACTGCGTGACTTTAACGGACAATTGCGCGGTCGTGCGACGCTGTACCTAAACGAATTTGACGTCCTTTTTTTCCCACAAACAGAGCTTTCTTTTGGTGGTATTTGATCACCTGTGCGATTTTTTGATCACGCGCTATAAACAAAAAAAGAGCGTAAATTTTGCAAAAATAACAATATTTTTCACATTTTTTTATATGAAATTCCCCAAAAAAAAAGTAAAAATCTAAATTTTTTAACATTTTTCGGCCAATTTGTTTTATGCTACCTATGTTTGGTAAAAAAAATCGCAAAAAGCGTATTTTGATTGGTTTGCGCAAAAGTTATCGCGTTTACTAACAAAGGGAAAGATTTTTGTCATTTTTTTTTTTTTTTTTTTAACGCGTAATGGCGGCGATCTGCGATTTTTTTTTCGGTACTGCGACATTGCGGCGGACAGATCGGACCCTTGACTGACATTTTTGACACTTTTGGGGTTACCAGTGACATTACTGCAGTAATCAGTGCTATACATATGCACTGTTACTGCAAAAATGACACTGGCAGGGAAGGGGTTAACTTTATTGGACAGGGAGGGGTTAAGTGTGTCCTAGGGGCGTGATTCTAACTGTGTAGGGACATTCCTATTGGTGTAAAAGCAAAGATCAACCGTTCTACATAGTAGAACGGACAGATCTTCACTTTTACACAGGGAGAACTGACAGGCAGCATGTTTACACAAGCTGCTCTGTCTTTCTCCCTTCACAGGAGCGATCGCAGTGTGACTGGCGGACATCGAGTCCGCCGGTCACACGCACTGACTTGCCTGTGAACGAGCCGCGGCGGGCGCGCGCCTCGGCGGGCGCGCGCCCGCCCGCGATAGGCTCGCAAGTCAGTGACAGGCGAGTGACGTACCAATACGTCACTCTGCCTGGCCGGGGCTGACCGCCGCAGTATATAGTCGTGCGGCGGTCGGCAACCGGTTAAAGGAGCAGTCATTTTATTGATGCCTAAAGTTAAATAATAATAATAAAAAATGTCTTTAAATTTAGTGCCCGGGGGGGTCCCCTTAGCCTGCCTGTAAAGTATCGCATCCCTACTGTGTATAAAACCTGCTGCAGCAAAACTGACGTTTGTAAAGAATGACATTTAAGTTGCCAGCAATATAATATCATTGGCAGCAATACAAAAATGTTTAAAAAAAAAACTGACCCCCCCCCCCCCCCCAATCCATACCAGCCCAATGCAAAAAATAAAAAAAAAAGAGTCCATATCAGACCATTATCCGAGCATGCAGCTCGACAGGTCAGGAAAGGAGGGGGCGCTAGCTTAAAATCGAATTGTGAATATTTAAATAACCATAATCTCTATAAACAAAATATATACAGTATACGTATATATATATATATATATAGATAGATATCTGAATATATACCTGTATAGATATATATCTATATCTATATATATGTATAAATCCATGCAACCAAATTGATTAGGAAGTTAAAATAAAAAATAAAAGTCCTTAAATGATGAATATCTAAACAAGGAGAAATCTTCTAATGGACTTCTTTCAATCACCACATTAGTGATGCATGCTCCTCTCATTTTACAGTGCTCTGCTTTATACATGTGTTCAACCACCTAATATAAGGGGGGCCACTCACCAGAAAGCTTTGGGCCACCAGGACCCTCACCGCTTATATGGTTAATCCTAAGGTTGGTTTATACTTGGCATCTACCTCCTTTGCTCTTATTTCCAATATCACTAGCAGGGAAGTCCCAAAATGAAAAAACAATAGTGCAATAATCGTACAATATGTAAATTTAAAAATAGCTTGTTAAAAACATATGCTAATATACTCACATTTCCATGTGCCATGAAGTGGCACCCACTGTGTAATGCCTGGAAAGTTACAATCCTTGCCGCCACTTGTCTCATTGAGCTGGCATGCGTTCCACCTGAGTTGGAATTGACGTCAGCATAGGCATGGAAGTTCTGCCAGTACTTAGACCTCAATGCATTTCACCAGAAGAGCGTCATCAGGAAGTTGCAAAGACCTTTGCAGTCAAATTTAGGAAAACCCCATTATATGTTTATATGTGTTCTCATTCACACAGCATACCTAAAATATTTTTTAAATAATATTTCTTACCTTTTAGGTGCTTTTTAGGAGAAGGCCTCATGGCTGACTGCAAGCATTTCTGAACAAAGTCAGTCTATCCCAAACAAAAGGCTTAAGACAGGCTGAGTCTCCATTCATTACATACAATGTAAGAAGCTCAGATTTTAAATATTTAACCCTTTGCTAGGACAGTGTTCAAATTTAGTTTACAAGTGATAATGAGATCTGCTAACACAGCACAGACAGGCTCAATTATGACAAGCACAGCTTCACAGTCTACTCATAAAAAGAGAATTAAGTAGGATTTTTCAGAAAAAAAAAAACATTTAAAATGATAAGCAGCATTTAGTCCCCATTCACACTAGCGCGACTTGTCAGGCGACTTGGTTACCTGACAAGTCGCGGTGGGTTGCCTGCCATTGATTAGCACAGGACCCGTTCTAATAGGAGCGACACAAGTCGCTCCGACTTAGATAAAGGGTCCTGTACTACTTTGGGGCGACCTGGAGGCGACTTGCATTGACTTCAATGATATGAAGTCCGTGCATGTCACACTGTGCACCGCAACTTCACAGGTCACCCCGGCAAGTCGTGTCGCCCCTGTGTGAATGGGCTCTTAATGCTATTATAATGTTTTGAAAAAAAGTCAACATAAACATAAACGCAATAAGAATTAAACAAATGGCAAATGTACAACTGTGATATAAAGTGTCATTATGACAGTTCTGTAAAATTATTCCTAGTAGCTTTCATATCTAAGCAGGGGAAAAAAGTAAATGATGCATAGAGCACAACATTTTGTGGTTATAAGAGATTTTACACCATTAAACCAAAATACATGTAATATAAATATCAGGAAAGGAGATTTCTTGCTGCAATCAAAAGTAAATCTTCTGTCTTGCCGTGATCATGTGGCCATGCTTCAGAAATTGTCCAGGGTATGGATCTTGGAAGACTTCATCAGATAATGTTATGGCCTTCCCTACTCAAGCACAGGTGAATTCATCTATATAACTTGCTTGGTAAATGTTCCCACCACAGGCAATACAACTAAGGTGACCTGTTGGGCACACATAATGACCGGAGCTGAGAAACCTTAGTTTAGACTTCTCACCAGTAACCTGACCATTGACCTCTCTCACTCTTGATTTCCCTCCTCCCTTATCCTGGGCTTCCTGTTGTTCTGTATTCTATTGGGGAAAAAAGAAACCGGCACACAGTTCAAAGCACATATTAAAACATTATGGAAATGATATGACATTTAAAATACTGTCATTAGTTGTGTTCATGCGTATCTCCAAACAAATCTTTTTTTCTTTTTTTTTTAATAGAGTATAGAAAGACAGACAGTGATTGGAAAATCAATATTTTACATTTGTGCCTTAACCACTTAAGCCCCGGAAGATTTTACCCCCTTCCTGACCAGGGGGTTTTTTGCGATTTTTTACTGCGTGACTTTAACGGACAATTGCGTGGTCGTGCGACGCTGTACCTAAACTAATTTCACGTCCTTTTTTTCCCACAAACAGAGCTTTCTTTTGGTGGTATTTGATCACCTGTGCGATTTTTTGATCATGCGCTATAAACAAAAAAAGAGCATAAATTTTGCAAAAATAACAATATTTTTCACATTTTTTATATGAAATTCCCCAAAAAAAATGTAAAAATCAAAATTCTTTAACATTTTCGGCCAATTTGTTTTATGCTACATATGTTTGGTAAAAAAAATCGCAAAAAGCGTATTTTGATTGGTTTGCGCAAAAGTTATCGCGTTTACTAACAAAGGGAAAGATTTTTGTCCAGACAGATCGGACCCTTGACTGACATTTTTGACACTTTTGGGGGTACCAGTGACATTACTGTAGTAATAAGTGCTATACATATGCACTGTTACTGTAAAAATTACACTGGCAGGGAAGGGGTTAACTGTATTGGAGAGGGAAGGGTTAAGTGTATCCTAGGGGCGTGTTTCTAACTGTGATGGGACAGGTCTACTATTGTAAAAACAGAGATCAACGGTTCTACATAGTAGAACCGTCTGATCTCCATTTTTACACAGGGGAAAATGACAGGCGGCTTGTTTACATACATATGTTTTACCCGCTCTACCGACGATCGTAGTGTGACCGGCGGACACTCCGTGAACGAGCCGGGGCGGGGCCGGGCCTCAGCATCAAGTTTTATGACAACCATATACCTGGATCCAGTGTATGTCACTCTAAATATATATATATTTTTTTATGCGTGTGTTCACATAAGTGTATTTTAAAAATCATAGCCTCTTTTGTTTTAATGAACCTCTTTCATCTGAAGCACCTGGTTGATCCTGCCAATCACCTTTCTCCCTTCTGACCACACAAAGCACGGAAGCTTATCTGTGTTTGCATCCTCCATACAGAGGTACAGCACACTGTGCAGACATGCAGCATGCCTGTATTGGGTAGTTTGTTCAGCCGCCACACTCCCTGACCAATCACAGCCTGACTCTGGGATACATCCCATCCCAATCACAGCCTGCCTCTTAAACATGCCCCCCCCCCCCCCCCGCTCAAGCACAGCCCCCCTGCTATGAGGAATAAGAGATGCAAGGACACATGATAGAACTTTGTAAAATTGTAAAAAAAAAAGGTTAATAAATGTAATTTCTGATACTAAGAAAAAGCAATTATGGTGCCTGCATAGTTAGAACTGTATTAGAAAGTGTCTATAATATTGTATGTTCACAACTATGAACTGACTTTATCATGGTATAAGCAGTGCTATGCAGAAGTGAATGACATGTGCATGTAAACATATAGCAAGGTACTAATACATAAATATAGTCATCCAACACTTTGACAGAGTATGAAGTATAAATGAGTGAACACACTGCTTTCCCTAGCTATAATACACAGAAATTCCCTCTGAGTGGGATTTTATGGGGCAAGAGTGGATAAAGTATATAGATCAAGAAAGCGTATTGCAAATAATAACAAAAATACTTTATTCCAACAATTATTTCAAAACAAAAGGACAAGAATTGTTAAAAATATATGCGGTTCAGTTGGTCTAAATAACCAGCGTTCATACAAAACTGTTCACATAGAGAGAGCAAGGACCCAACGCGTTTCAAAATACAAGGTCTATTTTCTTCATCAGGGTTCTAATAACACACTATAGAGCTATATCTTAAATTGCAGAACTGCATTTATTTAAAAGCAACAAACAGATGACAATGAGTAGGGCTGTATCCAGTGCTGCCTCCATAGGTGTCCCACATGAAGCAGCGCTCCGACCTCCACAAAGGGCGAGTAGGGCACACAGTCTCCCACCACTGCAATATTATAAGGATAATTTAACTAAAGAGGTTTCTGAGAGTGACAGTTATGAATGAATGGTTTTTCCTTCAAGATTGCACTGAACTGCAACCGACCCACTGACCCCAATTGAGAAGGTCTCTCTGAAAAGCCAACACAGCCAGTGGTTTGAAAGATCAGTTCATGCAGGATTTCATTTACAACTGAACTTTCAAACCACTGACTGTGTTGGACTCTGCTTTTCAGAGAGACCTTCACAACTGGAGTCAGTGGGTCTGTTGCAGTTCAGTGCAATCTTGAAGGAAAAACCATTCATTCATAACTGTCACTCTCAGAAACCTCTTTAGTTAAATTATCCTTATAATATTGCAGTGGTGGGAGACTGTGTGCCCTACTCGCCCTTTGTGGAGGTCGGAGCGCTGCTCCATGTGGGAGGCCTATGGAGGCAGCATTGGATGCAGCCCTACTCATTGATTGTCATCTGTTTGTTGCTTTTAAACAAATGCGGTTCTAATTGTTTTTTTTTTTTTTGCAATATAAGATACAGCTCTATAGTGTGTTATTAGACCCCTGATGAAGAAAATAGACCTTGTATTTCAAAACGCGTTGGATCCTTGCTGTCCCTATGTGAACAGTTTTGTATGAACGCTGGTTATTTAGACCGATTGAACCGCATATAATTTTTTTAACAATTCTTGTCCGTTTGTATTGAATTATTTGTTGTAATAAAGTATTTTTGATATTATTTGCAATTCACCTCCTCGATCTATATACTTCATCCACTCTTGCCCTCAAAAATCCCACTCAGAGGGAATTTCTGTGTATTGTTTAATTTAGGATTGTGGGCATATTTTTTCAAACTGGCTTCAGTTATGCAATCCTTGGCTATAAGGACCTTGATGCATACTGCTGGAAAATGTTTTCTCATTTTCTATTCATGCCAGTTAATTAATCAGTTATAAGCATGTTCTATGCATCACACTCAACGTGGACAACGTGTTATAACCCATAGCAACTGCACAGATGCCATTTGTTAACTAGGATGACTATAGTAAATGTTACAGTAAAGTTTATTTAAATGTACTTTTACAGAAAAAAAAAAAAGCAGCTGGCTTGCTAACACATATGCAAATATGCTTTAGTAAATCAGGTCCAAAATGTTATTTTTGATAACCTCCCTGGTATTCCCTGTAAGATACAGAATTGTGAAAAGGCGGTGATATTACCCGAACACTTTAGACCTCTGCATGTATTTGGAGTAGTCAGCCCAATATAAATTCCTGGTGCCAGCTACTTCAGTTTGGGTGATCCATAGGGCCTGTAACTGTTAAGGTAACAGTGCCTAAAGTATAACTAAAGGCAAAATGTTTAATTTGGATTTGGATAGAATGGTGAGGGGCTAGAACCACCATTATGTTTTTATTGCTTTCTAAACCCTGTTAGGGAAATTTACTTTGTTTATTTGTCCTGATCACCAATGTCACTGGAAATAAAAGTCAGGGTAAGTCCCAAATTGTTGAGTTGCCACCAAAACAGAATTAGTGGGTAAGTCTTGAAATGGTGATATTGTTTATTGTGACATCTAAGAGTGAATTTCAATCACATTGGAAAGATATTCTCTCACCTCCTGTTGAGTGGACAAGACAGGACAGGAAGTGAAGGGAAATCTGTCTAATGAGTCACAGACAGCAAAAAAAAACAAAAAAACAAAATAATAACAAGGATTTTAATCCTTCCATACTTTGTCCAGAATGAAAAAAATAGTTTTGGCTTTAGATAACCTTTAGAATTGTTTAAAAAAATGTTTTTTGCTCAAATAAAATGGCAGGATTACAGACTGTTGTGTCCAGAATTCCTTATGTCATCCAATAGAATGGCCTAATTGATGTACCAAATACCTAATTTCTAAGGACTTTGCAAAAGACTTGGCCCTCTTACCAGAAGTTCAGGTCAAGGTATCTATTTTTCATTAAAGCTTAGATGTAGAGATACACCTACATATGATCCTAGACAAAAGGGCAACACTTATGTTATAAAATATGTTTTCTCAAACACCATTAGCCTGGATTTACTGGACTGCAGTTTAGAATATATTCATTAACAATATTCATTTAAATTATCCAATCATGTGAAAAACAAATTTCTGTTTACTTAATTTATCTTCACAAGATTAGATAATTGCTAATATTCTTTTCCAGTTCATCGTGTGAATATTCTCATCTTTGTTAGTAAATCGCCTTCCATGTTACACAAAGTTATTTCAACTAAACACAGTATGAGCTTTACTAAACTTACAGAGAATTTACCACATTTCTCTTTGCTAATCTATTACTTTGATTGCAGTAGACTGGAATCTGATTTGTTGGTATAGGTTATAACACCTAATTGCAGTTCAATGCAATAACTAATTAGCCTTAGTGTATGTTGCTATTGACTATAGAAGACACTGACAAGTTTGAAGGACACTACCAGTGTTTCAAAACCACTCAAAAACTAAAAAAGAATGCTTTAATTCACACAATTGGCCTTATCCAATTAGGAATTTTTGCTGGGTGCTAATTATTAAGTGTAGTAACCCATTTGCAGATTTCTGCAAACGTCAGACCTGTGCAGTATGGACTGTGGTTCAATGCTATGGGCCAATGCAGTTAAAATTAGTAAATAATAATAATATTATCAAAAATTCTTTAATAAGTTGGCCATATTCTACATAATTTGTTTGTGTGTGTTTTTTTTCCTTTCCCTCAGAGATTGACTTTTTTTTTTAACATTTTGTGAATTAGTTGAATTAGTACTGGTAGGGCATTGAAGAAGGGGACTGTAACAGATCCCCAATACTTGGACCAAGTATTTCTGTCTTAGGTCTCCAGACTCTCACGTGATGCAGTGACCTGGCCCCTCAATTCCCCCCAAACATCAGCCTAAGCTCGATGAAGGGTAAAACAAAAGACACTTTATTCAACAACTCCAATATATACAGTCTCATGTGTTTGATTTCATTATCATATGCAAATGCCAATGCATACAGAACATAGTCAACATACATTGGTCATCTGGAAAGAGACAATAGGTGAATGAGACTGCTACATTATCATAATTAACTCAACAAACAACAAGCCCCCAAAACAAAGCCGAATACGTATTCCTAGAGGTGTAAAAACCACCTCTAAACAGATGTCAGCAGAAAACATAGGCTCGCAGACTGCCCGTCTTCATTTTCAAAACACCTTACTATAAATGTCAATACACATCCCCACAGTAGACAATAGCTGAGGTGGTTGACGTCATTAGCATCTCTTTAGTCTCTCAATGTGTTGAGAAGCCTCTGCTGCAACAGGCAGCTTTAGGCCTGTAACGTTGATCCCAGTCTGAGTCTGTATCTTGGGGTGACAGAGAGGTGGGGAGGGGGCTGCTGCCTCTCCCCAGCACAGGCTGCCATAGGGCCTCAGGTGGTCATCCTGAGGGCCTAAAACATTGAAGCTGCAACCCATGGTCCTTATGAGAGCTGGCTGAGGGAGGATGTCCATGGATCCTGTCTGGTACCACTGAAGAGGGCTGCCGTGTGTGGTTCAGGAGCCTTGCAAGTACAGACCCCCACAGGGGATCCTTGGAACTTGTGCTGTTAGATCCCCCACTTGGTGATAGAAGTCAGTTACTGGGTGCAAGCTAAAGAAGACACTTACTAGTATCTTGAAGAGGCAAAGTTCCCTTCTGCTACAAAGGGACTTGTTTATTCTATACAGGCGCTCTATGGTCCTGCAGTTGATCTGCAATACAG
Organism: Pelophylax lessonae; assembly: GCF_965119305.1. NCBI lineage: Eukaryota > Metazoa > Chordata > Amphibia > Anura > Ranidae > Pelophylax > Pelophylax lessonae. Next base: position 448,812,799 of record NC_138769.1, read on the forward strand.
TTCTATTGGGAGAGTTGTCCTCACCTGTGAATAGGTAATTGGAGTATCCTACTAAATCCTTTCTCTTATCTAGGATCTCCAAATAAAACACAAAAACAAATCCCTTAGACTGGTCTTCAAAGAGCGGAAGAGTGTGTGCACCTGGCTGTGGGGGGGGGGGGGGTTTGGTATGAATAGAATTTCCAGAATGAAAGCCACATAAACTTTGATATATTTGTTCGCTTGAGAAACATTTTCCATTCTGCTCCTTAGAATTTTCTCGTCTATCGAAAGCAAACATCGATTTGATCCCACTAACTATTAGAAAATATTCAAATAAAATTCTACTAGTGTATGTCCAGCTTTTCGGTCCAGATCACAGTGATCAGTGATCACTAGGACAAATAGGGCGTGTAAATTTTCGAAGTAGGGACAAAAACTTGACACATTTGTTCTTCCTTCCCTACTCTATACATATCTAAAAACAAAAAAGTTTTAGTTTTAGATACACTTGTAAAACACCCTAGTTTGTTATTATCATATCTTTGGATTCTATATTTCTTGTAATTTTTATATTTCATATGTGCAGATTTTCTTTATTGCATGATGTTTGTTTTATTATGCTAATACTATACCCAATGTTAGTAATTTGGTTTTTAACTCAGTGTTCCCCTTCCGCGGGTCTCAACAGCCTATGAAATAGTGGTTTGTGGAAACAACTGATTCTCAGACAACATATTCTGTAGTCTGGTTAGCTGATTATATGTGTCTGCATGTAGTTTCCTCACACTAGGTATGGGCAAAATTTCCCAATGTTAAAATAATATACTCTCAGTGAAATATAGGATGTTTTGGCCTGAGTACAAGTATTGATCTAAGCTACATAACTTGTGCCGTCTGTTAGGACTCACATACTCAGCAGGGAGCTAACCACATTATAATTGGGGTTACAAGTCATCAGATTATGAAAATCATACAATTAAATGGTCCACTGCACTGGTACATACACAATAATACATACTTTTAATTTACAAATACTTTTATTTTTTGCTAAACCTTTTCCAGTGTAACATGAAATAGAAAAGGAATTATCCACTAGACTTTTCAGTTCAAAATTACTATATTTTGTGCACTGCAGAATATGGGGAAAATTTGAAACATTTAAGAGCCGCTATTTAAATGAGAAAGTAAACATCATATATATATATATATATATATATATATATATATATATATATATATATATATGTATGTATATGTATATATATATGTATAATGTGTATATGTGTATATGTGTATATATATATATATATATATGTATATGTATATATGTATATATGTATGTGCCCGTATTTATTAAAAATTATAAGAACATTTTTGATAAAAATGAAAAAAAGATAATGAATTTGTCAATGGTATTTCACACCTATTATATATATATATATATATATATATATATATATATATATATGTGTGTGTGTGTATATATATATATATATATATATATATATATATATAAAATAGGTGTGAAATACCATTGACAAATTCATTATCTTTTTTTCATTTTTATCAAAAATGTTCTTATAATTTTTAATAAATACGGGCACATACAGATATTCTTATAATTTTAACATATATACCTGTGCATATATTTGAGATTTTATGTTGATCTGACTTGTAGTCATCCTATTCTGTTACAACATATTTTAGTATACTAATTGAAATTGTAATACAATTCATTTTTTTTCCATATTACATTATATGTGCACTCTTTCATTGAAATTCTGAATCAAAGCAATGAAACAGAGAAAGTAAACATAAACAGGATTCTTTAATAAGACGGTAAGTGCCTTAAATAATAAGTGCGGTAATCTATATTACCAATTAAAACTCATGTTTCACAGATCTCATCTAAAATGCAATTGCTACCCGTTACTGTATATTACGATTCAATGTGGCATTTTTGGATTGTTTCTATATAATATGTTATAAGCTTGAATTCCCCTTTAACCTTTTCTGTAGCTCCCAAAAGTCACCTCAATGTGTTACAAATTAAGTTGGGCCAACAAAGGCAGAGGACCTGAACGAGAGGGAGCCATTATACAAGGACTGTTTATATTGATAGGACTGGCTCAAATTTGATGTTTACAATGTAAGATATAAGCAACCAGACTGGAAACTGAACATCTTTTTTTTTTTTTCCAAATAAACTGTTTCAGCCTGAAGAAAACATTGGATCATTTTAAACATTTTACATTCTTGCCGCGATCCATTTCAAAAACATAGCTAGACAGTAAGTCAGAAACAGCAGAAACAAATGAAACAGCCGTGTCTATGACTCATCTAGGGTCGTGAATACCTTTGATGGTACGTCCATTCACAGGCATGTCGATGTATACATGCTTTCTCGATTTGCTGTGCTGAATCGTCTTTCAGTAGAAAGACGTTGTTTTCAGTCTAGCTCGTGTTTACTGCAAATTCACAGCCAGAGGAAAATTCTATTATGGTTATTGTTCATTTAGCGTAGTGAATAAGATGAAACTACTTTGACTAACCTGTGCAAGAGAATTTAAAGAAAACAATGATTTTGCTTGCACACGTTTGGATGATTGGAGTGTAGACACCCTATTCACTAAGCTAAGTAGTCTTTCATTTTGCACAGTGAATACTCTCTGTTCCTCTAATAAAGGGTTAGTTCACCTTTGCACAAAAAAATGAAAAGGTGAAGAAACTCATAACACCCTCCCCAAACTCCCAGTCCCCGCTGAATTTATGAAAGACAAAAACCGAGGAAATTCCCAGCTCAACCCATCAACCAGTCAGCTTACCAACCACATTAATCTGTCCAACAGTATGCGTTAAAAACAGGGGTTTAGAGTTTTACTCTGTTTTTGTCTTTCATGCGTTTGCCTGTCCATGTGCTCCTTGCTGTGAAGACCAGTAATAGATGGGGGCAGGGGCCATTTTTTGTTATTGGAGTAATATTGGTGGGGGGACACACTGGACACCTTTCCTGTGTGCTGGGTGTCCATGGTGTCCCTCTCCCTTTGGGGAGGACTGGGCTACCTCCAGGCCCACCTGCCCCCCATCTATCCATTAAATGCATGTGCTTCCATTGTGGAGACTCTCAGAAATTAGTAGGACTGCAAGTAATACAGGGTGCCATGAAAGGGCCTTGCAGCTTATGCATGCGTTTGCAAATGTGTGTTAACTAAACCCCTGTTTTTAACGCATAATGTTGGACAGGTTTATTTGGTTGGTAAGCAGACTGGTTGGTGACATGAGCTGGGAATTTCCTGTGTTTTTGTCTTTCATGCCTTTGCCTGTCCATGTGCTCCTTGCTGTGAAGGCAAGTTATAGATGAGGGCATGGGTCATTTCTTTGTTATTGGAGTAATATTGGTGGGGGGACACACTGGACACCTTTGCTGCCATTGCGCTGGGTGTCCATGGTGCCCCTCCCCCTTTGCGGAGGACTGGGCTACCTCCAGGCCCACCTGCCCCTCATCTCTTCATTAAATGCATGTGCTTCCATTGTGGAGACTCTCATAAATTAGTAGGGTTAGGACTGCAAGTAATACAGGGTGCTGTAAAGGGGCCTTGCAGCTTACGCATGCATTTGCAAATGTGTGCTAACTAAACCCCTGTTTTTAATGCATACTATTGGACAGGTTAATTTGTTTGGTAAGCAGACTGGTTGGTGACATGAGCTGGGAATTTCCTCTGTTTTTGTCTTTCGTGCGTTTGCACGTCCATGTGCTCCTTGCTGTGAAGGCCAGTTATAGATGGGGGCAGGGTCCGTTTCTTTGTCCCCGCTGAACTTAGCTTCTTTGATAAACATCTTCTGTCACCTATGTCACCTGTGTGTAGCGGCCTGGGCATTTGAGAAATACAGTACACAGCCCAGAGGCTGTGTAATATTATAATCTTTGCAATGGTGCGTAGGCATTGGTTAGAGCTGGCACGTGACTACGCTGGCCAATAAGAGTCTCTCTGAGCCCTCTTTGTTCCAGGATGGTGTCCCAGAAAATAGAAGGGTGCAGAAGAGTGTTTCAAACGCCCGGACTGTTACATCAGCTAGCACAGTGGTTGCCAAACTTTTGGACCTCGTGGAAGACTAAACCCACAATTTAGAATCCCACAGAACACTAACATGAATTTTACATGCTTTTTACCCACAAAGTTCTGGTTTTCTGCGCCCCCTCCCCCTGGATTACATTGCTGCCTTATACACACAATGCCCTGGCTCTCTTCCTCCCTCTGACCCCCCCCCCCCTACCCAAACTCTGCATTGCCTTACGCAGACTCATCATTGGAACTCACCTCCTTTTCCAGCCATGTGCTTGACCGCCGTGCTCCCTCCCATAGTCTGTAATCAGAGTTGCCAATAGAAGGCCCCTTCTTCTTCACCTCCTGCTCTCTTTACCACTCCCGGTGCCTCCCTCTGAGTTCACAGGAGCAAGAACTACAGAGGAGGCATCCAGGTATCATTGCACGCTGACAGTTTTGACTGTCAGCATACATTGGGAACAACAGTGGAAACAACATTGGGCGGTATATATCCGCCACAATGTTGATTTGCGGCAGAACCCTTGGTTCCGCAGACCACTGGTTGGCGACCACTGAGCTAGCATGAGCAGTGAAAGATAATCATCCAAGGAGCTCAGTGTAGCCGAACCCCTAGTGTGGGGAGGGTGTTGTGAGTTAGTTCTCTTTTTCATTTTTGTAAGGAAAAGATGAGCTAACCCTTTAAAGTGAACTTAGCAGCTTTCTCCTGCCTGCATCAGAGTGATGATATCTTAGTCAAGGCAAAGTCACCCATTTGGAGATCAAAGACTGCTTCATAAGGCTAAAAGTAAGAGAAATTTTTAAACAAATTATTATACTGTTGCTGTATATAATGACTCTTCAGAAATGTATTCAAGCAGAATTGTGAACTTACTGGGAGGAACACCCTAAAGTGGTTGTAAACCTCAGAAATGAAATATAAACAAAGCATATCCTTCTATGGTGTGCACTTCTCTCAATTGGGAGCACTAAATGTAATTTTGGTCTACTGCTTTGTTCCTCTGCTATCAGCACGAGTCACTTCTGACAAATTTTCCTGACACCAAGAGAAAAAAGGTGACAGGGGTGGAACCTCCAGCAGATTGATAGCCTCAGCTCTGTTCCTGAGTGGTGTGTGAAGGAGGGAGGGGGTGTCCCTTCTCTCCAATCAGCTCTCCGAGCTCTACTCACTGAGCTCTGCAGAGTGTAACTTCAGCTCTCCACCCCCTTTTTCTGACAGCTCAGACCAGCTTTATAAATTATGGACTTTGAATGGATATAGAGAAGAGAATACTGCAGATAAACATGTATAACTTATGTAGAAGGATTTGTTTATCACCCTAGGCCAGTCACTTCATTGGGTATGTATGTATAAGGCTACATTCACACCTGAGCGTAGCATTTTCGCGCGTTTTATTGCGATTTTACCGCTATTTTTACCGCAATTTTTACCGCAATTTACAGGCGTTTTTACAGGCAATTTTTGTGCAGGTGTTTTTAGATTGAATAGAGACCAAATGGAAAACGCCTGTAATCTGCCCAAAAAGAAGCTCATGTAATTTTTTGAGCGTTGGGCGTTTTGCTCACAGCGTCAAAATGCTCAGATGTGAATAGGGGCGATTGAAATGAATAGGATTTGTCTTGTTGGGCGTTTTGAGAGCTGATCCTAGAGCAGAAAAACTCCCCAAAAACGCCCCAAAACGCCTAGATGTGAACGGAGCCTAAGGGTTTACAACACAACAACTTTAAATCAACTCCACTGTCTAATATTGAGTACAAAAATGTAAATGAGGAATTCAAATTACTGCGCATCTTTCTTCTTTAGCCTTTAGAATCATACTGTATATAGCCTTAAAATAAGAAACTAATGTTCAAAGTGTATAAACCCATCAGTGACCAATTAGAGTTTACCCTTCAATGCCCTGATTGGATACTATTATTGACTGCACTTTGCACATCTTTGTTGTATTACAACTTTCTTTTTTCCCTCTGTTTTCACCTGGTGATCTGGCCAGTAACACACCTCCTGTATTAGAGTGCCCCCACTCTGGATGAAGGAGCACAGGGTGCAGATTTGGACAGTAGCATTAGCAGTCTTAGGGGGGAGGAGTGTTAGATGTACTAGCAGATTTAATACAGTAACAAATTGAATCTGAACTCCAGTTAATGTTTTATAAGCAGTTACAGCAAACAGTTTTTTCCTTTTAGGACAAAGTTTTTACATAAATAAATAAAAGCTGATCGTTTTAAGCCCCCCTCCAGTGTTAAATAGTCTGTCTCATCCCTGTAACTGCAAGAGAGTTTGAAAAACAATAGACTTACTGGTTGGATCACCATATGAAAATAGAAGAAAGAAAGCCTAAGAAAGGAAACTAATACAGCCATAACATCTAAGAATTGGTAAGCTGCAATACAATAAATGTGTACTTTTGGGCTCATAGCCGGTTCTTACAATGCCTGCACAGGAATGTTCCTGTGAAATTCACATGCCGTTCTGTGTGGTGCGATTTCAGTCCATTCATTTTGAATGGGCTAAAATCGCACTGCATAGCACCAAAATATTGCGTGCACTACTTTTACAAATGGACTGAACTTTTGTACCATGCAATCCAGTGTGGGCAAACGCACTGCTTTTGCTACCTGCATTTGGGGTGTCATTAATTCATTATTGACATCCACTGCAAATGGACTGTGTTTTGAATGTGGTGTGAATTGCACAGGATCGCACATCACGTTCCTGTGCAATTCCCTTGCGGGGATGGGGTGAACCAGCCTTAAATACTGCTGTAAGAAAAATATAAAAAGAAATCAGTACCAATCACTGACCAGCAAGTCTCTTAGAAACTTTGGCTATGACTTTTCCAACCCAATTGTAGCTATGTTCCCCCACTGCAACCTACAGCTGTCCTGTGAGTCCTATTTATCAGTGTCTGAATAAAAAACTCCTAGCCAGCTTCACAGCAAAAAAATTAATAAAAAAAATAAATGAAACTTTAATTCTCTAGCTAAAGTTTTCCAGTGTAGGTCTGAATCTGCCAGGTTAGTCTGAGACAACAGGGATAGGCTAATTATACACAGGTGTTGAATGCAGTGCTGTGAACTCTTCCCCCGGCATTTGCAGGACGAGTTAGGGAGGAACCTAGAAGTTAGGCTGTGTACAATGACTTAAAGTGGAACTTCACTCTCTCTAACAACATTGACTATTTTTAATCCTCATGCTGCTAGCATTGGTAAATGAACAGGAAAGTATATCATAATTGCTTGTATCAAACTTTTTTTACATTTCCTTCCTTACTTCCTGATTTTCATGCCTAAGCAAGTGATGTCATACATCTCAGGAGTCTTTAGTAGGGGAGGAGGAGAGGAGAGGAGGGTCTTTCTCGGAAAAGCACACTCTCCTGCCTGCATGCCTGAGCTAAGGGCAGGTGGATTCCAGGAAGTAAACGCTACATGATACTTTTGCCCAGAGGCGTAACTAGAACCTTCAGGGCCCCGGTGCAAGAAACCATGAAGGGACACCCGGCTGGGGCCATTCCCTTCAAGCCTGGGGCTCTTCCCACTGATCCTGGGGCCCTTTACTCTTGCTGGGGGGCCCTTTATTATGGTTCTGCAGCGGGACCCTTTCTCAAGTTCTTCAGTGGGCATCCTTCCTGCCATCTTGGGGCCTCCCCACGGGGGTGGAATGCCAGGGCCCAGTTGCAAGTGTGACCTTTGCGATCCTGGAAGGACACCCACTGGTGTCAGTAGTTTTTATTTTTTGATATTTATTTGTATTATTTTTTATCATTTTATTTTATTTTTTTTACAATGTCACTGACTATGACTCTGTCCATTCAGAAAAGGAAGGAGCTGGTAAATTACATATTTACTGACCCCTTCCTGGTTCTCTATTGTGACACAGCAGCCGGCAGGAGAGGGGAGGGAGCACAGGGGGGGGGGGGGGAGGGAAAACAACAGGGGAGCACACAGAGGCCCAGAGACAGCAGAACACTGGATAGGAGGAGTGGCGGGGGCAGCATTCAGAGGAACCAATCTCCTCCATTTTCCTCCTTCAGCTACAGGAGGAAAAAGGAGGACAGTGATTTCTCTACATGCTGCCCCACCACCCCTCCTATCCAGGTGTACAGGGGAGCTGCACAGGCCCCCTGGAGCATGGGGCCTGGTTACAATTGCAACCCCTACAACCCCTGTAGTTACACCCCTGCTTTTGCCCATACTCAAGATGGCCACGGCCAGAAATGTTGGGTTGGGGGGGGGGGGGGGGGTTCTTCAAAGTGATTACTCAACAAAATAAAGCATGGAGACATGGATAGATGGACGAATTGGCTTTTGAATATTAAAGATGAAATAAATAGCATGTTTGTGGTGCTCAGATGCAGCGTAGTTCCTACTTTAACTCAACGTCTCTCGATGTCTCTCCAAGTCCAGTGCTGGATGGTATTGCACATTTTTAGACCATTTTGAATTGAGTTCTATAGTGAAATTTTGCACGTTTGTTTACTAGAAGGTGAAGCATCTTGCTTAGTCATGGCCTGGGGAAAAAAAAAAAAATACAAAACTTAGAAAGCCCTTTGCCGATATAACAGAAATGTATTATATCAAAAATTGCCCAGTGAGATTTGTGTTCTCTTGCTCTCCAGAAGCAGATTAAATAATGGACTGATAGAAGTCTGGGAGAGAACATTTTGGCCACTGCTCTCCACATTGCCGAGGCTCCAGCTGTATTTTTTTTTTTTTTTTAGTATTATGATATAAAACCCCTTTAAAATCATCACATGAGTAATAGTCTCGATTAAATCTTAGAAAAAACTCTCATTAGGGTAGGTGGCAGTTTTATCAATATTATTGAAGAAAATACAAACCCAATGCTTTGCAATGTGAACTGTAAGATAAAAAAAAATGTATTTAAACTGTATATGATAAAAAGGGTAAAATAAAAAACTGCAAAGCTCTTATTCTTATTTGCATAGCACTTTTTAATATTCTAGTAAAAGGGTTAATAACTTTACCTGGGATTTGCCCAGCTTGACGTTAGTGGTTATGTAGAGATAAGGATCAAAATTACAGCAGCACACAAGTTTTCTCCAAGTGTTTCCATTCCTCCTGCATTGCTAGACCACTAGTATAGAGCAGAAATATCCCTGTTATACCAGTAAATCAACACTGTTGTCCCAGGAACAATTATCACAACTGTTTAATATATTATTGTTGGGTTAGGCTCATTAATACTTGTATTTTTTACAATTTTAGGCCAAGGATTTACAATCCATGGAGGACCTTGGCCTTCACTATTTAGACTGAGCAAAACCAAATGCAAAACTCTCCTTTTTAACAAGATGCAGTTGCTAGTGTAGCACCCTCCAGTGTATGCTGGACATAGGACAGGTTTGTAGTGTAGTTTTAGAGTAGGAAAACTTAGTTTTGCTCAGGGCTAAGCCTGAGCTGTTAATCTCTGTCAGGGTTCAGTGACTCAGGGCTGGATAAATCATCCTGACAACTCCTCTGGTGCCTCCCCCTGGTCAGAAAGGCTGTAGAAACTTCTAAAGCTGGTGGGTGAGGGTGAGGGTGAGGAGGAGCTGCCTGTAATAGTTATGAGGGCCTCGGCCCAATTCCCAGTAAAAGAGCTGGCAGGGGGACAGGTTTCCCTCATAAATAGGCATGAGCCATGCCAGCAGGTCAAATGAGTGGAAGATAGAGATATAGTGCTGTGAAGGCTTTCAGTGGCCTTCTGGGGGACCCACTACTCTGGGGGGGGGACTTTGGGTCGGGGCTCGGGTGCTGGAAGGATCCTTGTGGTTATGAGTAAGCGACCCCTTGTGTTGTGAAACGCGTCAACCTTTTTTTGTCCCATGTCTCACCAGTTTGATCTTTGATGTATTTGATGAAGAATAAAATTACTCCTCTTTTGATTTGAATCTTCGGAGTGCGGTCACTTTTTTCTACACTCGATTAGCTTACCGGATGACGGATGCGACCTGCACCTGAATCTACCTCACTTGGAGCAGTCACACCTGTGTTTGGATTCTGAAAGGAACCCTTCCTGAGGCACAGGAGCAAGAGAGAGGACATTGTGAGTAGAACAGCACTAACAGCACTGGAGACTTCTAAGGGGGGAGACTGCCATATGTAGCCAGACCATGGTGTGCCAAGTCTTTATCCCTTACTTGGGAGATCTCCTGCGGAGTCAGCTGTGCTGGCTGGTGGGAGACAAATAGGAGGACTGTGGAGGGAAGTTAGCCTGGAGGGCTAGTGAAAAGGGCAGTTGCAGCCAGGTGGGTTGGCAGTGCCTGAAGAGGTGGTGCTGGGAGCAGTAGCCACAGAAGTGAGATTGTAAGCTGATCCCTGGGTTCTGCTACACAACAAGGGGCTTGGAGTTCCTGCCTGCAAAGGGCTGTTACTAAATCTGACTCTGCCTTTCAGATCCATTTCAGTGATTCAGCTAGAGTGCTGCAAGCAAGGGAAGTGCAGGAGGAGTGTCAAGAAGACTGTAAATCTATTGTTTATAGGAAGATGTCACCAGAGTTTTGTTGTTAAAGTCAAGTGGGCATCCCATAACCTCCCCTCCCATCCCTATCCAAGTTATTAACCCTCAAAAAGCCACAAAAACAAAGTCACGGACTGTTCTATGTCTCTGAAGTGCCTGTGGAAAATGTGGTGTGCCTGGCTATGCAGGGTAGGGGATCCTAGTTTACCTGTAGCCCTTAAGGGGATGTGCTACACTAGTAATTCTCGACACCCAGCCTACAGGGCCAATATACTCCTCTGCATTAGTGCTAGAGCTCTCCCCAGCATGCTTGACCTTAATGACACCTGCAATAATGTATTTAAAGCTCCAAGGACTATTTAACCATGCAAGCCCCACCACCATACAAAATCAGGGATAGCTTGAGGGAAAACACATAATGTCAGAAATAGCATAAGTAATGTAAAACATCATAGGGGTGATCTATGAAGATAGATGAAAAGAAATAGATATATATTTTCCATATCAACAGATTATTTCCTTGATTTGATATGAACTAGAAAATGGCATCTGGACTTCATTGGTTGTTAAGGGCTACACCTTCTCTTTTTCTTCCATTTGTCTAAAAACTTTACCAAGTGAATTCAAATATATGAGGTGAAAGTCACCTGATCTGACCATTCTCCAATATTTATGGTTACCAGTGGACACAGATAGTGACTACTCTTAGATATAGAAAAATCCTAGAGGAACTTGATATTGCAATCAGGGCAGGCAGAGGACAAAAAGTCTAGTCATCAGTATTATCTGTGCTTTTCTTTTATTTGATCTTTCCACCATACCTTGTTCTAAACCATTCACTGTGTGTAGGCGGCCATCTTGGTAGAAGCAGGGCCTCCAGAAAGGAGAACAGCGAGCAGTAAATCTCTTCTTCAAATATGCTGAGACCTGCAGTCAGAGGCCGCAGTGCCTTAGATCTTACACTGCAGGTACACAGCTATTATGCTGTAGGCTCAGGAGTACTTAGGCACACTCACATACCAGAAAATGCAATTTTTTAAGAGAATTTTCAAAAAAAAGATACATTTCCAAAGGCATCATTTAAGAAGTAGAATCTTGTTTGATTTTTTTTTTTTTAAGAACGTTAATTTGATTTTATAATTGCTAGTGGGGTCATATTCATGCTTGTTTCTGAACGCAGTAATGAGAACTTTCAAAAGAGCAGGATGGAATTTTTTTCTTGAATGAACACATTTCAAATATATATGTCGTATTTTTTTGTTCAGGAAAGCCCGCAATTTTGAAGCACTTTTGAACGACAATCGTCAAATCATTGAATGTACTGAGAATATTCATGCAATTGTTTGTTTGACTATCTACTATTGTATGGTCATCTTAAAGCATTTGTTACACCAACATTACATATTCCTGATTTGTGCCTGCTGAACCATGTCCTTGTATAAAAAGTATCCTGTTCTCTTTTTATTGCTTCCTATGTGTGAAATCCCTGCTGTTCCTGCCAGTCCCTCTACTTTCCTATTAAAGAGGTTGTAAACTCGTATAAATTTTTTTTTTTTTTTTTACACCCTGCAAAAGAAAGACATAATGAGCTAGTATGCATCGCATATTAGCTCATTATGCAATACTTACCTCAGAACGAGCCCCCACCGTGCCGCTCACTCACCTCTATGACGGGCGACATGTCTAGTCGCCCGTCTTCCGGGATCGCGGCATCCGGCCATCTGATTGGCCGGAGCCGCGGTGACGTCACTCCCGCGCACGCGCACGGGAGCCGACAGTCACGGCACGGGGCTCTGAAGGAACGGCACGATCGGCCGTTCCTTCAGAGCGCATGCGCCAGTGACGTCACTGGCGACATGTAAGGTAAATATCTCCTAAACGGTACATGTTTAGGAGATATTTACAGTACCTATAGGTAAGCCTTATCATAGGCTTGCCTATAGGTACAAGTTGTAGAGGAGGGTTTACTTCCTCTTTAACCACTTAAGCCCCGGAAGATTTTACCCCCATTCCGACCAGGGGGTATTTTGCGATTCGGCACTGCGTGAATTTAACGCACAATTGCGCGGTCGTGCGACGCTGTACCTAAACGAATTTGACGTCCTTTTTTTCCCACAAACAGAGCTTTCTTTTGGTGGTATTTGATCACCTGTGCGATTTTTTGATCACGCGCTATAAACAAAAAAAGAGCGTCAATTTTGCAAAAATAGCAATATTTTTCACATTTTTTTATATGAAATTCCCCCAAAAAAAAATGTAAAAATCAAAATTTTTAAAAATTTTCGGCCAATTTGTTTTATGCTACCTATGTTTGGTAAAAAAAAATCGCAAAAAGCGTATTTTGATTGGTTTGCGCAAAAGTTATCGCGTTTACTAACAAAGGGAAAGATTTTTGTCATTTTTGTTGTTTTTTTTTTAACGCGTAATGGCGGCGATCTGCGATTTTTTTTGCGGTACTGCGACATTGCGGCGGACAGATCGGACCCTTGACTGACATTTTTGACACTTTTGGGGTTACCAGTGACATTTCTACAGTAATCAGTGCTATACATATGCACTGTTACTGTAAAAATACACTGGTAGTGAAGGGGTTAACTTTATTTGGAAGGGAGGGGCTGTGTGTGTCCCTAGGGGCGTGGTTTCTACTGTGATTGGCTGTGGCTCTAGCTGTAAGGACACTGATCAACGGATCTACATACCAGATCCGTTTTATCAGTGTCTTTGCAGCGAGGAGAATGACAGGCAGTTTGTTTACACAAGCTGCCTGACATTCTCCCTCTCCCCCGCCGATCGCCGAGTGACCGGCGGACATCGGGTCCGCTGGTCACACGCGCGGGGGGGTCCGTGACCACGCGGGAGCGGGAGCGCGCCCCCGGGGGCGCGCGCTCGCTCCCTAGACCCTCACAAGCAAGCAACGTAGCCCTACGTTAGTTTGCCTGTGAGGGGCTGACCGCCGACGTAGATAGTCGTGCGGCGGTCGGCAAGTGGTTAAAAACTGACCACACTCAGCAGGAGAACACACTGTGGTAAGTTTTCTAGCTATACTGGGAACTCAGCCTGCTCTCCTTCAATGATCAGACTTGTCCTGACATGCCTCCCCTGCACAGGCTTTCACTAGGAAGCTCAGTGTCCTGCTGTGTCTCCTCCCCCCAGCTCTTATGCAGCTGAGAACAGAGGGAATGTGATCAATTAATAAAATAGGGGAAAAAAGGTATTTCATTTTTTTTTTTCATTTTAATCTTTACACAAATGCTTTTGCCTTTCATTTCTAATTTAACCACTTAAGCCCCGGTGGATTTGGCTGCTCAAAGACCAGAGCCTATTTTGCGATTCGGAACTGCGTGACTTTAACAGACAATTGCGCGGTCGTGCAACGCTGTACCCAAATGAAATTTACGTCCTTTTTTTTCCCACAAACAGAGCTTTCTTTTGGTGCTATTTGATCACCTGTGCAATTTTTACTTTTTTCGCTATAAACAAAAAAAAAGCGAAAATTTAAAAAAAATAACAATATTTTTCACATTTTTTTCTATGAAATTCCCAAAAAAAAAAGGAAAAATCTAAATTTTTTAACATTTTAGGCCAATTTGTTTTCTGCTACATATTTTTGGTAAAAAAAAAATCGCAATAAGCATATTTTGATTGGTTTGCGCAAAAGTTATTGCGTTTACTAACTAAGGGAAAGATTTATGTCATTTTTATTGTTTTTTTTTAACGAGTAATGGCGGTGATCTGTGATTTTTTTTGCAGGACTGCAACATTGCGGCGGACAGATCGGACCCCTGACTGACATTTTTGACATATTTGGGGGTACCAGTGACATTACTACAGTAATCAGTGCTATACATATGCACTGTTACTGTAAAAATGACACTGGCAGGGAAGGGGTTAATTTTATTAGTGATCAAGGGGTTAAGTGTGTCCCTAGGGGCGTGTTTCTAACTGTAAAGGGGTGTGGCTAGTGATGTAACCACAGAGACATATAATCCTACATAACAGGATCGTATGATCTCTGCTGTTACACCAGGGAGAATGACAGGCGGCTTTGTTTACATCAGCCGCCTGCCTTTCTCCCTCTCCACCGGGAGATTGCGAGTGACCGGCGGACATCGGAGCCGCCGGTCTCACGCGCGGGGATGCAGGGGAATGAGCGGGGCGGGAGCGTGCCTCCGGCGGCGCGCGCTCGCCCCCTGCAGGCTTCTGGGCTACGTCACTTTGCCCAGGAGGGGCTGACTGCCACGGTAAATATATTGTGGACGGTCGGCAAGTGGTTAAACTGAATGGTTTGTTTTACAAGGTGATTGTTTACATTCACTTTAAGACACAATTGACATTTCTACATAGCCCCTATAACATAATACTATTGTTCTACCCTTTGACCAGTGGCTCTTACAGCTGCCTCCTCTTCTCCTTCCTCTTCATTTTCCTTTCAGTAACATAAACTTTTATGTTTGGTCATGAAAAGTGTACACGTTTATAGAGACCTTCTTATTTCTCTGCAGATAGTTTATCCCGAGCTTGCACTTTTGTCCACCCTCTAAAGTGTATGGAATCATTTAATAAAGGAGTAGAGGCAATCCATTTAGAAAAATTAAGTAATAAGGTGAAGCTGTGATCACTTTAAATACGCAAAAAAACAAAACAAAAAAAAAAACAGGACTTGTGTGGTGAACATTCACTGTGCTAAATTAACAATCTTTACTTCTTAAACAAATCAAACCCTAACAAGAAATGATGGCACAAAAAATATATCAGCGACCTAGTAGTGGGGCCTGTGAATTACTAGGTATAACAAATTTGGAGATTGTAATTACATAAATATTAGCAGTGAACACATTTTTCATAAACTAAAATGGTTTCAGCTTCAGTGATCTTTAGCAATTAGAAAACGTCTCTGCATCATCTGTTGAAGAGAGGCCAGATTACATACACCGAGGCTATTGTCTTAGGCCTTGTTGTGTGATTCCAGTCAGTACAATACAGCCACTGTACCAGGTATCCATCATCACCAAAGATAATCAGATTCAAGCAAATACTCTCTAAAACTGTCCACATCTACCGAAAGGTGGTACCTAATTTGTATAAATATTCACGAGGAAACTGCAAGCATGGTGTAGTCATTTCCACCAATAAGCTGTTTTGTCTCACACTCTCACACAGTCTTACTGGAAAAGCCTTTTTGTAGGAGGATGAATTGTTCATAGGAAAAAAAAACCAATGCAGGGTGTTTTCTTTTTCTTCCATACAATAACTCATTTTGAAATGTATACTTCAGTACTACATTCAAAATCACTGTCATTTTAGAATATGTTTTGTATACGCTAAGCTGCCTTCCAAAAAAATATACGTATCATTTCCTGCTGATTGTGTCCATGAATTGATGATATATTTCAATTAAAAACGGGATAAATCGTAATATTCACAACTACATAAAGTTACTTCCATGTTTCTGCAATTAACCTAACCTTAAGCATAAATATAGCATAAGTTGAGCTAGATGAATGGGTTGAATGAATTAAGTATGTTTTGATTATTGAAGAACCCATGAGCACTTATCGCATCAAGCCATCTTTGCAGTCTTTGACTACTACTCATTGACAGTTGATAGTGGAGGGATCCAAAGTGGCTGATATACTGAAATTGTAATTGTCACCTTAGTCCATATACACTTTCTGTTTCAGTAAATCAGTATGTGTGTGTGTGCAACATAAAAAATAGCACAATAATGTAAAACAAATGTTTTCCATGTAGGCTGTTGATAACATAAAATATAGATGTTCAGTTTAGTGCAATTCCCAATTGAAGCTTTTTCAGAGATTCAATCTAATGGGCCATACACACTATACAATTGTCTTTTGATTTTTTTCCTTTAGATTTACCAGAACCACATAATATGAGGTAAAATCTAAACACTTTTTAATTTGTATGCAATCAGGCAGGCCCTTGCACTACATAGTTGAAGGTAAATCTAAAAAAAATCTAACAACAAAAGTTGTATAGTGTGTATGCAGCTTTAAGGCCCGTACACACGATCAGATTATCGAACGATCTGTCGTCCGTTTTTTGTGGAATGCTAGTCTGATGTGGAAAGTGAAGAGGTTATTTTCATACGAATTTTCCCGTACGACAGAATTCTACTTCAGAAGTGATGTCATGTGTTGGATTGCTTTGTATGTGTTCTTTCTCTCTGAGCATGCCTAGTCTTGCTCTTAAGATTTGTTTCCGTCAAAATCTGTACTAATGAGACGAAAATCGGATGTTGTATTACGGACGACAAAAATTTTATAGCCTGCACATCAGGATTTTGTCAGCCGAAAAGTCGGAGTTGGCTGTCGAAAGCACCCTACTAAAGGGCCATACACACTATAAGATTTTCTGAAGACTTTTTCCTTCAGATTTACCTTTTCTATGTAGTGCAAGGGCCTGCCAGATTGCATACAAATTGAAAGTGTTTAGGTTTGACCTCATATTATATGGTTTTGGTAAATCTAAAGGAAAAAGTCTTCAGAAAATCTTATAGTGTGTATGACCCATAACAATCTGAAAATCGACAGATCGGTCCTCGGACGAATTTTCCCTACAGATTTTCTTATCGTGTGTATGGGCCTTAAGTCATCAGTTTAGCTGCACACAGTTTTTAAACATTCAAACTGGACTGGAAAGGATGTTAGCTCACAGGTTTACCCAATCTCTTTATGGATTTTAAGTTCCTAAACCATCAAGATTATTTTCTGGGAAATGAACAAATTTGAAAACACCAAAAAAAGCAATAAATATTTTATTATAACATATATCAAAGCAAAGAAGCATTCAAAATTAATGAAAATACAACGCTCTTATGCAGAAACCTGATATCTGTTAAAAAAAAAGTTTTAAATATGGTCCAAGTTCAGTATTGAATATATAAAAATATCATTTCTGCTTTCAATAGGAGTAAATATAACAATACAATGGGGGTTATTTCAAACCAACCTATCACATGGTTCAAAGTCACAGGGATGTACAGTAGGCTAATAACATTTTCATTTTATCATACATACTGTACTTCAATGAATCATCAATCATTGAACATGTTTTTTTAATTGTCTGACACTTTTAGAGAAAGCAGTCAATTGATTTATTAGAAATAGTAGGGAGTAGGATCTCTCACTGCGCCATGTCTGCATGCTGCTGAGAATTATTCAAAATGGCTGCACCCACAGGAGATTTGTTATTGCACTATAACATAATACCACAAACTAATTTAATTTTTTTTTTTTTCTGAATTGTTGAATGTCCAAAAACACTTTTTAAGGGGTCGTTTCACTTTATTATATTAGAAAAGTTAACATTGCTGCATGGTGTTTAATGCCAGCCAGATGTTGCCTATTATCAATTTACAGCAGTCAAAGGAAGGAAATATGATTTCTGCTTGATTCCTGAGGGTTATTGCACTTTGCGCACTGTTAGCTGTTTAATTATAAGTACTTAAAGTGTGAGAAACAAACTGCAACCCCTTCTGCTCTTATTAGTATCCACTATGCTGTTCTCTTTCCAGGGCCCTCCAATTCCCTCTCCAGGATCCTCATGTGAACAGGTTAATTGGATGTAGGTAGGTGTGTATTGGCTCTCCAGTCTTAATGGCATTATTGATTACGTGCAGAAGCCTGGCTGATAAAATCACAGTCTCAGAAGGAATCTATAGGTTATTGTCTAAACCTCAGTCGCACTATATAGACTGAACTCGCTGTAGAATAATGCACAATGCTATTAATACCAACATAATTAAGAGGTGTAAAATAACTTGAGAAAGCCCTGGCCCCCTCAACACCGCACATCTATTACATCAGGCACACAGCAAAACTGACACCATACAAAGCTGTTCCTAACAGCAAAGTTATTTCTCATTTTCTAATAATATTAAATAATACGAACAGGCAGACCTATGAAGGAAACTGGAGTTGTCAATTAGTGCAGGCAAATAATGGCTTTCAGTACTGTGAATCACAGTATTTGGTAAATGTTGATTCTCGGATTAGTGTAAATGATATTATTAAGGTAAAAACCTGTGAAGAGAAATACGTTTGGATTTCTATAAGCTCACTGGAAAAATCCAAAACAAGCACTAGTCACTTGTGTAGGTGGAAACACAGCTGTACCAGCAGAAGTGGCAGCATATAAAATGTGAGGAAACTGCTTACTGTGAAAAGCGTAAGAAAAGTCAGCTCACTTCATGCCAGTACTGGTCTGGTGCTGTTTGGAGTGAGCCATGACCACACACAAAATCAAAAGCAAATATTCCATTTAGGGATTTATATATGATTCATTTATTTTTTTTGTGACTGGCTATGTGATTAATAATATGAGTACCAGATAGGGCAATACCTAGGGGGCTGATTTACTAAAGGGCTTTCACATTAGTCCTATTGAGTTCACACAACCTTTCAGTTACAGGAACATTTATTTTATTTTTAAGTTTAAAATTGTTGTATATGTTTAGAGGGATGGTTCAAATCTACTCTTATTTGTAAAACGATATGTACAGCCATGGTGAAGAACACTTCTCAAGCCATCTATAGTCAGCCTAAGTATTTGTCAAAATATCCTAACTGGCCTTTGGAAGAAGCAAATGTTTAGAGGGATGGTTAAAATCTATTCTTATTTATAAAACTATATGTACAGCCATGGGGAAGAACACTTCTCAAGCCACCTATAGTCAGCTTAAGTATTTGTCAAAATATCCTTATTGGCATTGGGAAAAAGCCCATGTTTAGAGGGATGGTTAAAATCTACTCTTATTTGTAAAACTATATGTACAGTCATGGTGAAGAACACTTCTCAAGCCATCTATAGTCAGCCTAAGTGTTTGTCAAAATATCCTAACTGGCCTTTGGAAGAAGCACAGAGGGATGGTTAAAATCTATTCTTATTTATAAAACTATATGTACAGCCATGGGGAAGAACACTTCTCAAGCCCTCTATAGTCAGACTAAGTATTTGTCAAAATATCTTAATTGGCATTTGGAAGAAGCAAATGTTTAGAGGGATGGTTAAAATCTACTCTTATTTATAAAACTATATGTACAGCCATGGTGAAGAACACTTCTCAAGCCATCTATAGTCAGTATAAGTGTCTGCCAAAATATCCTAACTGGCCTTTGGAAGAAGTACGTTTAGAGGGATGGTTAAAATCTATTCTTATTTGTAAAACTATATGTACACCTATGGTGAAGAACACTTCTCAAGTCATCATCAGCCTAAGTATTTGTCAAAAATATCCTAACTGGCCTTTGGAAGAAGCACGTTTAGAGGGATGGTTAAAATCTATTCTTATTTGTAAAACTATATGTACAGCCATGGTGAAGAACAATTCTCAAGTCATCTATAGTCAGCCTAAGTATTTGTCAAAATATCCTAACTGGCCTTTGGAAGAAGCACGTTTAGAGGGATGGTTAAAATCTATTCTTATTTGTAAAACTATATGTACAGCCATGGTGAAGAACACTTCTCAAGCCATGTATAGTCAGCCTAAGTATTTGTCAAACTATACTAATTGTCCTTTGGAAGAAGCACATGTTTAGAGGGATGGTTAAAATCTACTCTTATTTGTAAAACTATATGTACACCCATGGTGAAGAACACTTCTCAAGCCATCTATAGTCAGCCTAAGTGTTTGCCAAAATATCCTAATTTGGAAGAAGCACATGTTTAGAGGGTTGGTTAAAATATACTATAAATGCTATATGTACAGCCACGATGAAGACAATTTCTGTATAGGTATGTTGTAAATATGTAGAATAGGTCAGTAAAACATATATACATATTATATGTTGTAAATATGTAGAATAGGTCAGTAAAACATATACGTATTATACAGGGATTTAGAAACACCCCAAGGTCATGTCTTCCATAATACTTTTTTATCCTTAATATAAAACACACAGGCCTACAAGACAAGGGCAAAAGCCATTCTAATTTTACACACTTTTCTAAGCATGAAAACTAATATGTGTCAAGTTCTCACCATAGAGAAGCTGGAATACTGCAATCTCACATAGAAAAGGTGTCCAATTAGTAAGCACTGAATGGCTTGAATGTAAAATCCTACAGTATATAGTTCAGAAATAGTTAATGCTGAGCAGGGTGAAATTTATTATATAAAGCTGTAATATGAGCAGAAAAAAAACTCATTCTCATTATACGTTTTGTTTTAATATACATGCATTACAGAGATTGTAGGCTTTACCTAGCAATGCCATATAATAAAACAGTTTTTACATATACACGTCATAAAAAGCTGAACAGGGCTGAAGCAGTGCATGCTGTACAATGTTAAATCCCTCATTTACTGAAGCAAGCTTTGACTTACCCTGATGGTGTGGTTCTTCTGGATAAACATACAGGGGAATCAGAAAAAATAAAAAAATAATAAAAAAAACCTCCTTAACACATTTTAGCTACACAATCAGAGAGACAAATGCACACACTTAAGTCTGTGAGTTCGCAAGGCTGATTGCTGAAGAGAAGTGTACCAGGCATAGAAATTCAGCTTCCAACTGTGTTCCCAGCATTGTCATGGAAATGAACAAACTACCACACTCATTCCCCTGTACCACGATCTCGCCTTATTTGTCATCACGTATTGTCAGTGCAAATGTTTGCAGCTCTGCTCAGGGCTTGGCAATCACAAGGTAGTTTAGTGCGTTGAAAACGTTGCTGCTTCTCTCCAGCACCTTTCAGATCTTCTAGTCTAAGTGAAGCTCCAACCCACGTCATGTGGATAATGCAGGCAAAGTGCATTAAATATTCATAGGGAATAGTTCATCTCTTAAAGGGGAATTACCAAGACAGATAAGCAACTTGCTGCACAGTGTAACTTAGCTAAAACAACTGGGATGTTTACAGAAATTTAGGGCAAGGCCTAATCATGTCACATCCCTATTCAGTTCCAATTCTTCTTTGTAATGTACTACACAGCAGTGCACCAATGTCATACACGGTTCGATTTTCATGGGCTGAACGAGAGAAAATCAATGGAGTCCTTCATCGATGGAGCATTCTCCCCTGCTGGTTATAGTATTCAGCCTGAATATAGTAGTGGTGCCGAATATTGATGCTGCATCTGGTAGGATCATTTCCTACCCGGCTCTGTTGATTTTTGAGCAGGGGTGGTGATTGCAGGGCCACCCATGGCTTGAATTTCAGTAAATATAGCAAGAATCAGCCGAAATTCAAGCCATCTATGGCCAGTATGAATACTGATATAACAGCTACCTAGCATTACCTACCCTAAAGCATATTTCCGCATTTGCAGTCAAATTTGAGAAGACCCCACTATATGTTTGTTATGTGTTCCCATTCACACAGCATACCCAAAAAAAATGTTTTTTTTTTTGTTTTTTAACAATTTCTTACCTTTTAGATGTTTTCCAGGAGGAGTCATCATGGCTGACTGCAAGTTTTTTAGAACAGTGTTAGGTAGGCAGCCCATACATGGTGCGAATTTCTTTCATGGGTTGCAGGAAAGACATTTACACAATTCCCCCCATCAACACAGACAGTGCTGACAGGGGAATCCCTCCTGCCAAGCAACTGTCTTCTCCTGGTGGGGGCAAGCGGGGGAAGCCATCCATGCCAGGAGAAGATAGTGATTATCGCTAGCAGCTAGAGCAGCTGCTTGCGATAATCGCAAGCGAATCCGGCAGGCTGGTTGTACCCAATTTGATCGATCAATCAACTTGGTACATTCAACCTACCCATTAATGGTTTGAGTCTCGGCCAGTTCCTGCTCAAACCATCTGTGGTTGGCTTTAGAGTGTGCCTGTCATTAACATACAATGCAAGAAGCTCAGGTTCTACACCTTTAACCTTTTATTAGGACAGACAGTGTATACATCTAATTACAACTAATAATAAAGATCTGCCTGCACAGTACAGACAAGGCTAATTATGGCAAATACAACTACCCAGCCCCCACATAAAGGCAAACTAGTAGGATTCTTCCTTACTGGAGGGTCCAGAATAGAACATCCTAAAATGCATGCTGCAATTTTTTTTTTATTTTTTATTTTTTATGCTATGTGAATAGGAATATGTAACAAATATAAAGCAGGTGTTAACCCAATTTGAATGCAAAGTGGAAAAACACTTTAAAGTGTAATTCCGGTATTGGAGTACTATGTGATGTGCTTTACCTGCCAAAGAATTTGTAGTTGGATTCATGTTGTCTTGTGATTCACACATGCTTGCCACACTGAGTAGGCAGCCAGCAAAACCATCAGATGCTCTTTGCCTGTATCATTCCTGTGTTCATTTGAGAATTAATTATCATCATCATAATTCTGATTTATTGTTCGAACATATGAAGGTGACACAGGACAATGCAAAGCTAGGACAGGAAACTGTGGGTGTCACCACCGTGGCTATGCAGCTTGGCAGAAGTGTATAAATCACAAGGATAAAGCAGATCACATGTATGGATCTCTACTGTTTTTATCTCTGTTTTTGTCTGGACTTTGACTTTTCCCATTTTTTTATTGTATTGGTATTGTTGCTGTTCTCATGTAACCTATTTGCTGCCACTTGGCAGGGCAGCCATCAGAAATGTTGAGGCCCCTTACACAGCTTTAGGCCTGGGCCCCTTTGGGCCTGACCACCAACATTTTGCGGGGCCCGCCCACTGGCCATCCCACCGAGTCCTTCAGTGTACCCACTTCTGTTTTAACACTCTTACAACTTAATGAATGAAAATGAATCCAATCCATCAAAGAGACATCCCCATATATTAAGCAAAGAGACATCCCAATCCAGTAAAGAGACAGCCTCATGTTTTTAGTAAAGAGACAGCTCAATCCAGCAAAGAGACATCCCTTCAGCTGCATCGGCTTACTCTGCAGCTGCCATGCTTCAGCAATTGCTACTTACTACAGCAGCAACAACTCGGTCTTATTGGTTGGGGCCTGGGCCCCTTGGAACCCCTGGGCCCCCTACATGTGTATGGGCTGTCCCCCCCTGATGGCTGCCCTGCCACTTGGTGTCTACATGCATGCACTCCAGTCATGGATTCATAGCATTTTCCTGTTGGTGACCATAGTGGACCAGGCCTGCAAAATGTATGTTGAAATGGCCACTTGTAGACTCCATGGGAAAACCCTGTGACAGAATGACAATGCCATCAGGAGTACAGGGGCAAAGCATTGTTACCCCAAAGACAGAACATGCTTGGAGAAGAAATTTAAAGCAGGATCACCTGATATCATATTAATGAAAAATGAAGATTTAACAATATATAACATTCATTTTGAAATGGCATTTAATTTGATTGCTTATATGAGATTTTAATGATTACGTTTACATTGTAGAGAAAGAGCCTAAATTACTCATTTAGGCCAGCCATAGATGGTGCAATTTTCTTTTCTACAACCATGGGTTGGCAGGCTGGTTGTACCCAAGCTGATCTATTGATCAACTTGGTACATTCAGCCTGCTCATACATAGTTAGAATCTGGGCCAGTTTCTGCTGAACGGGTTGGGATTAGAACCATCAATGGTTGGCTTTAGGCTCTTCATTGTGGCATAGGTGACAGGCAAGAATCGCCTTCTTTTAAGTAGTAGTAGTTTCACATATTAAAGGACTTAAAATGTTAATAGGATTTTAGTGATTGGGTTTACATGTTCTTTAACTGAGATCTCTGACACTTCTTCAGGGCAACCTGTTAGCTGCATAAAAGGTATAAAGAGTGGGGTCAGTGAATTCTGTTCTCCTACAAAATGAAAAAAAAAAATGAATTTTAACATATATCTAGACACTAATAGACTTGGGATACATTACTAAATATAAAAATAAATGAAAAATGTCTTATTGATCTTTTTAAAGAGGAGTTCCGGCCACAAAATCGACCTAATCGATTTTGTGGCCTTCCGCTTGCTCTTCTTCACCTGAAAAGGAATTGGATAGTTAGGATTATTTTTTTTTTACTTACCTTGTAATTGTAGAAAGAAATACTCACCTATTTTCCACTTCCTCCCTCTGTGGCCGCGGCCTGCGCCGTCACTTCCGGTTTGCAATGATTCCTGGGAGCTGAACGTCATCGCTCCCAGGAATCAATGCGACGGCACCGGCCCCGCTCGTCACTTCCGGTGCGACGCCACATTCCCTGCTAAACAGCTTCTGGGCATGCCCAGAAGCTGTGTAGGAATGCGGCGCTGCACCGGAAGTGACGAGCGGGGCCGGTGCAGGTGCATTCTGGGAGAAGAAGACACGAAAGAGGACGCAGAAGAGGATCGCGCTGGCTTCAGCTGCCCACAACAGAGATGGCAACGCTGTAGAAGAAATTTTATAAGTGAGTATTTCTTCTTGCAGGTAAGTGCGAACCGGGACAGATCAGAGGCTAGCCATTGTGGAATGTGCTAGCCCTGACTGTCCCGGGGGTATGTTCATTAAAAAAATGTTTTTGTGGCCGGAACTCCGCTTTAAGATAGTATTTTCTCTTCAAAGTGGTTTACTTGATACTTTTCTTTTAAAATAGCAGTAATCATAAACTGTAGAGATGCAGTAGTTGTAAAATACCCTTTTGTGCAAATCTCCCAATCTCCGCCTGTCACACAGATACTGCCATTTGCTCACATGGTCTCAGCCAGAGGGCATTGGAGCAGTGGAAATTAACAGCTTCGTTAGGACTCTAGGACAGATGAGCAGATTTGCCAGGACTCCAGGACAAATAAGCAGCTTTGGCAGGACAGTCACGTACTAGTTGTAGTGGATGTAAACCTCAGATATGAAATATGAACAATGACTATCCCTCTATAGTGGGTTATTTTCTCAATTAAGAGCACTGAGTGTCATTTCTGTCTGCTGCTTCATTCCTTTTCTATCAACATGAGTCATTTCTGATGAGTTTTCCTGACACCAAGAGAAAAATGGTGACAGGGGAGAGATCTTCATCACAGGGGTTGTGCCTTTTCCCTCCAATCAGCTCCAAGAGCTCTCCCCACTGAGTTCTGCAGAGTCTTCAGCTCCCTTTCTTTTGGAACTCTCAGACAAGCTTTGAAACATTCTGGACTTTGAACAAATGTAGAAGAGAGTGGGGTGCAGATAAACAGGTACAACGTATGCAGGAGTATTTGTTTCATCTCTGTGTATCACCTGAGACCAGTCATGTTACTGGATATATGGAAGGGTTACAGTCACTTTAAAGAAGACAGCAAAAAACAAATTGTGGAATCTTATCAAGAGAATTTTTCCAGCAAAGACGTTGCAATCGTGTCACCTTGCGCTAAATTTAAAATGTACTTGTGTGGAGTGACATGGTCATGCATATCATTGCTATTGTTAGCAATATTGTCCTTAAAGTGGATGTAAACCCTCACACATAGCCAGTGAAGTGAACAGTCTCATGATACACAGAGATGAAACAAATTTCCCTACATAACTTTTACATGGATATCTGCTCTCTTCAGCTTTATATATTCTTTAGAAAGTGCACATCATGTTAGAGATTTTCTCTTCCTGTTCAGCACTGGGAGTCAATTGTTGGCATACAGCCAAGACAGCTGATTGGAGGAAATGCACCCCCTCCCCCACATAGGCAGAGACTTGCAGAGCTGTGCTGGGACAAGACAAGCTCTCTGCTAATCTATTTATAGCAACCTCCCACGACACAAATTTCAGCCTGGTTTTATCTTGGTTGATGGAGAACTTGTCAGAAAGTATCATTCTAATAACAGAAGAACGGAGCAGGAGAAACACAAGGGACTCAGGGCTTTGGAGAGAGATAAGAAAACACTGCAGATATATGTGCTTAGGTCAAATTTCATGAATCAGGTTTACATCCACTAAGATTAAGATAGAAAACCTTCTGTGTGCAGCAGCCCCCTCAGCCTCCCTAATACTTACCTGATCCCATCTTTATCCAGCAATGTTGCAGGAGAGTCTCAGCTGTCTGGGACTCCCCTCCTGGTTGGCTAAGACAACAGTGGGGCATTGGCTCTCACTGCTGTTATTAATGAGAAATGAGGGGGGGCCGAGACGGGGCTCTGTGTATGAATGGACACATGGAGCTGCAGCTCGGCTGAGGTGCCCCCATAGCAAGCTGCTTGCTGTGGGGGCACTCAGCAGGAGGGAGGGGCCAGAAGCTCTGGCAAAGGGGCCCAAGAAGACTAGGATCTGGGCTGCCCTGTGCCACTGCACAGAGCAGGTAAGTAAGACATGTTTAATATTTTTAAACAAAAAAAAAAAAAAAAACAAGACTTTAATATCACTTTAAGAAAGAATTATAGGCTACATTCACATGAGCCGCTTGTGTTTGGCTTATTTAAATTATCTGAGAAGTATTTACAAATGTTATTCATCCCAGATTTGTTTCTCCTGAGATTAAGGCCCCTTTCACACATGCGGACCATTCAGATTCGCCTGTCTGTTTTTTAGGCGGATCTGAACGGATGCCCCATGCATCTCTATGGGGCAGCAGATGTCAGTGAAGACATGTCCGCTGACATCCGATCCGATCCTGTCTGTCAAATCCAGACGGATGGAAACCCTATTTTCCATCCATCTGGCGGATCGGATCGGATAAGAACAGACAGGCGGACGGTTCTCATGCAATCTCCCATAGAGGACAGCGGGGATCTGACACCTCCGTCTCCGCACACAGAGCGGAGACTAAGCTGTCATCCGCCTGCTCAGCGGGGATCGACGGATCGATCCCCTGCTGAGCAGAATGGCTCTGTCAACGGAATGGAGCCGTGTGAAAGGGGCCTAAGTGTACTTGCAATTACATACGTTTTCATTTTGATGCAGAGTTCTACTTTTTTTCTAAATGCAGCTAAACTGAATCCACATAAACAAAGAAAAGAACGTGTGAAGTCTATAATATAAAATCAATATATGCATTTAGAAATGTCCTACAAACGCATGTGTTTCATTGCCAACCTGAGTGAGGCCTAACAATGTTTAATGATTACATTGCACAAAGAATGCCATCTGACATCAGCCTTTCCTAGTAATAAACCTTTCTTTTGATACAATAAAACATGTATTTTATCTAACTATGGATATCCCTCTGTTTGGCCTGTACAGTCCGATTTTTTCTTCCTTCTATATATATATATATAGTAATAAACCTTTTTGGGCTTATCATTTTTTTGGCATAGTGGTGTCCAAGGTAGTTCCATTATTCCCAGAGACTGGAAAACTTTCAGAATGTGACCTGACCAATATGACAGAAGAAAAGAAAGGTATGTGAGTTGTGTTGTCTTTACAGGTTAAATAATTAACTCTTCTTTCACACTGGTTTCTTCACCTTTCACCCACCTGTTCAACAGTTAGCCTAGTTAGGAATAAACAGTTCAGCTTATTAAAGGACAATCATCACACAATATACTGTATGCAGTTAATGTATGTAGTAATAACATTTAGAATATTAGATCCTGTTTTTATTGTACTTCCCTTTCTTTATATTTGTCCTCACATTTCCATGCAAATCAAATTGTTTAGCAAAGTGATAGTTACAAGGGTTGGGACAAACTACTAGGCCTCGTACAGATGGCGACTGAGGTCAGCTAGACTGCAAAGTTCAGATACCATTAAACTCTTCATCTGGATGTGCATTGTCTCTCTGTGTTATGGGCATTGCAAAAACGGGATGATTAGGTTTGATCCAGTTTGTGTCTATCCAGAACAGTTGTCCCTGGATGCAAATTGTCTGATTGCATGTAATTGCTCAGATGCGCAGTTACATGTGAACACCAGTGGCACCGTCTATTTATTTGTGCAGGGTAAAAATCTGCATGCCACTGATAGCTGTGGCTGTAATTTATGGCTGTGCATAGAGGTAGTTTCTCTGCCACCAAGAAACATAGATTATCGCCAGTGACCACCCACCTGAATGGGCCCTACTGCCAGGGTACCAGAGCAATTAGAGCAGCTGTTTTTTTTGTAATATTATTTCCATAGGAATTAAAGTATGGCCAAAATATATGTATATACAGTATATCTATCTATATATATATATATATATATATATATATATATATATATATATATATATATATATATATATATTTATCTACATTTTATATATATATATATATATATATATATATATATATATATATATATATATTTCGATATAGATCTATATCTATATATATCTATCTATATCTATGGATAGATATATATATATTTATTTATATACTATATTGTCAAAATTTTTGTGACGCCTATCTTCACATGCACATGGACTTTAATGGCATCCCAGTCTTAGTCTGTAGGGTTCAATATTGTGTGGGCCACCCTTTGCAGCTATAACAGCTTCAACTCTTCTGGGAAAGCTGTCCACAAGGTTTAGGAATGTGTCTATGGGAATGATTGACCATTTTTCCAGAAGCACATTTGTGAGGTCAGGCACTGATGTTGGACAAGAAGGCCTGGCTCCCTGTCTCCACTTTAATTTATCCCAAAGGTGACTATTGGGTTGAGGTGCAGGCCAGTTAAGTTTCTCCACCCCAAACTCGCTCATCCATGTCTTTATGGACCTTGCTTTGTGCACTGGCCCAAATCATTTGGTGTAGGGGAGATTATTGTGTGGGGTTGTTTTTAAGGGGATGGGCTTGGCCCCTTAGTTCCAATGAAGGGAACTATAAAGGCGCCAGCATACCAAGACATTTTGGACAATTTCATGCTCCCAGCTATGTGGGAACAGTTTAGGGATGACACCTTCCTGTTCCAACATGACTGCACACCAGTGCACAAAGCAAGGTCCATAAAGACATGAATGAGGGCAGCCTTTCCAGAAGTGCTGAAGCTGTCATAGCTGCAAAGGGTGGGCCAACTCAATATTGAACCCTATGGACTAAGACTGGGATACCATTAAAGATCATATGTGTGTAAAGGCAGGCATCCCAAAACCTTTGACAATATAGTGTACAGTATATATAGTGTAGCATTCAGTACAGTATTATATATATATATATATATCTTTTTTTTTTTTTTTTTGCCCATTTGCACAATAAAAATAAGTTAGCTCTAATGATGTGTACCCCATCCCTGGCTGCATTTGTTATATATCTTATATCAATCTCCTGTTGGCGCAATGTCTGGTACTAAGACTTGTAGTTTTTAGCTGCAGTATACTCAGTACACTGATCACTGTGGGTCGCTTGCTGGGCACCTCCTCCATTCATTACTTTTTTAAGCACACCTGATAGTGGTATAGTTTGTCCAAAAGGCTATCGCTGGAATTTTCTGGGTAGCGTAATCTGCATGTAAATGTGGAGAAAAATACACATATACCAATATTTATTCAAGATAAGTTGTTTTTTAAAGAGTTTTAAAGATTGGAAATAACTCAAGGATACACACGGTATCATGAAATATTTTATGTATTCTATTTTGTTTTTTTACAATAAAATAGATTCAGTTAAAAAAAAATGTAGACTAATCGTTTCCCTTAGAAAGAAAAGGCGTATTTTCTTTGCATCAGAGTTATAAGTACTTTAGCGCCATCTACCGGTAAGATGTCAATTTCCAAGTCAAGCAGTGGTACTATTCCTCCAGGGACTGGATTTCTGAGTTAATCTTTTTTTTTTTTTTTTTCATTTTGTAAGAAAACATAGCTCTACTTTCGAAGATTTTCATATGAACTGCAGACATTCTGCTAACATCATGGAAAACTGTCCGCTTCCTATTTCTGCAATGCAATGTGGAGTGGCCTCATCAGATATGGCAAGGTGGGAAGGGGATTAGATGTTTAGCCATACACATAAGATTGTTTTCCTATAATGGTCTTCCAGTTTATACAATAAAATGAACAGAACTGAGGGAAAGTACTATACATTTTAGTCCAGAATAGCTAATTATATATGCATACTGGTGAAACAGAAGTGAAATTAAAGCAGTATTAAATCCAAAACAAAAATGTAATATGTTACAGCTCGCCAATCATTAGATGCGGGGGCTGTATTAGTTTTCTTTTTCTTTTTTTTTTTTAGGCTTTTTGCCTCTGTTTTCATCTGATGATCTGGCCAGAAACACCTCCTGTATTAGAGTGTTACTAGCAGATTTAAATACACTAACAAATTGAAGCCAAACTCCAGCTAACACTTTAAAACCAGGTACAACAACAGTCTTTTTCCTTTTGGGATAAATATGTAACATTAATGACCATTGTAAGCACCAGCCATTTATTTTTTTTAAATTTCCCTACAACCAATTAATCATTTTTCCTCTTTTCCTTACAGTAGAACATATTTGCTCATATTTGCAGCCTACTGCTACTCCTCAATTGATTCTGATGGGCAATGCATTTTGAAGCTGAACTATGAAATATAAGTACACTTCAATTATAGATGCAGTTAGATACATGCATTACAAAGCTTCTAATCATTTGCAATAAAACCTCATTGCTTATCAGAAAGATACCCTAAAAATCCATGGGACATCATCGCTCCTATTCGTGAAAAACAGTTATGGCCAGGAACCTGTGTGCGACGCTGCTTGTAGAAAACGGAATTTTTGTAAAATCTTACCTGTAAAATTCCTTTCTCTGAGTCCTCCGACAGTCGCCGCCTCTTCATATTCGTCACATATGGGGTATTAGACTTTGCTCCGAAGGAGTAGCTAGGCAACAGAATATGTTAACAATAAAGCTTTAACATATCCCACCCTCAAGGGGTGGTCCCCTCAGTCAATACCCTCCTACTTCCTGCAACCATATCTCAGTTTTAGTGGAATAGCAGTAGAGTATACATACAAACCCCAAAAGAGGGGCGGGGGCGGCGACTGTCGGAGGACTCAGAGAAAGGAATTTTACAGGTAAGATTTTACAAAAATTCCGTTTTCTCTTACGTCCTCCGACAGTCGCCGCCTCTTCATATTCGTCACATATGGGGACGTCCCAAAGCAGTGCAAACATGAGGGGTGGGAAACGCATCCGCGCCGAAAGGCAACGCAGTCTCCACATCAAAGAAAGGAACCTTACCAAAGGAAGGAACTAGCTGGGCAACAGCAAAAATAAGTGCTCAACAGGAGCAACAACCCAGGAAAAGACAAAAAACCAGGGGATACAAAACTTATCCCAACAGCCAGGAGTCCCCAACAAGGGACCCTAGGGAACAGCCGCACTAAGAACCTTGCGGCCAAAGGAAGCATCCGCCGATGCCTGAACATCTACTTTGTAGAATTTTGTGAAAGTGTGCACGGTCGACCAAGTCGCCGCCTTACACACCTGGGCTACAGAAGCCCCATGACGACAGGCCCAAGACGTACTCAGAGATCTAGTAGAGTGCGCCTTCACAGGCACAGGGGGAACCTTCCCCTGCAAGGCATAAGCCTGTTCAATGGTCTGCCTGATCCATTTGGCAATGGTAGAGGCGGAAGCCGCCATGCCCTTCCGAGGACCCTCTGGAAGAACAAACAAGGAGTCCGTCTTTCGAAAAGACTCAGTCGATTTAAGGTAAACCCCAATCGCTCGAACAACATCCAGAGAATGCAATCTCACCTCCTTAGGATGTTTAGGCTTCGTGCACAACGAAGGCAAAACAATATCCTCGTTAAGATGGAATTCCGAAACTCGTTTCGGCAGAAAAGAAGGATTAGGTCGCAAGACCACCTTATCCAAATGAACAACCAGGTACGGAGACTTGCAGGACAAAGCCGCCAGTTCCGACACTCTGCGAGCCGAAGTGATCGCCACCAAAAAGGCGACCTTTTTGGACAACATAGACAACGAGATCTCCCTGATCTGTTCAAAAGGAGCACGTTGTAACACAGACAGGACTAGATTCAAGTCCCAAGGGGGCAAGGGATCCCTCCTAGGAGGAACCAGATGCCGCACACCCTGAATAAAAGTGCCAACCAAGGAGTTGGAAGCTACGGGACGTTGAAACAGAACGGCCAGCGCAGACACCTGACCCTTTATCGTAGCCAGCGCCAAACGCTGATCGACACCCGTCTGAAGGAAAGACAGCACACGGGAAACCGAGTACGTGCGGGGTGAAAACCCCCTGGACTCACACCAGGCAAAATAGGCCTTCCAAGTACGGTAATAAACCTTTCCCGAGGAAGACTTCCTCGCGTTGATCAAGGTATGAACAACCTCTGGAGAGAGACCCTTCTCCTTCAGGACCTCGGTCTCAACAGCCAGGCCGTCAAAGCCAGCGACTGTAAAGCAGGATGGTAAATCGGTCCTTGAGACAGTAGATCGTCCCGAAGAGGCAGACGCCAGGGGGCGTCGACCGCCAGATTCACGAGGTCTGCGTACCAGGACCGGCGAGGCCAGTCCGGTGCCACAAGAATCACCGTGCTGCGTTCCGAGTGTAACCTGCGAAGGAACCGGGACAGCAACTGAATCGGTGGAAACGCGTACATCAGCCTGTACTGATGCCACGGGGCCACTAACGCGTCCGACGCGTCCGCCCGAGGGTCGCGCGTCCTTGCCACGAACCTCTTCACCTTGTAGTTGAGGCGAGACGCGAACAGGTCCACATCTGGAAGACCCCACTTCGCGCACAACATCTGGAAGACAGCCGGGTGGAGAGACCATTCCCCCTGATCCAGGGTCTGGCGACTCAGATAGTCCGCCTGCCAGTTCTCCACTCCCGGAATATGAACCGCCGTTATCGCCGGGACATGAGTCTCGGCCCAAGACAGAATGTCGGCCACTTCTCGAGCCGCTCGGGCACTCCTGGTGCCCCCTTGGTGGTTGATGTAGGCCACCGCCGTGGCATTGTCCGTCTGCACCCGAACCGGGCAGCCCTGCAGCCGGTCCGTCCAGCGATGAAGACAGAGCCTTATCGCACGCAATTCCAGAATGTTGATCGGGAGGGAAGACTCCCCCTCCGACCAGGTCCCCTGGGCGGACAGAACGCCCAGAACACCACCCCAGCCCGACAGGCTGGCATCCGTGGTGATTATCGTCCACGAGATCGGACGAAACGACTTGCCCCCGGACACCAACGGGGACTGGAGCCACCACAGGAGGTTTTCCCTGGTGCGATGACTCAACGAGATCTGAAGATCCAGAGATTGAGGTCGCCCGTCCCACTTGGACAAGATCTCCGCTTGGAGACCCCGCGTGTGAAACTGCGCGAAAGGAATCGCCTCGAAAGCCGAGACCATCAATCCCAGACATCTCATACACGTCCGCAGAGACGAGTTCGGAACGTCCCTGAGGGACCTGACTTCCTCCTGAAGAGTCCTGAGTTTGTCTTCCGGCAGGAAGACCTTCGCCTGCACCGAGTCCAGTATCATTCCCAGATAGGGAAGACGAACCGACGGACTCAGAGTCGACTTTGGAACATTTATCGTCCAACCGAACTCCTGCAGAGTTTGCATCGTGACAGACAGGTCCTTCTCCAGACCCTGACTGGTCGCAGACCGAATCAGAATGTCGTCCAGATACCCCAGGACAGAAATGCCCTGGGCTCTCAATAATGCCAGAACCGGTGCAAGCACCTTGGTGAAGACCCACGGAGCCGAGGCGAGCCCAAAGGGCAACGCCACGAACTGGTAGTGATCCTCCGCAATGGCAAATCGAAGGTATCTCTGATGACCCTCGAATATGGGGATGTGAAGATACGCATCCTTCAAATCGATGGAGGCCATGAATTCCCCCGGAACCAGGGCAGCCACCACCGAGCGCAGGGATTCCATGCGGAACTTGCGAACCCGCACAGAGCGGTTCAGAGCTTTCAAGTCCAGAATTGGACGAACCTTGCCCTCCTTTCTGGGCACAGTGAACAGATTGGAATAAAACCCCCGAAATCTGTCCCGATGAGGCACCGGAACCACCACTCCCTGAGCCCTCAGGTCCCGCACCGCCAGGCGCAGATCCCGCAGGCGCTCTGGAGACAGTTGTAGATTTGAGGGAAAAAATCTGCTCTCTGGCCGAGAGAGAAACTCGATCTTGTAACCAGATCGAACGATTTCCAGAACCCATCTGTCCCGCACACGGGCCAACCAGGGCTGAAGAAAACCGAGCAAGCGTCCCCCCACCCCAAAACTGGGTGAGGGCGCCCCTTCAGGCCGAACTGTTATGGGCCGCAGGTCCGGATAGGCCGGACTTCTGTTTTCCAGACCAGGGCTTCTTCTGAGAGCCCTGGCCCTTGAACGGTTTGCCCTTGTAGTGCGGCCGAAAGGCACGAAAGGACCCCTGAGGGGGCCGAAAATTAGCATGCTTCTTCCCAGAAGCCCCCTTAGCCTTGGGGAAATGGGGCAAGAGAGTGCTCTTACCCCCAGTAATCCCCTTAATCAACACATCCAGGGACTCCCCAAAAAGGCGAGACCCATCATAAGGCAGATTGGCTAAGGTTTTACGTGAAGATTGGTCCACCGACCAACATTTCAACCAAACCAGGCGGCGAGACAACACCGCCACGCTGTGCACACGCGCGGCCAACGGAATCAGGTCCAGGTCCGCATCACACAGATACATGACACCCTGGTGGATCTGATCCACCATATCCAGGGTCGCCGCTGAGGCCGAATCGGCCACTAGGACGCGCCTAGGCATCTGCGTCCAACTTGCGATCGCCTGGGCCGCCATGAGAGAAGCAAACAGAGCCTTAAGCATAGAACCCGTAACAGAATAAGTATGACGGGCAAGAGACTCCAGTCTCCTATCCGTGGCATCACGGAAAACAGGGGATCCCTCTGCCGGGATCGCAGTGGCTTTGTTCAAAACCGCAATAGCATGATCTACTGGCGGAGGCACACACCACCGTTCATCAGTGGCAGGCGAGAAAGGATAACGCAGCTTAAATTTACTTGGTACCGCAAAAGGCTTGCGCAAATCGCGCCATTGGTCCTTAACAGCGCGCTGAAAATCAGCATTGCAGGGAAAGACCTGCGGCGTCCTGCGTTTTCTCTGCGTCCCATAAGCCGCCAAGGCAGCTGGGGGACACACCTCGTCCTGCAAACGTAGCGTCTGCTTAATGGAAGCAATCAACTCATCCATGATTGCAAGCTCTTCAGGCGAGCCAGGGGGAGAATTATCAACCCCCTCAACTTCAGCCTCTACCTCAGACCCCACTAGATCCAGAGAGGAGCGGGACCCCGATAGGGGGGTCCCCGCCAGAACAGCCCCATCACCTTCACCCTCAGAATCAGAGGACAGAGCAACTCTGGGCCGTTTAGTAGATTGAGCAGCCACCAGCATTTGCACCTGTGCAGCAAGGCCAGCCACAATAGTGGCCAAATCCCCCCCTGGGGGGGAAACAGCGGTCCCCTGGCTTTCCACCAAGACTGTGGGAAATTTGCCCTCCTGAGAATCCATTGCCCCTGTATGCCAGACAACCAAGGGTTAACTGCCCCCTTACAGCAAGCGCGGCAAGCGCAGCCCACCGCACCACACTCAGGCACAATGAGACCCCCACAGGGAATATACAGACTGAATACAGGCAATGGAACACAGGAATAGAAGGATAAAACCTGAGGAGACTCCGCTGCTGCTGCTGCCTCGATCGGTGCTTCCAGGAGAGAGGAAGTGATGCTGCCAGGGCGCTCTATGTAAGCCTATGGAGGCTACAAGAAAATGGCCGCCGTGCATGTAAACCATGCGGCCGGAGCGGGCGCCGGTAAAATGGCGCCGTTTGGCGCCGAAATCGCCGCTCCACAGTGCATAAAATCACACACAATATCATCCCATAATATGGATATATGTTAGATCGCCGCAGCGATCGCTGTATATGCCCCAACATGCCATTAAAAACATGCCCCACAGCACACAGCTCCTCACACTGCCCAGCCTGACATACTCAGTGTCATACAGCTCCCCCCCCCCCTTGCAGCCCACAGCATGCAGCCGAGAGATAGGGAGACAAGCAGTGTGATTAAAGGCAGGTTACACAGTCCCAGACTGAGACCCCCCCAGACAGACAGGTCCCCACATAGATACACTTACCTCACATGGCGTGGGGAACCCGCACAGGCGAACAAGCCGCTGCACATGAGGCAGGGAGAGTCGCTACTCAAGACGCACACAATGGCGGTTCAGAAACCGCACAGCGTCCGGTGAGGTAGCCACCTCACCAATCATCCCTGCACCGAACAGGGATGGGTCGTTCACCGTGCCAGGAGCGGTACCTGGCTGAACGCTCGATGGCAGACTGGGAAGCCACTGACCCACGACCTGCGACCAGGGGGATCAGCCCGAGACCCAGTCCGCATGATCCTCTTCGTCCGAAGAACTAACTAATGCTGACAAAAATAACAGCTAAGTAAAGGTAGAGAGAAAACTCAAACAAAATATCAAAAAGAAGAAAGAGTCTGGGACAAAAAGTCCCAGCACAGAGAGAGCCAGCCACTCCTGACAAGCTAGACATTAAAACTGAGATATGGTTGCAGGAAGTAGGAG
The DNA here is from genome assembly GCF_965119305.1 of Pelophylax lessonae. Classification (NCBI taxonomy): domain Eukaryota; kingdom Metazoa; phylum Chordata; class Amphibia; order Anura; family Ranidae; genus Pelophylax; species Pelophylax lessonae. The sequence continues at coordinate 448,849,638 of NC_138769.1, forward strand.
GGTATTGACTGAGGGGACCACCCCTTGAGGGTGGGATATGTTAAAGCTTTATTGTTAACATATTCTGTTGCCTAGCTACTCCTTCGGAGCAAAGTCTAATACCCCATATGTGACGAATATGAAGAGGCGGCGACTGTCGGAGGACGTAAGAGAAACTACATTTCCCATTGTGCAGTAGGAATATTAGTTGTGAATGGGAGTCAATGAAGGTAATGACAGTGGGTGGGTCAGACTCACCAAATAATGCAATGACTTTGCAATAACAGTGGGCAGGTCATTGCAAATGATGTAATGATTGTAGAAGGGTCACAATGATGCAATGATAGAGGATGGGTCAGACTGGGAGACTGGCAATGCCTTCTGTACATCTATTCATGCAGTGATAGTGGGTGGGTCAGACTTGGCATGTAATGCAATAAAAGTGTGTGTGTTTGGGGGGTCAGATTTTGCAATAACAGTGGGCAGGTCATTGCAAATGATGCAATTATTGTAGAAGGGTCACAATGATGCATTGATAGAGGATGGGTCAGACTGGGAGACTGGTAATGCCTTCTGTACATCTATTCATGCAATGATAGTGAGTGGGTCAGACTTGCCATAAAATGCAATGATAGTGGGGGGGGGGGGGGTGTCAGACTTTGCAATAACAGTGGGCAGGTCATTGCAAATGATGCAATTATTGTAGAAGGGTCACAATGATGCAATGATAGAGGATGGGTCAGACTGGGTGACTGGCAATGCCTTCTGTACATCTATTCATGCAATGATAATGGGTGGGTCAGACTCGCCAAATTATGTAATGATAGTGGGAGAGTCAGACTCTGCAATAACAGTGGGCAGGTCATTGCAAATTATGCAATGATTGTAGAAGGGTCACAATGATGCAATGATAAAGGATGGGTCAGACTGGGAGACTGGCAAGGCCTTCTGTACATCTATTCATGCAATGTTAGTGGGTGGGTCAGACTCGCCAAATTATGTAATGATAGTGGGAGCCGGGTCAAACTATGCAATGTGGGCAGGTCATTGAAAATGATGCAATTATTGTAGAAGGGTCACAATGATGCAATGATAAAGGATGGGTCAGACTGGGAGACTGGCAATGCCTTCTGTACATCAATACATGCAATGCTAGTGGGTGGGTCAGACTGGGAGACTGGCAAGGCCTTCTATACATCAATTCATGCAATGATAGTGGATGGGTCAGACTGGAAGACTGGCAAGGCCTTCTGTACATCAATTCATGCAATGATAGTGGATGGGTCAAACTGGGAGACTGGTAATGCCTTCTGTACATCTATTCATGCAATGCTAGTGGGTGGGTCAGACTGGGAGACTGGCAAGGCCTTCTATACATCAATTCATGCAATGATAGTGGGTGGGTCAGACTGGAAGACTGGCAATGCCTTCTGTACATCAATTCATGCAATGATAGTGGGTAGGTCAGAATGGGAGTCTGAAACTTCTGGGTCCTCCTATTACAGCGATTGGTGACATAATTACATTTCCGCTTACTAAAAATAGTACTAGACAAGGTATGTTACAAGACTGGGGCAATGGGGACTTAGTGGCCATTGGTCTTACACAATGTAAAATTAAGGGGACAGAGCCCTGCATATGACTTCTTCCAGAAAGGATTTCTTAGTGAGGGAACACCTATATTTGAAAACATAAGGAAATATCTGAAAAGTAATACATTATATTCATTTTAATACAAGAAAATTCTGTAATTTTTTAAACAGGCAAGAAATCTACTGGCTAAATGTCACATAAGCATGCATGCTCATCTCACCAAACCATGAATATTTATGTAACAGGACACAAAACCAGCCGATTAAACGGTTTCCTAACACAGTTACAGTCAGGGCATGTTTTGAAAGATAACTGTCACAGTTACTAGTTTCTTATGTTAGTGCTCAACTGAACTGTCAAGCTAGCAAATGGCTGGTGTCATAACTGATCACATGTGCACACTTCATGGCAACCGCAGATCAAACAGAGGCTAAGATGGCAGCTTCCTTGGCTGTAAAGGATAGGAGGGTTTAGTTCCACTTTAAGAAGCGTAGGGTGATAGGAGAAGGAGGGAGAGCAAGCAAATGTAATCCAATCCTACCTTATCTCATAAAATAGAATATTGATCCAACTATATCTTCAACCCTTTCGCTGCCAGGTCTGTACATCAGGCAGATCAGACACAGATGGCAGGCAGAAGAGTAGTCAGGCCGGGTAATGCAGAAGGATGAGGCAGAAAAGTAGTCCAGGGGCAACCCAGAGGTTCAGGAAAAGTCAAGAGCAGATCAGGTCGGCAATAGATGAACGATACAGGAACAGATGCACAGATGCTTCAAAAACGTAATAGACCAAACGGCACTGATACAAGGCACTAGTGCTGTATAAATAGCCCGCCTGGTGCCAATGCGCACGCTTGCAAACCTGTGTGCACAAACACGCACAGGAATGCGTACCCACTAAATGGGCATGAACAAGGCAAACAGGAACCATGCGCCTGCCCTACGCAAATGCATGCATCTTCCTTGACACCCCCTGTAATGTGCGCACCCCCACCATGTATCCAGGGCTCCTCTTGCCTATCTGCAGGCCCATGACCAGCAAAGCAGGCTCTTCCACATAGAGGGGAGGGAAAAGAGTGTACACACATCCACTCTCCTCTCCTTCTTGTTGCTGACCCTGAAGCAACATCTTTGAAGTCACTTCCGGATCCACCTGTCAGTGTCCCTGGCTAGCATGGGGGGAAAAAATGTATTGCAACGCGATCTGCATTGTATTACATTCAGTGGAGCACAGGGGAGACATCCAGGGTCTCATTAAAGAGAACTTGTCACCAAAAAATCATCACTTAAGGGAATTTTTGTCTACCATGTGATAAAAAAAGTTTTAAAAAATAAATAAATAATTAATTGTAAAAAAATTTAAAGTTACACCCAGGCACAAACATTTTTTTGAGGTCCCCTACCCCCACATATACACATGTATGAATATAAACACATGCATCGGGGGAGCCTATGCACGAAAACCTTAATATGTTACATATTGCTGCGCATGCTGGAGTGAGAGCAATATTTCTAGCACCAGATCACCCCTGTACCGCTAAACGAATGACCTATAGGGGGCTTTTAAAGTGTCACCTAATGAAGATATAGGGTACTGAAGTTTGTTACCATTGCATGGGTGCAAGCAAATTTAGGGTTTGACATATTGGGTATCTATTTGCTCGTCGCAACCTCATCTTTTATATTTTACTAAACAACTAAGTAATTTATTGCATTTGTTTGCCCCAAAATTAGCTTTAGTGTATTTTTTACAGAAAGTTTGTGGTAATATCATGTGATAAAAAATAAAAAAAATTGGAACTACCACTATTTTATTCTCTAGGATGTCTGCTTTCAGAAATTATATAGAGTTTTGAGGGTTTTATGTATTTTTCAGACCTGAAATGGTTTTTTATGCATGTGCACAAAAAAGGCCCTGGCAGTGAAAGGGTTAAACCTTCTGAAAGATCTGTCCCATTGAGAGCAATCAGCTGGGTGCATGTCTGCTTCTGCCAGACACTAGAAATGCCAGGTCTAATGAGGATCGTATCATGTCTATGGTTAGCCTTAACATGATACTAAACCCAGGAGCCTGCATTCATTATATCTGGTCTCCCACAATACACAGGACATGGAAATGCAATAGTTTTAATAAATATAAACTGATAAATACCTTTTCTCATCAGCAGTTAGAGCAGTCTTGTGACTACTATCAGATTCTGGTTAAAGCTTGTAGGAGGAGTTTTCATTCACCTCTGACTGTCCTATGAGGCTTCAGAGCCCCTGACCCTCAGTCTAGACAGTGCTGATTGGCCATGTGCTTATCACATGCTCTCTGCCAAGGAAAAAAAAACCCTATAGCTGTACACTATAGAAAAATAAAGGGAAAGAGAGGATGCTAACAATCCCTCCAATCCTAGGGTGAGGGAAATAGCTAACATCTCTCCCCCCGGAGGTGGGATTTTCAAGGCTGTGAATTTTGTCTTCAAACATCATACAACATTTTGATAAAAGAATAACAGCTTTATTGATTTAATCAAAAAACACAGATAAAAGCACAATGTGTACATATAAAAATTGTGATTGTACATTTATAGTATTATGGTATTTTCCATGAAATAGAAACAGAGTATTTGGCAGATCCTACGCGTTTCGCTGATCGGTTAGGCTCCAATCGTAGCTTCTTCAGGGACCAAGATCATTGTTCATATTACTGTTTCTAAAAACTAGATCAGGAATTTTTTTGTAAAGAAGGAGAACACAGGTAATATGCATAGCAATTATACAGAACAAACTGTGTGTGTGTGTATATGTATATATATGTGTATATGTATATATATATATATATATATATATATATATATATATATATATATATATATACATCACTTCCTTACACAAAATCATCATGCTTACTCTTTTAAACAGACCATCACAGAGTATGCCGGGCATAATAGCATAATTGTTCCATGATAATCCATTGAGCCTACCGATCCACAGGTATATCCCAACAAGGGTTAAGGTGCCTAGGCACCGATAATCCGAGTGGGAAAAAGACCTAATGATGGGCACTGGACCAAGCCTACATTCCAGCAGTGGGCTGTGAATATCTGTCTATAAGAACCAATATCTCTATAGCTATACACATCAAACTGGGCATGTGCAGAGTGCCTCCAAGGCTCCATTTTATTAGGGGATGGTTTAGGGACAGTAAAAGAAGGGGAGGATCAGAGAAGACAGGGTCAAACAGCCTTTTTACACAATGCAGAAGATTAACCTCTTAGGTTCCACAGTGAGTATAACAAGCATGCTTTATTGCATATACAGACTGATTTTTCTGTTTTAGGTTTAGTAACACTTTAAACAGGACAAAGGACAAAAAGTCTAAGCTGAGGTCAAGAAGCTCAGCCTTGACACTAAAACAAAAAAGGTTCAACCTTCCTGACAGATTTTTAAAAAGATTTGAATTAAATTATACTATTTGCATTATTGATTGTTTTAGATACCTTTTTTTTTCTATTGAGGCCTGTTGAAACTTTTTTCGCATTTCCTCAGAGATAATGTAATCCATAATTACACAGTGGAATATACCACATATATTTTCTGCCACAACTACAGAGTTAATGTAGCCATATTTTTCTCAGAAAATGCTCTCTGAATACACAGTTGCTTTGGCTTCATGTGATGTTGTTAAATTATGCACAGTAGGTAGTATCTGATCTCTGTCAGCAACATCCGCAGAGCTATGTTGAGAAGAGGGATTCTGAACTGCAGGCAGCCGGCTCTGTGATTTCACTGAATTATGTGTGCCTTTTATTCTCCCAGTCCATCTCATGCTTACAAGTATATGTGTATATGTACGCACTTATTTTATCCTTGTCAAGGCTTAGTGGGCTACCGCTGCTTGTTAAAGGAGACCTCTACTCAGGACAAATAACACCAGCAGAATTGTATATTATCTGAATATATGTGCCTGGAAATTCTTTTATATTATGAGGTGCAGAAAGCCCTTGGAGCATAAGCCTTTTTCTGACATATGTTGCTTACAAGTTAAAATCAGGAATTTTTGCTAGAAAATTACTTATAACCACCAAACATTATACAGGCGGTCCCCGTGTTACAAACAAGATAGGGTCTGCAGGTTTGTTCTTAAGTCGAATTTGTTTGTAAGTTGGAACAGGTACATTTTTTAAGTTTAGCTCCAGCCAAAAGAATCATTTTTAAGTTTTTTGGATAGCATTGGGAAGGGTTAACACCCCTGTACCATTTTTTTTTTTTTTTTTTGCTGTCTGCGCCCTTGTTCAGAAGATCCCACCTCACTTTTTGTCCCTATGACAACTGGATTTTGAAAATTTTGGGTTGTTGTGGAAACAAGAATTAGTGATAAAGCTTCAGTAGAGACACCTTTTTCCCATGAGAACTCTAACAGGAGTGAATTTCCCTTCCTAGGGGTATATTTCTCATGATAGCTCTACTTGGAATAGAAAGGAACTGTACAAAAAAGATGGTTTGCATCTTTCTCTCAAAGGAACAAATGTACTTAGTGAACAACTCCAAGAATTTGCGAAAGAGTATTTAAACTAGGAAGGGGAGGCAAAAGAGTGAAAATACAAGAGCCCAATTGCCCGCCGAAACAATGCCAGAACAGGTCAGAAGCACAGAGGTTAAGAAATTATAAGCTCAGAGTCCTGTCTACAAATGCTCGCAGTTTATCTAAAAAAATCAGTGAACTTGGGTCAATAATGGCATCTGAGAATGTAGATTTAGTGGCTGTTACGGAGACATGGTTTAATGAAAGAAATGACTGGGACATAACCATACCAGGGTACTCTTTATACAGAAGAGACAGAGAAGGCAAGAAAGGAGGACGAGTGGCCCTGTATGTGAAAGATAGTATTAAATCTAACCTAATACAAGTTGGTGAGGCCAACATAGAGTCAGTTTGGGTTATGTTGCAGTTTGCTTATCATGCAGTAACTCGTGTAGGTGTGATATATAGACCACCTGGTCAAGTTAAAGAACTAGATGATCTACTAGTTGAAGAAATAGCTAAAATGACAATGAAAGGAGAAGTTATCATTATGGGAGATTTCAATCTTCCAGATATAAACTGGAAAACCAAAATAGCAAGTTCTACCAGGAGTACAGATATTCTAAATTCCCTACTGGGGTTGTCTCTGCAACAAGTGGTTGAGGAGCCAACCTGGAGAGAGGCCATTTTGGATTTGGTATTCACAAATGGGGATTCGGTATATGATGTCATTGTAGGCAAAACCTTGGGATCTAGTGATCACCAGTCAGTGTGGTTTAATATAAGAACTGTGAAAGAGTCACACCACACAAAAACAAAAGTTTTAGATTTTAGAAAAACAGACATTTCAAAAATGAAATTAGTCATAAATGAGTCCTTATCAGACTGGAACGGATTACATGGAGTCCAGGAGAAATGGGACTACTTAAAAGGTGCATTATTGAAGGCAACAGAAAATTGCATTAGACTTGTCAGTAAAAGCAAAAAAAGGAAGAGACTACTGTGGTACTCAGCAGAAGTGGCCCAAATCATTAAAAATAAAAAGCTAGCATTTTGTAATTATAAAAAAAACCCAGAGCAATGAAGATAAGGAAATCTACAAGATTAGGCAGAAAGAGGCCAAGCAATTTATAAGAACTTCTAAAGCGCAGGCAGAAGAAAAACTAGCTCAGTCTATGAAAAAGGGGGATAAGACATTCTTCAGATATATAAATGAAAAAAGGAAATTAAAACAAGGAATAACTAAATTAAAAACAAAGGACGGAAGGTATGTAGAAGAGAATAAAGGGCTAGCTGACTGCCTTAATGAATACTTCTGTTCAGTTTTTACAGAAGAAAAAGAAGGAGAAGGACCTCCACTTGAAAGGATGACTAATGAATCGTTTGATGCATGTGTCTTTACAGAGGAAGACGTTCTAAGATTGCTGTCTAAAGTGAAGACAAATAAGTCACAGGGTCCTGATGAGATACACCCAAAATTATTAAAAGAGCTTAGTGGTGAGCTGGCAAAACCATTAACAAATTTATTTAACCAATCATTAGTAACAGGAGTCGTCCCGGAAGATTGGAAATTGGCAAATGTCGTGCCCATTCACAAGAAAGGTAGTAGGGAGGAATCGAGCAACTATAGACCAGTGAGTCTGACATCAATAGTAGGCAAATTAATGGAAACCCTATTAAAGGATAGGATTGTGGAACATCTTAAATCCCATGGATTGCAAGATGAAAAACAACATGGGTTTACTTCAGGGAGATCATGTCAAACAAATCTTATAGATTTTTTTGACTGGGTGACTAAAATAATAGACGGTGGAGGTGCAGTAGACATTGCATATCTAGATTTTAGTAAGGCTTTTGACACTGTCCCACATAGAAGACTTATCAATAAACTGCAGTCATTGAGCATGGACTCCCATATTGTTGAGTGGATTAGGCAGTGGCTGAGTGACAGACAACAGAGGGTTGTAGTCAATGGAGAACATTCAGAACAAGGTCATGTTACCAGTGGGGTACCTCGGGGATCTGTACTGGGACCAATTTTGTTTAATATCTTCATAAGTGATATTGCAAAAGGCCTCGATGGTAAGGTTTGTCTTTTTGCTGATGACACAAAGATATGTAACAGGGTTGATGTTCCTGGAGGGAAACGCCAAATGGAAAAGAATTTAGGAAAACTAGAAGAATGGTCAGAACTCTGGCAACTGAAATTTAATGTGGATAAGTGCAAGATAATGCACCTGGGGCGTAAAACCCAAGGGCAGAATATAGAATATTTGACACAGTCCTGACCTCAGTATCTGAGGAAAGGGATTTAGGAGTAATTATTTCAGAAGACTTAAAGGTGGGAAGACAATGTAATAGAGCAGCACGAAATGCCAGCAGAATGCTTGGATGTATAGGGAGAGGTATAAGCACTGCAGTAGAAAGAGAGAAGTGCTTATGCCGCTGTACAGAACACTGGTGAGACCTCACTTGGAGTATTGTGCGCAGTACTGGAGGCCATATCTCCAGAAGGATATAGATACTCTAGAGAGAGTTCAGAGAAGAGCTACTAAACTAGTACATGGATTGCAGGAAAAAACTTACCAGGAAAGGTTAAAGGACCTTAACATGTATAGCTTGGAAGAAAGAAGAGACAGAGGGGATATGATAGAAACTTTTAAATACATAAAGGGAATCAACTCGGTAAAGGAGGAGAGCATATTTAAAAGAAGAAAAACTACCACAAGAGGACACAGTTTTAAAGTAGAGGGGCAAAGGTTTAAAAGTAATATGAGGAAGTATTACTTTACTGAGAGAGTAGTGGATGCATGGAATAACCTTCCTGCAGAAGTGGTAGCTGCAAATACAGTGAAGGAGTTTAAGCATGCATGGGATAGGCATAAGGCTATCCTTCATATAAGATAGGGCCAGGGACTATTCACAGGATTCAGATATATTGGGCAGACTAGATGGGCCAAATGGTTCTTATCTGCCGACACATTCTATGTTTCTATGTTTCTATATTTCCCCTCACTTCCTGTTGTCTCCCTCCGTTTGTAAGTAGGAGTCATTTGTAAGTCAGATGTTTGTAACCCGGGGACCTCCTGTATGTATTTTTTAGCAGAGGCCCTAGAGAATATAATGGCAGTCATTGTAATATTTTATAGCACACGGTATTTGCCCAGCAGTCTTTCAAATGCAATTTTTTGGGAAGAAATACTTTAATGAATTAAAGAAAAAAACAAAACAGTAGAGTTAGACCATTTTTTTTGTATAAAGTGAAAGATGATGTTACGCCAAGTAAATAGATACCTAACAGTCATGCTTTAAAATTGCACACACTTGTGGAATGGCGACAAACTACGGTACTTAAAAATCTCCATAGACGACACTTAACTTTTTTTTACCGGTTACATGTTTAGTATTACAGAGGAGGTCTTGTGCTAGAATTATTACTCTCGCTCTAATGATCGTGGCAATACCTCACATGTGTGGTTTGAACATCATTTACATATGCAAGCATGATTGCATATGCGTTCGCTTCTGCGCGCAAGCGCGGAGGGACAAGGGTGCTTTACATTTTTTTTTCCTTAATTATTTTCTTAGATTTTTTTTTTTTAAACTATCCATTTAAGAAAACAATTTTTGATCACTTTTATTGCTGTCACAAGGAATGTAAACATCCCTTCTGACAGTAATGGGCAGTGACAGGTACTCTTTATGGAGGGATCTGGGGTCCAAAAAGACCCCAAATCCCTCCTTTGCACTTAAAAGTTTGGCTGTTTTGAATGCTGTGATTTTTTTTTAAATCTGGCACCTTTAAGGCTCCAGTACCCGGAAGTGATGACATTGCTCCCAGGTTTTTAAATCGAAGACCAGATCAGAGCCGAATCTGGCTTTGTTCGTGTCTTCGGCTAGCTGGTGGGTGGGACGGGAGACCCGGACGAGCCGTGGAAGGTGGTGGGAGGGGGGGCATCCCCTCCCACTCCTTGTAAAGATGGCCGAGCGGCTGCTGAGCCACACTGTTTGTCATCACAGGAAAGCCGACCGTCGGCTCTAAACAAGGTATGGGGGCGATTCCTCTAGTTGCAGGCATCACCCCGGTACAACCCCTTCAGGCCAAGGCCGCATATTTGCGTTCCGCCGGTGCAAAGGGGTTGAAAAAATTAAACTAGAAGTAAATTCCCTTGTATGATTTTTACCTATAGGTAAGCCTATGATTTTTACCTATAGGTAAGCCTATGATTTTTTACACAAATATTTTTTACACAAATTTTTTACACAAATTTTTTACACAAATTTTTTACACAAATTTATTACTAATACACTTTATATTATTTTATACATCTATTTAAAGGTAATTTATATCTAATAATTCCTAGGCGCAGGGAGTATAACTTTTTTATAAAAGGGATACTTACCTTCATACAAGCCTATGATAAGCATGCACAGTTTAGGAGATATTTACTGTAGATGTGGTGACTTCACTGGTGCATGCGCTCTGAGGGAATGGCATACCCGTGCTGTTCCCTCAGACTCCTGTGTCGTAAAAAGGTGGCTCCCGCGTGGGAGTGACGTCATTGCGGTCCAGACCACTCACACAGAGCCGCAAACCCGTAGGAAGATCGGGTGAAGATGGAAGCGCCTTCAGCACCATTGGAAGGCTTCATTCTAAGGTAAGTTTCACATAATGTGCTAGTATGCGATGATGACATTGCCTTGCAGGTTAAAAACAGCGGTTTACTAGCGCTTTCACAAAAACACCTATTGGAAGTCTGATTTCCGCTAGTATGTTGCAACTTTTGAAAGAATGCCTAATAAATGAAAAGGTTTTTTAGTTTTAGCAATTTCTAGCGAGTTCTTCTGTAACTTTCAGCAGCTGAGTAAATTTCCAGTGAAAACAATTATAGAAGTTACGGCTTGGACTGAATAATATTAGGTCTCATTTATTGAGCTTCCATTTATTTATCTTTTTACTTTCCTACCTTAATAGATAAACTCAGGTGGTGTGCAATATGAAACTGTGAATAAAATACGGTGGTAAACTGGTTTTAGCAAAATGCTTTCAAAGTTGTTATAAGCACAAAAAGATGTCTATACAGCATATTTATTACTCCATATGTTAAAAATTCATTTTCACACATGTTTTTCAATGACTCCCATTTTACCATTATATGGGCTCCTGTCAAATTACAACATTCTTAAAAATATAATTAGCATGACATAAAAACAGATGAGCCAGCTGACTTCTCACCTTATTATCATAACAAGTTTGTTCTTTCCTGTTAAATAAATGCTAATTTTACTATAGGTTGACTGGTATTATTATATTATTGTCATACTCAGTAAACGATTAATTCCTGTGAAAAGAAAGCCACATATAATGGAGAAGAAGTCAGTTCCATATAAGTCATTTGTATTAATTTGTTAAACAATTACAATATGGGTCACATACTATTAAAATTCACAGATTAGGACTTTTTGAGCAATACACCATTTTTTTCCCATTTCCGAGGTAAGAAAAATGCATTTGCAGTGCACAGTTTTTATATCCTGGATCATGAAAGTTAAAAAAAAAAAAGAATAATTATTGGATATTCAAGTTAGTTGCAAACAGTCATCTCAATCTGATAAACTGGCCATCAGCTGGCTGAGATTCGAACCATATATGGGCAGGCTGAACGTACCCAAATTGATTTACCGATTAACTTGGGTGCAACCAACCTGTCAGATTTTACATGCAATTATTGCTAGCAGCTATTAAAGCCGCTAGCAGTAATCACTGTGTTCTCCTGTCAACACTGTCTGTGTTGATGGGGGAATCAAGCCATTTTCTTTGAAAATTGCTCCATCTATGGCAGGCTTAAAAGTTAAAGTGATTGTAAAGGTTTTTTTTTTTTTTACATAACAAACATGTTATACTTACCTGCTCTGTGCAAGGACACAGTGCAGCCCCAATCCTCCTTTTCTGGGGTGCCCAAGCGGCTCCTTCTCTTTATCAGGTGCCTCCATGGAGAGCCACTTTCCATCGGGGCACATGTGCGGGCGCACTTATTGGTCCCACTGCTGCGTCCATTTATACAGATAGCGGGACTCTGACCCGCCCTCTGCTCCCGTGTCATAGAAACATAGAATGTGTCAGCAGATAAGAACCATTTGGCCCATCTAGTCTACCCAATATATCTGAATCCTATGAATAGTCCCTGGCCCTATCTTATATGAAGGATAGCCTTATGCCTATCCCATGCATGCTTAAACTCCTTCACTGTATTTGCAGCTACCACTTCTGCAGGAAGGTTATTCCATGCATCCACTACTCTCTCAGTAAAGTAATACTTCCTCATATTACTTTTAAACCTTTGCCCCTGGATTTGATTGACAGCAGCGGGAGCCAATGGCTCCCGCTGCTATCAATCTATCCAGTGAAGACCAGAGACAGCAGCTGGAGCCACTGGGCTTGTGCTCCTCTCTGGAATGATTGGGTTCAGGTAAGAAAAAGGGTGTGGGGGGGGGGGGGATTTGGAGGCAGCTGAAGCACAGAAGGTTTTTCACCTTAATGCAAAGAATGAGACTTTACAACCCCCGTTAAGTGTGGATGAGTGCATTGATGGATTTTAGAAGCCTCCCATTCCACAATGGATGTACAAGGCTACTTTGTACAGGGCTAATGGTACTGCTTAGGAGAAGTGACATACAGTATATACTAGCAATGCTAGCTGTTATTGGGTTGTCAAATTATTTGCACAAAGTTGACTCAAAGAAAGGCAAGTGACTGGATAGATTTTAAGGGCATCACATTTGACAATGCACCTACAATGGACTACATTGTACACTGTTATTGGTACAATGTAGAACTTTAAGCCCTGTACACACGGGCCGAATGTCAGGCGCCATCGGCCAGTTCAAAAGAAACTGGCCAACATTCAGCCCATGTGTACGGCAGCCAGTCCAACAGAAGCTGGCTGTTCGGTCGGCTTCTGTCGAAGAGGCGTGTCTGAAAAAAGTCTGCCGACTGGTTCCCAATTAGCGATCTCAGCCAATGGCCGGAATGTTCTGGCAGAGGGGCCGTCTCCCTGTCAGAACACCATAGCACAGCAGGGGAGATCACTGTACAACATCGGATTGTTAGTAAAGTGGCTCCGACCTGAGCTGTCACTTTTTTTTTTTTCATTCAGCCAGCTGGATTGAATGAAAAAAAAAATAGCAGTGTGGCTTTAGGGTTTAGGAGAGAAAGAGGCGCCTCTAGGTGTAGACTTTATAAACACATTTTATTCAGTATAATGTACACTCACATCTGTAAAGTAGTAAATTCGTATTAGGCACCCTCCTGGAGATTCCAAGATAGGGAGGTGAGGGAATGTGTCATCCGATCCATGCTGCCATCCCGCGGGACATGTATCCTCTTCACCGTAGCCGGCAATGACGGCAGAGCAGGAGCGAGAACGAGGCTCCGAGTCCGTCAGATGGAATCGAGGCTTGGCCAGCTGCTGCACTTAGAGGCACCTCTTTCTCTCCTCATCTCTAGCTTGTTGGAACCCCTGGCTCATTGGTTTCTAGATGGCTGCCCTATATGGTGGACTCTCCTCCTCTATAGAAGACTTTTTATGTACCCATATGGACCATGCTTAATTGTGTGGCTTATGCGCCTGATACATGTTTTCTCCTGGCTTTAGGATTTGACTTTTTTTTTCTTTTTTTTTTCAGTTTGCCTTTGAGCTGCTTTTAAGCTGCATCAGGCCATAAATGATTTGCTTTGACTTTGAATTAAAACAGCTGCAAACAAATACCTGTGTGCACGAGCCCTAACTCAATATTTAGTATCAATATAACAGGGGTTGTATCTGTGTCATAGGGGGTTGATTTACTAAAGGCAAATAGACTGTGCAAGTACAGTTGCACTTATTCCCCCCAGTGCTTAGTGAATGTGGTGAACCTCTGCTGATTTCCATCATCCAATCATGTGCAAACAAAAATGCTGTTTTTTCTTATTTTTCTTGAATTTTTTTTTTTACAAACTGAAGCTTCACCACACACACAGTCTAGTGCGCAGCAAAGCCTGGAGTTCCTCTCACCTCTAAAGACAGGAGAGATTCAGTATAAAAAGTCAACTCATAAGCAAAGTGTGAGTTTTGGGTGGACTGAACTTATAATAGGCCCACATTTTTATTTTCTGGGACTACTAGGACTGCTGTTGCACTTCTTGGCTAAAGAGAATCCTGACGTAGATCCTAAGCTCTGTAGTGCCTTAATACATCCGTATGTTTTACTAAATATCTCTCAATTTACTTGAAGTATGCTTTCTCACTTGAAAATATGGCTGTTTACTTAACACTCACAGCAGTTTTGTTCTGCCCATACTGGCTGATGTTTGCAATCTCAGAAAAAGGCTATAATTAAAAAATATCTTACTTTAAAACAATCCATCCTTATATCATTGCTCTGTGTTATCCAGCTACATTTTCAAGCATAGGTGTGGATCAGGTCAATCCTCGATCTTTAAAAAAAAAAGTATATTGGGACATTTCAGAGAGCTCTTCCATCAATGAACAGGAGTGCTGCAAACCAGACACACATGTCTGTAAGTCTCTTAGTGTTTATGTCTCCTTCAGGCTGCAAAAGTATACACATTACGCCAAAAGAAACACAGAGAGACATTAAAAAATATCTTGGGTTCCTGTAACATATTCAGATGGCTCAAGTGTGTTCTAGGACTTCTCAGATAGCTGAGAACAGCTCTGTACCTTTCTAGGCAAAGACCTGTCAAGGTAAGTTTATATAGAGCCTAACATGACTTATACTTATAACCGCTCTCATGTTACACATGATGTTTGCCTTTAAATAATTGTGTTAGTCCCACCACATGTGCTGTATTCTGCTGGCATTAGACACTCTGTGTTTTTTTTACCTATCTGATGTTTATCTAATCTGATCTGCACAAGTTTTTGGGTTAATTCTTTCTTTGATCTGCAGGATGCCATTTGGATCGAGTCACTGTCTGCCAAGTTACTAGACTGTAAGTTAAAGCGGAGATCCACCCAAAAGTGGAACTTCTGCTCTTTTGCTCCCCCCCTCCGGTGACACATTTGGCACCTTTCAGGGGGGAGGAGGGAACAGGTACCTGTTTTTGACAGGTACCCTACCCCACTTCCGGGAGACGGCACCGCGGCGCCCTCCCTCGGAAGTTTGGCCCCCTCCTCCTCCACCCGGGGCAATCTAAATGCGCAGCGCGCATGCGCAGTAGGGACCCACCCGTGAAGGCTTCATTGCCTGGTTCCCTTGCCAGCAACGTCGGCGGCAGCACCCGACAGCCGATGGAAACATCGGCTGCGGTGCCGACATCGCTGGACTCCAGGACAGGTAAGTGTCCTAATATTAAAAGTCAGCAGCTACTGTATGTGTAGCGGCTAACTTTTAATTTTTGGAGGGGGTTGAGGGGGAGGCGGAACTCTGCTTTAAGCCATTTCACCACAACAGGATCAGTTATAGATATCACACTTTCATTGTTTAGATTGTAGAAGCGGAACAACCACCTTTTGAAATCTGAATCTGCTTGTACCTTCAACCTGACCCCCGAATCAGCACTCATAACCTGCTTTTATTACTACCATGTTACAGAGAATGGTCCCTTAGGGTCCCTTTGGGTTAGGGTCAGGGCCCCTAATCTCTGCAATAAACCATTGCGCCCAATGCAACCGCCCATCCTGCCCACCCCTTGTTCCAGCCCTGCATGTTATAAGAGCTTGCTGCATACCACAAGACAATTCTAGAGGTGTTACCAAAGAGAGGCGCATGTTACAAGAGACTTTCATGTTATGGGAGACTGCTACACATTACAAGGGATTTCGCCTTGTTCTTTAGAAGAAAGCTACTTTGTTAAAAATGACCTGGGCAGAAGTGCAGTTTATGGGAGATGGCTGAGTCACAAGAGACTATTCTCACATTACAAGACACCGCTTCAAATTATTTCAGATTATTACACATAACAGGTAACTGTCATGTTTCAAAAAACTGCTGCACATTACAAGAGGCCACAGGTCGCACTAGACTGCTGCAATTGTACATTTCTTTAGATATATTCCAACGGTAAAACAAGCCGTACATCTCAATATTTCTTTTTTGATCTGTTTTATATTTCACTGATATTTTTATTTTTGTGGCATTCACCAAAACTGTGCAGGTTGTGCATTCAAGTTGTAATGCGTGCAGCCATATAAAAAACCTTCATCCTCATGGGCTGTTGTTTGTTACATTGTCTTTTTTGCAATCTGATTGTACAAACTTTGTCAGATCTTATATAGCTTTACCAACACCTATGTAGTGACAGGGTCTACCTGCACAAACCATCCATTTTACATTCAATGAAGAGGGCTCTAGTGCTACAACCTACGACCCTTTAAACTATGTGATGACTTATATATAGAATATGTTCTGAAGTGAGTTGCACATCCTTGCAAATGGGGAAAGGTGAAATCATTTAGGAAAACTCTCTAATCTACTTCCATTCGTTCCATGTTTCTTTAACGTTACTGTCATTTTCATTAAAAAATACTAAAATTATATGAGTTTTGGATCAATATGAATTATAGCACTTTGTGCATGAATCTATACTTATACAGATTGCCAAAATTAGGATAGGCTTCAATAAATCTTTACTGACCAACTCTACTGGCTGCTGGTTTCTCAAGTGACATAGGTAAATTATTTCTGCTTGGATCTAGCTAAGTGAGGTAGATTTTGAATCAAATAGTAGTTTCAATTAAAATCAAATAAAAACAGTTTTCTTGGTGCACATTAAAAAAAGTGCTGACTGTCATTACCAGGTTTTCTATTCCAAACACTATAAAAAAAAGTCCAACAATAAGCTGAGAGAATGCACAACTCCTATGGCTTGCCTCATTAACACATAAGTAAGCCAAACTATCAGTAAGGTATCTGGTATCTTATTCAGTAAGGCAGTAGTGAAAACCACAGAAGTCAACTAGATTTCTCTGTATAGTGCTAACATCAGTGATTAATGAATATTTAAGAATGATTACTTTATTTGCACTTACTTTATCATAATCACTGCGCAGCACTACTAAGCAGGATACCTAACATGTAAATATAATTACAAACTTTACATCGGAAGCTTAAATGATTAATACACTTTATATGTGTGGCACCCTCCTAAGTAGGTGCTAGAGAGAGAGTATAGTTTTGGATTTTTTCTGATTACCAGAAAGATTGCCAGGTAAATCTATATTGTTCTCTGCCTACCAGAGAGCAGGATCTGCAAGTGAGGTCTGCTCATGGTGCTCAGGTGCAGCTCAGTTTGTCTGAAGTGTTTCACACTGGTCCAATAGGGAGGCATATTGGACAGTGGGAGGAAACCTGACGAATGAGTGCACAGGCATTTAGTACAGTCCTGGTGATTGGAAGAGGAAAGTGCCTCGGTGCATGCTGGGATACTGTATAAATGCCAAGGGCACATGTGCTAGGGGTCTTTCAGCTGGAGAGCAGGGTCTTGGAGGGAGGGGACGGCTGCCCCTCCTCTGTAGAAGTTGCCATGCGGCCTCAGGTGGTCAACCTGACGGCATGAGAGTTAGAGAGGAACTGAACCCGGAGGTCCTGCAGAGCTGACAGGAAGGGAGACACTGGAAAGGATCTGATTCTGCATACCGTGAGTACAGATCTGTGTAAAGGGGCCAGTCCTGAGGGGGGCTATCCCTTCAGCTAGAAGAGTCAGTGGACGGGTGTCAGTAAGGGGGATGCTAGAGAGTGTCCTGAAGATAATGTAGTGCATCGTCTGTTGCTGGAGAGAAAGCAAGAAGACTTAACCCCTTCCATACAAGTGGCTTTATGGTTAAAGCAGTGTGACTGCTTCCACAAGTAACCTGGAAGTAAATAGTGGAGTATCCCACTATTTCCTTTTTCCCATCCAAGTGCCACAATGAATACCAAAAACCAAAACCCCTGGACTGTTTATCGAGTAACGAGCCATTGGGAGTAAGGATGGATGTGTGAAGTGTGACTGTGTGCTGGTAATCAGGGGAGGCCAAAGAAGTTATCACACAGAAAGCCCTACGGGGACAGTGCTACATATGTCAGCAGCACACCAACCTAATGGAATGCACTAAATTGATCCTATGGTCACTTTAAAATGGGAACAAATGCAGCAGCTATAGATAGCAGGCACATAGAGATGCTTGCATGTAGCTTCAAGTGCCCTGGGAGTTTCAAAGCTCCCTATGATGCAATTTCCAACGGCTTCTCTGGTTGAAAGCTCTATGACATAATCTAACTATGATGGATGGCCTCTCTGACCACCAACATGTTATATATTGCTATATCCTTTTTGAACAAATGTTTAAACAAGCATTGTCAGTGATGGAAAGAGTATGTTATTCTCTAGAAAAGTTATTCTAGGAAAAGAGGAGTTCCAGTCAGTTCAGGGATGGCTTTGATCTGTCCGGGCATTTACAGGTGCATCTCAAAAAATTACAATATCATCAAAAAGTTACTTTATTTTAGTAATTCAATTCAAAAAGTGAAACTCATACATTTTATATTGACTCATTACACACAGAATGATATATTTCAAGCATTTCCTTATTTTAATGTTGATGATTAGGGCTTACAGCTAGTGAAAACCCAAAATTCAGTATCTCAGAAAATAAGTAGAATGTGGTCTCATTAAAAAAAAGCTTAAAGTAGAACTACAGCCTCCTATTAAAAATATGTTCTACAGAAGTCAAAAGCAATTTTAGAGACTTTTTTTTTTTTTAATAACAAACATGTTATACTTACCTGCTCTGTGCAGTGGTTTTGCACAGAGCAGCCCAGATCCTCCTTTCTTCAGGTCCCATTCTGGTGCTCCTGGCTCCTCCCTCCTCCCAGGTGTCCCTATAGCAAGCAGCCATGCTCCTTACCCCCAGCTCTGTGTCCATTCACACATGAGGCCGTGGCTCGGTCCTGCCTCTTCCATCTAAATTGGCTCATTGGCCATGATTGACAGAAGCCGGAGCCAATGGCTCCCACTGCTGCCAAAAGCCAATCAGGAGTGTGAGCCCCCAGAGAGGCAAGGCTCTAGTGGACATCACTGGATATGGGGGGGGGGGGCTCCAGTAAGTATTACGGGGGTAGCTGGGGGGTGCTTCTGCACACAGAAGGTTTTTTACCTTTATCCATATAATGCATAAAGGTAAAAAACCTTGTGGCTTTATAACCACTTTAATTATAAGTGCCTTCACACTTTCATTTTTCTTAAATACTTAATTATCCTGCCAGTGAAGTTTACCTCATGAGGCTTCCTGAAAGGTGTGACAAAGTTGCTGAATTTCTCCTGAATTCAGAGCAATGTTTCCACTCCCATGTAGGCTGTGTCTGCTTGCACTACAGTGGGATGAAACACATTGCAGGAGGTGGTGCTTTTAGCATTGTTACTGCTGACTCACAAGCCTGTCCAATGTCATACAGCACCTGGCCACACCTAATCCTGCTAACTTCTTCTGGACTGAGAGCACCACCTCTTTTTCCAAAACCTTCCCACTGTGAGCTGCAGTGTCTGCGAGGAGAGCAAGTGAGACACAAATAAAGAAAGATGTAGCTCAATCATCAAAGGTAAAGGATGTTCTTGTTTTTCTTTATAAAGCTTGTGCATCATGGTAGACTAGTAAGATGGGTTCTATGAATGGCAGAGGAGGCAGGAGGGGTGGGTGAGCAGTGCAACTTTCCTGATTAGAAACTGCTGCTGTTAACCTTCAAAGTCCTGGAAGACAGCTGTTTAGAGCAGTATCCGCTGGCTGTGTAAGGTGTACAGCATGGAAGATTTTAAGCAGAAGCAGCCATCTTCAAGTAATGCAATGCACACCATGCACAGTACAGTATTTAAAGTGTATGCTTCTGTATCCCAAAAAAGCCACAGATGCACTAACATTTATAGTAGAGTGCAATTTGACTGGAAAAGGGGATGCCTTGCCCATAAGGTCATAGGCCTTAATAATGAGTTGCTGAATCCACCTAGTGAAGGATAGTGGAACGAGAGCAAGGAGCGAAAACACCATACACCTAAAGACACTAACAAAAAACTGGATCTGGTTTTAGAAGGGGTTATACAGGGTTGTCCTTATAGCTTTGTTTGCCAGTGAATAATTACTTGAAAGTAGCTGCACAATCCATTGGTTTTATGACCATCTTGTGTCATGTGATACAGTATATGATTAAAGAGGAACTGTGTTTTTTTTTTTTTCAGAAAAAAAACTCACAAATATTATAGCTGATGATTTTAGATAAAGAGAAACTTACCAGTCCCGGAATCCAGTGCTGTACTCACCTGGGCCAATTTTTCCCCAGTCTTTGAGTCCCCAGAACCACTATATTTGATGTGGGAAGCCAGCTGTGACCTCTTTGTGTTTCACAGCCTGCTCCCCACCTCACCTGTACAAGATGCACTGCTCTTTCTCAAGAGGGTCCCAGAAGGTTGTGGGCAGAGGGGGGGAGGGGCAAACTGGTAGCATAAAGCTGTCAAAAATAGGAACCTGCTCCCTGAAAAAAGTTGCCTATAATGAGAGGAGGTGGTGAAGGGGGGGGGGGGAATGGAACCTTACATTTTAGATGAAGTTCTGCTTTTAGAAATTACACCGGTGTACTGAGGGTGGCTGTGTGTTTTGTGCAGCAATGGCTTGCACAAACTGGCTGTTGCATGAAACTACTGAAGCTAGTTTACATAGAATACTTGAGGTAAAGGAACTAAGCAAGAGTGTGATCTCAAAAAAAGAATAAAAAACGCCTTTATTTTACTTGCAGGAATTTATAAAAAGAGTGGTTTTACATCCATCCAATACAGGGAATTAAAAAAATAAACAATATATATTTATCAAATAACACACTAAAAAGGGGTTGTACAATGTCAAACAGTATACACTGTGGACCCAGAAATTGGCAGTCTTTTTGAAAAAGGCAAAATCTGTGTTACCAAACAGCTGAACTTATAACATATATGAACAGGCAAATATTAGATCTTCATTCAAACAGTGGCTACAGATAAATATACTTGAATAACAAAACACAAGGTCGCCTCTCAATATTCTATTTAACAAAAATATCAATGGATTGCAACGGTGTATTGTGAAAAAAGTAAATACGCACTGGGCCACAGAAGGTGTTATTGGCTCCTTTCATATAAAATATGTAGCATAAGCATTTTGCAAAACTGCCTACCAGTTCTTTATATCAACTTTGTGACTACTCCTCCTTGCATAATTCTTTTAATTGCACAATGTTTGTTGGGTTATTTGCATGAACTGTCCCTTTGGAATTCCTCCACAGCATTTCAATAGGATTCAAATCAGTGGTTTGACTAGACTAGTATATAATCCTCCCTTTCTTCTTTCTGAGTGATTCATTTGTGGATTTTTTAGTGTGGATTGGATCATTATCACGTTAAAAGATTAATTTGCGTTTAACTTTAAGTTTCAGACAGATGCCCTTTCATTCTCATTAAGCACACTTTTATATGATGCAGTGTTAGACATTCTGTATATAACCCTACAGAACAAAGAGATGCAGTGCACAGTCCACATGGGCTTTGCCGCTTAACTTCAGACAGGAAACAGGAACTTTTATTCATAGAAAAGGCAGAGCATATCATTGATGCAGCTACAAAATTTTATACATTGCCGTATACTGGTTAAAGAATATATTTCTACTAAATTCTGTATTCCAACATGCAGAAATAATAGCTGGCTCTAAAGCAGCAGAGCAACTCCAAATCATACTATTTTCACCATCTTGCTTCACAGTTAGTATGAGGTCAATCTGAAATGCTGTATTTGTGCCAGGACTTCTGTAAGTTTCTGGGGCATCTGCTAGTGGCACTGCTGTTCTCAGAAGTCGAGGGGCATAGTTCTGGTGGCCACCAGTGGGTGTATCCTAGCAGCTAGCTTGTCCGAGTAATTAGGCTGGCTGCTGGGAGATTTATAACCCCACCCTTAACTGAAGTTCAGTGCTTCCGTGTTCTTCCTGTGATCCAAATCCCTGAATGATCCTGATTCTATGCCTTGTTCCTGTTCCTGCACCTGATTCTGTGCCTTGTTTCTGTGACCTTCTTCCAGTACCCTGTTTCCTGCATCCAGTACGTCATACCCTGCTCTGCTTCCCTTGTTTCCAGTCTCAGTCCTGATCTTACCCTGCTCATGTTTGCTCCCTCAATTTGTACATAATTAGGTTTTCACTCTAGTTGCTGCACTATCACGTTTATTTTGTCATTTTACATGTTTATGATTTACTGGTGTTGGGGTTGGAAGAGTGATATTAATGTTATTAAACTTTATTTTACCTTATTCAGTCCGGTTCCTGATTTCTAAAAAGCGGAGTTCCGGGCACAAAATCGATATTTTTTTTTTGTGCCCGTCCGCTAGTTCGACATCACCTGAAAAGGAATTGGATAGTTAGGTTTTTTTTTTTTTTTAAACTCACCTTGTAATTGTAGATCGTAAATACTCACCTCAGTGTACTTCCTCCCTCAGCGCCGCGGCTCCGCCGTCACTTCCTGTCTCGCAATGATTCCTGGGAGCTGAACGTCATCGCTCCCAGGAATCAATGCGACGGCACCGGCCCCTCTTGTCACTTCCGGGTGACGCCGCACCGGAAGTGACGAGAGGGGCCGGTGCAGGCGCATTCTGGGAGAAGAAGATGCGGAAGAAGACGCAGAAGAGGACCGCGCCGGCTTCAGCTGCCCACAAGAGAGATGGAAATGCTGTGGAAGAAATTTTATAAGTAAGTATTTCTTCTAAAAGGTAAGTGCGAACTGGGACAGATCAGAGGCTAGCCATTGTGGAATGTACTAGCCCTGACTGTCCCGGGGGTATGTTTGTTGAAAAATCATTTCTGTGCACGGAACTCCGCTTTAAGGTACAGCCCACTGATCTGGTAATCCTTGCTGGATACCTGCATTTAATATCCCTTACAATTTGGTTTGTGCCAAACACATCTATTGTAGTATCTATGGCCAAACAATGCTGTCGTTGATTCATCAGTCCACACTCCACAGCACATTGTTCACAAAGGCCCGCTCTTTGCTTTTATGTTCCATAATAAACTATATTCTCGCTGTATTATTCTTTTCAGACATAAAAGGCTTTTTCCTGGTACACTTACAAAGCAGGTTAAACTGGTGCAATCTCTCTCTGATTGATAATGCATGCACTTTGACATTGACTGTTGTAGGAGTTACCTGCAGATCTTGTAATTAATTTTGGGGTTCTTGGAGGCTCCTTTTATTATCAAATGGTCAACTCATCTGAAGCTTTTCCTGGACAAATCAGCAGTCATTTGAAATTGACACTACTTGTAGATTTATTTTCCTTACAGTGGGATTATCAATTTTAAATAATTTGGTGGATATTAAAGATCCCTTTCCATAATCATAGGCAACCACTAACTTTATTCTGAGGGCCTTAGAAAGTTATTTTGGAGTTGGCATGATGCCACTGCACATATCAATAGCAAAAAGAATACCAGACCCTAAATATCTGTGTTTTATATAAGACAAGTTCTACCTGCATACTAAGGGGATTTTTCACAGATTTGAAATGGTGGTGAATGTAGGGGTGTAATTACTTGTGACAAATCTGCATTTTCAATATTTTAGATTATGAGAACGCATCAAATACATGCTGGTAGGTTAATTGGCTCCTGTCAAAATTGGCCCAAGTATATGTATGTATAAATGTGAGTTAGGGACCTTAGATTTTAGGCTCTGCGAGGGCAGGGACTTATGTGAATGAATATTAAATATGTAAAGCACTGAGAAAATTGGTGGCACTATATAAGTACCTGTAATAAATAAACAAGAATGAATACACCTTGGCAGTTTTATCTGTCATTTGTTTAAATATATTAGCTTTATGTGTAGGCACTGTTTGAAAGAAGATCCAGTGTTTCTTGTTTAAAATATGTTGAAAATAGGCCTACTTAATGTGAAATTTCAGGTTAGTAAATTAGAGGACTTGGTATCTCACCACAAATTAATCTATATGTACTAAAGGCTTTTAAAAATTAAATGTTTTCAAATTCTTAAAAATTAAATCTTATTGGGAATGATATGTCCCGGAACTATTAGACGATGCCTGGCTGGAAATTCTGCTCTCGCAGGTATCTGCAGTCATCTCCATTAGATATAGGGTTATACAAGTAAAGTTTCACAATCGTGCAATTATACTCCATATGTCCTATTCAAAATGGGTAAATTACCCTATCCTTTTTTCCCCAAATGCCCTTCTAACAAGGACCTTCTAACAATGATGCATATTACCATCTGGTCTGCCCAGTTATATGCACCTTTTGGTCTGAAATAACAGACCTTATGAGCTCCATCTCTCAAATACCTAACATTTGAAACCCCTGTAGATGTTTGTTGAGGTATTTGGCGCTGAGAAGATGCTAAGGTCTTCCTTGCTAGTATAGAGGCTGCTAGGCACAAGCACAGTTCCAAGCACACTGACAATACAGGCTCAAACTAGGGGTTGACTTTTTAGGATTTATTACAGAATAACTTAAATCAGGAGAGTTGTTTAAGGATCAGGATACTGCAAACAATAGCATATATAACAGAAGGACAGCTTCTCACTAATTTACTCTAAGTAAACTTTCTTGGATGTAGCAGGTGATGGCCAGTACATCTAGGACTCTATAAGAGCAGTCCTAGTCCATATAGCATCCTCTGGCACGTTGTTGCCTTCAAGCATTTGCACACACAAGAGTCCACAGAAAAGTCCTTACTCACAATGTCCTAAGAGCTGTCCGCCATCCAGCATCCATGGATAGTTCCTCAGTGAGGGAAACAAAAGATCCTTCTCCAGACCAGGTCTCCGGGATGATGTCCTCCAGCAAATAATTCTTTAGCAACCTTCTCCAGACCCTCAGCCCAGCACCTGCTGAGGCCCAGACTGCAATTTCTTGTCTCATTAGCAGTCTCCCAGGGCCAGCAGCCCAGGTAGAACCCTCCCTGGAAAGGTAAAAATTCTCTGGAAAAGCCTCCCAAACATGTATCACCTCCCCAGCCACCTTCTGGGTGCCTCCTTTCAGGGATTGGCTGGGTCAAAATAAATGTTCATACTGATCATTCAACTCTCCCTGTCATATATTCTGCGGGCTTTTTTTTCCCCCAGAAGCAGGTGAGAGAAATCTAACACCCAGCTAGGAAACCCCGACCAGACAAAATAATATATCACTGCTCCACTGCATTGAAACCAAAAAGCTAATGTAGCACTGCCCCCATAGGAGCTGCTTAACCCCCCTGGCAGTATGATTCTTTTGGATTTTAGGTGCTGAAAGCGGTACCATTATTTTGCATGTAATTCTTGTGAACGAGCAGCCCAAACCAACTGTGTACATTTATTATATATATTATATATATATATATGTATGTATACATATATTATATATATATATATATATACGTATATATATATATATAATGTATACAGTTGGTTTGGGCTGCCCATTCACAAGAATTACGTATATATATATATATATATATATATATATATATACGTGTATATATATATATATATATATATATATATATACATATACGTATATATATATACATATATGTATATATGTATATATATATGTGTGTGTGTATATATATATATATATATATATATATATATATATATACATATGTGTGTGTATATATATATATATATATATATATATATATATTTACATAAAAATACAGTAAAACTGCAGGAAAGGGCACTGGGGGCCAATGTAATGTGAATTTTTTTTATTTTGAATGGTATCAGTGTGTTTGGTGTGTTTTACATTTGAATTTGCCGCCGGTTCCACCCCCCGTCGGACGTCACGTCGCCGGAGATTCTTCGCTGGATCCCGGAGAAAAGGTAAGTAAAACCTCTACCAGGATCCAGCGATCTTCCTAGCGGTACCCCGAGTGTGGCTCGGGGTTACCGCTTTTGGCTCTAAAATCTAACCCGAGTCACGCTCGGGAATACCGTTAGGAAGGTTAAAGTTGATTCCCCCGGGTTACCCATAGCAACGGTCTTTAAAAGATTCCTTACTTTACACCTGGCTCAGTCAATGAACAGTCCGGGGGATTTGGTTTTTTGTGTTTTTATTTTATAATGGGATGGGAGAAGGAATGAGTGGGATACTCCATCTAGTGCACAATTTGAGGACAACTATCTGCAGAGGATGTGGCAAGGCCGCTGTTTCACTTTGCCACTGAGGTGAAGATTTAACTGATGAACTGTACTTTAGCTTCTCTTTGGGGTCTAACTTGGCACTCCCTTTCTGACCCACTGCGTGTGCTGATTCTTGTTCATTGACTTTCCCTGGAGTGGTCCCCTTCCTGGGCAGACCATTGACAAGCTCCCTGGTAATCACGGACACTGTTTTTCACAGGGACCTCTGCCACTGCTCCACCATCAGTTTGTCCTGGACCTCACAGCTCAGCTCCACACTCTGGTCCACTAGGCCAACTGCCTGTGACCACTTTCCAACCTGACAGGAGGAGAGACAGCCATCACCCTCCTCCCGGGACCTGGCTTCCCACCCAAAGACATCCTGTCACATGTGCCCTTGACTTTTATGGTCAATCCCAGGATGCACCACTGTTGTGCCCTCCCACTGGGACTGCCACAAAAGCCTATGTGTCACTGGCTGGGTTTCCTCCACTGTCCAACAGGCTCCCCTATTGGATACAGTGGGGACACTCAGACCAAGTGAATCACACCTGGACACATGTAACAGGCCTAACTAGAAATCCTGCTCCATGATAAGCAGGAAAGCAATCTGATTCTTTTACCTAGCACCTGACTAGGAGGGTGCTACACTAAATTTAGCCAAGCAGCCTAACTAGAGGAGGGTGCTACATGACTATTACTTTTCTATGCCACAAAAGGTATCGCAATGCAATAGAAATACCATGATTCTCCTACCCTAGCTTAGTTGCTCAGACTTATTAGCCAAGTAATTCCTATGTATAAGTCAACATATGGGACTCAAGGATGCACAAAAAAAAATTGAAAAACTCCCTGGTTGGATTCACAGTCCACAATAGATTGATTAACCCATTAAATCACCTATGAACATATAAAGGCCGTCCTGGACTCTCTCAGGCTCAGGCCTTGGTGTGCCCCAACCTGGACAGCATTGTGCACCTCTCATGGCTCCCTTCACATACTAACCTGAGGGGTGGGGCTCTTATTTCTATCTCTGGCTCTGATATAAAGGCAGCACAAACCTGTGCCATTAGTGTGCTCGCTTCCCACAAAATCTGGCATAAACCACCATTGTACCCAGTGGCACAGGGTCACCCTGCTACTATTTATATATATATATATATATATATATATATATATATATATATATATATATATATATTAGAGATCGACCGATTATCGGCAAAGCCGATATATCGAGGGCTGATCTGCACTTTCCCCGATATATCGGAATCAGCCCCTGAGGTTACCGATATTGCCAATATTTCAGGAAAGTGCATGTACCGGAATGATGCCTGCAGCTAGAGGCATCACCCCGGTACCGGTGTCCATAGCCGATGATTGGCTGTCTTGTAATGACAACCGATGCGGCTGAGAAGCCGCTCGGCTGTCATTACAAGGAGCGGGAGGGGACTCCCCCCCCCCACCACCTTCCTCCCATCCCACCGGGAGACCCGGGCAACCATCCTGCATGGCTGCCGAAGAAAAGACCCGATCAAAGCCGCATTCAGCTCTGATCGGGTCTCCGTGTAAAAACACGGAAGTGATGTCATGACATCACTTCTGGGTACTCGGCGCCATATTAAAAAAAATTACAGCATTCAAAACAGCCAAACTTGGCATTTTGAATGCTTTTAAGTGCAGAGGAGGGGTTTGGGGTATTTTAGACCCCCAGATCCCTCCACAAGAGTACCTGTAAAAAAAAAAAAATTAATTAAAAAAACATTTTTTTTAATGTACGAAAATATCGGTATCGGCAATAAAAAAATGAAATCGGTCAATCACTAATATATATATATATATATATATATATGTATATAGTATCTCACAAAAGTGAATACACCCCTCACGTTTTTGTAAATATTTTATTATATCTTTTTATGTGACAACACTGAAAAAATTACACTTTGCTGCAATGTAAAGTTGTGAGTGTACAGCTTGTATAACAGTGTAAATTCGCTGTCCCCTCAAAATAACTCAACACACAGCCATTAATGTCTAAACCCCTGGTAACAAAAGTGAGTACACCCCTAAGTCAAAGAGTCCAAATTGGGCCCAAAGTGTCAATATTTTCTGTGGCCTCCATTATTTTTCACTGCCTTAACCCTCTTGGGTATGGAGTTCACTAGAGCTTCACAGGTTGCCACTGGAGTCCTCTTCCACCCCTCCATGGTGACATCATGGAGCTGGTGGATGTTAGAGACCATTCGCTACTCCACCTTACATTTGAGGATGCCCCACAGATGCTCAATAGGGTTTAGGTCTGGAGACATGCTTGGCCAGTCCATCACCTTTACCCTCAGCTTCTTTAGCAAGGCAGTAGTCATCTTGGAGGTGTGTTTGGGGTCATTATCATGTTGGATTACTGCCCTGTGGCCCAGTCTCTGACTGGAGGGGATCATGCTCTGCTTCAATATGTCATAGTACATTGTTGGCATTCATGGTTCTCTCAATGAACTGTAGCTCCATGCAGCCGCAGACCATGACGCTCCCATAACCATGCTTGACTGTAGGCAAGATACACTTGTCTTTGTGCTCCTCACCTGGTTGCCGCGACACACGCTTGATACCATCTGAACCAAATAAGTTTACCTTGGTCTCATCAGAGCACAGGACATGGTTCCAGCAATCCATGTCCTTAGCCTACTTGTCTTCAGCTTACTGTTTGCGAGCTTTTTTGAGCATCATCTTTAGAAGAGTCTTCCTTCTGGGATGACAGCCATGCAGACTAATTTGATTCAGTGTGCGGCGTATGATCTGAGCACTGACAGGCTGACCCCCCATCCCTTCAACCTCTGCAGCAATGCTGGCAGCACTCATACATCTATTTCTCAAAGACAACCTCTTTATAGCATGTGCACTCAACTTCTTTGGTGAACCATGGCGATGCCTGTTCTGAGTGGAACCTGTCCTGTTAAACCGCTGTTTGGTCTTGGCCACCATGCTGCGGGTCAGTTTCAGGGTCTTGGCAATCTTCTTATAGCCTAGGTCATCTTTATGTAGAGCAACAACTCTTTTTTCAGATCCCCAGAGAGTTATTTGCCATGAGGTGCCATGTTGAGTTGCCAGTGACCAGTATGAGAGAGTGAGAGCGATAACACCACATTAAACACACCTGCTGCACATTTAGACCTGAGACCTTGTAACACTATTGAGTCACATGACACCGGGGAAGGAAAATGGCTAATTGGGCCAAATTTGGACATTTTCATTTAGGGGTGTACTCTCTTTTGTTGCCAGCAGTTTAGACATTATTGGCTATATGTTGAGTTATTTTGAGGGGACAGCAAATTTACACTGTTATACAAGCTGTACACTTACTACTTTACATTGTAGCAAAGTGTCATTTCTTCAGTGTTGTCACATGAAAAGATATAGATACAATGAAAGATAAAATATTTACAAAAATGTGAGGGGTGTACTTACTTTGAGACATACTGTATATAGTGGGTAAGTGGTTAGCACTTTCACTAGCAGCACTGGGGTCATTGTTTCGAATCCCAACCACGGCGCTACCTGCCTGGAGTTTGCATGTACTCCCTGTGCCTGTGTGGGTTTTCTCCAGGTACTCTGGTTCCCTCCCACTCCAAAGACATGCTGGTAGGTTAATTGTCTCCTGTCTAACTTGGCCCTAGTATGTGTATGTATGAATGTGAGTTAAGGACCTTAGATTGTAAAATTCCTTGAGGGCAGGGACTGATGTGGATGCACAATATATTTGTGTAAAGCATTGCGTGAATTGATGGCACTATATAAATACCTATAATAAATATATATATATATATATATATATATATATATATATATATATATATATATATATATATATATATATAATATATAATAAGAACTAGCATCAAATGATAGAGCTTTAAAGGACACCCCACTTCCTTTTTTCTTTTTAAGGGCTTTTTATATTAAAAAGTTTAAAAACAAAACATGAGTCACAGGGCTATTCAGTATTGCTCTTTTATCCAAACAAAATTACATTAAGCCTCCTGGCTTACACATACAGCTTTGTGGTTCTGGCCTTACTCTTCAAGCACTTGTTTATTTCCTACAGACTGTCCTCTCACAGACACATGCTGTGTCTATACAGCTAGCAGCCCCTTGCTGCTCTGGCTTCTACCTCTCTCCTAGGTGGAGACCTCCTGACTCTTGGACAAAGACCTCCTGTCTCCCGGGGTGGAGCCCAGAACCATGCTCAGGTCACTACTAAAAGCCCTGCACACACCTATGCAATCAGTATGCTGGCTGCTCACAAAACCTGGACCCAGGATTTGAGAATTCATTTCTGAGAAAGCTCCAGGCTTCCAGGTTCCAAAACGGACTTTGTTGAACAATGAGAAAACTGAAAAGCCAGTTTCCTCTGCATTAAGCAAGCCCCCTGGAGCCCCTCAACCTGCCCGGGTACCACACTGCAAATATATATGTATATATATATATATATATATATATATATATATATACATACTGTATAAATATATTTATATATTTTTACTCCTAAAGTGAGCGGGATCCAGAGTGCTGAGTCTGAGGGTGCCAACAAACAAAGTCACCTTGGTGCAGAACAGAGAGTGGATTAATCACTGTGTGTGGCCAGATGGTGAACTGCAATATCACTGTGACTGCTGAGCTGCTGATGTGGGAATTTACTATCTGCTACTAGAGAGAGCCCTTTAGGAGCTGACCATACAGCCATATAGTAGCCTTATTGCTGCCTGCAGGCTTGACTGGAATTATTGTCATGTACACCAATGGTACAACGCGGCCCCAGTGCTAGCCGGCTAAAGAGTTAGGACTACAGACTGTCCCTTTGCAGCTGCTATACAGAGATCTTCACCTGTTGCTTATGCTTAGAGATACCTCTCAGGGGACATTGCAATATATCCTAGCCAATCTCCTAGAGTGCACTCTAGACAGCTATAGTATTATTATTATTATTAATGTTGCAGTTAATGCTTATATGCACTGTTTATTGTTGACTTTGCTGGTTCATGAGTTAATTCCAGTATGGTGATACAGAACTCTATTCTAAGTTACCATGGCATAGTGATTATACAGTGTAGTGGACTGTGTCTGAACCTACTCTTTCTGTGTTCATTTATGCTGAAACCACCGTTTATTCTATCCCTACCAATATATTGAGTTAATTTACCACTAAATGGTCTATTTCACAGCCAAGTTCATCTATATTCATGTTCTTATAAGTGTGTATAGTAACTTTCATTCAACCAGTTGTGTCAAAGGGCCTGAGGTTGTTCTTGAAGTCAAAAACAGAGAAGCCAAATTACCAAGTGGCTCCTTCGGGGGTAGCGCTATATATATTCAACAGGTTCACAAAAAAGCTTGCCATGGCTATTTGTAATCCAATAGGCAAATGGATTACACACTATTAATGATACCCAGGTATGCCAAATGAACAGGAAGGTTGTTTTCCCCCCTGAAAGGTAAATTAATAACACTTTATCATAAATATTCATCGGAGAATAATTTCATAACAGCACATGGAAACTTGCCATGGTTTGGGCATAGCTACAGTATATATTATACAAAGTCATGTGACACTTTTCACCTTGCAATTTTTTTTATCCTTTTCTAGATCACACTTGTGTTAGGTTTATTATCATTTATATGAGAAACAGAGTGGTGATCCAAAATGTACAGGCTGTTTTTTAGAGTCAGGGACTCCAGGGGGAGACTCTGCACTGGTACCTTTATGCACATGATCGCACCCCACAAATATACTCACCCATTATTCAATTGGGATGGGAATTAGTAGTTACTCTGTTCTGGGGTGGAATGGTGGGAGGCTAGGCTGTGGTTAAGCATGTTTGCTTTGCCCTCCCACCTGTTGCCTCTTTCCATGTGGTGAATACTTCCCACCCATTCGTTTATGGGCCTGATGCTTGGACTTGGTGACATGTTGTGTTGGTTCCCCTCCTCCACTCTGTATTCATGTGATTTCATGGCACCAGAAGTGGGCTAGGAACGCTGCCATTTTGGGAAGTTTTTCCCTTACCCACATCCTATTTGCTTCACATGACTTACATGCTCTGGGGGCCATTTTGAAGGGCAATAAGCTTCAACAGAGTAAGCTCCCTCTTGCATATTGGGCTTATATAAGGTGCTGTGCTAGCAACTATTAGATTCTCATTTGCATTTTGGTCTTTGGGATGTTTGGATCACTCCATCAGAGGGTGAGGCATATTGCAATAGTTTGCTTCATTAGATTTCATTTGGTGGTAGTATATTCATTTGCTCTTTTTATACTGCCTTTTAGCACATGCTATATCTGAGGATGCTAAAGCTTTTGAAGCCTCTGGACTACTCTACTCCATCAGAACTTGAGGCACAGTGGCTTGTTTGTTTAGTTGAATGAGCTTGCTTAGATCCACTTTGTAGTGGTAGATTAACTTTGCTCTATCTGATTTTTTGAGCATTTATAAGCCTTTTGAAGCCCCTGTCATGATATTCCTTTAGACCTGGGGTCTTCAAACTTTTCAAACAAAGGGCCAATTTACTTTAGAGGCCAGATTTGGACTTTAGAAGGGAAGGGGGGCAGATTGTGACCAGTAGGGTTAGAAAATGTCCTAGGCCCAACATCAGTGAGAATTACATAGTTACATAGTTACATAGTTAGTGAGGCTGAAAAAAGACACAAGTCCATCCAGTTCAACCTATGATGTGTGTGTGTGTTTGCTTTTAACCGTACATTGTATACCCCTGTATGTTGTGGTCTTTAAGGTGTCCATCCAATAGTTTTTTGAAACTATCAAGGCTCCCCGCTGATACGACTGCTTGCGGAAGAGAATTCCACATCCTTACCGCTCTTACAGTGAAGAACCCCTTACGCACTTTAAGGTTAAACCGCCTTTCCTCAAGTTTTAGTGAGTGGCCACGTGTCTTATTGTATTCCCTTACTCTGAATAGTTTGTTCCTTATGCTAGGGTCGCCAGTACAGTATTTGTACATTGATATCATATCCCCCCTCAATCGTCTCTTCTCCAGAGAGAATAAGTTCAGTGCTTGTAGTCTTTCCTCATAGCTGATGTCCTCCATTCCCCTAATTATTTTTGTTGCCCTTCTCTGGACTTTCTCCAGTTCCAGCACATCCTTCCTGAGGACCGGTGCCCAGAACTGGACAGCATACTCCAGATGTGGCCGGACCAGAGTTTTGTAGAGTGGAAGAATAATCTCTTTATTTCTGGAGTGAATCCCCTTTTTTATACAACCCAGTATTCTGTTGGCTTTGCTTGCAGCGGCTTGGCATTGCATGCCACTTCCAAGCCTGTTGTCTACCAGTACCCCCAGGTCCCTTTCCATCCTAGACTCACCCAGAGGTTCCCCCCCTAGTGAGTAGCTTGCTTTCTGGTTACTGGCCCCCAAGTGCATTACTTTACATTTTTCTACATTAAATCTCATCTGCCATGTAGTTGCCCATCCCGTTATTTTGTTCAGGTCTGCTTGCAAGATTTCCACATCCTGCATAGAAGATATTGGCATGCTTAGTTTAGTATCATCTGCAAATACTGAGATTGTACTAGATATCCCCTCCTCTAGATCATTTATGAATAAATTAAACAGGATTGGTCCCAGGACAGAACCCTGGGGGACCCCACTTTCCACACCCGCCCAATCAGAGTACTCCCCATTAATCACCACCCTCTGGACTCTCCCCTGGAGCCAGTTCTCTATCCAGGTACTCACCTTATGATCCATACCTACCTTCCTTAGTTTGTACAGTAAGCGTTTGTGGGGAACGGTGTCAAAGGCCTTTGCAAAGTCCAGATACACCACATCCACAGGCTTACCTTTATCTAAGTGGCAGCTCACTTCATCGTAGAAGGTTAATAGATTGGTTTGGCATGAACGATTTTTCATGAATCCATGCTGACTACTACTTATAATACCGTTTTTATTACTAAAGTCTTGTATGTGGTCCCTTATCATCCCCTCCAAAATTTTGCAGACTACTGATGTTAGGCTGACCGGCCTATAGTTACCCGGGATATATCTCGGCGCCTTTTTAAATATTGGTACCACGTTGGCTTTTTTCCAATCAGCTGGCACCATACCTGTCTGTAAACTATCCTTAAAGATCAAGAATAATGGTCTGGCAATCACCTGGCTGAGCTCATTAAGAACCCTTGGGTGCAAGCCATCCGGTCCCGGGGATTTATTTATGTTAAGTTTCTCTAGTTTAGCATTAAGTCTATCCTCTGTTAGCCATGGCGGCACTTCCTGAGGTGTATTATTTAGTTCGGCCTTACAAGCTGGGTTCGTGTAGCCCCCCGATTCCTTTGTGAAGACTGAAGAAAATAAATTATTTAACACTTCCGCCTTTTCTCTGTCCTCAGTGGCCATTTTTCCTTTATCATCTTTTATGGGGCCAATGTGTTCTGGCCTCGCTTTCTTACTGTTTATATACTTAAAGAACTTCTTGGGGTTCTTTTTACTCTCCTCCGCTATATGTCTCTCGTGTTCTATTTTAGCCGCCCCGATTTCATCTTTACATTTCTTATTACACTCTTTGTAGTGCTTAAATGCTGCCAATGACCCCTCAGTCTTGTATTTTTTGAAGGCCTTTTCTTTAGCTCTAATATACATTTTTATGTTGGAGTTTAGCCACCCAGGGTTTAGTTTTGCTCTTTTAAATTTATTTCCCTGTGGAATGCACTGGCCCACCCCCTTGTTAAGTATGCTCTTGAAGCACTCCCATTTTTCCTCCGTGTTCTTTGTTCCCAGGGTTCTATCCCATTTGATATTTTCTAGCAGCGAGCGCAGTTTAGGGAAATTGGCTCTTTTGAAATTCAGTGTCCTTATATTACCCTTGTGTTTCCTATTACTGTAATTAATACTGAAACCAATTGACCTATGGTCACTGTTCCCTAAGTTGTCCCGTATTTCTATATCCGTGAGCAGGTCTGTATTGTTGGTAATCAGTAGGTCAAGTACCGCATTGTTTCTTGTCGGTGCATTCACCATCTGACCCATGAAATTGTCCTGCAAAACATTTAGGAACTGTCGAGCCTTGGCTGAATGCGCGGTTCCTTCTGCCCAGTCTATATCAGGATAATTAAAGTCCCCCATTATAATGACATTTCCCATCCTTGCTGCCAATCCTATCTGTAACATGAGGTCCACCTCACCCTCCTCCCTCTGGTTTGGGCGCCTATAGCATACGCCCAATATTACCTTCCCCACCGTGCCTTCCCTTTGAAGCTCTACCCATAGGGATTCTGCTTCGTCCATAGCTCCATTATTAATATCATCCCTCATATTTACCTGTATACTGTTCTTAATATACAAACATACCCCTCCCCCTTTTTTACCCTCTCTATCTCTGCGATAAAGGGAATACCCCTGAATGGTCGCCATCCAGTCATGAGAGCTGTCAAACCAAGTCTCAGTTATCCCCACAAAATCTAAGTCCTCCTCAAACATCAGCAGCTCCAGCTCTCCCATCTTGTTGGCCAGGCTTCTGGCATTGGTATATAAGCCTCGTAATTTTGATGTTTTTAGGCTGCTCTCTTGATTTTTCCCCGTACCCACCCTGGGTATAGGAGCTCCGAACACCCTACCGCTAATGCCCCCATTTCTGCCCTCTGAAACTTGCTTTCCACTGGCTAATTCTACATCTGTACCCTCCCCCCCATTCCCTAGTTTAAAAGCCCCTCTAACTTTTTGGCCATCCTCGCACCCAGTACGGCTGCACCCACCCCATTTAGGTGCAATCCGTCCCTACCAAAGAGCCGGTGACCGACTGAGAAGACGGCCCAGTTCTCCAGGAACCCGAAACCCTCCTTACTACACCAGCTCCTCAGCCACTCGTTAACTTCCCTAATCTCCCGCTGCCTCTCTGGTGTGGCTCGAGGTACAGGTAGTATTTCGGAAAATACTACCTTGGAGGTCCTAGTCCTCAACTTAGCGCCTAAGTCCCTGAAATCGTTTAGGACTCTCCGTCTTTCTCTGCCTATGTCATTGGTACCCACGTGTACCATGACAGCTGGGTCTTCCCCAGCCCCACCCAATAATCTGTTCACCCGATCCGCGATGTGCCGAACCCGAGCGCCCGGCAAACAACAGACTGTTCGGCGCACACGGTCTTTGTCACAGATTACACTATCTGTCCTTCTAATAATTGAGTTCCCTACCACCAGCACCTGTCTTTCCTTTCCCTTTCTCCCGGCCTCACTGGAGGAGTTCTTCCCCTGGCAGCTAGGGGCGTCGCTCTGCTCCAGCAATGCTGGTCCCTGACTGGTTTCCCCAACATCACACAACGGGGCGTATCTATTGGGGTGCTCCAGCCCAGGATCAGCCTCCTTGACTTGTCCCCTTCTACCCCTCCTAACTGTCACCCCTCTGCTCTGCTCTGATGCCTGCACCTCCGATACTCCGCCCACCTCTGTGCAGGCCCCTGCCTGCACCTGATTGGTACAATCCTGGCTCTCCTCCGGTATGGACATTCGTCTCAGTGTTGCCAGCTGCTTCCCTAGATTCAGGACCTGAGCTTCCAGGGAAGCAACGTGCTCACATTTTGCACATTTGTATTCGCCCTCGATCGCATGACCGAGGAACGCATACATATCACAAGATGTACACCGAGTCGCATCTCCACACCCGCCGGGCATTGTACCTACTATCTAATCTAATGGGGATTCAGCGATTTAAGTCTATCCTATGTGGCTATTTCCTGGCTTCCTAACGCTACCTTCTCACCCTCTGGTATTCCACTCCACTCACTTGACACCGGTCAGTCACCCAACACTCACAATCTCACAGCCCGGTCAGACGCACAACGCTGAGTCGCACAGCCCGGTCAGACGCACAACACTAAGTCGCACAGCCCGGTCAGACGCACAACACCGAGTCGCACAGCCCGGTCAGACGCACAACACCGAGTCGCACAGCCCGGTCAGATGCACAACACTAAGTCGCACAGCCCGGTCAGACGCACAACACTAAGTCGCACAGCCCGGTCAGACGCACAACATTCAGTCGCACAGCCCGGTCAGACGCACAACACCGAGTCGCACAGCCCGGTCAGACGCACAACACCGAGTCGCACAGCCCGGTCAGACGCACAACACTGAGTCGCACAGCCCGGTCAGACGCACAACACCGAGTCGCACAGCCCGGTCAGACGCACAACACCGAGTCGCACAGCCCGGTCAGACGCACAACACCGAGTCGCACAGCCCGGTCAGACGCACAACACCGAGTCGCACAGCCCGGTCAGACGCACAACACCGAGTCGCACAGCCCGGTCAGACGCACAACACTCAGTCGCACAGCCCGGTCAGACGCACAACACTCAGTCGCACAGCCCGGTCAGAAGCACAACACCGAGTCGCACAGCCCGGTCAGACGCACAACACCGAGTCGCACAGCCCGGTCAGACGCACAACACCGAGTTGCACAGCCCGGTCAGACGCACAACACCGAGTCGCACAGCCCAGTCAGACGCACAACACCGAGTCGCACAGCCCGGTCAGACGCACAACACCGAGTCGCACAGCCCGGTCAGACGCACAACACTCAGTCGCACAGCCCGGTCAGACGCACAACACTCAGTCACACAGCCCGGTCAGACTCACAACACTGAGTCGCACAGCCCGGTCAGCCGCACAACACTGAGTCGCACAGCCCGGTCAGACGCACAACACTGAGTCGCACAGCCCGGTCAGACGCACAACACTGAGTCGCACAGCCCAGTCAGACGCACAACACTGAGTCGCACAGCCCGGTCAGACGCCCAACACTCAGGTAGTGATAGGTACTCCCAGACACTCAGGTAGCAACAAGTACTCCCAGATACTCAGGTACTCCCAGATACTCAGGCACTCCCAGATACTCAGGCACTCCCAGATACTCAGGCACTCACAGGTACACACAGGTACTCCCAGATACTCAGGTGCTCCCAGATACTCAGGTGCTCCCAGATACTCAGGTTCTCACAGATACTCAGGTACTCACAGATACTCCCAGATACTCACAGGTACTCCCAGATACTCAGGTACTCCCAGATACTCCCAGATACTCCCAGATACTCACAGATACTCACAGATACTCACAGGTACTCACAGGTACTCACAGGTACTCCCAGATACTCACAGGTACTCCCAGATACTCCCAGATACTCAGGTACTCCCAGATACTCACAGATACTCAGGTACTCACAGGTACTCCCAGATACTCACAGGTACTCCCAGATACTCACAGGTACTCCCAGATACTCCCAGATACTCAGAATAAACATGGCCACAGGGTTGGTGGTCAGCAGGAGGAGGAGTAGTGCCCCATTATTGATATTAGTGATAATAATAGTGCCCCCTCATTGGTATCAGTGGAATAAATATTGCCCCATAGTAGATGTCACTTTGAGGAATATTGTCTCATATCGTTGGGAGGAATAGTGCCCCAAGGGATAGCTAAAGTCTAGCAAAGGGCTGAGATGTTTTATGGCAATCTTTGTGCTGTCTATCTATGGTGGATGACACGGGCAGGGTTGTCGCTGGCTCCCGTAGCTCTGTATTTTTAATAGTGAATCTGTATTGCATTGAACTGATGGACAAGATATATATATATATATATATATATATATATATATATATGTAAGTGGTTCCCTTCTTATCATCACCATATGGTGATTTAT
Source organism: Pelophylax lessonae (assembly GCF_965119305.1). NCBI lineage: Eukaryota > Metazoa > Chordata > Amphibia > Anura > Ranidae > Pelophylax > Pelophylax lessonae. The sequence goes on from NC_138769.1 coordinate 448,888,584, forward strand.
AGAATTCAGTTTGTTTCTATTGTTAATATTATGATTTTTGTAGATGAATTTCCACCTATCTCCCCCCGTGGAATATTATGTATAATTGAAGCACATTGGGGCTTTTTAGTATCTACTGTGATCCTGTATTGGGCATACATCATGTAACATTTATCTCATATGACATCATATTACTTCATTCACTTTATACCTGTACTTACTTGCTTATTAGTCAGTGGATCAGTGATAGTTTTTTCCATGCAATAGTGGTTCATTTTGATGGACAGATGTACCCATCAGTGATCTTTGGGGTTACAGTGTGAAATTCAGTAACTTCTGTTTATGTATTGTGAGATCATTAACAGTCCATCTTTGGCCCAAAACTTCATGATCAGCCATTGAACTACTTTTCATCAATATATGGTCTTTGCAAAAAAATTGTAAAAAGTATTTTATAATTATCTTTCCTGTGTCTTTCTTGGGTGCCTAAAAAAAGTCCTCTACAATTTACAATTTCATAAAAACGTTTATATGATTTCTCTGGATGTGGCACACCATGTTGAAACAGATGGTGTAGTCTTTCTGCTTTAGAGTTTGTTTCTCATCATTTATTTGGTTGGATATCTGTGCAGATATCCTTGATTCATTATTATTAAAAAAAAGTATCAGCATAGACAATACATCAGAAATAGACTGAAGGTGTGTCCACTAGTATCAGTACACATAAATAGCCAGGTATTGCTGCTAGCCAAACCTCTTCAAGCGTATACACACTTATACACATCAAGCCAGGTATTTTTGTGATGGATCCTGTGTAGACGGCAAGCAAAATAATCACTAGTTCTCCATTATAAATCAAGAAACAACCTAAAGCTACAAAGATACCCAGGACAATTTGAAACACTCTCTTGATATTATCCAAATACAAAATGATACAGTGCTGAAGATAAACTATAATGCTGTTAAAACACACAATTCAGGCAAAGGATAACTTAATCTAAGTGAAACGTTCATACAGGAATGGGATGATATATGATTTAAAATATAGTTGTCTACCCTACTGTGACTTTCTATTGCATTGTTGTTCATAAGCAAAATGTATTTCATTCCCCAACTTTGCAAAAAACTAAACACAAAGCAGACAATGAAGTTAGTAAGTAATTGGGTGATCTTTTTAATTCCATCCATAATTAAAGCGGAGTTCCGGGCACAGAAACCATTTTTCAACAAACATACCCCCGGGACAGTCAGGGGCTAGTACATTCCACAATGGCTAGCCTCTGATCTGTCCTGGTTCGCACTTACCTTTTAGAAGAAATACTCACTAAAATTTCTTCCACAGCGTTGCCATCTCTCTTGTGGGCAGCTGAAGCCGGCGCGATCCTCTTCCGCGTCTTCTTCCGCGTCTTCTTCTCCCAGAATGCACCTGCACCGGCCCCTCTCGTCACTTCCGGTGCGGCGCCGCATTCCTCCACAGCTTCTAGGCATGCCGGCCCCGGAAGTGACGAGAGGGGCCGGCGCCGTCGCATTGATTCCTGGGAGCGATGACGTTCAGCTCCCAGAATTCATCGCAAGGCAGGAAGTGACGTCGGAGCCGCGGCACAGAGGGAGGAAGTAGAGAATAGGTGAGTATATTCAATCTCCAATTACAAGGTAAGTGAAAAAAAATGCCTAACTATCCAATTCCTTTTCAGGTGAGGGAGACCAAGAGGATGGGCAAAAAAAAAAAAAGTTTGTTTTTGTGCCCGGAACTCCACTTTAACATTTCAGTTTTCAACGAACATTAACAATATTTCTCATGTTTTGCTATTGTCAGATCATCAAGATTTAAATGACTATGATCCAATCCAGTCCGGATCAGCCTAGCCTAGTTTGCTATTTCATGTTGCTATTGTATTATTTTTATTTTTTACTCAAAAATGAAATTAATGTAAAAAAAAAGGTGTGCCTTTCAGAAAGATACTAACCCTGGTCACCAAGAGCTGGTATCCCCACAACTAGGAAGGCCAGCAATTGTGCTGTTTCCTGATAGATTAATATCAATCCAGAATAGGAGAAAAGTATATAAAATGTCCCTTTGAGGGCTCTAAAAGCTGTAAGTGTGCAATGCGCACCAGAATCTTTTACAGATGTAGTGCACAGAAGGTTGGAGCAGTACACACAGGCCGTATGTCGGGAGACATCGGCCGGTTCAATAAAAACCAGCCGACATTTGGCCGTGCGTATGTCAGCCGGCCTGACAGAAGCCAGCCGTTTGGCCAATGGCTGAGAGCGCTGACCGAAGTGTTCTGGCAGAGGGCTGTTCCTCTGTCAGAACACAACAACACAACAGCTCGGCTGGGGAGATTGCTGTACTAATGTCAGACTGTTAGTACAGCTGCTCCAACCTGAGCTGTCAGTTTTCTTTTGTTCAACCCGCTGGGTTGAATGAAAAAAAAAAAACTATTAGTGTGTATCAGGCTTAACTCTGTTTTTCTGTATGTAGTCCAGGGTCCCTGAACAGCAGCGTGCTTTTTTTCTCGCAAACAGTGACAAACTTGTGGGCCGATGGCTTTCGCCTTTTATCTCTTGTGCCTCACTGTTAATTAGTAAGGCTTCTGTCACCTCCAATCTTATGAGAATTTGCTTGCATTATCAGTAAGAGACTGATAACATAGTGTCTAGGGGGTATTCGGCTATGGGTAGATTGAATGCCCATGGCTCTGCCACTTTAGGAATTGGATATTGTACGGAATGCAATGTAGTAAGTACTGTGAATAAATCACTGAAATAAAGTGCAAATGCTTAAAATAAGCAAAATGCTAAATAAGCTTGTTGTTGATAAGAAAAAAGGTGCATGGTGCAAAAATGACTGTCTCCTATTCAATCATCAAATTCATATGTGATACAAACGAATAATGTATAAAAATAAAGTTCATATAAAGTCCCACAAACAAAATATATAAAAGGTATATCATCCAAAAAGTGAACTTCTGCTCCATGGGCACATCGAAGGGTGAAACTAGTAGGATGGGGCTGGGACACTGACACCATCGCGCATGCCCTTGTCACGCTTGCGGCTTTGGCACAAAAAATATGAAGCGTTTGTTCTCTAGTGTCAGGATGACATTTGAAAAATGTGAGTGTTCTGAATGTGTTGAATAAACTGAAGTGTTTTTAATGGTTTTAGGCTATGGAGACTCTCTTTCCTCTTTTCTAAATCTCATGAATTACCAGGAATAATCGGAGAGATTGATTGATGAAGAATTGTATCAGGATCAGCAGTGTGGGGAGTCTTCCTGCTTGATGTTTGATATAGAGCGCTTTTGCTGGTCTATAACATGACCAGCAAAAACTGTTGTCTTTTCACAAGATTTCGATTTTCAGTGAAGGATTTGGGATCATTTCCTTTGGAACTTTTGTGTGGGACTTTCTATGAACTTCACTTTTTGGATGATATACCTTTTATACATTTTGTTTGTGGGACTTTGTATGAACTTCTGTTTTTGGATGATATACCTTTTATACATTTTGTTTGTGGGACTTTATATGAACTTTATTTTTATACATTATTCGTTTATTGGCACTTTTCCACTGCAAGTACCGGCTAGTACCGGCTCGGCTCTACTCGGTCCTGCTTGGCCTGGTTTGCTTTTCCACTGCTGGTACCGCATGGTATAGGGTCGGAACGGTTCGGTACGGTACGGTATAGGTTTGCTTTTCCACTAAAGCAGTACTAAAGTTAAGTGGGTGGGATAACAACGGGGTGGGTGGGATTCTCTGACCAATCAGTGGCTAGTAGTGACTGCATGCAAAGGATTGTGGGATATGGTACCAGTTTGGTACCTGTTGGAACCACAATCGAGTAGGTACTGTTTTTTCAGGGCCGTACCGTACCGTACCGTTCGGTTCCATGCAGTGGAAAAGCAAACCTATACCGTACCGTACCGAACCGTTCCGACCCTATACCATGCGGTACCAGCAGTGGAAAAGCACAAAAGGGTGCCGAACCGGTACGGTTCCATGCAGTGGAAAAGCGCCATTAGATCACATATGTATTTGATCTTTGAATAGAAGACAGTCATTATTTGCACCTTGCACTTTTTTTCTTATCAACAGCACGTTTATTTTGCACTTTGTTCATTTTAAGCATTTGCACTTTATGTCAGTGATATCTGAACACCACATATCAAAAACGCAATTTATTTATTTTTTAATATTCATAGCAGCATAAGGATTAAATATAGTCAATGGTGATTGAGAGAGTGAAGTTCCACTTTAACATAATAAATAACTTCAGGCATGCATAGGGGTTTATTTACTAATGCAAGAGGGAGCAAAATTGGTTACAATTCTGCAAAGAAACCAATCAGCTTCTAACTTCAGCTTCTTTCATTAAGCTTTAGCAATAAAACCTGGAAGCTTATTGGTTTCTCTGCAGACTTGTGACTAATTTTGCCCTCTTTAGCTTTAATAAATAAGCCCCATAGTGAGCTGAAGAAGGGGGAGTGTTGGCACTTGGAGAAGCAAAAATATGAGCAGAGTGCAGTTACAGGAGCAGGTCAATAACTGCACACAAGCATATCCTTAAGACAATAAAGCGCACACGACCCTAGTCGTAAAAAAAAAAGGTTAACTACTAAAACCTAGCAGTGATTTAAAGTGATAATAAACCCTTTTAAAGGCCCACTGATGTGACTAGCCTCAAGTGATACACAGTGATGAATTAAATCCTCCTACATAAGCTGCATGAGGTTATCTGCAGCCTTCTCCTTCACAAACTTCCAAAATACACAGCATAGATGGTATTTCTCAGCTTCCATGAAGCAGGGGGAAGGGAATCTGACATGACACAGAGCTGAGTGTAATCTGAGACCTGAGGGGATGGAATGGACACACACCCCTGTACACAGCCTCATAGGAATTCCATGATTCCCAAAAGTGCTAAACAGTATTTATAATTTATGCAGAATGTGGTAATATATATGTGATAATACAAAAAAAAAAAAAAAGAAACATATACAGCTGAAAACAAAAGTGACCAACAACCACATGAAAGGAGATATAATATAAAATTCACAGTGCACTGTAACAATGTGTCAACCTTTTCACACTCGTTTAAGCAACATATCCACAAATAATTTGCTTCCACCTCCAGTTTGCCAAGTGAATGAAGACTCCAACCACTAATGTGTGCAAAAGAGCTGCTTACCTCAAATAATAGACCTTTAATGGAAAAGGTCTATTAACACATGTCCCCTTTAAATCCGGGATCAGCTTAGGCCAAATGGGCTCTCTGCTATCTCTCCTCTCACCAGGGTCAGCTTCAATGTAAGTATATAGGCACATAAAAAATAAGAGGAAAAAGACCACTAGTACTCTCTGTATGAAAAAGCTGGATTCTCCCTTTATTCAATTATTTAAAATTGCACTCACAAGATTAGTAAACAAACAGCACATTTAAATCTGTTCTTAGAGCGGGGTGGAAGCCTGCTACTCACCGTTCACACTGGCTTCCCACACTCCTGTCTGCACACTGGACCGGTTGAGGCTCCTGGAATCCAAAACACCTAAACTCTGGACATAGATAAGGAAGCTCCTCCTTACGTGTTACGTAGGATGTGACTTCTTCAAAGGGGCTATCATGGGAAAAACATGCACATGTGAGGCTGTCAATCACATGCTGTGGGCTTGAGAGGGGGCAGGGCCATCACCAAGGATTGCCCGGTGTCTAAAAAAAACCTGTCTGAAGTAATCCATACATATAGCTAAAGAAGGAGAGGGCAGACAGGACTATGTCCATAAGTATTCTGGACTAAGGCAAGTACACACTATATGAGGATATGCTTTGTTCATTTTTCATGTCAGAGGTTTACAACCACTTTAATCTTATACTATTTCTATCTTCATATCTGTAAACAGACGTGCATTCAGTGAACATAGTCACACTGTTAAATGTATTTTTAATTTAATATACGCTGTAATTGAATTACAGATGGATGGGTTGATTAACCACTCTTAGAACCCATTCGATACATTCACCTGTCCTAATAACTGAACCATCTGTTCTCCTGTGAGACAAGGCCTAGCTAAAGAAACAGTGGACCGAAGGTGAACATAAAATCCCTAGAGGTTATAGACTTGTCATGTTGATTTTTTATTTACAGTCAGTTTGAATTCTGTGCTGTGGTGATGTGCTATAACGCATTGTGCAGTATGTAGGAAAGGGAAAATATCATGCTCTGGTCCATACTGCAAAAGGATTAAGAGGGAATCTGCACAAATGAAAATATGGTAGCTGCAAATGCTGACTTGCTTTTGCTGTCTTTGTTTGTGGCTGCTCACCCCCACCTGTGCAGCTGTCAAAATGGGACTAGCTCATGTGTTGGTGCAGCCACTGCATTCCCATAGAAGTGAATAGGCTGCCGACACACAGCACCTGGTGGCTCCAGCTGCCTATAGACATGTCCCATTTACAGACTATGGGTGTAAGTACCCATGTGAATAAGGCCTAACTAAGAACTATGGGGTGAGCTAAGGTGGGAACCTGTGGGAAACTGTCAAATGATAGCAGGCCACCATCCCAAACAACTGTAGGTTGGAATTTCCCAAAGCTGCACATATCTAAGAAATGCTGGTGACATCATTGACCGATTATGTCATTTCAGGTCAGTCATTCAACCAGGTAGTGAATGAAGGAAAATGTTGACAGCACTGGAGGATACATATTTAAAAAAAAGTCTGCAAATACAAGACTTCTGTATTTCTATCCTGACAGGCTTCCTTTAAACTTTTTTTCCAATCTATAGAGCACAATACAATACAGTCCCTTGCACAGGATGCTAACTTTGACTGCAGCTCATGGTATAGAGGAAAGTATTCCTTAGCTAGGTCTTTGTGATGCTGTGGTTTAGCCACTTCTGGACTGAAAAGGATTTGGCCCCTTAATGACCATGCCATTTTTTGCGATTCGGCACTGCGTTACTTTAACAGACAATTACGCAGTCATGCGAAGCTGTGCCTAAAAAAAATTGATGTCCTTTTTTCCCACAAATAGAGCTTTCCTTTTGGTGGTATTTTATCACCTGTGTGATTTTTATTTTTTGCGCTATACAAAAAAAAGTATAGCAACAATTCAGAGAAAAAAACAATGTTTTTCGCTTTCTGCTATATAACATTCCCATAAAAAAAAAATAGAAATCCATTTTTTTCATCCTTTTAGGCCAATTTGTATTCTGCTAGACATTTTTGGTAAAAAAACAAAATTGCAATAGGTGTATTTTGATTGGTTTGAGCATAAGTTATCGTGTCTATAAGCTAGGGGAAAGATTTATGTCATTTTTTTTTTTTACTACTAAAGGCGGCAATCTACAATTTTTAGCGGGACTGCGACATTGTGGCGGACAGATCGGACCCCTAACTGAAATTTTTGACACTTTTGGGGGGACCAGTGACATTACTACAGTAATTAGTGCTAAAAATATGCACTGTTACTAAAATAATGACACTGGCAGGGACGGGGTTAACCTAGGGGTGATCAAACGGTTAATTGTGAGCCTAGGGGAGTATTTTCTAACTGTGGGGGGAGGGACATGTGAAATGATCATAGAGACCTGTGATCCTATATAGAAGGATCATAGGCACTCTGTAATCATTTCAGAGAGAAGAACGGTCAGTTGTGTTTACAACAGCAGACCGTCCTTCTCTCTCAGCGGGGAATAATTGCGGGTTCCCAGCTGCAATTGTGGCTGCCAGCCCCATGGATTGGCATCCCCACTGCCTAGGAGCACTCCGGTGGATGGTCATACCAGTATATATGCGGCGGGCAGTCGGCAAGTGGTTAAAGTGACACTAATCAATATCATTATTCTCCCAAAAAAATTCATATACATCCACTACTTAATGATCCTGTAATCTATTTTTCATTCAATTGTTTCTTACTGTGTTTTTCTGCCTCCTTGTAACACCCTGGGTGAGCAACCAATCCTCATCTTTTCGCCCACACTTTTTCCCATATCTCCGAATTAATTTGTTTTGCTTGCTTCCCGAGATAGACTATGGACTATGGCCGTGATGGCGAACCTTGGCACCCCAGATGTTTTGGAACTACATTTCCCATCATGCTCATGCACTCAGTGTACACATGCAGTGTAGTTGAGCATCATGGGAAATGTAGTTCCAAAACATCTGGGGTGCCAAGGTTCGCCATCACTGGATGGGGTGTGCCGTGTGCATAGAGCAGTGCACATTAGTGCAGAAGCAAGCAGAAATTGTATTTGGAAATTTGGAGGAGGATGAGAGCAATAGAAGGTACTTTTTGAGTTAAAGTATAACTACGGGCAAAACTTAAAAAAAATGTTTAATAGAGCAGAGAGGAATTAGAACACCTGTCAGGTTTTTATTGTTGTCTGTGTACCCATGAGGAAGATTCACCCTCTCCATTTGTCCTGTTTACCGTTATCACCAAAAGTGAATTAAAAAAACTAGAACAGTATTATAGGAGAAATCTTCCAATGGGGATACTAGTTCTGATGTCCCCAGTGACAGCTGGAATTCCCTCACTTTGTAGGGATTTCCTCTCACTTCCCGTTTCAGCTATGGGTCAGGAAGTGAAGGGAAATCTCCCCAGTAGTACACAGATGGAAAAGAACAACCTGACAGGGGTTATAACCCTTCCCTACCCTACTCAAAATGAAAAAAAAATGTTTTGCCTTTAGTTGTACTTTAAAGATGAAGTCCCCCCTAACACTAAAATCGCTACATCTACAGGCATCCACTAACCTATCTAGCCATGTAAAGAAGAAATCAGTATACATACCTTTTCTGAAGCCACTCTGGTCTGGTCCCACGCTGTTAGTTAGCTTCTCTGTGGAGGCGGGTGCAGAAGAGGCAGCCAACAACGAAGCCTCATAGTAATTCTATGGGTGACGTCACTTCCCATTAATTTCACAGCCGTTGTCGGCTGTGTTCTCTGCAAAGCTTCCGCCAATGAAGACCGGATCGGATTGGATCGGCTTCAAAAAAGGTATAGCAATTTCTTCTTTACAGGGCTAGAAAGGTTAGGGTTAGATCATGGATGCCTGTAGGTGCAGGGATTTTAGTGTTAGGGTGGACTTACCCTTTAAGAATTCATACTTGAATATAATTTTTATTTTAAAACCAGAGATTAGTGTCACTTTAAGTTTCACATTTGACTCTGTTCTTACAATTGCATACTATTTGTCTGTAATGTTAGACTTAGAATCAATTTAAAAGTCCAGGAGTTCAACCAAAGAAAAGTGCACTAATAATAATCATGAAAATATACGTTAAAGGAATGACACACTTAACATTTCTATAACTTTGTTTTATGATGCATTTTAGATGCCATTTAAATGGAAACCTATCATGATAAAAATGCTGGGCTGTCACTGCTTTCCTTTTTCTTAGAGTTCTAGATGGTTGGCTATAATGCCGATCCTGCGCTTTTATTAGTTAAAGGCCTTATAAACCTTCTTACTTGCACCTTGTATTTCCAACTGCCTAAACTGTGAATTGATCATGTTGTTTATGATGTAATTTACTGGCCTGTATGCACAACCTATAGTACAGTAAATCTTCCTGTGTCAGAAATTTCTGTTCGTTTGAAACATGAGGCATGGTACTGCACAGGTTAATGCATGACCTCTGTCTGTAGTCTGAGACCTGACATTTCCTGTGAAACGAAATATCCCACAATCCCTGGGTCTCTCAGTCTAGTGTTCAGGTGAGAGCTACAAACAGAGCTCACCATGCTGGAAGAGATGTGTTTGCTTTCTCTATTTGTGATGCAACACCGAGAAATGACAAGGCATGCCCTGGATGCTATGTCACCTGGAAGAAGTCACCTGTCCCTGTGGTGAAGGACAAGCTAGGTGGAATATTATATGGACATAGGGGATTCAGTCAGCCATGACACTACAGACTGCAACCACAAATTGTGAGCCCATCATTATAAGGTAAGGTAATTGACACAAGGAATATAACTTTATTAAACACCTAGTTAAAGCAATAGAAATATTTGAAGTTGTACAATACCTTTAAAGTGGAACTTCATCCTTCCAAGCCAAACTATTATTTATATTCCTTGGTAATTGTTCCTGTATGTAAATTAAAAAAAGATACTCACAGCTCCTCTTGGCCTCTATGAAAATAGAACTTATACCCAGTGGCAAGACAAAGGTCATCTAGCACCCATGGTAAAAATGAAAAACTGTAACCCCCCCCCCCCCCCCACGATGTGTGAACATCGTGTCTCGTGGCTGATTCCACTAAGCATAAATATGAAAGCCATAATTATCCCCCCAAAAAAATGAAAAAATTCCCAAATCTCCCCTCCCAGATCAACTCCCCCTGCAGCACAAATCCCGCCCCCCCCCCAAAAAAAATAGATTACCCCACCTAGCACAAATCTTCTTTCCCCCAAATTACCCCCCCCCCTTGCACCAATCCTCCCCCCAATTCCCCTACTAACACAAATTCCCTTCCGCCCAATCCACCCTTCTAGTGAAAATCCCCCCGCCCACCCCCCAGCACAAATCAACTACCCCTGAAATCCCTCCTTTTAGCAAAAATTCTTTCCCCACCAATCCCGCTTCGTAGCACAACCCAAATAACACCTTCTAGGACAAATTCTCCCCTTTAGCCCCCCTCCTAGCACAAATTCTCTTCCTCTCAAATTTCCCCTCCTAACACAAATCACCCCTACTCCCCCTACCAGCATAAGTTCTCCCCCCTCCCCAAATCCCCTCTCTTAATATAAAATATACCCCACCCCCCTCTCCTAGTACAAATCCTCCCATCCCCAGGACAAATGTTCATTACCCAACCTCATAGCAATACACGTCCCTCCTCCCTTCCTGACACTTACAGACCACAGATGCTGCAGTGGCGGGGGCTCACTACAGGAGTAGTGACAACAGCACAGAAAATGAGAACAACAGGAGCCTGGAACTGTGCAGGGAGGAGATTACAAGGTGTGGGCAGGGCTTTTTAATCAGGAATGCAGGGGAATATAGTTCAGGCACCTCCAGCACTGAATGTATGAAAAGCAATGGGTTCCGGGGTGTGCTGGAGGGTCTTTTGATACTAGCTGCTGGTGATCTATTGTCATTGGGGGTTCTATTGTGGCTGGAGGGGGATTTCTTGTTGCTAAGGGGGTTCTTATGTTGGGGGGGAGTCAATTTGCTGGGATAGATCTACAGCTGGGGGAGGGGTCTATTGTTGCTGGCTGCTGGAAGAAGAATCTGACAACATTCCTGTATATACTACTGTATGGATGAGCATTGCTCTGACAGGAGGGAGGAGCTGGAGATGAGAGAACACTGCCCGCACCTCTTCTGGGTTCTCTGCTTAAGTCTGCTGCTGTCATTACTCCAGTAGGCCTTTCACTGTCACTTTTGCTGCAGCAAGTTCTCACAGGTGCTGGGTTCAGGGTGCATCTGAAATATATATATATATATATATATATATATATATATATATATACTGAGAGTTCAGTTGGGCTTTAGAAACCAAAAACCAAAAAAGAAGGACTGTATCACACTATTATAATTGCGTGTACAATGCAAGTACATTTGCATTAACGCATACCTGGACCTTTTGAAATTTGGGGGAGTTTCAACTATGACTTCCTCTGCACCACTGATTGGGATAGCCTGACCTTTACATGTGTTTTCTGAAGGCTTCCAAAGGGCTTTTCAAAAGATCATGATAACCCTGTGTCTATAGCAGTGTTTCTCAACTCCGGTCCTCAGGGCACACTAACAAGCCAGGTTTGCAAGAAAACTGAAATACTTTACAGGTGATAGAATTTGCTGTTTAGTGACTGCAGTATTCTAGTCTACATCTCCCCAAGGTAATACTTACAATCTGGCCAGTTAGTGTGCCCTGAGGACCGGAGTTGAGAAACACTGGTCTATAGGACAAAAATAATGTTTAGATGAATAAGATTCCTTATTTCCAATTCTATAATTAAGGACTATACTGAGAAATTGTTTAATTAAAAATTGCTAATTAATTAGACACTTTGAGCCTTTAAAAACTGTTTCTTAACCACTTGCCTAGTCCTACAGGGCAAGACAAAAAACAAAACAAAACATTTTTCATAGTTTGTAATAAAATGTTGCAAACAGGTAATTTTTCTCCTTCACTAATGTGCACTGATGAGTCTGCACTGATGGGCACTGATAGGTTGTACTGATGGGCACTGATGGGCATTGATGAGGTCGCACCAATAGGCACTAATAGGTAGCACTGATGGGCAATGATAAGGCACCACTGGTGGGCACTGATGAGGTTGCACTAATAGGTGGCAGTGATGGGCACTGGTAGGCGGCACTGACAGCGAGAGGAAAGAAAAGCCAATACCCGGATTGTGTTTACATCCGTGATCAACTGCCATTGGACACAGCTGATCCCATGTTAAAGGGCCACTGTGATTGGCCCTTTACCCACGATCTGTCCGAAGGACTCAGAGATCACAGAGCGCGCCCTTCCAGCAAAGTAAGCCCACGCTTTAGCCGTCTTTCAGCTATAGCATGGGCAAGAAGGGGTTAAAGCAGAACTAGACCAATCAAAAGTGATATTAAACCCTCAGGTTATAAGCACTTTCAGAAGCTAATTAATGTCTTACTGAGTGGCAGCTTCTCTATCTTTTAGTCCTTACCTATGTTTCAGTTTAAGCTGGTGCCATGATCATTGCCCAGGTTTCCTGTTTCATGATGGCCTTTCTCTTGTAGCATCCTATGGAGTTACCTTGCATGCAGCTGTGTCTCCCTACACTGTGTGCATCAATAGAAAAACATGGTCCCATAGACTAGGAAGGCAAGGCATTTCACTGCACCTCCCCCACTGCTCTAAGCTAACGACTGGCTGGGCACTGCACTGTGCACTATTATCTTTTTCCTGTGAAGACTGGAAGTGCATTAAAACTTGTAAACTGCAAATGACGGGGTAAGAAAGTTGACAAATTGTTTTCTGGGGAATTTTTATTTTGATGTGCTCAATGTGCTAAGATAAAAATGCTGAAGTTTTAATACTACTTTTAATTGTTTTCAAAAACAGATACATTAACCGGTTGCCGACTGCTCACAGTATATTTACTGCGGCAGTCAGCCCCGGCCAGGCAGAGTGACGTAGGTCTACGTCGCTCGCCTGTCACTCCTTCTAGAGCCAATAGCGGGCGAGCGCGCGCCGGGCGAGCACGCGCTCGCCGAGGCGCGCGCCCGCCTCGGCTCGTTCATGGAGGAGTGCGGGAGTGTGACTGGCGGTCACACTATGCTCGCCGGTACAGCAGGAGAAAGACAGAGCGGCTTATGTAAACAAGCCGCCTGTCAGTTCTACCTGTGTAAAAATGAAGATCAGACAGTTCTACTATGTAGAATCGTTGATCTTTGTTTTTACACCAATAGCAATGTCCCACTACAGTTAGAAGCACGCCCCTAGGACACACTTAGCCCCTCCCTGTCCAATACAATTAACCCCTTCCCTGCCAGTGTCATTTTTGCAGTAACAGTGCATATATATATCACTGATTACTGCAGTAATGTCACTGGTACCCCCAAAAGTATCAAAAATGTCAGTCAAGGGTCCGATCTGTCTGCCGCAATGTCGCAGTACAGCAAAAAAAATCGCAGATCGCCGCCATTACTCGTTAAAAAAAAAAACACCAAAAATGACAAAAATCTTTCCCTTTGTAAAGGGATAACTTTTGCGCAAACCAATCAAAATACGCTTTTTGCGATTTTTTTTACCAAACATATGTAGCGTAAAACAAATTGGCCGAAAATGTTAAAAAATTTAGATTTTTACATTTTTTTGGGGGGGGGGAATTTCATATAAAAAAAAGTGAAAAATATTGTTATTTTTTCAAAAATTACGCTCTTTTTTTGTTTATAGCGCATGATCAAAAAATCGCACAGGTGATCAAATACCACCAAAAGAAAGCTCTGCTTGTGGGGAAAAAAAGGACGTGAAATTAGTTTAGGTACAGCGTTGCACGACCGCGCAATTGTCCGTTAAAATCACGCAGTAAAAAATCGCAAAAAAAACCCTGGTCAGGAAGGGGGTAAAATCTTCCGGGGCTTAAGTGGTTAAAGATATGCTTCTTGTGATACCTGACACAATTTCATATGTGCTTATGTCAGCTCAATAGAACTTTCAAACCTTCAAATGACTGCTGTTATAGCTAATCAGGTTAGAATGGTACCATCTTGGCTTCAGTAGTATTGGTGGGTATAGCTCCACCTTACATTCCCTGAAAGATAAGAGCCAACACTTACATCTATAGTGATCTGTTTCTCCTGTCTTCCCTCCATGTTAGTGCTAAAGCTTCCATCGTGTCCCCTGCTGAAAGCTATGGTTTCTTCCTGTGACCCCTATACCAATGAAGGAGCATAGATATAGGGTTCTAAGGGAGGAGCCACAGTACACGGTGAGGGATATAGTCATCTAACAATCCTAGAAGTGGCAAATGTCAAAAACAATAAAGGCTGCAGGGCTGGAATGGAACACACATAGTCCACCAGAGAGGCAAATGTAATGGCTTTTCTCAACACATACTGTAATGCCGCGCTAATAGTGCTCAATATGATAAATAGTGTCAAAACCTCTTCATTCAAAAATATAATATAGTTGGTGCTAATTATACATGATTGCAAGTGGCAGATATCATACCAAGCCAAACCATATATCACAAATATATCCAATATATATCCAATATATGCAATGATCCCTTTATGAGGAGATAATAGAGGAGAATGTTGATGGAGCTGGATGTAGCCCTTGATAGGCTAAAAGGCTATTTCTGACCCTACTTGATTGTGGTGGTCACACAAATTCAGGTGATATTATTCCTGGTGGGGGGAGTACTCTGCGGTGACACACGATTTATTGTGCACGGGAAAGAAGTTGAGTGGTGGACAATCACCGTTTGTACATCATCACTTTGAGAATTTGCATATATTTTTATGTTTGCATGGACATTTATGATATATTAATTTGTGGGGATTGCACAAGCAATATATATGTTTTGAAATGGAATATATTTTTGTTAGATTGCATTCACTCTTGGTTTAGTTTGATTATATTGGATATATTTGTGATATATGGTTTGGCTCATTATGATATCTGACTCTTGCAATCAAGTTTAATTAGCACCAACTATATTACATTTTTGAATAAAGAGGTTTTTCCCCTATTTATCACATTGAGCACTATCAGTGCAGCATTACAGTATACAGTCATGTCCATAAATATTGGGACATCGACACAATTCTAATATTTTTGACTCTATAATGGATTTAAAATTAAATAAACAAGATGTGCTTTAACTGCAGACTTTCAGCTTTAATTTGAGGGTATTTACATCCAAATCAGTGAAAGGTGTAGCTATTACAACAGTTTGTATATGTGCCTCCCACTTTTTAAGGGACCAAAAGTAATGGGACAATTGGTTGCTCAGCTGTTCCATGGCCAGGTGTGTGTTATTCCCTCATTATCCCATTTACAAGGAGCCAATAAAAGGTCCAGAGTTAATTTCAAGTGTGCTATTTGCATTTGGAATCTGTTGTTGTCAACTCTCAATATGAGATCCAAAGAGCTGTCACTATCAGTGAAGCAAGCCATCATTAGGCTGAAAAAACAAAACAAACCCATTAGAGAGATAGCAAAAACATTAGATGTGGCCGAATCAACTGTTTGGAACATCCTTAAAAAGAAAGAACGCACCGGTGAGCTCAGCAACACCAAAATACCCGGAAGACCACAGAAAACAACTGTGGTGGATGACCGAAGAATTCTTTCCCTGGTGAAGAAAACACCCTTCACAACAGTTGGTCAGACCAAGAACACTCTCCAGGAGGTAGGTGTATGTGTGTCAAAGTCAACAATCAAGAGAAGACTTCACCAGAGTGAATACAGAGGGTTCACCACAAGATGTAAACCATTGGTGAGCCTAAAAAACAGGAAGGCCAGATAAGAGTTTGCCAAACAACATCTAAAAAAGCCTTCAGAGTTCTGGAACAACGGACAGATGAAACCAAGATCAACTTGAACCAGAGTGAAGAGAACAGAAGTGTATGGAAAAGGAAAGGAACTGCTCATGCTCCAAAGCATACCACCTCAACAGTGAAGCATGGCGGTGGTAGTGTCATGGCGTGGGCATGTATGGCTGCCAATGGAACTGGTTCTCTTGTATTTATTGATGATGTGACTGCTGACAAAAGCAGCAGGATGAATTCTGAAGTGTTTTGGGCAATATTATCTGCTCATATTCAGTCAAATGCTTCAGAACTCATTGGACAGTGCTTCACAGTGCAGAGGGACAATGACCCAAAGCATACTGGGAAAGCAACCAAAGAGTTTTTTAAGGGAAAAAAGTGGAATGTTATGCAATGGCCAAGTCAATCACCTGACCTGAATCCGATTGAGCATGCATTTCACTTGCTGAAGACAAAACTGAAGGGAAAATGCCCCAAGAACCAGCAGGAACTGAAGACAGTTGCAGTAGAGGCCTGGCAGAGCATCACCAGGGAGGAAACCCAGCGTCTGGTGATGTCTATGCGTTCCAGACTTCAGGCTGTAATTGACTGCAAAGGATTTGCAACCAAGTATTAAAAAGGGAAAGTTTGATGTATGATTGTTAATCTGTCCTATTACTTTTGGTCCCTTAAAAAGTGGGAGGCATATATACAAACTGTCGTAATTCCTACATTGTTCACCTGATTTGAATGTAAATACCCTCAAATTAAAGCTGAAAGTCTGCAGTTAAAGCACATCTTGTTTGTTTTATTTCAAATCCACTGTGGTGGTGTAAAGAGCCAAAAAGATTAGAAAGATTGTGTCGATGTCCCAATTTTTATGGACCTGGCTGTATGTTGAGTTAATTTAGCACATAAATGGGATTGTGATCAGTGCCAGCAGCTCAGCTCGTCTGTTTATTTGAGTAAGTAGCTCGCAGGATTATTATTTATTTTAATAATGGCTTTTCTCTTGCAGGACATTTCAGGTAAAATTTTCTTTAGAGACTGACAGGGTCTCTTTAATCAAGTAAGGTGGTTTTATTAGGTATTTTCAAACTAAGGATATTAGAGTTTTTTTTTTTATTATCTGTATATAGTTGTAATATAATTATTTTGGCTCTCATGTTTCTTAGGTTTATCTCCTGTTGACTTAAATGAAGCACTGTGGCTAACACAAATGCAATTTATGGCTTAAAAGTGAGATTTCAGGACCTATCCCAGTTTGGCCTAAAAAATAAGATACAAGTCTAATGGTTTAGGGCACTACACTTTACACTATATCTTCAAAACATTCTAGCAGTTGACAAAATTAATGTCTTATTTTGTCATTTCTGGCTGAGAATATATCGTATGCCCTTGGTCATAATTTTATGTCAAAAGTTAAGACATTTTTATTGATATAAAAAATGAGAGATCGATTTTATCTGCAGTAAGGGAACATTTCTTTGTGAAGGGTGTAGTTAAAGTACATGTGATGTAGTGTTTTCCACTAGATCTTCATTGTATTGTTGTGGTGGGAGAGCAGCCAAATAATGGTCAGTAAAAAAAGTGGAATGTTATGCAATGGCCAAGTCAATCACCTGACCTGAATCCGATTGAGCATGCATTTCACTTGCTGAAGACAAAACTGAAGGGAAAATGCCCCAAGAACCAGCAGGAACTGAAGACAGTTGCAGTAGAGGCCTGGCAGAGCATCACCAGGGAGGAAACCCAGCGTCTGGTGATGTCTATGCGTTCCAGACTTCAGGCTGTAATTGACTGCAAAGGATTTGCAACCAAGTATTAAAAAGGGAAAGTTTGATGTATGATTGTTAATCTGTCCTATTACTTTTGGTCCCTTAAAAAGTGGGAGGCATATATACAAACTGTCGTAATTCCTACATTGTTCACCTGATTTGAATGTAAATACCCTCAAATTAAAGCTGAAAGTCTGCAGTTAAAGCACATCTTGTTTGTTTTATTTCAAATCCACTGTGGTGGTGTAAAGAGCCAAAAAGATTAGAAAGATTGTGTCGATGTCCCAATTTTTATGGACCTGGCTGTATGTTGAGTTAATTTAGCACATAAATGGGATTGTGATCAGTGCCAGCAGCTCAGCTCGTCTGTTTATTTGAGTAAGTAGCTCGCAGGATTATTATTTATTTTAATAATGGCTTTTCTCTTGCAGGACATTTCAGGTAAAATTTTCTTTAGAGACTGACAGGGTCTCTTTAATCAAGTAAGGTGGTTTTATTAGGTATTTTCAAACTAAGGATATTAGAGTTTTTTTTTTTATTATCTGTATATAGTTGTAATATAATTATTTTGGCTCTCATGTTTCTTAGGTTTATCTCCTGTTGACTTAAATGAAGCACTGTGGCTAACACAAATGCAATTTATGGCTTAAAAGTGAGATTTCAGGACCTATCCCAGTTTGGCCTAAAAAATAAGATACAAGTCTAATGGTTTAGGGCACTACACTTTACACTATATCTTCAAAACATTCTAGCAGTTGACAAAATTAATGTCTTATTTTGTCATTTCTGGCTGAGAATATATCGTATGCCCTTGGTCATAATTTTATGTCAAAAGTTAAGACATTTTTATTGATATAAAAAATGAGAGATCGATTTTATCTGCAGTAAGGGAACATTTCTTTGTGAAGGGTGTAGTTAAAGTACATGTGATGTAGTGTTTTCCACTAGATCTTCATTGTATTGTTGTGGTGGGAGAGCAGCCAAATAATGGTCAGTAATATTTTATTGCCGTATGCCGGGATCTGTGTATCTGTGTCAAGTCATGCTGTTGCTTTTATGATCTCACTATCAAATATATATATATATATGTCTGTGAAAAGGCTACTTCCTAGTCCAAATACCTGCCTGGCAATACTTTTTGCCTATTTTAACTTTAATATAAGGACACAGATCCTATAAAACACCTGAATAAAACTACATATATGCTGAAAACAGAAAAATGCTTTTAGCAAAAGAAACTAAAATTATAGAATTTATAAAATGATGTCTATGATGACTTCAAGGCATTTATTTACCAAGTTAAGAAATAGAGGATGCCAGTGTAATGAGTAAAGTGTGTGTCAAATGTATATAAAATAATATAAATAATAAAGTTATGCAAACAATTACTACTTGCTATTGTACCCTATATTGGTATAATAATATTGTGGTGTGCTCATCTGTTGTCCCTGCTTCTGTACATTAATGGTTGCTTGTGAGCTATCAGGCCCTGTTCACATTGCAGCGACCCGACTTTGACGGGCGACCTCACAGGTCGCGGCGCGCTGCTCGCCCCGCGACCTCGGAGCGGCCGGCACGGACTTCATAACATTGAAGTCTATGCAGGTCGCTCCGGGTTGCCCCAAAGAAGCCCTGGACCCTTTTTCTAAGTCGGAGCGACTTGTGTCGCTCCTATTAGAACGGGTTCATAGCTTCTGGTCGCCTCACAGGTCGCCCCAGTGTGAACGGGGGCTAAGACAAAGGGCCACTTTGTAAGTCCTGCATTGCTGGTTCATTGTTCTCCACACTACACTACACAGAAAGGATAGCAGAATCATCAGGTATTACTTTAGTAAAAGTTGCAGATGTAAAAATACTGACTTTTATTTTTTTTTTTCCATAAACAAATTTTTATTTTGAAAAAAGCAAAAAATAACAAGAAATGTATACAGTACAATAGAATGAGGGCCAATGAGCCCACGTAATAACAAGAAACATAATGGCACAAAAAACATAAGAGATTGCGTGGTTACAGACACAAGAAGACATAATCAAAAACGTATAAAGTGGAAGCACTCTAATAAGATAGGAGTGAGGCTTTAAGTAGTACTCTGGCAAAAAGATTTGTTGAGAAATAAAAGGAGGAGAAAAAAAAAAAAAAAAAAAAAAAAAAAAGGAAAAAAATTGGATTAGTGTCCAACTGGTGGGGAAGGAGTCCTTGTTTGTTATTATATACAAGAGTCTGCTTCCTTCATGTGTCTGAAACAAGGGAGCTGGCTTCTTGGTAACCATCTGTGGGAGTGCCGAAATATAGCTTGTCAAAGAGATAGAAAAGGATAGGTAGAGAGGCGTAATAGAAAAAAAGAATAGATAAGAAATTAAGAGGAGAGGTGAAAGAAGAAAAAAAAAAAAAAAAAAAAAAAAAGGGAAAAGTAAAGGGGTTGGGGGGGGGGGGGGATGTGTACATGAGGGTCGAGGGGGGATATCCGGAAGCAATGGACTTCATGGTGACAATGTGCTCAGCTTCCCGGTTCCCTCTCCTACAGGGAAGCCGGTTCCAAAAAAAAAATGATAAATCTATGAGTTCAGATTATGAAGAGCTGGCAATGGATTTGTATTCGTTCGTCTCTTTGTATCTGATCCAATCCAGCCACTCTGTAGAGAACTTGGATATGTCTTCTCTTGAAATAGCTATCAGTTCTTCTATTTCTTCAGTTCTATTTAGTCTGTGAAACCATTCTTTAAGTGAGGGTATGTCAGATGTGCGCCAGTGGCACGGCACACAAAGTTTGGCAGCGTTTATCATGTGTCGTGCTAGTTTAGTTTGAGAGAAATTGGAGGTTCTAGGGGAATAGTTAAGAAGGAATTTTTCCGGGGTGAGAGGAATTTCACTGGATGTGACTTTTTTTATGGTGTTTTGTACCTTTTCCCAGAAAGTTTGCAATATTGGGCATGTCCACCATATGTGAAACATGGTGCCCGGAGATTCATTGCATCTCCAGCAGGTGTTGTCAACTGTTGGGGCGAATCTATGAATTTTGTCTGGTGTCCTGTACCAGCGGGTAAGGATTTTGTATCCATTTTCTTGTGCAGTGACATTAATCGAGGTGCGGTGGGGTGAGCTGCAGATTGCTTCCCAGTCTTTTTCCGAAAGGGACAATTGTAAGTCTTTCGACCAGGCAAGGGAAAAAGTAGCAGAGGATGCAGATGGGGCATCAAGTATGTGACCATATAGTTCTGAGATTGTGTGTCTTTGAGGATGGGAACGTTCACATATGTTTTCCAATGGTGTCCTGGGTCTTGACCATAAAGCCGGGGTGCCTTTGGAAGAGAGGAAGTGGCGTATTTGAAAAAAAGACCACAATGGTATGCTTAAGGGGTGTAGTGAGGAGTTAAGACTTTCCCATGAGATGAATGCTCCATCTTTGTAAAAGTGTTTGGCTAAGATTTCTTTGTGAGGCCAAAGGGAACGCAGAAAGCCTGTAGACATGCCTGGTGGGAAGGCTGGATTTAGCCTAAGGGAGGTCAGTGGGCCACAGCGGGGATCAATTTTTAACTTCTTACGCCATGAATCATGGATGAGTAGCGGAGGCCCAATGAAGGGGTGTATTTTAATAGATTGAGGTATGTCTGATAACGGAAGCCACGGTAAAAGGTGTAGCGGAGTGAATGACCAGACATTCTCCATCTTAACCACCTCTTTATGTTCAGCATGAAGGGTCCAATCAACTATTCTGCCTAGAAGGCATGCTTTGTAATAGCTGGTCACATCTGGCAAGTTGAGACCTCCTCTGTGTTTGGGGGCTGTAAGACGAGAAAACTTAATCCTAGGTGGTTTATCTTGCCAAATAAAGTTCCGCCATGAAGAGCGTAGGGAAGAGAAAAAGGCTGGGGGAATATGTATGGGGATTGTTTGGAAAAGGTATAACAATTTGGGGAGAATAGACATTTTAAGAATGGCAGCCCTTCCAAACCATGAAACCTGAATATTCCTCCAAGATTTTAAATCTGTATTGATTGCTGACAGGAGGGGTTGGTAGTTGGAAGCATAGAGATGTGACAGGTCATGGGGAATATGTATGCCTAAGTATGGGAGTGTTGTGTTAGCCCAAAGAAAGGGGAAATTAGATTTACAACGATTCACCTCGGTAATAGGTAAGGAGATGTTGAGAGCCATTGATTTTGAATGGTTAACTTTGAGGTTGGATATAGAACCATAATATTCCAGGTCTTTCAATAAGTTCGGAATGGAAATGTGCGGTTGCGACAAAAAAAGAAGCATGTCGTCCGCGAACGCAGCTACTTTATGGGTGGTATTACTAATCTGTACCCCGTGGATGTTGGGGTTTTGGCGAAGCATGTTCAGAAAGGGTTCGAGGGATAGAACGAAAAGGATAGGAGAGAGTGGGCATCCCTGTCTTGTGCCGTTGGATAGCTGGAAGGCGTCCGACAGGTGACCATTGACCTTGACTCTAGCAGTTTGATCTGTGTAAAGTGCCTGAATGTTCGAGATCATCCTGGTACGGAGTCCAATGGACTCCAGGGTCTTAATTAGGTAGTCCCAGGCCACCCTGTCGAACGCCTTCTCTGCATCCAAAGAGAGAAAGAACCCAGGGGTTTTCTTTGTTGTCAACCAGTGGTGGATATTTAGGGCCTTAGTGGTATTATCTCTCGCCTCCCTGCCGGGAACAAAGCCTACTTGGTCAAGGGAAACGAGAGATGGCAGAAAGGGGAGTATTCTATTGGCCAAAATTTTTGCATATAGCTTGGCATCTACATTTAGGAGGGAGATCGGTCTATAACTAGTGACTAGGGAAGGGTCTTTTCCTGATTTCGGGATAACAGAGATATGTGCCTCTAAAAGAGAAGGTGAGTGGTTAGGGGATGTAGCTAAGCTCCCAAATGCACGGAGAAAATGTGGCGTGAGGGTATCAGCAAAAGAACGATAGTACTGAAGCGAGAGCCCATCGGGGCCTGGGCATTTCCCCGGCTTCATTTCTTTGAGGGCGCGGTGTAGTTCTTCACCAGTTATGGGAGTTTCCATGGAGATCGCGTCGGACTCGGAAATGGGGCTCATGCCGTGATCATGGAAGAACTTATCTAATTGGGCTTTCCTGACTTCTGGAGAAGGTTTAGTGGCAAGTGAGTCTGTGAGATTATATAGTTTCCTATAATAACACTCAAATTGTTTTGCAATGTCAGGGTTAGAGTGGTGGTTCTTGCCAGAAGCATCCTTAATAAAGTGTACTGGGGATGACGTGTGCTGTGGGCGTATAGACCGCGCCAGAAGGCGACCACTTTTATTCCCCTGTTCGTAGAATAATTTGCGAGAAAGAACGAGTCTGCGGTGGGCTTGTAAGCCCAACTTATCTCGCAGTTCGGTTCGTATCGCTGTCAATTCTGATAGAGTGGATTGTGCCTGTGAGCGTTTGTAGGATTTTTCAAGTGCTTCGAGTTTAGAGTATAGTTCCGTAAGGTCTTTCTGTCGGGCCCGTTTAAGTGTTGCAGATAGTGCCAAAAATTCTCCCCGGATCACACACTTGTGAGCCTCCCATTGGGTGAGAGCTGAGGTATCTGGGGTATCATTCAAATTGAAATAATCTTTCAGGGAGTTTTGGATCCTGGTGATTGCCTGTGTGTCTTTTAGGAGTGAGGCATTTAGTTTCCAAGTCTTACTTCTTGTTTCTACTTCTGGAAACTTCAAAGTTAAGGTGATAGGATTGTGGTCGGATAGCACACTGGTTTCTATCGAGGAGGAGGAGAGGTAAGGAAGATCTGGTTGGGATAGGAAAAGGTAGTCGATCCTGGAGAATTTTTGATGAGGTGAAGAAAAAAAGGTGTAATCTCTGGTGTCTGGATGGGTCAATCTCCAAGTGTCGTGGAGACGGAGGGATTGAAGTTGTGTAGTGATTTGTCGTAAAGCCTTATAGGGAAGGACCGAACTGCCTGTGGAGGAGTCAATTAAGGGGTTCAGAGGGGCGTTGAAATCACCTCCAAGAATTAGAAGCCCAGTTGTAAAGTCCTGAAGTTCCTGTAAGGTTGAACGAAAAAAGGCCACCTGTTTGGTGTTAGGGGCATATACGTTTGCGATTGTAATTGGACGAGAGGCAAGAAGTCCTTTTACAAAAAGAAATCTACCATTAGGATCTCTTTTGATGTCAACCAGCTTAAAGTCTAATTGACGTGCAAATAGAATCGAGACTCCTCGTGATTTGGTGCCTTCTGTCGTGGAGTGGAAACCCGTAGGGTATCGTTTGTTGGAAAGATAAATTGGGTCTCCGGTTCGAAAATGGGTTTCCTGCAATAAAATAATTTGTGCCCGTAGTCTATGGGCTTCTGATAGCGTTTGCGAACGTTTTTCTGGCACATTTAGGCCATGTGCATTCAGTGAGAGAATTCTGACACTATGTTGAATTTGTGTCAACTTGGGGTTGGTCATGATGGAAGGGGAATAGTGAAAGGGGGGTAAAATCTGGGGGAGAATAAAAAAAAAAAAAAAAAAGGGGGGGGGGGAGGGGAAGAGGAGAAGAGTAGAGTTAGGAAGGTTGGAGGGGTTATTGAGAGTGACAGAAAAGAGATATAGAGGGGGAGGACGCCCCCAGAAAGCTCACCAAGATTACCAGGAAAACTTTATTCTGGGGGGTGAAGAAATGCGCACTTGGTGCTAGGTTCAACGGGCGCCCGAGGTCAACACAGGCACCCGCTGTGGTGCGGGGAGGGGTCTTAGAACAAAAACCAGATAACCGTGGGACTGCACGGCACTGGGGGATAGCAGGAAAATGTAGGCAAACAAAAATCTTTGGTGTCTCGAAATGTGGATAAAAAAAAAAAAAAAGTGAATTGTAGAAAAACAATTGCAGATAATGGTCTTAAGGAGCCCGGGTCGTCAGGGGCTTTTTTTTTTTTTTTTTTCTTTTTTTTTTTTTTTTTTTTTTTTTTTTTGGAGCCTGTATGGAATGCAAAAAGGAGAAAATTGTCTCCGGTATACCTAGAGATATATGTAGTATAGGGTCATGAGCATCCCTGAGTTCCTATTTGGTCCAGATCAAATGTAACAGTGACCAGCTCAAGCGAAGGGTGAATAATGTAGAGTAGTGAAACCTTAAGGGTGTATGTAACATCACATATAAACAAAATTGCATAACCGCTAAGGTATTTAAATCAACTTGACAGTTAGTAACAAGATAGTATGAACATTTAAACAGTTGTATTAGATCGGTTGAGAAGTTTTGGTGAGCCTGGATGCCGAGAAGTAGTTGACTGTGAGGTCTGGCAATGTTGAGTAGGGAGTAGAGTCAGATCACTGAGGACTGAGGAGGGTATAGGGAGATGAAGATGCAGGGGACATGTGGGGTAATTGGGATGAGGGGATTGTAGGGGAAGAGGGATGAGAGAGTGAGGCTAGGGACGGGGGGGGGAGAGGGGGGAGGGGGAAGGGGGGAGGGAGGAGGGGAAGGGAAGGGAGAAGGAGAGGGGTGTAGGGGGAAGGAGGGAGGGGGGATGAGGGGGAAAGGGAGGGAAGAGGGGAAATGGGGGGGAAAGGAAGGTGGGAGGGAGCAGGGATGGGGAGAGGGGAAGTAATCCATGGGGTCAAGGTTCGATGACTCCAGATCTTATCTTGGCAGGATGCCAATTTTGTATTTCGGTACTGGGGCTTATTGATTGTGATCTGAAGTCAAAATGGAGCATCAGGCAAATATTACATTAATGTTTGCAATACTTTTTGAACCTGTTGTTGATTATTATCGGAATATGGAAATTTAACAAAACACCACTGGTTTAGTAATACCGTACTATTGAGCTTAGAAGTATAGTTGCATTTCAATATGAAGATAGGCATGATTTAAGTAGGGAAGGAGCAAGAACATATCTCCGAGGGGATCATGGAAATCCATCAAAGTCCCATAGGCCACATGCACAATCCCCATCCTAAAATGCAACTTAGTGCAACCTAATATTACCTTCTATTGTATAACATAACAAAGTATACATCATCAGTCCCATAGATTATAGATATATGAGTTGGAAAAATAGAATATAGAAAATATAGGAATATTAATTGGAAATAGGAGTTGAAAAAATAGGAGTTGGGAAGGGTATTGAGGGGAAAGGATTAGGGGGGGAATAAGGAGGGGGTAGGAGAAGGAGGGGGGAGGGGAGGGACTGAAGGGAAGGGGAAGGGAGAGAGGAAGGGGAGAGGAGGTGAACATAATGATGGAATGATTTGAGCAAAAAGATAGGGAAGTGACAGCTGACGGATATCTGAAGAGGCATATAGAATTGCAATTTCTGCAGCTAGAAGTCAGATAATCAAACTCCCCCTACATCCGCCCCCCCCCCCCCCCCATCATCAAACCCAGGTTACCATCAACCAACCAAACAACAGTTGAGAGGTGTAGAAGCCTGATTTCACGAGCCTGCACCATCTTCCTAAGTCATACATTACATTAGATCCTGTTGCGAGAACGTTAACCATCTTACAGCCTGAGTGCTGGAGACAGGGATCAAGCATCCTCTCTGGTGTCAGACAGTTTCTGCAAAAAGTTCAGTTCAGCTTGGATCGGTGACATCGGTAATTCAGGATGACAGGGATAGCATATATTGCTAAGGTGAAGCATGGTGATGGATCGTGTACAGGGAAATAAGCAGCAGGCGATGCAAACAGTCTCACAGACAGATCGATGGGAGGAGGGGGGGGAGAGGGCAAATAGCGAGCCAGACAGATTCTGCTTGCAATTCCAGTTCAGGGTATTCAAAGTTTGTGATCGAGGAGGAGGATTGGGGGGGTAATATTCCCAGGAGCTAAAGAGGGCATGGGGTGGTTAGGAATTCTATAAATCTGGGGAAAGGGCATCTTAGGGTAGAGCAGGGAGAAAGGAGAGACTCACATTGTCAGGCATCCAGGCTGCACGTAGGAGTGAAGTTATAGGTCTACATGTTCCCTCTGCTGGGTTGGGGAACGACGAGGGCTGCTCCGGTGATCATCTCTTCCACGGTTAGGTGTGGAGCCAGGGTGTGATTGACGACGTCTGTGTCGGTGGCGTTGGGACTTCGGAGTTGAAGAGGATGTCACTGAGATCCAGGGTTCCGGAGTGTAGAAGGTGCTGTACCAGTCAGGTAAGTCTATTATAGGGATCTCCATGGCATCGCAGAAGGCGGGTAAATCATCTGGGACTCTGAGAGCTGCAGATCTGCCCCGGAATGATGCAGATAGGCAAAAGGGAAAGCGCCATCTGTAAGTAATGCCTTTTGAACGCAGGGTTTCCAGCAGGGGACGAAGAGCCCGTCGGTTTTGCAGGGTTATGGTAGATAAGTCTTGGAAGAGCTTTACCTCAGAGCCTTCATAGGAGATGCGATCTCGGGCTCTCGCTTTCTTCAGGATAGCCTCCTTAACTTGATAGCTGACCAGGCATGCCACCACATCTCTCGGGGGATCATTATCCGCTCCTCTCGGTCTGAGGGCGCGATGAGCTCTTTCAAATTCCACAGGAGTGTCTGCAGGGCGCTCGAGTAGGTCATTGAAGATGGCGGTCATTGCAGGCACTAGAGCGGGTGGTTCCACTGATTCAGGGAGACCTCTCAGGCGGATATTGTGCCTCCGACCCCGATTATCGAGATCTTCCAGATGCCTGTTGATCTCGATAAGATGTGTTGTTTGGGCATCAGTTGATCGCTGAAGCTGTTTGATGGCGGTCGCCTGGGTAATCGATGATTTCTCTGTCTCTGTGAGGCGGGCCGTTACAGAACGCAGCTCGACTGAAAGCTCCGTGATAGCTGATCCCAGGGTATGTTTTATATCGGCCGCGACTGTTTGTAGGTCCGCCAGGCTGGGTAGTGGAGTCGCCATGTTAGTCCCCAGTTGGAGCGGTGAGGAGGAGACAGGCTGTACTTCAGGAGAGCGGGGTGCTGGAGATGGTGAGGCCGCTCGTAGGCCTTCCCGCTGAGCCCTAAAGATCGCTGGAATGTTGCCAGAGTTTTGGATCGTCTGGTCGGGTGGTACTCGGCTGGCTGATGCGCTGCGGCCCGATCTGACCATGTTGGGGTGATAGATGAGACACCAAAAAGCTAATATTAATCCCCCAGTGCAGAGAGCTCCTCTACCATGCGGCCATTCAGGTCCGGTGCCAAGCCACGCCCCCAAAATACTGACTTTTAAAGACCAGACTTTCAAAAAAAATCAGTTTTGTAATTAAAACAAATCAAATTTAAATGAACGAATACATTTTAATATGAGTTTTTTATTTTAATTAGCTTGATATGATTTAGAGAAACAGAGAAATTTTTTTTAGTAAAATAAAGCAAAGAAGTTTCAAATAAATGTTAGCCCATCAGAATTCCACTTCACATCAGGGTCCCCCCTTACATCATGGTCCCCATTAGTGTCCCCTTACATTAGAGTTCTCCCTTTATATCAGATTCCCCCTTTACACTAAAGCCCCCATTAGAGCCCCCCTACATCAGAGTCCCCATAAAAGCCCCCCATACATCAGAGTCCCTCTTTACATCATGGTCCCCATTAGTGTCCCCCTTACATTAGAGTTCTCCCTTTATATCAGATTCCCCCTTTACATTTAAGTCCCCATCAGAGCACCCTTACATCAGAGTCCCCATCAAAGCACCCCTTTCATCAAAGTAGCTTTCAGAGTCCCTTCTTACATCAGCTGGAGGCTGGATTTGGCCCATGGGCTAAAGTTTGGGGACCCCTGCTTTCAAGCCTAGTTACCAGCTTAAGTTCTACCAGTTTGGTTGCCATTTTATCTCTTAGAAAGCAGTAATGGTGACACAGCCTTTTCTATTCTGTCAGATTGACCATAACCCCTACAGAAAAATCGGTTTCGTTTGTCTGAAGATATCACATGTTAAGAGGTCACTTAGTCCAGCCAGATTAGAAGCAGCTTATATCTGTCGATGGTATAGATCTCAAAACTTTTCAATACAAGGATCAAATCCTATATTTTACAAATATTTGGGGGCCAAAAAAAAAAAAAATCATTGAATAATTAATAAATTACCATGTGTTGCATGGATCTTTTTTTAATTGGCATTAAAGAATTCACAACAAAACATAAAGAACCTAGGTAAAACAAAACAAGGCCCCTTACATTAGGTCCCCATAAGAACCCCCTTACATCAGGGTCCACTTTAGAACCTAAATCAGAATCATCATCCCCCTACATCAGAGTTCCAGGAGAGTCTCCTTTATATCAGGGTCCCCATTGGCAGAGGCAAACTGATCAGCTGTGGGCCAAATAAAAAAAATATCGCTGGTATGTGGGAACCATTAAAAATATATTCTAGAATAATATAAATGTATATATATATGCAATATCTCATAAAAGTGAGTACACACCTCACATTTCTGTAAATATTTTATTATATATCTTTTCATGTGACAACACTGAAGAAATGACCCTTTGCTACAATGTAAAGTAGTGAGTGTACAGCTTGTATAACTTATAGAAATGTGTTGTCCCCTCAAAATAACTCAACACACAGCCATTAATGTCTAAACCACTGGCAACAAAAGTGAGTGCACCCCTAAGGGAAAATGTCCAAATTGGGCCCAACGTGTCAGCATTTTGTGTGGCCACCATTATTTTCCAGCACTGCCTTAACTCTCCTGGGCATAGAGTTCACCAGAGCTTCACAGGTTGCCACTGGAGTTCTCTTCCACTCCTCCATTAGGACATCACAGAGCTGGTGGCTGTTAGAGACCTTGCGCTTCTCCACCTTCCATTTGAGGATGCCCAAGAAGGTTAAGGCAGTGCTGGAAAATAATGGTGGCAGCACAAAATATTGACACTTTGGGCCCAATTTGGAAATTTTAACTTAGGGGTGTACTCACTTTTGGTACCAGCAGTTTAGACATTAATGGCTGTGTGTTAAGTTATTTTGAGGGGACCTTGCTTTGTGCACTGGTGCGCAGTCATGTTGGAACCGAGAGGGGTCATCCCCAAACTTTTTGGGAGCATGAAATTGTCCAAAGTACCTTGGTATGCTAACGCCTTAAGAGTTCCGTTTACTGGAACTAAGGGGCCTAGCCCAACCCCTGAAAAACAACCCCACACCATTATCCCCCCATCCACCAAATGATTTGGACCAGTGCACAAAGCAAGGTCCATAAAGACATGGATGAGCGAGTTTGGGGTGGATGAACTTGACTGGCCTGCACTCCTGACCTCAACCCGAAAGAACACCACTGGGATGAATTAGAGTGCACACTGTGAGCCAGGCCTTGTCTCTAACATCAGTGCCTGACCTCACAAATGTGCTTCTGGTACAATGGTCAAACATTCCCATAGACACTCCTAAACCTTGTGGACAGCCTTCCCAGAAGAGCTGAAGCTGCTATAGCTGCAAAGGGTGAGCAACCTCAATATTAAACCATACGGACTAAGACTGGGATGCCATTAAAGTTCATGTATGTGTAAAGGTTGGCGTCCCACTACTTTTAGTAATATAGTGTACATACCATATATTTTTTTTTTTTTTTCATTTTTTAGACAATGGTATCCCTTTAGGCTGAGACATGACAATGCAAGTTTATGATCAAAAATGGTGTATGTAAAGAAAGATGGTTAAGGTATAGATAATTGTTTTTTATTCTGCACAAAGATAGATAAAATGTGATGTGGCGTGTTAACAGCCTGAGCTGTTTGCACGCTGTTCAATAAAATCTTCTTGTCACACAGTAGCCGTGAAATGTTGACTTCGGTGAAGGTGAAAGTGTTATTCACAGTGATCCATCATATCCCACTTTGAATTGAGAGGCTGAAGTTTCTAAAAGAAATCATTTGTTTTTTTAATCTACAAAGAAAGTTTCAGGAAGGACCTAGCAGATGAAAATTTGAAGGTAGAATTATTCAGTTACAATGTTATCTTGTGAAACAAAACAGCATCCGGCGCCAAATGTGGCTTGAGTGACAAGTAAAATCAAGTTGGCATCTGGTTATGCATAATAAGTAAACTAGCTATATTCTTGCTGTGTATCTCTGTTATCATGATTACATTGTTTTATAGCCACTGTGAAATTTGTGTTAGTCCAACTGTTTTGTAGAGATCGTCAATGTGTGATGACCTTTTCAAGTTGGACCTTTCATTGCTAATGTCTAGAAAAAACGCAGATCTATCAATATGGCAAAAGATTTGCTCTGCAGTTGGTATTGATGATAGCAGAGTAATATCATTTGCTAAATACAACTAGGATAAATGCATACAACTATAGTGGCCAGATTATAGCATTTGACAAATCATTACAATTGTTTTATTTACACAAAAGCATTTAAAAATGAATTACAATAAAAAAAAATGACTGTTTTAGATGAAAAATAGAAAAACTTTCAGAGGTTGTTGCTAGGGCATAACTACAAATTACAGGGCCTCATAGCAAACATTTTAGTGAGCCTCCAATAGCATATCTTCATGAAGCAGAACCCAGAGGTAAAAGTTCATACTCCTAAACAAAGAGAAAAGGCAAAGTCAATCATCAGTTGGTGAAAAAAATGTTTCAGTGTCAGTGTTCAGAGAAAAAAGCCCTGACATCAGTAGGAAGAAGAAGAACTGCTCACACATTGGTGTCAGTAGAAGGAAATAAATGCCCCAGCATTTGTGGTGAATAGGAGATTGATGGTTTAAAAGGATAGAAAAAAAAAGTTATTTTTTCACTGGTGCCAGTGATCAGTAGAAGGGAAAAATACCCTATAAGTGGTCAGTAGGGGAAAAAAATACCTGGCGTAGTTGGAAGGAAAGCATGCCTCAGCATCAGTAGGAGGATACATTGACTTCTCTTTAGCGATCAAAACTAGGAAAAATTGTGCCAACATTGATGGTTTATAGGAGGAAAAAATCCCTATGATATCAATGAAAGGAAACAATGCACTGGTATTAGTGGACAGAAAGAGGAAAAATATGCTAGCATTGGTGTTCAGTAGGAGAAAAAATGCCCTTGTATCAGTGGTCAATAGGAGGACAAAATTACCCTGTGCTGGTGTTTAGTAGGGGGAAAAATGTCCTGGTATCAGCAGGAAAAAAAAAAATGCCCCATTGTCAGTGGTCAGTAAAAGAAAAAATGCCCTGGTATCAGTGTCAATAGGAGTAAAAAATTACCCTGTGCTGGTGTTTAGTAGAGGGAAAAATGTCCTGGTATCAATTGTCAGCAGGAAGAAAAAATGCCCCATTGTCAGTGGTCAGTAAAAGAAAAAATGCCCTGGTATCAGTGTCAATAGGAGTAAAAAATTACCCTGTGCTGGTGGTCAGTAGGGGGAAAAATGTCCTGGTATCAATTGTCAGTAGGAGAAAAAATGCCCTGGTATCAGTGGTCAATAGGAGGACAAAATTACCCTGTGCTGGTGGTTAGTGGGGGGGGGGGGGGGATGTCCTGGTATCAATTGTCAGCAGGAAGAAAAAATGCCCCATTGTCAGTGGTCCGTAAAAGAAAAAATGTCCTGGTATCAGTGTCAATAGGAGTAAAAAGTTACCCTGTGCTGGTGTTTAGTAGAGGGGAAAATGCTGTGGTGACAATTGTCAGTAGGAAGAAAAAATGCCCATTGTCAGTGGTCAGTAGGAGGGGAAATTGTCTCAGTGTTAGTGAGATGAAAAATGCCGCAGTGTCAGTATTCAGTACAAAAACAAAAATGCCCCTGTGTCAGTGGTCAATAGGAGAAAAAATGCCCTGATATCAGTGGTCAATAGGAGGAAAAAATTACCCTGTGCTGGTGGTCAGTAGGGGGAAAATGTCCTGGTGTCAATTGTCAGTAGGAAGAAAAGATTATTGTACAGGAATCGCACAGGAATGTAAATAGGGGTCCTGTGAGATTCAGGTGTGAACCGACCCTCATTGTTAGTGGGAGTAAAAAAATGCACCAGTATTAGTGGTCAGTAATAGGAAATAACATGCTCATGTACTGTAGATGACAAGTGGAAGATGTCTATGCTCAGTGTTAGAAAGGATGGTCAAGTGACAGTGGTCAGAAGAAGAAAGAAATGCTCAAATATGGTGGGCAAGTGGAATAAAAATATTAAAGTTTAAAGTACTGTTTAATTTACTTTGCGCCTTCTATTTCTGTATGTGGATGATGGCATTGTAATTATTTTAATAAAATAAAATCTAAGTACCTTTTTCCTAATCGATATACAGCTGTCACAGGATCCAGCTCTTTCCCAGCCTGTCTGCAGGGAAACAAAAGCAGGAGGAGCTTCTAGTCCTCTGCTGCTGGTCCCATGTTCAAAATAAAAAAAACAGCCCTTGGAATACAGAGTAAAAATAAATAATTAATATCAATAAACTGATTTAAATTGTCATACAAATATATATTTGAAATAAAATCTGTATTATTTTTGTCAATAACAGGGTGTGGGCAGATGTTTTCCAGTCACAGGCTGTGTCATGCCCCTCCAACCTGTGTCTTAGAATAAGAGGGAGGTAAAGCCACGATTAATCTATATGTAATATCCCCCCCCCCCTCCTGTGTTTAGATGGTTAGTGGGCATGGAGGAGGAGGGAGGGGGTGGACTGGCATTTTACCACTGTACTACGCCTAGATGTGTGACTCTGCAGTCACATAGACTGCTTAGATGTGATTGGGAGGAAATGCTCACCATAGAAACTAACTGAAAACTGAGCATATGCCAAGTTGCCACTACAGCTCAAAATCCCTAGCTGAATTGGGGACATGAACAGAAGGTGGCGATAGAGAGCAGCAGGATAAACCAGGTTTTTTCCAGAATACAGAAAACGGATCTCATGGTGACAGAGAGTATGAACAGCATGTAATACAGCTTTTTTGTTGTTTTTTTCTAAGTGACACTTAGGGTTCTGGGGGGCTGTGGGTGCACTGTAGGGGCCTCTGCAGGGAATCTTGGATTCTGCAGGTGGCTGGGGGTAATGTTGGGGCTGTAGTGGACAAGGGAGGGATGAGGGATCTGTAGCAGGCTAGGGAGCATTAAAGGGGGAGGGGGTTTGCAGCGGGTTAAAGGGCATTGTGGCTGCTTAATCGTTGGGGGGATAAGCAACAGACTAGGAAGCACTTTGAAGGTGAATGGGGGCTTTGCAGTAGGATAGGGGTAAGGTGTTATGCAGGTGTTACACAGAAAACTAGAAATGCACTTTGGGAAGCTAAGGGGATCAACAAGGGGGCATAATGGTGAGTTGGGTCCTCTTTCAAGGAATTGTGGGGAGAAAGGGCTCTGGGGGGGGGGGGCTGGGGAACATTGTTAAGGGCTTTGGGCACAGTGCTGTTGGGGAGTGTAGAAAAAATGGAGTGTGCACTGCATTATTGGGGGCTGGGGGGGGGCACATGAAGGATGCAATGTGTAACAGAGGTTGCTTCTGCCACTACTTGCTGTTGAAATCTCTGCCCATCAATGCAGCCTCACCTGTGCCCATCAATGCAGCCTCATCTGTGTCCATCAACGCCCCCTCTCCAGTGCCCATCAATGCAGCCTCACCTGTGCCCATCAGTGAAACCTCACCTGTGCCCATCAATGCAGCCTGATCAGTGCTTTTAACCTCTGCCTCACCTGTGCCCATTAATGCCGCCTTACCTGTGCCCATAGATGCAGCCTAACGTGTGCCTCTAAATGCAGCCTCACCTGTGCCCATCAATGCAGTCTCACCTGTGCCCATCAATGCAGCCTCACCTGTGCCTGCAGGGCCGGATTAAGAGCATCATGGGCTTGGTGCTGAGGATTTTGAAGGGCCTTAAGGGACGTGCCTTGGCATGCACCCAGAGGAGGAAGGGTGCAGCCATGCATGCCTAATTCCACATGGGATGCTGTCTCTGAAGCCCATAAACACATCCATGCATCGGCAACTGTCCCTCCTTCGTGCTGTGTGGGGAGGTTCTGAGGGAGCTGCCTGGGGAAGCGAGCATAGAAGCCAGACTTCTGTGTTTACAAGTGACAGAAGAGCAGTAACAGTGAATATGGCCAACCCGGGGCCTATATAAAGGTAGGGGCCTGGAGCTGCAGCTCCAATAGCCCCTACGTTAATCTGGCCCTGTGTGCCTGTCAATGCAGCCTGACCAGTGCAGATGAAGAGAGAGGAGAGGAAGAGGCAAGCTGGCCGGATAATCACAGCGCGGGGATTGCCCCCCTGTAAGAGCTTTCATTTGAATTTTCGGGCATTCACCATCACACAAAGTCCCGCCTCTTGGATCGGCTCCTTTGACAGACGTCACACGTACTGGCATTGGACCGGTTTTCTGTCTGACAAAGGAGTCGGGCCAGGAGGCGGTGCTGTGTGTGATGGCCAGCGCCCGGAAATTCAAATGAAAGCTGTTAAAGCAGGGCAATCCCTGCTCTGTGATTATCCAACTTCTTTGCCTCTCCTCTCTCTTCCCCTGAGCGATCACTGGGAGAATGGCTCCTGAGGCAGCCCCACACTCGCCCTTAATCATTTTCAACTTGCAAAATGCAAGCAGGCGAATGGAAAATTTGAAGGCTGTAGCATGGATACTTGGATACTGGGCAGCAACTGAAAATGCTTTACATACAGAAATAATATATCAGATGTGAATGAATATTGGTGAATATAATTCACTGGTTATTTATATGAGGACTTCAGCAGTATTAGCTCACTAATAGCTTTCATAGGAGAGTCCTAAGGTATATGTAACCCAAGGCAAAAAAACTCCTGTTTTTTTTTTTTTATTCTTGCCTCCAGTTTTCAAAGTGCATGTAGCACTCTGTACAGTTTTCCTAATCGGTCTTGCTCCTGAGATAGTGTCATCAGTAGCACACCCATCCCTCCACCACTGTTCAACAAAGCGACTTTAAAGGTGATGAATATCTAATGAGTTATGATTGATAGTGCTTGTATTGACATTAGACTTAGCCCAGGACAAGCACTGGCACTATGCATGCAGGAGGAGGGGGCATCAACCACCTTCCAGAGTAATAAAAATTCCATCAAAGACAAGGAAACTCACAGCTGAGCTGTGTCTGAGTTCCTATACTCGCCTAGTTCCCCTGTTCTATCCACTTTCTGTCTCTTGAAGGGCTTTATTGATTAGTAGGAAGGAGGTGAATGTTCTGCACAGCGTTGTGCATTTGCAAATTTTGGGCTGCTGCCTGCGCCATAGGAACAAATGCCAATCTACAGCTGGGCCACCTTCCCCCTATGTAAAAGCATGGCCTAAAAATAGATGAGCTGGACAAAAGATTGCTTGAAGTGATCCTTTTACCCTTGCACAAGTTTTTTAAAGTGGGCCTAGCATGTTAAGTGGCCGTAATATAATAATGCTGCAATAATTCTTGCAAAAATATAAATGCACCTAGTTTTGCAGCTAGCAATCATTGTGCAAACTGCACTATTCTCTACTAACAATAAAAAATAAATATTTTTTACTGCATCCACTACCCTCAATGGATAAAAGAGGAAATGCAATTTGTTGCAGTCATTGCCTTGCAGTTTGCAGCCTATTAAATATGTCCCACTATATCATAAACAAAACCATTCATGTTTTTAACAGGGTGGTTAGCTTGTGTCCTGCATGACATTAATGATACCGTTGAATGAAAACCAAGGTTTATCTTGAAAAAGTGCCTAGCTAAGGGATTTTTTTTTTATTGAGATAACACCAATTTTCCTCTCTATCTATGTTTCCGACATGGAAATAACATAACAGATGTATGCCGCAATGAACGAAGACTATGCACATGAATTTAAATCACTTCAATCTTTCTTTGTTATGATGCAATTGTGAATTATGGCCTTTTTGTATTTGTAATTAGACTGTGGAACAGATGTGAAGGCCTAGTTGAAAGGGATATTAGAAATGCAATAACCTCTGTTGCTTTGTGATAGTTGACTGTAACAGTAGCTTTGTTCTCTCAATCAAAGTTACTGCTTCATTGATGTTCCAGAGAATTAAATGGAGTCTGAGCCAGTACTTACTGAAAATTCTATAACGTATGTACAGAGGAAATAGAGGTCATTTCTGAATGCGATACTTAAAGAAGATCTGGTTTTAGGACACAAGCTTGCAAAGTATTCACACTGTGTGCAATTAACTCACAGCATGTACATTTAGTAGAGTTCTACAATACTCAACTCACACCATATTCTCAGACCATGAAATGTTAGGTGATGACACCATGTAATGTTTTGTGGGAAAGCACAGAATGTTCCACAATAGATTCCTTTAGGTTGGTCAGGAGTCTAGCATAAATATAAAAAAACAGTGATTCATGAATTCAAGACAAAGAGCACATATTAGAAACAGGTTCTAACAGCAGCACACGGAATAGTAAACTATTATAGACCATGTGACAGAGCTGCCGAAGCCATATGACATATGACCTGCCACGGTGCTCATAGCCAAATATAATGATGGCGATAAGGCCTAAATTATAACTAAAGGCAACATGTTTTTTTTTTTTCATTTTGGATAGAGTAAGGGAGAGTTATAACCTCTATTCGTTTTTTTGCCATCTGTGAGTAGGCAGGTGCAGTCTACTTTTTCCACTGCAGGCGGCGATTTTCCACAGCGCCTCTACAGTTGGAGTGTAAGTCAAGAGCAACATGGTCCCTCTATGGTTTTCTTGGTCACTGGGGAAGCTATCCTATTGGATGCTGCCACCCCATGTGACTCTAGCAGCCATCTTGGGTCAGGTTAAGTCTTTTTAAGGCCCTGGCTCCCAGGTTTGGTGCGCATTTTGCGAGTTGGTAGAGTAGGGACAAGTACCCCAACTGGTAGGGACAGAACTAGCAGCAGGGAAAGATTCCTGATGATGAGAGAAAGCATAGAGCTTGCAACTTCTATAGACATCTTCCTACTTGGGCACAAGAAGGTCAGGCCATGTTCTGCCCCTCTCAACAGTCGCTGTCAGTTTGACTGAATCCTGCAGTCTACATGTTGGAACTGTGAGTGGTATTTTTGAACTCTCTCTGCGTTATACAAGTTTTTTTCATCACAATGAAACTGAGTGTTTAATTGCCATCACACCATACTGCATCCCATCTACATAATTTCCACTGGGGATATTTCGCTTCACTTCCTGTCCCATATCCAAACAGGAATTCAGAAGAATTCCCTTGAAAGTGCAGGAATCCCTGGTTGTCACTAAGGACACCATAACTAGTGTCACCATTGGAAGATTTCCCCTCTATTCCTGTTCTGATGACAACCCAGAATTTTGGATTCTTTTTCACTTTCACTATTGGTGATAACAGTAAGCAAGACAAATAGAGAGGATACATTTTCCTAATGGGGGCACAAACAGCTACTGTATTAAAACCTGACAGGTGTATTTATCCCCCTTTACTCTATCTAAAACTATAACAAAGGTTTTGTTCCTTGTTATACTTTAACAGGTTCAGTAGTATTATTATACTTTAAAAATGTCGATAATAAATTAGGGTGCATGCCTTTGAATAAAAACTTTACTTTCAAATAAACTGCAGGAACATAGAAAGTAAACATTGAAAATGAAAAAGTAGTATATTTTGATAAAAATACATATATTTGTCTAGACTAGACCACTGGTTTGAATATATAAAAAATTACAGTTCAACTCAGTCATGACCCCTGACATTACCAAGGGACCACCCAGAGTGTTCAGTATCTTTATAATACTATAGAGGACCGTCAGAAAATACTGACATGCTGGGGGAAATGATGGTCAGAGATTGTGAATACACTACAGGTTTGGTTAGAGATTGGAGACATCCCGCAGAAGACAATGATAAACTGACGCCATGTTACATGAAGTTAGTAAAAATAACTTTTATTAACTCTTTCCAAATTATTGCCTCTATTCCCACTGCTGGAGTCCAAAGGGCACACAATTAATACCAAAAGTTTCATGTGATCGTAAGGACTATCTTTTTTGCACCTTGTACATAGATAGCAGGATGACGAGTTATCTTCACATATCACTTATTTTGATTACAGATTTTTCTGATTCCTTTTATTGCCTCTCACCATGTGAATTGTTTAAAGCTTCGCCTTTATTCTAAACATTTATCAGAGCCAGAAATGTAAACTTTAGAATACTAAAATACTTTAGAATAATCAAAATGATACTAAATGATATCCTTTTTTTCTAAAAAGAATTCATACACATCCGACGACCCTTTGATGTGTTTGCTACCCAAGCATTTCAAATTCCTGATATGTGCCTGTTGTACCATGCATTTGTATGAAAAGTATCCTGTTCTCTGTTTTTGCTTCCTTTGTGTGAAATCTCTGGTGTTCCCGACAGTCCCTCTGCTTTCCTGTTAAACACTGACCACACTAGGCAGGAGAGATCACCATGGTCAGTTCTCTAGCTATGCTGGGAACTCAGTGTGTTCTCCTCCAAAGATCAGACTTGTCCTGACATGCCCCCCCCCTGAACAGCCTTTCACTGGGAAGATCAGTGTGCTGTTGCTTCTCCTTCCCCAGCTCTCATGCAGCTAAGAACAGAGGGAATGTGATCACCTATAAAAAAGAGAAAAAAGGTATTATAATATTTTTATATATATATACATATACTGTATATATATATATATATATATATATATATATATATATATATATATATATATATACAGTATATATCTATATTCAAATGTTTGCCTTTCATTTTAATTATAAACTGAATAGGTTGTTTTACAAGGTGATTGTTTCCAATCACTTTAATACTTTTGTGTTGTTGTTATCCCTGATAAGGGCCCTGGTTGCTCTAAAGCTCGATTCTCTCTGGTGATGTGGATTTTTCACAATGGCAATTAGGAGAGTCCATGACAGGTGTTCTACTAGGGTCCAGAAGACTTTAAAAAATGGTGTGATACTGTCACAACCTGAAGGGTGGCAGCAAGACCGATCTATGGGCCCAGATAAAGGGGTCAATCACCAGACTCCACCTCTAGAAGAAGGGTTGCAGACGTTCACATGAAGGCAGACTCTGGTAAGTGAAAGGGTGTCTTAGACGTTTCCTTTTTTTAAATTGTGAATGAGTAATAGGGGGTAGGTCTGGAGGCATTTTTTTTTGGGGGGGGGGTACCCCAGAGATGGGCTTTAAGTGCTATTGGCTACCTAATTATTTATTTTACCCCCAAAATCATGGAGTCCAGAAAACCTTGGTAAATCACTTTCCATCGAACACATTGATTTTCTATGCTTTTTAACTGTAACATGGAGCGTAGCTAATAACTGTTCTGGAACTTCTTTGTTTGTTGCTGCTGTATTATCCTTTTTCAGTGTGGACAGGGTTAAACTGAATATTCATTATTGCAGAAGTGCAGCAGTCATCTTTAAGGAGGCAGGGAAAAAGATGTACACCGCTCAGGCAGTTGGAGCTTCACAGCCAGCTATGGGTGCAGGACCTCGGATCGCCACCGCAAACAGGATACAAGAGAAATGGCCGCACACCAAACGATGGCTCGCGATGAAAGGCTTTATTTAACAAGGATGCAAGGTACAGCAAAATGGATGGTAGACATGTTTCACACGACTCACAGCGTCCTTGTTCACTACCAACAAGCACACTGTGAGTCGTGTAAAACATGTCTACCATCCATTTAAATAAAGCTTTTCACCGTGAGCCATCGTTTGGAGAGCGGCCATTTCTCCTGTATCTTTAAGGAGGCCACTTTGCTATGGTCATCTATGGAGTGTCTGCAGTGTCAGTGCAAGGGACAGCCAGCTTGGTTGGATCTGGGTTTATCCTGAAAGGACAGTGACTGGGTGTTGCAAAAAAAGCAAGGAGAGCAGGGTCTGAAGGCTGCTGAGAGGAAGATATAGGACAGTCTTGAAGCAGATGGGATGAGAAAAAGAGACTGGAGTGTTGGTTGAACAGGGAAACTGGACTGCTGGCTGAACAAAAGCCTGCCATGGCTGACCACAATCAGATGAGACCTCAGGGAGACTGCTTCTCCGGGGGTAGTGTTACACAACAATTTACATTTCGTGTGGATTCTAAGCATTAAGGAAAAACATGCCCCAGTATTTTTACATGCCCCAGTTCTCCCAAACACTGATTTTTTTTTTCACCGCCATCGGCTCCAGGTCTATACAGCCACTTCCCCAAACTTCGGAGTAATTGAAGCGTACTCCCTGACTGCTTCACATGACTGGCTTGCCACTGGGGCTATGTGTTCCTGTGGATGCAGGGAGACTCGGCCACATTGCCAGCCAAGAGTACCTACACACAGGAGGCACAACTGGGCCCTATAAGATAAAGGAGCCACCCTGAAACCAGGAGCTGGGATAGGTGCTGAGGGGTCCAGTCAAATAAAGAGCAAATGACAAGCTGAATACCTCGAGAAGCAGCATACGGTCTCTATCTCAGCATTATAAATTCCTTTAAAAACGAAGCCTTTAATATCACTTTAATGTGTGAAAAACTAAACATCTCAGTGTTAACCACTTGAATCTCTGGGCCTTGTTCTTTCCAATATCCCCTTAAGTCCCAAAGATTTTGAGATATCTCCATCCTACACCACATATAATTTAGTGTTTGTAATCTTTTCAGTAACAGATAGGACTTTAATTTGACTGCAGATTTTAATGTTCGAGGTTTTTATTAGAAAGAAAATAGTAAAAAATTGGAATGTGTTTTACTTTAATTATTCCCAATGCAACTTTAACCTAATTTGCACACGCACAGATAATAACCCCAAGATATAACTGCCAAAGTCTGCTGATTAGCAGGATATCACATAAGTGTGATTTGTTTTATGTAACATAGCGGAATGGTAAAGCTTGAAGTGAACATTTGCATTTCACTTTAGGAGAGCCGTCTTCCACTTCACATAGTATATAACTTCACATTGCGACTCACACAACCTGTGTATTTTGTTAGCATAACACTGAGAAGAAGTCAGGTTGGCTTCAACACAAATTAGCAGTAGTTAAAATTTCACATGACATTGTGTTCACTTATGTGAGCACTTGACCTGGATGTCCTCCAGGTCATTCAACGTAATTTTCAGAACCTGGGGATTATCCCAGGGAGGAAATTTTTATTTATTTAATTATGTAATTTGCCCCCCTTCATGACCAGACCATTTTTTGCATTGAGCTACTTTAACTGACAATTGTGTGGCCATGCAATGCTGTACCCAATTAAAATATATGCCCTTTTTTCTCACAAATAGAGCTTTCTTTTGGTGGTATTTGATCCCTCTGCATTTTTTACTACAAAAAAAAAAAAAATATATTTTTTTTACTGTCTGCTATAAAATATATTGAATACATTTTTTTTTTTTGAAAATCGAATTTCTTCATCAATTTAGGCCAATATGTCTTCGGCTACATATTTTTGGTAAAAAAAAATCCCAATAAGCGTATATTGATTGGTTTGCGCATTTGTTAAAGCGTCTACAAACTATGGAATATTTATATATGTGTATATATCAGTGGCGGCTGGTGAAGTTTTAAGATGGGGGGGCGCAAGACCCCGCCCTTCTATTTTGGCCCCTCCCATTTCTCAGAAGCCACACCCCTTATAGACCCCACCCATTTTGTCCCCTGTATTTTGCTTGCGTGAACCAATTCTCCCAATATATCACATATTAAGGGCTCCATCAGTACTAGTATATCCCATAATAGGGAGCAGGGGCCCTATTATGGGATACACTGACAGAGTGGCACAAACCCCACAGTACAGGCCCCTTGTACAAACCCCACAGTACAGACTCCCTAGCACAAACCCCACAGTACAGGCCCCTTGTACAAACCCCACAGTACAGACTCCCTAGCACAAACCCCACAGTACAGACTCCCTAGCACAAACCCCACAGTACAGGCCCCTTGTACAAACCCCACAGTACAGACTCCCTAGCACAAACCCCACAGTACAGGCCCCTTGTACAAACCCCACAGTACAGACTCCCTAGCACAAACCCCACAGTACAGGCCCCTTGTACAAACCCCACAGTACAGACCCCCTAGCACAGACCACACAGTACATGCCCCCTTTCAATGTAGTGACCAGCGTACATGCCCCCTTTCAATGTAGTGACCAGTATACAGGCCCCCTTTCAATGTAGTGACCAGTATACAGGCCCCCTTTCAATGTAGTGACCAGCATACATGCCCCCTTTCAATGTAGTGACCAGCATACATGCCCCCTTTCAATGTAGTGACCAGCGTACATGCCCCCTTTCAATGTAGTGACCAGCATACATGCCCCCTTTCAATGTAGTGACCAGCATACATGCCCCCTTTCAATGTAGTGACCAGCATACATGCCCCCTCTCAATGTAGTGACCAGCATACATGCCCCTTTCAATGTAGTGACCAGCATACATGCCCCTTTCAATGTAGTGACCAGCATACATGCCCCCTTTCAATGTAGTGACCAGCGTACATGCCCCCTTTCAATGTAGTGACCAGCGTACATGCCCCCTTTCAATGTAGTGACCAGCATACATGCCCCCTTTCAATGTAGTGACCAGCGTACATGCCCCCTTTCAATGTAGTGACCAGCGTACATTCCCCCTTTCAATGCAGTGACCAGCGTACATTCCCCCTTTCAATGCAGTGACCAGTATACATGCCCCCTTTCAATGTAGTGACCAGCGTACATGCCCCCTTTCAATGTAGTGACCAGTGTACAGGCCCCCTTTCAATGCAGTGACCAGCGTACATGTCCCCTTTCAATGTAGTGACCAGCGTACATTCCCCCTTTCAATGCAGTGACCAGCGTACATGCCCCCTTTCAATGTAGTGACCAGCGTACATTCCCCCTTTCAATGCAGTGACCAGCGTACATGCCCCCTGCAGAGGTATGGCAGTGGGAGAGATGGGATCAGGCAGAGGGATGGTGGTGGGAGAGATGGGATCAGGCAGAGGGATGGAGGTGAGAGAGATGGGATCAGGCAGAGGGATGGTGGTGGGAGAGATGGGATCAGGCAAAGGGATGGCGGTGGGAGGGATGAGGGCATGAGGCAGAGAGGGATGGCAGTGGGAGGGATGGTCATGGGATGAGGCAGAGCAGAGGGGGACGGCGGTGGAAAGGCTGGATGGATGGATGGTCATGGGATGAGGCAGAGCAGAGGGGGATGGCAGTGGAAAGGCTGGATGGATGGATGGTCATGGGATAAGGCAGAGCAGAGGGGGATGGCGGTGGAAAGGCTGGATGGATGGATGGTCATGGGATGAGGCAGAGCAGAGGGGGATGGCGGTGGAAAGGCTGGATGGTTGGATGATCATGGGATGAGGCAGAGCAGAGGGGGATGGCGGTGGGAAAGGCTGGATGGATGGATGGTCATGGGATGAGGCAGAGCAGAGGGGGACGGCGGTGGAAAGGCTGGATGGATGGATGGTCATGGGATGAGGCAGAGCAGAGGGGGACGGCGGTGGAAAGGCTGGATGGATGGATGGTCATGGGATGAGGCAGAGCAGAGGGGGATGGCGGTGGAAAGGCTGGATGGATGGATGGTCATGGGATGAGGCAGAGCAGAGGGGGACGGCGGTGGAAAGGCTGGATGGATGGATGGATGGATGGATGGATGGATGGATGGTCATGGGATGAGGCAGAGCAGAGGGGGATGGCGGTGGAAAGGCTGGATGGATGGATGGTCATGGGATGAGGCAGAGCAGAGGGGGACGGCGGTGGAAAGGCTGGATGGATGGATGGATGGATGGTCATGGGATGAGGCAGAGCAGAGGGGGATGGCGGTGGAAAGGCTGGATGGATGGATGGTCATGGGATGAGGCAGAGCAGAGGGGGATGGCGGTGGAAAGGCTGGATGGATGGATGGATGGTCATGGGATGAGGCAGAGCAGAGGGGGATGGCGGTGGAAAGGCTGGATGGATGGATGGATGGTCATGGGATGAGGCAGAGCAGAGGGGGACGGCGGTGGAAAGGCTGGATGGATGGATGGATGGATGGTCATGGGATGAGGCAGAGCAGAGGGGGATGGCGGTGGAAAGGCTGGATGGATGGATGGTCATGGGATGAGGCAGAGCAGAGGGGGATGGCGGTGGAAAGGCTGGATGGATGGATGGTCATGGGATGAGGCAGAGCAGAGGGGGATGGCGGTGGAAAGGCTGGATGGATGGATGGATGGTCATGGGATGAGGCAGAGCAGAGGGGGATGGCGGTGGAAAGGCTGGATGGATGGATGGATGGTCATGGGATGAGGCAGAGCAGAGGGGGATGGCGGTGGAAAGGCTGGATGGATGGTCATGGGATGAGGCAGAGCAGAGGGGGATGGCGGTGGAAAGGCTGGATGGAT
The DNA here is from genome assembly GCF_965119305.1 of Pelophylax lessonae. Taxonomy (NCBI): domain Eukaryota; kingdom Metazoa; phylum Chordata; class Amphibia; order Anura; family Ranidae; genus Pelophylax; species Pelophylax lessonae. The sequence goes on from NC_138769.1 coordinate 448,933,467, forward strand.
GGATGGATGGATGGATGGTCATGGGATGAGGCAGAGCAGAGGGGGACGGCGGTGGAAAGGCTGGATGGATGGATGGTCATGGGATGAGGCAGAGCAGAGGGGGACGGCGGTGGAAAGGCTGGATGGATGGATGGATGGATGGTCATGGGATGAGGCAGAGCAGAGGGGGGTGGCGGTGGAAAGGCTGGATGGATGGATGGTCATGGGATGAGGCAGAGCAGAGGGGGATGGCGGTGGAAAGGCTGGATGGATGGATGGATGGTCATGGGATGAGGCAGAGCAGAGGGGGATGGCGGTGGAAAAGCTGGATGGGTGGTCATGGAGGACTGACAGGACAGGAGGACCACGAGGACTCACCGGTGGTGATGTCTTCTTCCAGCAGATGACCTCCGGTGGTCTGGTCTCCTCTCCGGTGCCGCCGTCACTCCCGTCCGGTGTCCACCCGACTCCATCGCCCGCGGTCCGATCCACTGCTGCGAGTGACGTCAGCGGGGTCAGCGTTGGATGTCCTGGATGCTGTGATTGGTCCAGGCTGGAGGCTGGACCAATCACAGCCAGGAATCCACAAAGTGGGGGTTTCCAAGGAATCTGCCTTGCGCCCAGGTTACGCCCCCCACGCCCCCCAGAAGGCAGCCAATCGGCGCCTCTTCTGGGTGGTAACCCCACCCCCCCACCCCCTCCACATCGGCTGGCGGCGGCGGCGAACGCAATTTTTTTTTTTTTTCAAACTTTATTGCTCGTTTTGCAATCTTTTTTTTTTTTGTTATCTTTTTTTTTTTTCTTCCTTTTTTCAGGGGGGGCGGCGCCCTGGCGCCCCCTATGCACCGGCCGCCACTGGTATATATATATATATATATATATATATATATATTTATTTTTTACTGGCGGCAAACAGCGAGTTATAGTGGGACTGTGATATTGCGGTGGACATTCTGACACTAACTGACACTTTTGACACGTTTTGGGGACCAGTGACACTAATACAGTGATCAGTGCTAAAAATATGCACTGTCATCTGTCACTGTACTAATAACACTGGCTGAGAAGAGGTTAAACATTGGGGGCGATCAAAGGGTTAACTGTGTGCCTAGCCAGTGTTTATGTGTACTGTTTGAGGTGCTTTTACTAGGGGAAGAGATGGAATTTATTACCTGTTTTTCAGGGACACAAATTCCATCCTTTCCTTCCTGTCAGGATGGCGATCTGTCTTGTTTACATTGGCAGATCGCAGTTCTGCGTCTTTTCCTCAGGATAAGTGGGTACTGGTGGACATCGAGTCTGCGGTACCCACTGATCGGCTCTCGCTGTGTGCAATCACATGCTCACCCCTACCTGAAAGTGTCAGGTTTAACATATAAATACACGATCCAGCGCACAGCTACTGCCCTGTATAGGGCGGACCTGAACTGGTTAATATCTATATATTTTAAGATGGTGTGAGGATTGGTAAATTAAATAGAGGTATATCTCCCTAAGAATATTCTGCTTTTACAATATGTATTTTGTGTGTGTACTGTATGTGCCAGTTTTAAAAGAGTTTTTTTAAGCTAGTCTTAGGGTGCCGAATGGATGGGTGTTGAATTCAACCACAATCAATTTCATAGGAATTTATTCCTAAACATTTGGGTCAAAATCATGTTCAACTTCAATTCAAATTTCATTGGTAGTACCCAAAGAATGAAATATATATACTATGTAGGTATATACCCTCGCGCCTCTGGAGAGATTCTAATTAAATTATTATACCAATAAATTAATAAATAAATATAATAAATAATTATTGGGTGTCAAGTGATAAAGATTGTGTTATTAAGCAGCTGCTGTAGTTTTAAAAGTATATAAAGATAATTAGCCCCTAAGGGGTTAATATAGCGCTTGCTTTTAAGCACTCAAAGGTGAACAATTCTTTGTTCACACACCTGAATGGTGAACAATTAGTGAGGGAATATTGCTATTCCCTAAAGGTGATAGCAGGTGAGGTAATGTGCACAGTGCTAAATAAATAAATAATCAAAATATTTTGATATATAAATATACAATTGAAGTGATGACAGAATAAAAATAGAATAAAGTGCACACTATAAATATATATATAAAAATATATTGGATGCAAAGGTGATCAAAATATGTGCAATAATATTCAAGTCCCAAAGTATAATTCCTTAGTGATCTTGTGCAGAAAAGTGTCCTAATGGGGTTTCTCCAGTGTTCAAATTGCTGACAAAAACGGCATAACTTCTATCATAAGGGGTGCAAACTCACCGGATTTGGTGGGTCTTGAGTGCCATATAGCAACAAGACCTTCCGAGCTTGTGGCTTCACAAAGCCTATGGTGACTGCTGGTCTCTGTGGTTCACTGTAGTCCTCAACTCCTGTATTGGGAACCGTTCCCCCAGATCCAATCCGAGAGGGGACAAGAAAAAGTGCTCCAATAGTGCAGTACCGTTTAAAAGGGTAATAATGCCAAAATTGCAGAGTAAAAACAAGTAAAAACAAAGCACGACCGCTCTAGGTAACTGCCTGGGAATGGAGAACGTCATCACGCTCTGACGAAACGCGCGTCAGGTGGAACGCACGCCGCACGCTTCCGGGTAGCCTGGTGGGACGCAAACTGGCAGTCGCCGTTCTCCATTCCCAGGCAGTTACCTAGAACGATCGTGCTTTGTTTTTACTTGTTTTTACTCTGCAATTTTGGCATTGTTACAATAAAATTACCCTTTTAAACGGTACTGCACTATTGGAGCACTTTTTCTTGAGCCTTAAGGCCAGAAATAATCTGATCTTAGGTGCCAGGTGAGTCAGTTTGTCTGAATTGATTTGTCCCACAGTGACACAAGGGTGTGTTGTAGGGGTCTGGAGTAAACTAAGCAAATTGAGCTGCCTCGAAGGTAGCTACCATTAGGGATGATCGAACGGTTCGGGTCGACCATCGGTTCGACCCGAACATTTTGCTGAAAAAGTTCGGAATTCGGCAACTAGAACCGACCAAAATGCAATGGGACAGGAAATGGGCTTTAAAAGCCCGTGATTGGACCAGAACCATCAGTAAAAGCCAATTGAGGGGGCAGGAGAAAGCTAGGAATGTGATTGGGGTCCAGAGGCCAATCATTAGTGAATACACTCCCCAGTATATAAGATAGCCCCCACCAAATTCCTAGCATTGTAATACAGGGACGTGGAAGAGAGTGCAAGCAGTTCTGCTACTTCTGCTTCAAAGTGTCATTTAGCAATTATTAGTGTGAGGAAAGGGATATCTAGTGTAGTTAGGGTACTATTTTCCACTATAGTTAGATTTAATAATCTAGTTTCTGTAGGGAAAGTGTTAAGTGTAAGGGGAGCGTAGTATAGTGTAGGGTTAACTGACTCTGACTGCTATGGCAGGGTGACAAAACCCTTCCATGTCAGGGTGACCGCTATAGAGAAAAGATTGTTTCTCTTAGGACACTTATAGAACAGGGATATGGCTTCGCCCCTGTCACCCTGCTTTTTGCTGCAGGCGTTTATAGGGCTTTTTTGAGGACATGTTTGGAGTCAGGCATGACATCTGAACTTCTGTGTAGGGGTATATATACACACACACACACACACATGTATGTATATATATATACACATACACATATATAGGTGAGAAAGTAGCAGAAACCTATGCTTGCGCTAATGAAATAATTAACATCCATATTCCTTCTCTGCTATAACACCTATATGTGTGTATGTGTATAAATACATATAAGCGTGTGTGTATATATACCCCTATACAGAAGTTCAGATGTTTTGACTGCCTCCAAAGACCCCAAAAAAATGCCCAAAAAAAAGCCTGCTGCAAAAACACACCTGGGCGTTTTTGTAGCTGGCGTTTTTTTGGGCATTTTTTGGGCGTCTTTGGAGGCAGGCAAAACATCTGAACTTCTGTATAGGGGTATATATACACACACACTTCTATGTATTTATACACATACACACATATAGGTGTTATAGCAGAGAAGCCATATTGTAACGCCGAGTGCTCCGGGTCCCTTGGCTTCCCCGGAGCACTCGAGGCGTCCCGCAGGCTGCAGCGCTCCGGTCATCATCCCCGACCGTGAGCGCTGTTCCCCCGCAGCTGAGTTACCTAACCGCCGTGTCCCGCTATCTCTGCCTCCCGGCGCACGCCGGGTTCCGTCCTCCTCCCAGCACGCGCGGCCCCGCTCCCTAGGGCGCGCGCGCGCCGCTGCACTGAAATTTAAAGGGCCAGTGCACCACTAATTGGTGCCTGGTCCAATCAGTCCAAACCCTATAAAAACCCACTTCCCCTTCCTGTCCTTGCCGGGTCTTGTTGCCTTTTGTGCCTTGAGAAAGCTTTTGGTGTATCGGTCCCTGCCTGTGTATCTGACCTTCTGATGTTGCCCCTGACTATGAACCTTGCCGCCTGCCTTGACCTTTTGCTCCGTCTTACCTTGCTTTTGCCTTGTCCTTCTGTACCGCGCCTGAATCAGCTGTCTTTGAGGTTGAGCCGTTACTGGAGGATACGACCTGGTTGCTACCGCCGCAGCAAGTCCATCCCGCCTTGCGGCGGGCTCTGTTGAAAACCGGTAGTAACTTAGAACCGGTCCCCTGGTACGGTCCACGCCAATCCCTCACTGACACAGAGGATCCACCTCCAGTGCCGTCACCTGCCGCCAGTCCGGACCCTGACAGTAGATCCGACCATGGATCCCGCTGATGTGCCCCTGCCTAGTCTCGCTGACATCTCTACCGTGGTTGCCCAGCAGTCCCAACAGATTGCTCAGCAAGGTCAACAGTTGGCACAGCTGACCGCCATGCTGCAACAGCTTCTTCCCGCACAGCAGCAGCCGCCTGCTTCTGCTTCTGCTTCCGCTCCACCTCCGCAGCCGGTGGCCGCCACCTCCGCTAGAATCCGTTTGTCTCTCCCGGACAAGTTTGATGGGGATTCTAAGATGTGCCGGGGATTCTTGTCCCAATGTTCCCTGCACCTGGAGATGTTGGCCGACCAGTTTCCTACGGAACGTTCTAAGGTGGCTTTCATGGTCAGCTTATTGTCTGGGAAGGCCTTGGCCTGGGCCACGCCGCTCTGGGACCGTAACGATCCTGCCACTGCCTCCGTCCAGTCCTTCGTTTCTGAAGTCCGCAGTGTCTTCGAGGAACCTGCCCGTGCCTCGTCAGCAGAAACGGCCTTGCTAAACCTCGTCCAAGGAGACGCTACTGTAGGCGAATATGCTATACAGTTTCGCACTCTGGCCTCTGAACTGGCCTGGGACAACGACGCCCTCTGCGCAACTTTTAAAAAAGGTTTATTCAGCCATATCAAGGATGCTCTAGCCGCACGAGAGATACCTGATTCTCTGACGGAACTCATCCAGTTGGCTACTCGCATAGATATGCGCTTCATTGAAAGACGCCAGGAACTTCGCCAAGAAAAGAATCTTGTTCGCAACAGGCGTTATCCACGCCTGGCACCTCTCTTCCAGCAACCATTGCAGCTGGTTGCTGCACCTTCCGCCGAGGAGGCCATGCAAGTGGATCGGGCTCGCCTGACCCAGCAAGAAAGGTCTCGCCGGAGGAATGAGAATTTATGCTTATACTGTGGGAGTTCCGAACACTTCTTAAAGGACTGTCCAGTTCGCCCACAGCGTCAGGGAAACGCTCGCACCTAGTGAACGTGGGAGAGGCATCGCTGGGTGTAGAGTCTTTCTCTCCACGCTTGATTGTTACAGTACGGATTTCTTCTGCCGCTAAAGTCTCCTTCCCTGCAGAGGCCTTCTTGGACTCTGGTTCTGCAGGAAACTTCATTAAAGCCTCCTTCATAAACCGCTTTAGCATTCCTGTGATCCGTCTCGTCAAGCCTTTCTTCATTACTACAGTTAACGGTGAGAATATAAACTGTACCGTGCATTATCGCACAGAACCTATGCTCATGACCATAGGAGTCCTCCACCAAGAGACCATTGAATTTTTTGTTCTACCGAACTGCACCTCTGACATCCTTCTTGGCCTGCCCTGGCTCCAACGCCACTCTCCTACCCTCGACTGGACCTCTGGGGACATTAAATCATGGGGGCCTACCTGCCACACTCGTTGCCTCAAGTCGGTACCTACTAGACAAGTCCCCGTCTCCTCACCATTGCTCGGCCTTCCTAAGGCTTATCAGGACTTCACTGACGTCTTTTGCAAGAAACAGGCGGAGGTCTTACCACCACATAGACCCTATGATTGTCCCATTGATTTCCTTCCTGGTACCACGCCACCCCGTGGCAGGATTTACCCTCTTTTCATCCCTGAAACCAAGGCCATGTCAGAATACGTTCAGGAGAACCTTAAAAAAGGTTTTATCAGGAAATCCTCTTCTCCTGCCGGAGCAGGATTTTTCTTTGTTGCCAAAAAGGATGGGGCACTACGCCCATGTATTGACTACCACGGTCTTAACAAAATCACGGTTAAAAATTGCTACCCTTTGCCTCTCGTCTCGGAGCTCTTTGACCGTCTGCGCGGAGCAAGGTTCTTCACTAAGCTTGACCTCAGGGGCGCTTATAATCTCATCAGAATCCGTGATGGAGATGAGTGGAAAACCGCTTTTAATACCAGAGATGGCCACTTTGAGTATCTCGTCATGCCGTTCTGCCTGTGCAACGCTCCTGCAGTCTTTCAAGACTTTGTCAACGAGATCTTCTGGGACATGTTGCATACTTGTGTAGTGGTCTATCTCGACGACATTCTAATCTTCTCCTCCACCCTGGAGGAACACCGTCGCCATGTTCGTCAAGTGCTCCAGCGCCTTCGTGTCAACCATCTTTACGCCAAAATGGAAAAATGTCTTTTTGAACGTAGCTGTCTGCCATTTCTGGGATACCTAGTTTCTGGACAAGGTCTTCAAATGGACCCCGACAAACTCTCTGCAGTCTTGGATTGGCCACGCCCCTCAGGCCTTCGCTCTATTCAGCGCTTCCTTGGATTCGCCAACTATTACCGTCAGTTTGTTCCCCACTTCTCCACTATCGTGGCGCCTATTGTGGCCTTAACCAAGAAAGAAGCGAATCCGAAATCCTGGCCCCCCCCAAGCTGAAGAAGCCTTTACTCGCCTTAAAGCCGCCTTCGCCTCCGCTCCAGTCTTGAATAGGCCTGATCCGCTGAAACCATTCTTCCTGGAGGTAGATGCCTCCTCTGTTGGAGCCGGAGCTGTTCTTCTTCAAAAATCTGCTAAAGGGAAAAACGTCACCTGCGGCTTCTTCTCAAAAACTTTTTCCCCTCCTGAAAAGAACTATGCCATCGGAGATCGTGAACTACTAGCCATTAAGTTGGCACTGGAAGAATGGAGACACCTTCTGGAAGGATCCCCTCATCCGATCACCATCTATACTGACCACAAAAATCTCTCGTACCTTCAGTCTGCCCAGCGCCTTAATCCACGCCAGGCCAGGTGGTCATTGTTCTTCGCCCGATTCACCTTGCAAATCCATTTTCATCCTAATGATAAGAACATTAGGGCGGATGCCCTATCACGCTCCACCGATGCCTCCGAGGATGAAACCGTTCCTCAACACATCATTCCTCCTGAGTGTCTAATTTCAACTGCCCCTGCTTCACTGGTACCAGTTCCTCCAGGGAAAACATTTGTTCCTCCACGTCTTCGCCTACGGACTCTCAAATGGGGTCACTCCTCTCACCTGGCGGGTCACGCTGGAATTAAAAAGACGACTCAACTAATTGCCAGACACTGTTGGTGGCCTTCCTTTGAGAAAGACGGAGTTCGTTCGGGCCTGTACTGTCTGCGCACGTGATAAAACTCCCCGCCAGAAGCCTGCAGGTCTTCTTCTCCCTCTGCCAGTGCCTGAACAGCCTTGGTCCCACATAGCAATGGACTTCGTCACGGATCTTCCTGTATCCCATGGCAACACAGTCATTTGGGTGGTTGTCGACAGGTTTTCTAAAATGGCACATTTTGTCCCGCTTCCTGGTCTCCCTTCTGCGCCACAGCTGGCGAAGCAATTCTTTTTACACATTTTTCGTCTCCATGGTCTTCCAACACACACCGTCTCCGATAGAGGCGTCCAGTTTATCTCAAAGTTTTGGAGAGCTCTCTGCACCCAATTAAAGATCAAATTGAACTTTTCTTCTGCCTACCACCCTCAGTCCAATGGACAAGTGGAGAGGGTTAACCAGATCCTTGGTGACTATCTGCGACACTTCGTCTCCTCCCGTCAGGATGATTGGGTCGACCTGTTGCCCTGGGCCGAATTTTCCTATAACTTTAGAGACTCTGAGTCATCCACCAAATCTCAGTTTTTTGTGGTGTACGGCCGTCACCCGTTGCCCCCCCTCCCCATTCCCACCTCTTCTGGAGTTCCTGCCGTTGATGATCTGACCCTGGACTTCTCCTCCATCTGGAAAGAGACTCAAGAGTCACTCACCCTGGCCGAAACATGCAGATAAAAAAAGAAGAACTCCTCCTGTGGCTCTCTGCCAAATAAATCCGGTTTCGGATCCCCAGCTACAAACTGGGTCCACGTTATCTCGGGCCTTTTAAAGTCAAAAGCCAAATTAATGCTGTCTCGTACAAACTCCATCTTCCTCCCTCTCTCCGTATTCCTAACTCCTTTCATGTATCCCTTCTCAAACCCCTCATTCTTAACCGATTTTCCCCCAAGGTCACCGCTTCTGCTCCTGTTTCTGGGTCCTCTGACGTCTTCTCAGTGAAAGAGATCCTCGCCTCCAAGGTTGTCAGAGGTAAAAGATTTTTTCTGGTTGACTGGGAGAATTGTGGTCCTGAGGAGAGGTCATGGGAGCCCGAGTCCAATATTCTCGACAAAGAGCTCATCCACAGGTACCTGGGCTCCAAAAAGAGGGGGAGACCTAAGGGGGGGTACTGTAACGCCGATTGCTCCGGGTCCCTTGGCTTCCCCGGAGCACTCGAGGCGTCCCGCAGGCTGCAGCGCTCCGGTCATCATCCCCGACCGTGAGCGCTGTTCCCCCGCAGCTGAGTTACCTAACCGCTGGGTCCCGCCATCTCTGCCTCCCGGCGCACGCCAGGTTCCGTCCTCCTCCCGGCGCGCGCGGCCCCGCTCCCTAGGGCGCGCGGGCCGCTGCACTGAAATTTAAAGGGCCAGTGCACCACTAATTGGTGCCTGGTCCAATCAGTCCAAACCCTATAAAAACCCACTTCCCCTTCCTGTCCTTGCCGGATCTTGTTGCCTTTTGTGCCTTGAGAAAGCTTTTGGTGTATCGGTCCCTGCCTGTGTATCTGACCTTCTGCTGTTGCCCCTGACTACGAACCTTGCCACCTGCCTTGACCTTTTGCTCCGTCTGACCTTGCTTTTGCCTTGTCCTTCTGTACCGCGCCTGAATCAGCTGTCTTTGAGGTTGAGCCGTTACTGGAGGATACGACCTGGTTGCTACCGCCGCAGCAAGTCCATCCCGCCTTGCGGCGGGCTCTGTTGAAAACCGGTAGTAACTTAGAACCGGTCCCCTGGTACGGTCCACGCCAATCCCTCACTGACACAGAGGATCCACCTCCAGTGCCGTCACCTGCCGCCAGTCCGGACCCTGACACATATGGGTGTTAATTATTTCATTAGTGCAAGCATAGGTTTCTGCTACTTTCACACCTATATATGTGTATGTGTATATATACATATATGTGTGTGTGTATATATATCCCTACACAGAAGTTCTGATGTTATGCCTGCCTCCAAAGACGCCCAAAAAATGCCCAAAAAAACGCCAGCTACAAAAATCGCCCAGGTGTGTTTTTGCAGCAGGCGTTTTTTGAGCATTTTTTGGGGTCTTTGGAGGCAGGCAAAACATCTGGTTCTGGTTCTGGACATGCTACAGAGCTGAAACTTCACAGGTACACTTTTTAGACCCCTCAGACACTAAATCCAAAGAAATCTCATTTTTTTTCAATAATTTTTTCAATAATTGGCTCTCTATCAAAAATGAAAATTTTTAAGAACTTTTTTTGTGTGATTAATAGTCCCTGGGTCATGACCCAGAACCCTAGGCACTTTTTAGGGGCATTTATTGGGTTTTAGGGCTTCAAAATGCTGTTTATTGCTTACCGAAGTTCGGGTCCCATCAGTGGCGGCTGGTGAAGTTTTAAGATGGGGGGGCGCAAGACCCCGCCCTTCCATTTTGACCCCTCCCATTTCTCAGAAGCCCCACCCCTTATAGACTCCACCCATTTGTCCCCTGTATTTTGCTTGCGTGAACCAATTCTCCCAATATATCACATATTAAGGGGTCCATCAGTGCTAGTATATCCCATAATAGGGAACAGGGGCCCTATTATGGGATATACTGTGAGAGACATCCTATTATGGGATACATGGACTGAGAGTGGCACAAACCCCACAGTACAAACCCCTCAAGCACAAACAACTCAAGCACAAACCCCACAGTACAGGCCCTCTAGCACAAACCCCACAGTACAGGCCCTCTAGCACAAACCCCACAGTACAGACCCTCTAGCACAAACCCCACAGTACAGGCCCTCTAGCACAAACCCCACAGTACAGGCCGTCTAGCACAAACCCCACAGTACAGGCCCTCTAGCAAAAACCCCACAGTACAGGCCCTCTAGCACAAACCCCACAGTACAGGCCCTCTAGCACAAACCCCACAGTACAGGCCCCTAGCACAAACCCCACAGTACATGCCCCTTTCAATGTAGTGACCAGCATACATGTCCCCAATGCAGTGACCAGTATACATGTCCCCAATGCAGAGCTATGCGTGCGTGCCTCCAGTGACCACCAGTATACATGTCCCCCAATGCAGAGCTATGCGTGCGTGCCTCCAGTGACCACCAGTATACATGTACCCCAATGCAGAGCTATGCGTGCGTGCCTCCAGTGACCACCAGTATACATGTACCCCAATGCAGAGCTATGCGTGCGTGCCTCCAGTGACCACCAATAATGTACCCTAATGCAGAGCTATGCGTGCGTGCCTCCAGTGACCACCAGTAATGTACCCCAATGCAGAGCTATGCGTGCGTGCCTCCAGTGACCACCAGTAATGTACCCCAATGCAGAACTATGTGTGCGTGCCTCCAGTGACCACCAGTAATGTACCCCAATGCAGAGCTATGCATGCGTGCGTGCCTCCAGTGACCACCAGTAATGTACCCCAATGCAGAGCTATGCGTGCGTGCCTCCAGTGACCACCAGTAATGTACCCCAATGCAGAGCTATGGGTGCGTGCCTCCAGTGACCACCAGTATACATGTACCCCAATGCAGAGCTATGCGTGCGTGCCTCCAGTGACCACCAGTATACATGTACCCCAATGCAGAGCTATGCGTGCGTGCGTGCCTCCAGTGACCACCAGTATACATGTACCCCAATGGAGAGCTATGCGTGCGTGCGTGCCTCCAGTGACCACCAGTAATGTACCCCAATGCAGAGCTATGCGTGCATGCCTCCAGTGACCACCAGTAATGTACCCCAATGCAGAGCTATGCGTGCGTGCCTCAAGTGACCACCAGTAATGTACCCCAATGCAGAGCTATGCGTGCGTGCCTCCAGTGACCACCAGTAATGTACCCCAATGCAGAGCTATGCGTGCGTGCGTGCCTCCAGTGACCACCAGTAATGTACCCCAATACAGAGCTATGCGTGCGTGCCTCCAGTGACCACCAGTAATGTACCCCAATGCAGAGCTATGCGTGCGTGCCTCCAGTGACCACCAGTAATGTACCCCAATGCAGAGCTATGCGTGCGTGTGTGCCTCCAGTGACCACCAGTAATGTACCCCAATGCAGAGCTATGCGTGCATGCGTGCCTCCAGTGACCACCAGTAATGTACCCCAATTCAGAGCTATGCATGCGTGCCTCCAGTGACCACCAGTAATGTACCCCAATGCAGAGCTATGCGTGCGTGCCTCCAGTGACCACCAGTAATGTACCCCAATGCAGAGCTATGCGTGCGTGCCTCCAGTGACCACCAGTAATGTACCCCAATGCAGAGCTATGCGTGCGTGCCTCCAGTCACCACCAGTAATGTACCCCAATGCAGAGCTATGCGTGCGTGCGTGCCTCCAGTGACCACCAGTAATGTACCCCAATGCAGAGCTATGCGTGCGTGCCCGACTGAGAGTGCACTTACCTGTGAGTCACGGCGGCTTCTCCCTCTCCTCTTCTTCGTTTGGCGGCGGGAAGGTGAGCGGCGCTTCTCCCTCTCGGCCTCTTCTGCGGCGGGTGACCAGCGCCGGCTTCTTCTCAGGACTGGACTCCTCTTCGGCGGCGGGAAGCTGACCGGGCGGTGACGGTGAGTGACTGATGCACGCACCGGCACCGCCCCCAACGAGGTCAGCATGGATGTCCTTAATCATGATTGGTCCAGGCTGGAGTCTGGACCAATCATGATCCAAGACATCACAAAAGGGGGGTGGTGTAGCGCCGTGCTCTGCGCTACAGTTACGCCCCAGAAGGCTGCCATTTGGCGCCTCTGCGGGTGGAAAACCCCACCCCCCATAGGCACCAATGGAGCGGGCTCCAAAAGGGGCGTGGGTGTAGCGCAGTGCTCTGCGCTACAGGTACGCCCCAGAAGGCCGCCTCTCGGCGCCTCTGCGGGTGGAAAACCCCACCCCCCATAGGCACCAATGAGACGGGCGCCCCTTGTGGGCAAACATTTTTTTTTTTATCTTTTTTTTTTTCTTTTTCTTTTTTTTTGGGGGGGGGGGGGGCGGCGCCCCTGCGCCCCCTATGGGCCGGCCCCACTGGGTCCCATTGATTTCAATGGGGTTCTGAAATCCGGGCCGAACTTTCGGGAAGTTCGGGTGTTCTGGTCAAACCGAACTTTTGAAAAGTTTGATCATCCCAAGCTACCATCAGGTTCTGAACTATAATGCAGTCTTTAAAGTTTGACAGCTCTGGACTATGGGGTCAAAGAGTAAGAAGTATTTCTTGGGTTAGAAAAACTCTTTAGCCTGAACAATGTTGTGTTGATTCCATTGCTGATTTCTAAAGTCTTAGGACTTTTAAGGTCTAAACAGTACATATCACATTGTCTGTCAGAATTTGGAAACTATTTCCAAAATAGGTGAATGGGATGTGTGATTGGTTAGGGCTAGGTCCAGTCAGTAAAATTTTCTTCCAGCAGAATAAGTTCGAATTGCATGCTTGTTCGATGATTCCTTCACATCACAGCACCCTCTCTTCTTAGGCTAGGTTGACATCCCTATGGCTGGGGAACATGTGCGAAATCGCATGTGTTCCTGACCCACAGAGAAATGCACTGCACTTTAGCAGATATATGGGGGTGCCATTAATTCTTAATGGTACCCCCACACATTGGCACCTGTTGCAAATTTTCACACACATTAAACCACATGGCTGCAGCACTATGCAGCTTGATGCACTGCGATTGCAAAAAAAAGGGTTGGGACTTCTTTCCCTGTGTTTCTCACAGGTAACACACATGCACAGATCGGAATTGAGCCTCAAATCACAATACTGTTATTACATCATCCTTAGCCCCCCCATTACTATCCACAGCCTGTGCTCTGCTCAGCCCCCCATTACTGTCCTCAGCTACCCTATTAATATCCTGAGCCCCCCTGTTAGTGGCATGAGCTCCCTCCATTACTGTCCTCAGCCCCTCATTACTGCCCTTTAGCCCCCATTACTGTTCTCAGTGACCCATTAATGTCTTCAGCCCTCCACCCCGTTACTGTCCTGAGCCCCCCTGTTACTGTCCTCAGCCCACCATTACTGTCCTGAGCCCCCTATTACTGTCCTCAGTGACCCCATTAATGTCTCCAGCCCTCCATTACTGTCCATAGCCCCCCTGTTACTGTCCTCAATTACCCCATTAATGTCCCCAGACTCGTATTACTGTCCTGAGTCCCCCATTACTATCCTAAGCCTCCCCATTACAGTCTTCAGTCCCCTCAATTACTGTGCTGAGCCCCCCATTACTGTACTCAGCCCACCACTAAAGTCCTGAGCCCTCAATACTGTCATTAGTCCCCCCATTACTGTCCTCAGCCCCCCATTACTACTCTGAGCCCCCCATTACTGTTCTTGGTTCCACCATAACTGTGCTAACCTCCCCCTAACTGTCCTGAGCCCCCCCCCCCCCATTACTGTTTCCAGCAACCCATTAATATCCTCAACCCCCTTACACAGAATTAATTAAATGGGCTGCCCTAATTACAACATGGACATGTAAACACTCATGCACAGATCTGAATCAAGCCTCATATTACAATACTGTTCTTACATCAGCATCCTCTGCCTCCCTTCACATCATAGTCACTCCCCTTCACATCAAAATCTCCCCTTCATATTACTGTCCTCAGCCCTTCCTCACATTACTGTCCTTAGCCCTCCATTACTGTGCTCAGCACCCTTCACATTACTGTCTTCAGCCCCCCCATTACTGTCCTCAGCAACCCTACTAAAATCCTAAACTCCTCCGTTATTGTCCTCAGCCCCCATTACTATCCCAAGGCCCTCCTCAGCGACCTCATTAATGTCCTTAGTCCTTCGTTACTGTGCTGAGCCCCCCCGCCCCCGTTACTGACCTCAATGACCCAATTCATGTTCTCAGACCCTTATTACTGTCCTTAGCCCCCATTACTATTCTGAGCCTTCCCATTACTGTACTCACTCCCCTGCATTACTGTGCTAAGCCCCCTCATTACTGTCCTCAGCCCCCAATACTGTCCCAAGCCTCCCAAGACCCTTACCACTGTGCTGAGCCCCCAATTACTATCCTCAGCCTCCCCAGTACTGTCCTTAGTCCCCTCCATTACTGTGCTGAGCACCCTTATTACTGTCCTCAGCCCCCAATACTGTCCTGAGCTTCCCACTTCTGTCCTTAGTCCCCCCCATTACTGTCAGCAGCCCTTTTAATAGCCTGAGCCACCGCTTTTACTGTCCTCAGTCCCTTCGATTACTATCCTGAGCCCCCCCAATACTGTCCTTGGGTCCCCCATAACTGTCCTGACCTCTCCCTAACTGTCCTGAGCCCCCCATTACTATCCTCAGCAAACCCATTAATGTCCTCAACCCCCCTTCGCATCACCCCCCACCCTCTTCCTGTCCTACCTTACACAGGCAGGGAGGAAGGCAGGAGGCGCAGCAGATTTGGACAGATGGCAGGAGCTGCAATCTGGTGATTGGTTGATACGATCGCCTTATATCCCAGCAACTAATAACCTACTTGTTAATTCGGGCAACCCCTGCCCTCCATCCAGAGATGTCCCACCTCCCGATGTCAACTCTGTGAGAATGACAGTGGTGGTGACAGCTCTGGGCAGAATGGCTCCTAAATAACTGGACCGTGATGGTCTGGATAGGATAGGTGTCTCCTGGTATGGCTTTTCCCCCACCATCATCTTTCAAATCCAAATCAAGAGCTTTTCCAATATTAAGTAATAACCCAATTATATTGGTCTTTGTTCAATCAACCACCAAAGAAAGAAAAGGCTGGAGCCACGAGGACGACCTGTTCCATATATCCACAGCTTCTCAGCTCATGTACGCTGGATATGGGCCTTGGTCCTTGACATTAGGTACCCTTGATTATTCACTTACAATTATATATACTCCTGGTCCTGCTATATCTCCTTTGGCCACACGGCCCTTACACACCTGCACTGTGCAGGTGATGTGGTTGTTGACAATTAGTGTTCATATTTGTATAGATAGTGGTCTTCAACTCCCCCAAAGAAGCCCTAGGCGGCAAAACATGTTGGGAATATGTACCACAAAATTTCTGTCTATTTAACTACACCATTGACCATGCAAAATATATGTGTTGGATTTTAATCTGTTTGATTTTCATCATGTTTTAATAAATAATAAAGTTTTAAATTATGAATGGTTGATCGATTATCTATATGGCACTGTCAAAATCCCATCAAATTTTACTTGCTCTGTGAATATTATTCCAGGGATGTGGTGCCTAATATAGCCTTGTCACCCAACCACACTACAAAGATATGTATAAGGAGAACCCACCTGAATAATCTATTCAATTTGTATCAAATCAGGCACGCACTTGCAGTAAGTTGATGGGAGACCAGAAGGAGATTCTACAGTGTATGGCAACCTTAAAGAAAGAAGTAGGAAAGTGGGTGGAAATAAAAAAGGGGTGATATATTAATTGCTGCTTAATCACGTACCTGTATGTCATTTGACTTCAAGTGGTTGTACTGGAGTGATGACTGCAGCTGCCGTCATCAACCCAGTACTGTTTTTTAGAGCCAACGGTCGGCTGTCTTGTTATAACAACCAATGTGGCTAAGCACCTGCTTGGCTGTTAATACATACAGTGGGAGGGGACAAGTCCCCCCTCCTTCCGCCTTCCACCGATCGCCTGGACTCTCCCATCCCACTGAGAGACCCGAGCAACCAGCCGGCACACCCACCAGTTCGGAGACCCGAACAAAGCCAGAAGCCAGTAATGGAGTGACATCAATTCGGTTTACACAGGAACCAAAGGCGCCAGTTTAAAAAAAAAAGAAAATATTCAAAAACACAGATCTTGGCATTTTGAATGCTTTCAAGTGCAGAAGAGGGGTTTAGGGTCTTATAGATCACAGATCCCTCCGTAAAGAGTACCTGTTACGTGCTTATTGCTGTCACAGGGATGTTTACATTCCTTGTGACAGCAATAAAAGTGATAAAATTAAAAAAAAAAACATAAAGGGACAGTGTAAAAATGAAAAGTAAAATTAATAGGAAAACATGTTTTAACCACTTCCTTACCGAGTCATGTAAAATGACGTCGGCAAAGTGGTTGTCTAGATCCGGGCCGCCGTCATATGACGTCGGCCCGTTCTAGCTGCTACTGCGCGCCCCCGGCGGCGCGCCCCCGGCGGCGCGCAGCGGCGCGATCAGGGATGAGGCTCGTCCCTCGGACATAGCCCATCACTGATCAAGGTAAACAGCCAATAGAAATTGGCTGTTTACCACGTGATCGGCTGTGTCAATCACAGCCGATCACATGAGCGGCTCCAGCACGAGCCGCTCGTTCTCTCTGCAATGCGCGCCCCCGGGGGCGCGCAGAGCAGCGATCGGGGACGAGGCTCGTCCCTCGGACAGAGTCGATCCCCGATCTAGGTAAAGAGCCAATGAAATTGGCTCTTTACCACGTGACCGGCTGTGTCCAATCACAGCCGGTCACAAATGTCAACAGAGAACACGGTAACTAGCTGTCACCGTGTTCTCCTCCTCACACACTGATCCTGTGTGAGGAGGAGATTGTGGTAACAGCTAGTTACCAAGTACAGTGCACCCCAAACACACTGATTGCCCCCCCCCAATAAAGAGCACCTGTCACTAGCCCATCAAAGTACCCGAGTACCTGTCATCAGGTACTCAGATGACAGGTACTCGGGTACTCTGATGGGCTGGTGACAGGTATTCGGGTACTCTGATGACAGGTACTCGGGTACTCTGATGACGGATACTCTGATGACAGGTACTCGGGTACTCTGACAGGTACTCGGGTACTCTGATGACGGGTACTCGGGTACTCTGATGACAGGTACTCGGGTACTCTGATGACGGGTACTCGGGTACTCTGATGACAGGTACTCGGGTACTCTGATGACAGGTACTCGAGTACTCTGATGACGGGTACTCGGGTACTCTGACAGGTACTCGGGTACTCTGATGACGGGTACTCGGGTACTCTGACAGGTACTCGGGTACTCTGATGACAGGTACTCGGGTACTCTGATGACGGGTACTCGGGTACTCTGATGACAGGTACTCGGGTACTCTGATGACAGGTACTCGGGTACTTTGAGTACCTGTCAATGGAGTACCCGTCATCAGAGTACCTGAGTACCTGTCACCTACCCATCAGAGTACCCGAGTACCTTCCACCTGCTCATCAGAGTACCTGACGCCTGAAGTACCCAAGTACTTGCCGCCTGCTCATCAGTACCCATCACTACTCATCAGTACTCATCAGTACCTATCACGTATCAGTACTGATCATCAGTACCCATCAGTACAGTATCACCTATCACCTATCAGTCAGTGAGTACTACTCATCAGTACCTATCACCTGCCTGTCACCTGCCCATCAGAGTACCCGAGTACCTGTCACCTGCCTATCGGAGTACCCGAGTACCTGCCACCTGCTCATCAGTACCAGAGTACCTGTCACCTGCCCAACAAAGTACCCGAGTACCTGTCACCCTTCATACAGCCACCATGTCCAAGTCCAAAAAGGTTTATATACGTCGTCCGTTTAAACCTAAATACCGGTGTTATGGTAGCAGATAGCTGCCATAACCCTGGTATTTTTTTAAACGGTGGACGGTTGGCTTTCCGATAAGGGTGGTCCCAGCGGTGGATTCGCCGTGGGATCACCCTTCCGGGATGGCGGAAGAGGCGCCCCCCCCCCCCTCCCGACGCGTTCCGGTCCCTTTCCCCGCTTACCGGACCCGCCGGCAGCGGGGAAAACGATCCGGTCCCGAATCCTCACAGACAGGATGTCGAGTGAGGGCAAGCTTGCCCTCACTTGACTCTATGGTCTTGGAGGACCGGAGCTACGGAAAATGTTGTTGCCTAGCAACCGGTTTAAAGGTCCTTTTTTTTTTTTTTTTCATTTTATATTATAATTATTATTTTTTTTTTTCTATCTTTTAGTGTACTTGTGAGATCTGAGGACTTTTTGACCCCAGATCTCACAAAAAAGAGGTCCTGTCGTGCCTATTTCTATTACGAGGAATATTTACATTTCTTTTAATAGAAATAAAAATGATCAATTTTTTTTTTTTTTTTTAAACGGTGTAAAAATAAAAAATAATAAATAAAATAAATAGTAAAAAAAAAAAAAAAAATTAAAGCGCCCTGTCCCCGTTAGCTCGCGCGCAGAAGCGAATGCATACAGAAACCCCGCCCACATATGTAAACGGTGTTCAAACCACACATGTGAGGTATCGCCGCGATCGTTAGAGCAAGGGGAATAATTTGAGCCCTAGACCTCCTCTGTAACTCAAAGATGGCAACCTGTAGAAATTTTTAAATTGTCGCCTATGGGGATTTTTAAGTACCAAAGTTTGTCACCATTCCGTGAGCGTGCGCAATTTTGAAACATGACATGTTGGGTATCTATTTACTCGGCGTAACATTATCTTTCACATTATGGAAAAAAATTGGGCTAACTTTACTGGTTTCTTATTTTTTAATTAAAAAAAGTGAATTTTTTCCAAAAAAATTGCGTTTGGAAGACCGCTACGCAAATACGGTGTGATAAAAAATAGTGCAATAATCTCCATTTTATTCTCTAGGGTCTCTGATAAAAAAAATATATAATGTTTGGGGGTTCTAAGCAGTTTTCTAGCAAAACAACTGATTTTAGCTTGTAAACACCAAATGTCAAAAATAGGCCTAGGCAAGTGGCTAGGATGCATGATGATGCTCCTTGGATGTTCGGCCCCTCTATATGGCTAGGCTGTGAAAAAGTCTCACACATGTGGTATTGCCATACTCAGGAGGAGTGGCAGAATGTATTTTGGGGTGTCATTTTTGCTGTGTACATGCTATGTGTTAGGAATATCCTATAAATTGACAACTTTGTGTAAAAAAAAAAAGTTTTCATTTTTTTCCCACATTTTCCAAAAACCTGTGGAAAAAAATGATATGTTCAAACGACCCATAATGCCTCATAGAATATACGTTGGAGTGTTTGCTTTCCAAAATGGGGTCATTTTGTGGACTTTTCCATTGTATTGGTGCTCTAGGGCCTTGAAAAGTGTGATAGGTAGTAAGAAAGTTTTATGTGTATTTATGCTCCTAGAACGCCTGAATGTGCTTCTTGGACGTGGAGTCTTTTTTTGTGGCCAGGCTGTGTAAAAGTCTCACACATGTGGTATCGCCATACTCGGAAGGAGTAGCAGAATGTATTTTTGGGTGTAATTTTTGCTGTGTACATGCTATGTGTTAGAAATAGCTTATAAATTGACAACTTTGTGGGGAAAAAAAGAAAAAAAAATTTTTTCTTCATTTTCCCAAGAATTGTGGGAAAAAATTACAACTTCAAAAAACTCACCATGCCTCTTACTAAATACCTTGGACTGTCTACTTTACAAAAAGGGGTCATTTGGTCGGTATTTGTACTGTCCTGACATTTCAGGGCCTCAAGAAAGGAGATAGGCAGTCAGTACATCTGGTGTGATCAATTTTCAGTAATTGGTACCATAGCTTCTAGACTCAATAACTTTCACACAGACTAAATAATATACACTAATTTGGGTTAATTTTACCAGAGACATGTAGCAGTATACATTTTGGCCCAAATGTATGAAGAAAAATTTATTTTTTGCAAAATTTCATAATTGAAACTAAAAAAAAGGGTTTTTTTTTCAAAATTTTTGCTCTTTTTTTGCATATATCACGAAAAAAAAAACCCCAGTTGTGATCAAATACCACCAAAAGAAAGCTCTATTTGTGTGAAAAAAATGATAAAAATTTTGTTTGGTTATAGTGTAGCATGACTGAGCAATTGTCATTCAAAGTGTGAGAGTGCTGAAAGCTGAAAATTGGTCTGGGCAGGAAGGGTGTCTAACTGCTCTGTATGGAAGCGGTTAAAGCCCTCCATCCCTCCGTGCTCACGTGAAGAAGTTAACGCATACGTAAGTCATGCCCGCATATGTAAACAGTGTTCAAACCACACATATGAGGTATCGCCATGATTGTTAGAGTGAGAGCAATAATTCTAGTACAAGACCTCCTCTGTAACTCTAAACAGTCTGTAAAAAAAGTAAAATCGTCGTCTAAGCAGATTTTAAAATACCGTAGTTTGTCGCCATTCCACGAGCGTGCGCAATTTTAAAGCATGACATGTTAGGTATCTATTTACTTAACTTAACATCATCTTTCACATTATACAAAAAAAATTTGGCTGACTTTACTGTTTTTCTTTTTTTTTTTAATTCATGAAAGTATATTCGTTTAAAAAAAAAATTATGTTTGAAAGACTGCTGCGCAAATACAGTGCGACATAAAAAATGTCAACAACCGCCATTTTATTCTCTAGGGTCTCTGCTAAAAAACAAATATAATAATGTGTGGGGGTTCTAGCAAAAAATAAAAATTTTAACTTGTAAGCAACAAATGTAAGAAAAAGGCCTGGTCTACAAGTGGTTATAAATGAGGAAGGAGTGGTCCACAGAAGTAAAACAGGCCTTATTCTGTGATGCAGTAAGGCAGTGCATGATGGGATATGAGGTTTCCTGGAAGGTCACATAAGGATACAGAAAGTTAGGGCTCAGAAAGCATTTTTTTTTTTAATTTTGAACCAAGAGGTGAAGATCCAAAGCTGCCATGGACTAGATAAGTGAGAGATAAGCACATTGTGGTGGCTTGGGTAGAAAAAGATATTAGCAAAGGCTTCTATTTATTGTGCAAAGTGAAATTCTGCCTGAAAAGGTGAACTTCGCTTTTAAGGAAGGAGAAAAAGTGCCAAAACTAAAAGAAATAAATAAAAAATAATTTTGGATATTTGCAAATATTTTGGATCTTCTGCAAATGTTCCGTTTACACTGATATGCAGGTATTAATCCCAAAATTTGAAAATGGTGTGCTAATTCCTGTAAATGCAAAGCAGACTTGATCTTATCTAAATGTTAAACTAACAAATTAAACATATTACATTTGTGCACTACAACATACCTAATGTTATAAAAGGGGAAAAAAAAGCTTTTGCCTATGAGCTTTACTTTTGTCATATAAAAAAAACATTCATGCAACATTCTTTTAGCCAGAGGACTTTGTTGATTACGTTTTGGAGAAAATACAGTATAATGGGCTGTGTAAATTACAAAAAAAAAAATATGACTGAATTTTTTTAAAAAAAATGCGTATTTCCAGTATGTTTCCTAAATTAAGAAAATGTCCTGGGCCCCAAGGGAAGAAAGGAAGGAAGAGGAAGTGAAGTGGTTAAACAGACAGTATGGGGTTATTTACTAAAACGAATGCACTCAGAATCTGGTGCAGCTGTGCATGGTAGCCAATCAGCTTCTAACTTCAGCTTATTCAATTAAGCTTTGACAATAAAACCTGGAAGCCAATTGGTTTCATTGAAGAGCTGCACCAGATATTTCACTCTCCAATTTTAGTAAATCCCCCCCCCCCCCCCCCAATATTTTTTGTGGCAAAGTTCTTCACCAGTGACATTTACTTGTTTTGTAATTACTATTAAAGCCTAAAGACCAGATATGATTATTATTAGAATGAATTCGAAATTGTGCAATGATTTCAGCTTAGCACAGAATTATATTAGAATATTGTTTACTTTCTATAGCAGCAAAAAGTTTTCACCATAACACAATGCTGCATGCACCCTGTTTTAGAGCTATATAATCATTGATCCTACATTCACCCACCAGGCCTCGACTAAATCTCATTTGCTTTGGCATTGACTGCACAGATCTGGAGAGAATGTGCTATATAACTTGCCAAAAGCTGCCCGGCAATTGTTCCTCTGCAATCCATAGTCCTACCAAAGACCCATAACACTAAAAACTCTACAGTTTAATCCAATGACAAATGAACCAAAAATATGCTTTGGAGATTTCATTTTGAAAATCATAGCAAGATTTGGCAACTAATATATTAAGTTTATTGCCAACAGAATAGTGGTTACTGGCAGGCAAAGTAATATCTAGTTTAGACTTAAGCAATTATATGTTATTTAAATATTTATTTGTAAATGGATGAAGTAATAAAAAGCAAAAAATACCACAGCACAATGTGTCATTGAAAGGAATATGAATATATTACAAATTTGCATGTATTTGTAATTTTAATATATAATATAAACTAGCCTGTCGTCATACTCAAAATTGCCAGCTCAGCCAGTTAACGTTTTACCTTTCTTTTGTATCTAGGGTTTCTCTGTGGTTATCATACATAACACACACACACACACACACAAACACTGTTCAGTTCTTTACCAAAAACGAGCCTCCCTACTTGGAAAAAAATGAAAAACGTATGTGCAGATGAGGCATGTATAACTAGTTGTGACTACATTGCACTGAATATTAGTAATGGCTTAAAGAGGCATAGAGAAAACAAAATTGAGTCTACTAGCAGTATACACTGCAGACATATGCCACAGCCCTTGCACTGACAAAATGCACCTTAATTACAGTGCTTCAAGCGACATTCTCACAGAAATACTGTACATAAACCTCAAGACACAAGATTCATTTTTTAAAACATGAAACTCTCATTATATGACTTTTTCTACACAGACTAAAGAGAGCTTACGCTTTGTTTGAGCCTACTATAAAGCAGAACAAAAGTTCCACTTTTTGCTAGGAGTTAGAAAAACTTTTCCTCAATTATTCTCTTTGAATGTCCAATTTTTCTTGTAGAATGCATACTGTATGCCCTGCAGTGTACAGCCAGACCCATTATCAACATTCAAAAATAGCTGTGAGCACTAGGGGACGCTGTAACCCCTGTGGAATGCATAGAAGACACATCATCAGTGGCTGTCCAATGGCCAAATAGAAGCATTGCAGGATTTGAAAGGAGCTGAAGAAAGGGGGTGAAATTGGTAAAAAATGGTATGTGGACTCGAATCTGGACCTATCACTGCTTGAGGAGGAGATATGGAGAGGTAAGTGTGCTACAATGTGCAATTATGCTGTGCATACTTGCACATTATGGCGCAAGCTCACCCACAGACAGCAACATTTAGCTCCACTTTAGGAAAACTTGATTAAAAAAGTTAAAAACTCTTTAAAACCAGCAAATGTTTAGGCAGTAAATACCCCCACAGGAGCTGCTGAAGTGTTGGGCTCTCCTACTGTTTCCATAATTATTATTTCCTTATAATTAGACCTAGCAGTACACTGACACATCAGTGGCAATACATGAGCTTTAGTAAAACCAGCCAGTGATGGGACCTTTTAAACTCAACAGTGAAGGATTCAATGGATATGATATAATGTAGTCACTCCAATACCAGGCACTTTTATCTCCTTCCTATCCAGGACAATTTCAGCTTTTAGAGCTGTCGCACTTTGAATGACAATTGTGTGGTCAAGCAACACTTTACCAAAATGAAATCTTTATCATTTTTTGGAGAAAGATATAGCTTTCTTTTGATGGTATTTAATCACCACTGGGTTTATTTTTTGCTCAACAAATGAAAAAAGACTGAATATTTTGGGGAAAAAACTTTTTTCTTAGTTTCTGTTATACATTTCTGCAAATAATTAATTTTTCTTCTTCACCGATGTGCATTGATGAGGCTGCGCTTATGGGCATTGATGAGGCTGCACTGATGGGCACTGGTGAAGCTGCACTGATAGGCACTTGTGAGGCTTCACTGATGTGCACTGATGAGGCTGCACTGATGGGCACTGATGAGGAAGCACTGATTGGGGAGCACTGATGGGGGGGCACTGATGAAGCTGCATTGAGAAGGCGACACTGATGGGCACTGATAGGTAACACTGATGGGTGATAATTAGCTGCACTGATTGGCACTGAAGGTGCTATACTGATAATCAGGGCATGATGATCAGTGCCCTAATTATCAGTGTAAATGTGCCTTGTCAGTGCTTCTCAGCTCTCCTTTCCTCACACAGTGACAGTGCGTGAGGAAAGGAATTCCAATAACCGGGCCTTTTTTTATATGTGATCAGCTGTGATTGGCCTATCACCTCAATCTGTAATCAGCTGTGTCCAAAGGACACAGCGGTCACAGGACATGCAGGAGTTGTGTTCTTGGAGGATGTTCACTGACACCCTCCCAAAACTAGAGAACTGTGCTGTTTCCATCTTTCGGTGCGGTATTGGGGTGGTTAATATTCTAGACTAGAGAACTTATGCATAAAGTCCATACGTTGGTGTGCATTGTGCATGCGCATTGCAACACATTGTAAAACATTTTTTAGATTTTCCTTTTTTTCAAGCTTAAACTTTGACTTTACACTCTTTTTATTTATTTATTATTATTTTTATTATAACTGGTACTCATATAGCGCCATCAATTTATGCAGTGCTTTATACATTTATTATACATTCACATCAGTTTAATTTCATACACAGCAATGCATTGTGATGTATTATAGTGCATCTGAAAATTCTGCACATGAATGGCAATATTATTTTTTTTTCATTCAGCGCACACTAACACAGCATGTTGTTGTGAACTGAAGCGATAGGGCATAAAACAAATTATGATCATGCGATGGGACTGCATTGGGCAACACTGCCCACCACAGCCAACAGGGGAATGAGCCTTGATTGTTTTTTTCCAATGTCTAGTGCCACTGTTTAATGTTATGATATTTGTACAACAGTGGATTTAAAAATTCGAGATGCTAGAATACCCAGTTTTTTTTACAACTATACAGTATTTTTGTATGCCTTTAGGTCTGCATTATTAACACCAAGATTGCATTAGAATACGATGTTTTGTGCATCCAAATTCCTGCCTCTAAATTTCCTTTTTCTGTTTGATCAGTTTGCTACATTTTGGAGTAGCACATAGGGGTTTTCCACCAGATAATGAGTTTGCAATAGATTTCTGTTAGGGTGATACCTAAACTGACACCAGAAAAATACCCTGGTGAGGCTGTGCAAACCACTAGAGGTTTTCATTTCTGTGTAGTTGCAAAGGTTGCACAAGGTTATACTCAGCATGACATCACAGGAACTGCTAAATTGGATGGCTGGGATCCAGCACCATAGGGCGATACATGAAAGACACTGCTGAACGTGTGAAGGGTTACCATCACCAGGGGTGAGCCCACAGCAGTGAACCTAGGGGTGCTAATTACATCTGTGTGAGCCCATGCTGCTTCCATGTGTCATTTCAAGGCAATAGAAATGCTAGGAATGTATAACAGTGATTTGACAAAATGTAATGTTCTACTGGTTATAAATACAGTGCAACATTATTATTAAAACAGAAGGACGTACACTCAAACAATGTCGCTTTTGTATTCATTTGTTATTTTCCTTCATGCATAAAACACTGCTTCTAAAAACTCTTGCAACTTTTTACTCAGTTGCTGGCAATTTAATTGAAGGTAACTCGTGCTCTACTAGCTACCATTTCTGAAGGCATACTTTGATCCAGTGAAATATTTTATAATAAATCTGGATAAAAAGTTTATAAAAACCCATATAACACCACATTATGTGCACTTGGTTTGTTCATTCCATGTATGAAAACTGCAGCAGAATCCAAGTTTAAAGTATTTGTAAGACCTAACTGAAGGACATTTACATGCATGGGAGTCTAAAGTCATACACTATGGACTGCTTTTCAGGGACTGGTAGAGCAGTGACTTGCAGAAGTTCAGGACAGGAGGTGATACTAAGAAGGTGTGAAGTTAATGATGGGGTTCACTGCAGGATGAAGTTAAAGCAGGGCTCCACCCAAAAAGGGAAGCTCTGCTTGTTTGCTTGCTCCCTCCTCCGCTGTCATATTTAGCACCTTTCAGGCGGGAGCAGGCACCTGTTTTTGACAGGTACCCGTACCCACTTCGGGGAGACCTCACCGTGTAAGGCTGGCCCCCCTCCTCCTTCCACAGCCGCCGGGCCGTGTAGAAATCGCATCGTGCTTGGCACATGAGCGATAGGGAACTGGCAGTAAGGAACCTGCTGTGAAGCTGCAAGG
Source organism: Pelophylax lessonae (assembly GCF_965119305.1). Lineage (NCBI taxonomy): Eukaryota > Metazoa > Chordata > Amphibia > Anura > Ranidae > Pelophylax > Pelophylax lessonae. The sequence continues at coordinate 448,960,074 of NC_138769.1, forward strand.
CTTCACTGCCAGTCTCCCTTACAAGGAATGGCGTCGGCAGCACCCAAGACTTGATCGAAAAATTGTCTGGGGTGCCCACTTTGCGGGACCCCTTGAAAGGTAAGTGTCCTAATATTAAAAGTCAGCAGCTACAGTATTTGCAGCTGTTGACTTTTAATTTATGGAGGGTGGGGGGCTGGAGCTCCACTTGAAATGCTTTCTAAGGGATAGTTGGTGTACAGAATACACAGATTCAGGGGGCTGGCATTATTTTTTGCTGCAATATCAAATCTTTGCATATGTTTTTTTTTACTGAAATATTGCAGAACAAAAACTTGTGTACAGAAAAGTTAAAAGAAAAAGATTACTTTGATATTTCAGTCACACAATGCAGCTTCTTCATGGTAACACCTTTCACGTACAAAAGTCCTCCACAGGTACTTCAATTCCTGCCATTACCTAATCCCTCAGGTTGAAGTGATATGTGTACTCCTGGGAGTGCTCATGACAGGTGCAGGGGTACTTCTGCTGCATAAACCAAGTTCATCATGTCAGTAAAGAATTTTAGCAGATGGTTAACCATTTATAAAGTGGAACTTAATAAGTATTTTAAAGTTATCGGAAAGTACAGTATATGATTTTAAAAACATTTTCACACAATTATTGAGTACTGGCAGGGCTTCTGTTAGAAATCGCGGGGCCCCGTACAGACTACCTGGCAGGGCCCCCCCCCCCCCCAAGAAAATATTAAGGATATATTTAGCTAAAATTACAACAAAAATTACAACAAATCACTATTAGTAGACACAAATATAACATAACTCGCATAATTCCTGCTAAAACTAAAAAATAAAAACTATGTTAAATAAAAATGAAGATGAGATAAGAAAAATATACAGGCTGGGCAGTTGGAGCTCAGTGATCAGAGAGACAGAGAGAGAGAAACAAAGTAAAAAATAAACTCCTGAGCAGAGATAACATTAGAGCCTGTGCTGGGAGGGGGGCCCACACAGGGAGGGGGATTAGTGAGGGACCACTGTCTCTTTCTCAGCAGATAAAAGCTGATAGCAGAGAGAGGGACAGAGATCAGATTCAGGTGCTGGAGGAAGATTTCTGTATTTGTTGTCCATCACTAATCCCCCTCCCTGTGTGCTGGGGCCCCCTACAAGAGGGCTGGTGGTCCCCGCCCCCCTATCAGCGGCCCTGAGTACTGGTAATAACAACTGCAAGTAAAATGGTGCTTGAAATACAGCAAATGAAAACCATAGTATACCTGGTAAAGATTGACTTATTAAAAGTGGTAAATACTTTTAAAAATAAGAAACACAGATCCAATCTGCTATGGAGGGCCGGGGTATTTCTTCCAAGTATAGTTGTACATTTACATACTGCATACATTGGAAGTAGGCTTGAATCTTTGTTTGTCTACAAATAAAGGAACCAAATGGGCTTTTCAAAAATAATGCATTCTCTGTAAATTTAACCATGGTGCTGAATTATAAAAACAAAATCTGTGGCCAGAAAGTGTCATAATTTTTCAAGTTCAAATAAAAGGATGGAAGCAAATATCTAACGGTGCTACAAAAAAAATGCAGATACTTTTATTTTTACTTTTTTAGGGCTGAAATCCAGGGGGAAAAAATCTTCCCCTGCAGTGGGGCTGCCAGGGTTAAATGCTCTTTTATGCCCAAAGTAAAGGACCTTTACCTACCTAATCCCTTGCTCCCACAGCTTCCCTCCATGATATGCAACTGTCCCCTGCAGTCTCTTCTCTAAGGCGCTCCATCTATCACAAGCACTCTGACATCATCAAGTATAACAGGGTTTCTCAACCAGGGTTCTCCTAAAGTTTGCTAGGGGTTTCTTGAACAATGAGCGATGTCTGCCTCTCAGATAGGCTCCCATGAACACCATTGATTTATAGCTATATGTAAGTGGGTTATTCTTCCCAATGACCACAGGTTTAAAGAGCATTCTTCCCACTGACCGTCAAACTAATGTACCATGAGTTGTAGATATAGTCATTTCTGGCACGGGTTCCCCGAGACCAAAAAAGTTATTTCAAGGGTTTCTCTATGTTGAAAAGGTTAAGAAAGTTTGAATATAGTGTAGGACCATTTGCCCTGCTTTGTACACAAGGACACCTAGGGCCTGGCCAAAGCCAGAAAGTCAGGGAGAATAGGAAAGCACCAGTTACTGGGGGAGCAAAGAATAAGGTAAGTAAAAGTCCTTGTTGTTTGTATTCCAGCACAGCTTTACGTCTATCTTCACCTCCAAGCCAGATGCACAAATGAATATGTTTAAAATACTTAGATGAACGGAATCTGCCTTATGTAGGAGAATTAATTTTTGTGAATATGCAGTGAAATCTGTTTCTTCTACTATTCAGTATTTTGGTGGTAACAAATAATTTAACAAAGACTGGAGAGCAAATGAACATAACGTATAATAAATCCATCTTTGTATGTGCTTACTGATTGACTTCATGTATGTGTTTAGACTGTGGATAGATTGTTCAGACAATATCATATGTGTGAATAGAAAATCTGACTGGCCATACAAGACCAAAGTTTAAGAGTAAGACCTTTATAATATGGAATCCTTTTGAGTATAGGCAGTCAAGTCGCTATCTACACAATTTGCCTGTCTATGCCTAACCTAAATGTTACTCATTTGTATGAAACATAAACACTGATTGCTATTTTTTTTTTTTTAAAGAGGACGTCTCCATAGAAATGTTGAACACAAAATTTTTTCATAACAGCTCAGACAATTTACTTTTAGTTGATGAATTGGCCTGAACATAAATTCCTTTTCCCGTAGCTCCACATAAAGTCTATTTACTATGACTTTTGCTGATTTGGTGAAAGAGGTTTTTTCAGATCATCAAACTATGGCCAAAAGGGAAGATGACAAAAAGCCAATCAAAAGCTGGGCAGATGTTTAAAATGCTTTTTGCTACTCGAGATTGTGATCCAACAAAAGCAATTATGTCTCTGCGTTCTCAATTTGAAAGCATTAGCAAAGAGCTTTGAGGTTTCCAGTGCTGGTGTCCTATCTGCATTCAGTTAACTGAACAGAAGGTATCATAAAAGTAAATATAGCCAAAGGCGAACCATTTCCAAAGCAAGCACATAATTTGGGAAAACTGAAGAGTTAAAGGGAATCATAACCATGCAGGTGAAATATAAACAATTGAAGAAGCCGTAAGAAGATGAAATGCAATGTTACTTCCATATGATGAAAGAATAATAATCATAAAATCCTAAACCTTCGGAACATCAAGGTGAAAATAACAATTTCAAAGCCTATAAACATGCGAGGTAATTGGAACCATGATTATAAGTGGTTTGTTTTAATGGTAATCAAAGTCTTTTTTTTAAGTTTGCACATCATTTTTCAGCTACTGCTTTCTCTCTTTCTTTCCTGGAGGTCCAGAATTAAGCTATTCATGCATGATGGCTTCATATTGTTGAGTGATCAGACCCTCAAAAGATTTTCTTCTCCCATCATGGACATACAGTATTCAGTATAAAACAGACAAACTTTTCTTTCACATGTTTTCAAGACAACGATCCCACACATACCTATTTAACTAATTTATAGTCCAAATGTTAACAAACAATCTAACTAACATTTTAAACGTGATGTAAACTCACCTGTCTAAACTTTGTAATTCTGTCTTGCAAGTTTTGTAATCCAAAGATTAGAAAACCGCCAGGGTCTGAACTAACTTTTCTCTATACAAAATTAAGCAATAGAGCTTCATCTAGAACCTACCTAACACAGTTTAGATGATGAAACTGCAGCAACACACCAAAAGATATCAATAGACAGCTAAAAGTTTGACCAATACCTGCTGAATCAGACAAAATAGGAACTGTTGGTGGCCCTGCAAACTCATCAAATCAGCTGTGCTGGGTCGAAGTTGCCTGCCAAACAGGAAGAACAAGATAGTGTTGAAGAGAAATAATAATAGCTGGAATCAAGAAATGTTTGCAGCCTTCGGTTTTTTTCCAAAAGGTAAGTAACTAAATCATAAATTACAGCTTTAACCAGTTAAGTTGTATCAATGGTCGAAAAGCAAAATCATATTTTTATTTCCACATTGTATTTCAGTTATTTATAGCCTACTGCTGTTAATCTAAATGTCTTCAGGTTGGAAACGTATTTTGTGAAGATCCCCACACATTTACTTCCTTAAATTCTGTTATACACTATGCCCTGTGAGTAGGCACTGATGCTTCACACATTTCACAGAGACTGGCTTTTGAACTACAAAGGTGCTGACAGGAAGAGTTTTTAGGAGGCCAAGTCAGTACAGGAATAACAATTCTCAGGTAGCAATGTACCATTGGATATGTATGTAGCCCTTAGAAATTGAAAGTAAACAGCAGAGGAGAAGCTCCAAAGCATGCTGGGAATCCAGGAAGTTGAGATGGCCAGCAGACAGGTTGATTTTACAATGCTGATGTTAAAATAATGAAGGTGTATGCCGTGACCATAGATCTTCTTCAAATTAGGCAAATAAAAATATATGCAAAAATCATTTTAGAAATGTATCTGGATTAGGTTTGTTCCTGTAAAGGTTTTGTAAAGTACTTAAAGTGTAACTAAAGCCAATATTATGATTATTATCATCATCATCGTCATCATTTTAGATAGAATAGGAACGGGTTGAAACCTTGTGTTTTTATGTTTTTGTTTTGTCTAATGTTGCCATCTGCTTCCCATTGGGAAGATTTAATTCCTGTCCTATAGACACAATGGGGAGTGATAGGTTGATTTACTAAAGATAACTAAGCTATTCACTTGGCAAGAGTACTTGAAATGTGCTAGGTAATTTTCCCCAGAGCTTAGTGAATGTGGTGAAATTGCACTTTGCAAATAATACCCAATCACATGCAAGGACAATAAAAAAGAAAAAAAAAAACATTTTTTTTTGTTGGGATGATAATAGAAGTCAGCAGAACTTCACCTCGTTCACTAAGTTCTGGGGAAAAATTCCTTTGCAAAGGCCTACTTCCCTTGCAAAGTAAACATTCTATTTACCTTTAGTTAAATAACTCTAATTTCTTTACAATTAAGGAAAGCCCTCCTTCAAGAGTTATCACCTAAATGAGCATCCCCATTGGAGGATCTCCTCTCTATTCCTGTTCTAGGGACATTTCAAACTTTCCAATTTTTCCTTTGTGTCCTAGTGTCAAAGGTCACCTTAAAAAATACATCATGGAAAGATTTACTCATGTAAGTGGGCACACAGAAAACAATGAAAACCAGAAAGCACTTATAATCTATCACCACCCTGTTTATAGTATAACTAAAGGTAAACTTTTTTTTAATTTTGGATTAAGTGGAGGTGGAATAAAATCCCTGTCAATTTGTATTGCTGTCTGTGCCGCTGTTAGGGAGATTCACCTTCTCTATTTGTCCTGTTTACCATTATCTTTTAAAGTGAAAGTAAAAGAAAATTCCAAATTTTGGATTGTCCCCAGAAATAATAGAGGGGAAATCTTCCAATGGGGACTCTAGTTCTGGTGAATTCAGAGCAGAAAGAGATTCCCTTAATTTGCAGGGAATTCTTCTCACTTCCAGTTTTGGCTAAGAGACATAAAGAAAAGATGGCAAAACAATATGACAGGGAAACTGAAAAGGGTTATACCCTCCTTTACTTTGTCCAAAATGAAAAAAAAAAATATTTGCTTATAGTTCTACCTTAAGATGCACATTAAACAAAATATCTAAGCTGTGTTTGGACACAATTATATACAGTATATAGTTGTGTATATATTAAGACTCAGATCACACTAGTGCAATTTCAGATGTGATGCGACTTGAGTCGCACAGAATCACATGACAAATAAAATGACATTGCTTTCAATGGTACCCATTTACACCAATGCACTCCAGCACGGTGTGATTATGGAAAAGGTTCCTGTACTACTTTGGGCCCCACAGAATATGCAAACCCTATTCAAGTAGCATCCAAGTTGCACTACATAACCGCACTAATAGTCAGATCAAAAGAGGATGGCAGCAGTGTGAACCGAGCCTAAATTACACCCATGATAATGTCATCTCTTTCCCAAACTCACAGCTTGCTAGGTGAATAACTAGTAATAGTAACATGGAACATTGTATACTTCAATGCCATTTTTTTTTTATGTGTCAAATGTTAGTTAGTCTTTCTGGTTCAATGATCTTTGTCTCTTAGCAAATCATAGTCTGGGCAATGCAAAAAAATGTCAAGGAGATATGACTGTGTTGCCCATACTGAATTCCACTCTTAACCAGTTTACGTCTGTCCTATAGCTGAAAGACGGCTACAGCGCAGACCTCAAATGCCAGGAGGGCATCCATGTCCATGCTGGGAGGGCGTCCATTCTCGCACCGCCTGTGTACCCCAGGGGGCATGCTCTGTGTTCCTTGAGTTCTTGGGACTCGGCTGCTCACAGAGCAGGGTAAAGGGCCAATCACAGCGTGCCTTTACCATGTGATCAGCTGTCAGCCAATGACAGCTGATCACGGAAGTAAACAGATTTTTTTCGTCACGCTGTCAGCATAAAGAAAAAAATAAAGCCGGTAACCGACTTCTGTTAGAGGTACATCAGTCCCTTAAGTGCCCACTAGAGCTGCAAATCAGTGTCTTTCAGTGTTGTAAATCCATGCCCACCAGTGCCATCTGTCAGTGCCCATCAGTACTGCTAATCAGTGCCATCTAGCAGTGCCCATCAGTGCTGCCAATCAGTGCCTATCAGTGCCTCCTAATCAGTGCCCACCAATGCCATCTATCAGTGCCCATCAGTGCCATATAACAGTGCCCATCAATGCTGCATATGAATACCCATCAGTGCCACCTATCAGTGCCCATCAGTGCTGCCTATCAGTGCCCATCAGTGTTGCATCATCATTGCCCATAAGAGCAGCCTATAAGTGCCCATCAGTGTCAACTCATCAGTGCCTATCAGTTAAGGAGAAAAAATGCATTGTTTGCAAAAGTTTATAACAAAATATGAAAAATGTTTTGGTTTCTTTTCAAAATTTTTGGTCTTTTTTGTTCTCTATTTGTGTGGAAAAAAAATGATATTTCATTTGGGTACAGTGTTGCATGACTGCGCAATTGTCATTCAAAGTGTGAGAGTGCTTAAAGCTGGAAAATGGCCAGGGCAGAAAGGAAGTATAAGTGCCCAGTAAGCAAGTGGTTAAGGTCCAACCCTAGCAAAAAGGAAAAAAATTGACCCTAGCAATGCCCCTCTCCTGACACTGCAAGGGTACATGCTCATTATGTCTAGGGGGTATGGGAACAGGCATTGCCACATCCTCCGCTCCAACTGGCTCCTCCCTGAAGCTCTGGAAAGTGGGCAGCCCTTGGCACCATCACATACAATGCAGGGCAATAAACCCTGCATTATATGTAGAGGTGGCAAGCATGACACCACTGACATTAACAGCTTAGAAAGGAGGCTGTGGGGGACCTGTTAAACCACTGGAGGATCCAGCTGGAGTGCAGAATAAGGTAAGTATTTTCCCTTTTTCCATCAGCCATAGACCAAATGAGCATTTAACCTGACATTAACGCTTTCAAAATTAGAGAAGCAGAGTAAGTATACAAATCAGAAGTTCTGACTTCATTTGCTGTTGCTTGATTTGGATTGGTGGAAATCAAGTCATCAGAGTAAACTCTGTAAGAAAACCCAGACACATGCATTAACCCTTTTGCTGCTGCTGTTGCTGATGTAGAAACTACATCCGTAGCAGCAGGGGGTTTTACAAATGTAGCACCTTCCTCTAGTTAGGCTGCTAGATAAAATTTAGTTCCTGGCTTTACTGTAGTGAGTGGAGCAGTGATTGATTGTTTTGGTCTGTTCAGGGTTTCATGAGCTAAGAGTTTGATTCCTCCCACTTGTCTCTAAAAGAAGTTTCCAGAATATAGGGTAGGGAGATTCAAATGATCAGTGTAAATATTTATTATGCCCCAGCCATTCCCTGAAAAGATGCATCCAGAAGGTGGTTGGAGGGACGTGATAAATGTCTGGTAAGCCTTGTCAGAGTGTTCTTTTCAATTCAGGGAGGGGTCCAGTTCTCTTGGGCCTGCTGCCCCTGAAGTCAGCTTTACTGGGTTAAGGAATTGCAGTCTGATGAAGGTGAAGCCTGGTGTAGTTCACCAAAGGATTAAATGTGCTGGGGGGCACTGTCTTAAAATCCTGGTTTGGAACTTTTTGTCTTTCTTATTGAGATCTACCTGTGGATGCTGGGTGGCAGACAGGTCCTGGAACACTGTGAGTAAAGACCTTGTTGGGGAATATTAGTTGTGCAAATGCCAAAAAAACAGGAGCGATGCAAAGGTTTTCGTCTACTAAGGCAAAGGTGCATTTTGACCAACCCCTCCACAACGACAGTCTTGGAGACATTTTTTAAATTTTTAAAAAATTATTTTAGGCCTGAAGATTACTTAAAAGCCCCAGATTATTTTTTTTTTTTTTTAAAGCAGACACCACAGAGAATAAAATGTTGGTAATTCAAAATTTTTATGTTACTTGACATTAGCGCAACTGTTTATGACAGGGAACATTTCATAGAAAATACATTAAAGTTAATTTCTGGATACGTAAATGCAATTTATTACCTAATTTTTTTTTTTTGGTAAAATATAAAAGATGATTGATTGAATGAAAGATGATGGTTGTGCCGATTACATAGATACCCATGTTAAACCTTAAAATTGTGTGCTCCCGCAATGTTTAAAAGCCCCTACAGGTCACCAGTTTAGAGTTATGCAGGAACACTGGTGCTAAAACATTTGCTCTCACTCACTTTGTAGATGTTAGTGTGTGTGTGTGCGTATGTGTGTGCGTGCGTGCATGCGTGCGTGCGTGCGTGCGTGCGGGTGTTGCTCTAAAAAAAATTTTTTTTATTTTTTTAAAATATACTTATATACTTTAAACACATTTTTGGTTTAATTTTTATTTATTTTTACATAACTTTTATTGCTATTACATAGGGGATCAATAGCCCCCTATGTGATAGCATATAGTTGACAGGTTCTCTTTATGGAGACACCCAGGGTCTATTAGACCTTGGATGTCTCCTTTCTGATTCACTGGGGGTGATGTAACACAGACCGAGTTCCATCAGCTGCTTCCCCCAGTACTGATCCCGGAGAATGACAGCTCCGGTCCAGGAAGTGATGTCATACACGTCACTTCCTGGTCTGTGTACACAGGGGAGGCTGAATGGACAGAGGTCCGCTAAGCTCCTGCCGCCCTTGCCAGCGACAACTGGTCATGATAGCACCCAGCCCGCAGGTGGTACAGCACTTGGACTGCTATTATAGGGTCCCAGAAGTATTGGCAATCCTTATTACCTCCAGTAAAGATGGCTATAGAGAGGATTTGTGAGAAGCTTGTCCCCCCCACTATTGCTATTGATCATTTTGAAGTATTCTGTGACCCTAAAGCCTTCTCCTGTTAAAGTTCTTCAGCAATAAATAGTAAAAAGACATCCCCTAGACTGAGTCTGAATTGCCTGTGTGCATGGGACTGTGATATTGTGACTAGCAGCCTCTGTACTAGTGTGGGAGACCTGGGTATATTCTCAGCAGCCCCTTCAGGTGTAAGCACTACTATACACACTGTGTATAAGCCAACTGTCAGATGGAAGTGATCCGGCGGTAGGGTAGCTGCCCTATCGCTTCCAAACACCTTCTGGTAATGGCGCCCCCCTTCCTCGCGCTTACCCCTTGGCCACAAGGTAGAGGGGAATGAGCCAGGCAGACATCCGTCTTCTCTCCTCCCCGTCTGCATGCTGAACTGGAAGGGGCATGTAAAATATCACATCTTGGTCCCCCTTTTACCAGTATGGCTGGGTAAGTATCTAATGAAGTGTGATATTCACTGCATTAGATTCACTAGAAGACAGGGAAGACACCAAGGGTCTTTTAGATCTCTGGTGTGTCATAAAAGAAAATCTGTCAAAAAAAAAAAAAAAATCTGTCACTAACAAAAACATCACATAGACTTTTTTGTCCCCTATGTGAAAAAAAAAAAGTTAAGTTGAGGAAAAAATTTAAAAATTGTAAAAATGAAAATTCCACCTAAGCACATAAACCTTTTGAGGCCCCCCCATCCCCACATACATGCACATATAAACATAAATACATGTGTCAGGGGTGCTTATGCATGAAAACATTGATTTTTGTACACGTTACATATCGCCATACACACCAGAGTGAGAGCAATAATTCTCGCATGAGAGCTCCTGGGGGACTGTAAACTGATGACCTTAAAGCATTGACTGTGGAAAATGTAGTGTACCAAAGTTTGTTGCCATTTCACAGGCACACACAATTTTAAGGCTTGACATGTTGGGTATCTATTTACTCTGCACTACCTCATCTTAAATATTTTGCCAAAACATTGGGAAATATATTGCGTTTGTGTGCCTTAAAATTACCTTTAGTGTGTTTTTTACTGAAATTTTGCCTTTCCTGAACAGTTTCAGTAATATCGTGTAACATAAAAATCTGAAATTACCAACATTTTATTCTCGGAGGTATCTGCTTTCAGAAAATATATAATGTTTGTGGGTTTTATGTAATCTTCAGGGCTAAAATGATTTTTTTATACATGTGTGCAAAAAGGCAAAAATGCCTCTGCCAGCATAAGGACAAAAAAAGTACCTGCACATGCACCTAAGAAAAGACTGTGAAAATACCATGAAGTGGTCTTCTAAAATTAGGTCTCATGATCCTGCTGCTCTGTTTCAAAAGATGCCACCTGAAGAAGGGATTGCTGCAGAGGCTTTAGTTGATTATTTGCTTTGCAATACAACGAATAGGAATCACACAAAGAGGTACTTCTCTTCTACTTAAAGCGTAACTCCACTTTTGTTGAGAAAAAAACATTCCCCTCTGAGTGATCTTTGTACATTGCAGGGATTTTAACAAACTTTGTTGCTAATTCCTACCTTTTGTTATTCTGAAGAAACCCCTGTTTGTTCCTCTGTGCCTCTGTGCTGAGTGGGTCAAATGGGAGTGGTTTCATAATTATCTATCAGCTGTGGCAGCTGCAGGGCTCTAATAAGAAAAGCTGCTGGGCCTGCATCCCTTTAGATGTGCTCCTATTGGGAGTATCTCACCAAAAATTACATTTTTTATTGCAGGGGATGCCAGAAATCTGACTTATATCTTAGCGCAGACTTCTGGGAAAATTGGTGAGCCAATGACACAAGCAGGAAATGATGTTTCTGTGGTGTGGTCAGTATACATTCTGTGTACAGAACAGCTCCAGGTAGCCATATTGCATTGCAATTTCAGAAATTTACAACAGCTGCAGACTGAAAAGGAAAGGTCGTTTTTAATAACATTCAATTACAATATGGTTTGTGTCGCAATTGTATATGCTATATTGTTTTTTCTTTATCTGTTATTTTTTTCCCCACGAAAGTGGAGTTACCCTTTAAGGATTCTGCCTCTAGTTCACAATCTAAGCCATGGTGGCACAGAAAGTAAAAGAATCACTGCCATTTTGTTGTGGTGCCAACACTACAGCCCATAGTCCCTGTTAAGGATCCAGATTTAGCATCTGATACATAAAGAATGTAGCAATAATATAAAAGGTAAGGCCCTTAGATTAGGGGTAAGGCTTGCTACAGAGGAAAACTTTGCTTGATTCGCACCTTAGTAAGAGTTATATTAATGAATCTGTTCTTTCACATTCCAGAAAACAATAAAACTGCTGAAATGTGCACAGCTAGTATCAGACTTTTATCGAGAGACCATACAGTACTCAAATTGAATCAGTAAGGGAGACGTCATAGAATAACACAGGAGGTAGACAAGTTTATCTCCAGTAGGGGAAGTTGTCCCTGGAGTTCAAGAAGATTAAATATTTGTTTCAAGTTATAACACTGAGCATGGCAAATATTCTGTCATAAAATATTACAATTACAATGATGCAAATGTTTAGTAGACATGATTTGTCCTCTGGGGAGCTCATAGCATTGCACTTTATGCACATGTTTAAACATGTATCCTACAAAAATAAAGAATACGGTTTGAGATGCAGCAGCACAGTTTGTGTATACATTTGAAATCTCAACATTTTTTAGTTTCCATAGTCATTGTAAAGATGAAGGTTGTCTGTCTATGTGTAGTTCATTACTATTCTGCAAAGTAGAAGCAATACAGGTCCTTGTCATTTTAGTTAATCATTCATTTTAAGTAGTGATTAAAAATGATGGATTGAAATATATGGCTGAAGAACAAAGGGCAGATTTTTCAGCTGCTATTAATTGGGCACCCGGCTGTGCGTTAAGGGAGAACCTTGTGTCGGCCAACCTTTGGAAGGTGCCACCTGAGGCAATATTCTCTCTTCATGGAAAAAATGGCCAAGGTTTAATTGTAATTCCATGCCACTTTCATTGTTTTGTCCCTTGTGACCACAGATTTGTATACCTCATATAAAATAAATCATTTTTTTGTTTCAGGTTTGCATGAAAAAGGTTAAGTAATAAAACAAAGAGTAAACTGCCAAAGCCGGTGTTTGGAGCAGTGTTAGAGCAGTTTTTCCTCAACCTTGGTATTGCATGTTCCCAATCACAAAAATCCTGTTTTTTTTTTTTTCAGCTTCTCAAATACCCCCTAAAAGTATTTGGTTGTATTGCCCACATCCTTGAAATGTGCATCACTTCCACTTTCAAGTAATCACTTGTGCTTTTTTAACCCCTGGGAGCCTAAGCCTTTTTCTGACATATGTTGCTTACAAGTTAAAATCAGTATTTTTTGCTAGAAAATTACTTATACCCCCAAACACAATATATATATATATATATATATATATATATATATATATTTCAAAGACCCTAGAGAACAAAATGGCAATCATTGCAATATTTTATGTCACACCGTAATTGTGCAGTGGTCTTTACATTTTGGGAAGAAATACACTTTTATGAATTAAAAAAAAAACAAAACAGTAAAGTTAGCTTAATTTTTTTATATAATGTGAAAGATGATGTTACACCGAGTAAATAGATACCTAACATGTCATGCTATAAAATTGTGCACACTCGTGAAATGGGGACAAACTATGTTTTTTAACCATTTCCGGACTGCTCACGTTGCTGCTACTGCAGCACAGTGGCAGCCCTGGGTCCAGCGACGTAAACCTAATTGGCTCCCACTGTGTCCAATCACAGTGGGAGTGGAATCTGGCGGTGCGCATGTGTGCCCCTGACATCTCCTGCACAAAATCACATACATGTACATGATTTTGAGCAGCCGGGCCGCCCTGCCGCAATATATATGCAGCAGGTGGTTTGGAAGTGGTTAAAGGCTTATATGCAAGTTATTGTCATAGGGGACATATGGAGCCTGCTGCAGCAATACTGACATTTCTTTTTTTTTTAAACCAAACAAACGTTTATTGAGTTAAGCATGTAAATATACAAAAACAGTATCGTTAGACATTTGCACAAATACAACATCACATATCCAAATACTGCAAACTTCACACTGGGCAAAAAATGAGAGAGAAAATATTGAAACAATAAAATAGCAAGGCACTTGACATGTTGTAGGCAGAACAGGACTACCTAGCCCAGGCTAATCCATAGTAGAAGCCACGGGCGCAGTTACGGCCGGGAATAAACATATGGTACCCACCCGTCCCTAAGTCTCGCAGGTGTCCGGGGCATCCCAGATTTTGTTGTACCTCTTGGGGCAGCCCCTATTAGCATACATGACTTTCTTGAAGGGGAGAGTAGCGCTCACTGCAGCCTTCCAAGCCGAAAGGGTAGGGGAGATAGGCCGCATCCACCTCAAGGCTATCACTTTTCTGGCAGTGAACAGGGTCTCCCGGAGAAATTGAACCATGTGTCTGTCTGCATCAGTCTCAGGAAATATCCCAAGGAGACACAGCTTGGGGTCCAGAGTAGTCGGGCATCCCATACGGTCGTGCAGAAACCGGACTACCTGCGTCCAGAAACCCTGCGCATCCGAACAGGACCAAATCATGTGTCCGAAGGTGCCCGGGGAGTGAGAACACCTAGGGCATGCCGAGGAGTGGGAGGAGCCAAAGCGAGCCAGTCTCACAGGAGTAAGATACGATCTGTGGACAATGTAAATTTGAGTGAGCCGATCCGACAATTTGGGGGAGACCAAGGTACAGGCCTCCAAGGCCTCATCCCACTCCTCGTCCTCCAGCTCCCCAACATCCCCCACCCATGATGCCCGCACCCCATATGCCAGAGCAGTCACCTGTTTAGTGCCCAACATTTCATACAGTAGCGAGATGAGTTTGCGGTGTTCCTGGCCCTTAATCACCTCGAGTATGTCAACTGACGGTAAATCAGGGATTGCAAGGGCAAACTGTCTTCTCAGGGCGTGGGACAACTGTAAATAGTAAAAGTGCATGGATGCCGGGAGTTGGAATTCTTCCTGGAGCAGGCGAAAGGACTTAATAGATCCAGCAGAAACAACATGAGATAACAAGTATATGTCCTTACGGATCCACACCCCAGGGTCAGGTACATGAAGGAGTTCCGGCAGCTGACGGTTGAACCACAGGGGAGTCATGGAATGCAGATTCGCATCCCCGGTTCTAGATAAAGCCAGGTCCCAGACCCACCTGTGATGGAACAACAGACTGCCCCGAGGATCCGCAGGCGAAGACCCAGCAACACCTCGGAGGAGATCACAGAACAGGTGAGGGAGCCGCGACTCCGCACCTCTGCAGACCAACACCATATACCTGTTTGTCCAGATGAAAGAAATGTGACAATTGGGCAGCTAAGTAATACCTTGCCAATTCCGGTACCGCCATACCCCCCAACTTGGTGGGTTTCTGGGTGTGCCTCCAGGACAACTTATGCCTGGAGGAGCCCCAGATGAATGACCGCAACAAGCTTTCTAGAGTCATAAAGTATTTATACGGAATATAAACTGGAGAGTGCCACAGCACGTATAGGATTTTAGGAAGCAGGATCATCTTTAGCAGGCCCACCCTGCCCATCACGCCCAATGGTAATCGAGCCCAAACTTGCGTTTTGTTCTTGACCAAGTCAAAGAGGGGTTCAATATTTAAAGGGATAAAGTCAGTAAGGGATCTAGTCACCCGGACGCCGAGGTGTTTGAATTCCGACACTCGCGACAAGGGGAGCGACGCTTGGTCAGCCTCTGGGGGGAAACTGTCTAGAGGAAGGATGAGGGATTTGTCCCAATTGACCGTCAGGACCAGAAAACCTCCCAAAACGCCGTATGACCTCCAGGGCACGCCGCAACGAGGGTCCTGAGTCCGCCAGGTATAGGATCATGTCGTCTGCGTACTCAAGGTCACCACGACGGAGACCATTAATGCCTGGGTCCGCCCGGAGGGCCAACGCAAGGGGCTCGACCGCCAGGGCATACAACAGCGGGGAGATGGGACAGCCCTGACGCGTGCCTCGAGATAGAGGAAAGGACCTAGAAGTCCAGCCATTGGCAACCACCCGGGCCCGAGGTTGGCTGAATAAGACCGTGAGCCATTTAATGAATTTTGGGCCGAATCCAAATCTGCGTAGACACTGCCACAGGTACGACCACTCGACAGAGTCGAAGGCCTTGGCAGCATCCAAGGTCACAACCACCCTGGTACCGATACAGTCATGGGGGGCCTGCACGTTCATAAACAAGTGCCTGGTATTGAAGGCCATATTCTTGGCCGGCATGAATCCCGTCTGATCGGGGTGCACCAAAGAGAGGATCACCACATTGAGTCGGAGGGCAAGCACTTGAGCCAGGATTTTAACATCACACTGCAATAGTGAGATGGGCCTGTAGGATTCCGGATATTGGGGATCCTTACCAGGCTTGGGAAGCAAAATGATCAGTGCCTCACACATCGAGGCAGGAAGAGAGCCCGACTCAAATGCCGCCTCAAACACCGTGAGCAGACGGGAGGTCAATGACTCCGAATACTGTGAGTAAAACTCGACGGGAAGTCCATCAGATCCAGGCGCTTTAGCCCTAGCAAAGCAAGAAATGGCAGAAGCTATTTCACTCCGAGAAATCGGAGCCTCGAGCGCCGCGACCTGTTCAGGGGTCAGTGTAGGAAACTCCAGGGCATCCAGCAAACCGGCCAGATCCAACGGATCATAATCCACCTTAGAGGAATAAACCTCACTAATGTACGAAGCAAACAGCTCCTCCACAGCCGCGGGATCTGAGGAGTCCCCCAGCACCGAAGGGTGAAGTGTAATCACCACAGGTGGTCTATCGTTCATATGTGCTAAATAGGCCAGCAATTTGCCCAATCGCTCCCCATGCTCAAAAATACGCTTTGTATTTTTGAAAAATAGTTTGTGATTAGCACGTTCCTGGAACATATGGTCTAGGGCCCTAGACCGCAGTTTAAGTTGGGAAAGCGCGTCCGGCGTCGGAGAGCTGGCATACTCCGCCTCCAAGTCAGCCAATTGTCGTTCAGCAGTAAACAGGTCGGTCCGCGACGCCTTCCGATGTCGAGCTATGTGCGACGCCAAAAGTAAACGTGCATGGCCCTTGAAGCCCTCCCACACAGTCAGTACGGAAGCAGTGTCAGAGTTAGAGCTAAAGAAAAAGTCCCATTCTTTCGTCAAAGAGTCAATGTCCGAAATAGTCTTAAGCCAAAAAGGATTCAATCGCCAATGTCTCTGAGGAGGGGCAGTAAGCGGGGACAAAGTAACCATGTATGGGGCGTGATCCGAAAGCAGCCTCGGGCCAAAACGGGCACCTAGAAGTCTGGGCAGGAGGGCCTGGGAGATCCATACACCATCAATCCTAGACATAGTGGAGTGGGATGCTGAAAAGCACGAGTAGGCCCGTGCATTAGGATGTAGACACCTCCATGAGTCAAGGAGATGACAACTGGTTAGCATTCTATAGAAGCGCGTGGGTCTATCCGGGTAAGGCGGGGAGCCCGGTGCTCCCACCCTATCCAGAAACGGATCCCCCATCCAAACTGCAGGAACTGAGGGATATCTCGCCATGAACGTCATACCCTCAGTCAGGAGGGTAGCACTAAAAGGGGGAGGAAAGTTACAAGCTAAGAGAAGTATATCATGCCCCCCTATGGCCCCAGCCACAAAGACATATCTGCCCAAGGGGTCCGTCACCACCTCCTGCACCACGAAAGCCACAGACCGAGAGACCAGCAATGACACACCCCTCGAGTGAGAGGAGTGCGACGCATGGAAAGACCAGCCGAGCCACGGTCTGCGGAGGGCTCCGAGCAGGTTGCCCTCAGCATGCGTCTCGACCAGAGCAATTACATCCGCCCTCTGTTCCTTGAGATAAGACAGGATAACGGTGCACGCACGTTCCATGTGAGGAAGGTCAGCCCCGCCATATCATCAGGGAGGAGAGAACATGTCGCGGCACAGGATGACGACAGAGCCCCGGGATAAGCTTAGATCGCACCCGCCGCCCATGGCCTGAAACCCAGGAGCCCAGCCAAACAGTGTGAAAATATAGGACAGTGCAAATACATAGCAGTACACAATACACATAGAAAAACTCAATAAACATAAACCCCCACCCCCCACCCAGCCCAACACACACCCCAACTTGTGTGAGCATCAATCCCAGAACCAAACAGTCCACAGGCAGCAGTGACCAGCCGCCCCGGGTAGTTCCACCAAAAGGCGAAGCCCCCCAGGACCAACCAGAACACCGCACACCCATGAGGGTGAACAAACTCAGAAGAAGGGTCCCATTTCTGGGACACAACAGTGAGCACAAGACATGGTATCCAAGGTGTACAGTACCCATGGTGGGCATAGAGGCCTCCCGGCCGGAAGGCAAAAATAGGAATGAGTTTGTATCGGCAAAACAGATTAAAAAAAAGGGGGGGGAATTCCAGAGGGGAGAGGGGGAGAAGAAAAAGGAGTTCGTTCGATCAGGGGGAGCCAAGAGGCAGGCAAAGATATCTGGGCATCCCTAGGAGGAGTATAGTCCATAGAAACTGGATGAGCAGGGGATCAACAGGAGCACCAGCATAAGCTTCCAAGGCATGGAGGACAGAAGGGGGGGGGGGGAACAGTGGGAAACCACCAGGGCAGTTTAGGCTGAAGTACGTACAGTCATCCAATGTACTCAGGGGCAGGGAAGGGGCAGTAGACTCACCACTCACGGGCAAACGATCCAGCCAGGCTATCGCAGCGTCAGGGTCCTCGAAAAAATGCACTCTATCCTCTCCAACCACTCGCAGCCTGGCTGGGTATAGCATTGCATACTTGAGGTTGCGGGTCCGAAGGCGCCTCTTGACTTCCCCAAACTGGCTGTGCTGTTTCTGGACTTCCGCCGAGAAGTCCGGGAATGCCATGATGTTATGGTTGTCCAGCGGGATATTCCCTCGCTCCCTGGAGAGCCGGAGCACCGCATCTCTGTCCCGAAAGTTCATAAAGCGGGCAATAAAGACCCGAGGTGGTGCACCTGGGGGCGGCTTCTTTGCTGGCATGCGATGTGCCCGCTCCACAACAAAGGCCTGTGAAAACGCCTCCCTGCCGTACGATATGACCAGGAGGTCTTCTAAGAACGTAGCAGGGGATGACCCCTCCGCAGCCTCCGGCAGGCCAATAAAACAAATGTTATTACGCCTGGCTCTGTTCTCCAGGTCATCCTGTTTATGTAGCAAATACTGTATGTCCCTGGCAGCCTGCTCCGCAGCGTTCTGTATGGGGGGTAAATCATCCTCCACTCTGGATAGCCGTCCCTCCGCCTCAAACATTCTGCCCCGCAATTTCTGAAAGTCCTGTCTGAGCAAGGATATGTCCACCTTTATCTCTTCTATTTTGGCGGTCAGGGACGCCTTACAGTCCGTGATGGCAGCCAGGAGAATCGCCTGATCCGCAGCCTGCACGGCTGCAGCGGGAGCCGGCTGGAATGGTCCGCCATTTTGGGCCACCCCGCTCCCCTCTTGGCGCCGAAATTTCTCAAGCTTGGTCGCCGCTTCGGATGGCCGCTTCGGCGGAGACATGACCACGGCTGGATGGCGGTTGCTACCGGCGTCCGGGGGTGAAGGTATCGCTCGAGTTTGGAGCCGCAGGATGGCTTAAACGGAGATCCGCCGGGAGAGCCTCTCTAAAACACGTCCGCTCACATGGATCTTCAGGCCACGCCCCCAATACTGACATTTCTAAAGGAAAAATTTTCATCTAAACTTGCTCGCTGTTTTAATGTATTGCCGGCTCCCGGCAATATAGATTAAAAACAAAAAAATGAAAACAAACGGCCACCCCAACATTTTTAAAAAAAATTGTCGTGGGGTCCCCCTCTCCAGAACCATACTAAAAGGAGCGAGCGCCCCCCCCCCCCTCCTGAACCATACCAGGCCACATGCCTTCAACATGGGGTGGATGCTTTGGGGTGCCACCCCAAAGCACCTTGTCCCCCTGTTAATGGGGCCTCTTCCCAACAACCCTCAGCTGTGGTTGTTGGGGTCTGCGGATGGGGGACTTATCGGAACAAGGGGGCCCCCAGATCCAACCCTCCCTATGTGAATGGGAATCGGGTACATCGTACCCCTACCCATTCACCAAAAAAAGTTTCAAAAAAGAAAAACCACAGGAAACAGGTTTTGACAAGTCCTTTATTACAAAAATAAAAAAAAATAGTGTCCCTCGATGTAAATCCATCGTCAATCACGACGCCCGCCAGACCAGAAAAAAAAATACGCTTCCGCCTCTTGAGAGGCCTCCCACCGTCTGCCTTCTCTCTGCTTTGAAAGCTCTTATATAGGCAAGGGGCGGGGCCACCCGGCTACATCACCCGGTGGCACTGCCTCTTCTGGCGCCACGTGACGTCACAAGACATCAGAAGGGGTGAAGCCACCGGGTGATGTAGCCAGGTGGCCCTGCCCCTAGCCTTTATAAGAGCTGGCAAAGCGGAGGGAAGGCATACGGCAGGATGCCTCCCAAGAGGCGGAAGCATTTTTTTTTTTTTCGGGTCCAGCAGGTGTCATGATAGACGATGGATTTACATTGAGGAACACTATTTTTTTATTTTTTATTGAAGGACTTGTCAAAAACTGTTTCCTGTGGTTCTGACTTTTTGACACTTTTTTAATGAATGGGTAGGGGTAATATGTACCCAATACCCATTCACATAGAGGGGGGAAGGGATCTGGGAGCCCCCTTGTTAAAGGGGGCTTCAAGATTCCGATAAGCCCCCCACCCACGGACCCCCACAACCACATCCCACGGTTGTCGGGAAGAGGCTCTTGTCCCCATCAACATGGGGACGAGGTGCTTTTGGGGGTACCCTCCCCATGTTAAGGGGATGCGGCCTGGTATGGTTCAGGGGGGGCGCTCGCTCCCCCAGGCTGCATGCTCAGGTAAGGGTCTGGTATGGATTTTGGGGGGGGGGCACGCCGTTTTTTTTTTTTAATTCCGTCATAGGGTTTCCCTTAACCACTTAAATACAGGGCACTTTCACCCCCTTCCTGCCCAGAACAACTTTCAGCTTTCAGTGCTCATTGGCTCTATGGGAAATCTTGGTCAGCTTGACATGACACTGCTTCCCGTCTTTAACATTGGTGTCTATGGGAAATCTTGGTCAGCTTGACATGGCATTGCTCCCTGTCTTTAACATTGGCATCTGTGGGAAATATTGGTCAGCTTGATATGGCACTGCTCCTGAACCATAAATCACAGGGACACAAAACTTGGGGAGCACCAAGATGGGACCCAGAACTACAACATATCTATACATTTTAAAACTGGTGTATGCCTGTACACTGCACTGACTGCATTAAACTGACTGAACTCAATATCCACTAACCACCTGCCTAATCCCCATAGTCACACACTATACACGGCTGCCATGTAAGCATCAGCCTTATATAGTGTGGGTAGGGTTGCCACCTCATCACTTTAAACCAGGACACACACAGTAATATATAGATACTGTGGCTGATAATTGTGGTAAATAATCTCACTTAGTGCCTTATGTGCATTATATTAGCCTCAGAACATGTGTAAATAATATGTGTCCTGGTTTAAAGGTATGAGGTGGCAACCATAAGTGTGGGGCGTGGACTTAGCCACTGAACCATGATCTGCCTATGGCCAATCATTGCTCTCACAGTACATTGTGCGGTGATTGGCCAAAGCATATAGGTCAGGTGCATGCTTTGGCCAATCATCAGTAAGAGTGCAGTGCATTATGGGGCACTCATCGGTGGGCGAACTTCCCGCCGGAGCGCCCCATTTGTTCATGTGTTCAGCGAGCGCACGAACACACAGCCCATCCCTAGTAGTCACCCTGTTACAGACAGTAGAAAATCAACTGATTTATAGGCTGGACAGACAGGTAATAAAGCTATGTTACAGAGAAACTAAAACTAAAACTGCTGTGTTAATGCTAGTTACAGATTGAACCAACTGTAATTGTAATATTTGATTTTTCCCATAGTTCTATTGCCTACCACATAATATACTTTACAATACAAGCACATAACTAATGAAAATAAAGACATCAGATTTTATCAGGTTAAGACTGATTGTGTCTATCACAGAAGAAGATAAGAGAAGAACCAGCAATTCTGTTCAAGTAGAGTTAGGCTGGTCATACCTGGGTCAAATGTCGAAAGAATATTCTTTCGAAAGTCAGATTCTTTGTGCGTTTTGTGATTAGATGGTGCCACCATTGATTTTGAAATTCGATCAACCAAGACTTCAATTTCACCTTATATTGCTACCAGGGCCGGTGCTAGACTATTTTACGCCCTAGGCAAGACCAGCTACTTGCGCCCCCCCAAAAAAAAGAAAAAAAAAGGGAAATGGTTAAAAACTCCCCTATGTCATACCCAGTGACCCTGATCTGATGCCTCCTCCATGTTATGCTCTTATACCTAGTGACCCCCATTTTCCTCAATGTCACACCCAGGGACCCTGATGTTTTTCCATGTCGCACCCTGGTACCCCAATATTCCTCCATGTCATGCTGTCATATCCACTGACCCCAATGTTCCTCCATGTCACACCCAGGGACCCCGTGTTCCTCCATGTCATGCTGTCATACCAAGTGACCCCAATGTTCCTCTATGTCAGACCCTGATGTTCCTCCATGTCACACCTGGGGACCCTGATGTTCATCCATGTCACACCTGGGGACCCTAATGTTTCTCTGTGTCACATCTGGGGACCCAATTCCCCCGTGGCACACCCAGGGACCCCAATTTCTCATGGCTCAACTGGTGACCCCGAACCCCTGTTACACCCGGTGACCCCTATCCCCCATGTCACACCTGGTGACTCCGATTCCCCATGGCACACCCGATGACCCCCATTCCCTTTCATACCAGGGATGCTCCATGTAACGCCCAGGGACCCCGATCCCTTGTTCTGGGCACACTCACTGGGCGGTATGAAGAGAGTGGCCCGCACTCTGCCCTCCTTCACTGTGATCCTGCTGATTCCTTCTCCCAGGACACTCCTCTCCTGGACCACAGTGCTCACCACAGCTCCAACTGGCTCCTGGTGGAGGGAAAAGCAGCAGTCAGAGAGCTCCGCATGTCCTTCATCACCAACCTCCTCAGACCATTCCGGTGCCTCGTCGCTTCTGCTCCAGTAATGGTTCCGCCCTCCAGTGCCGAGCTCTGGCTCAGGTTCAGCTCTCCTCAGCTCCATGCTTAATACCGACCCAGGGAAATGAACGGCTGCCCATCAGCTCAGTGCAGAGAGTAAATTCCTGCCCGGGGTTAAGGCCGCTTAGCTCCAGCCAAAGAGGATTATCATTCAGGCAGCACGCTGGTGGACTCACTTCCTGCCTCTTTGGGCCCCCTAACAGTGGTGGAAAGCCAGGGCCTAGTAGTTCCGCACTGCCCAAGACACCTGGCATCTTCCACTGCCCCTTCTTCCTCCCCACGACCACCCCTCCCCTCAGCTCACAAGGATCATTCATGATGGAGAGAGAGTGCGGAGACATGGCTGCGCCCCTAGGTGGCAATGCGCCCTAGGCGGCTGCCTAGTTTGCCTAGTGGAAGCACCGGCCCTGATTGCTACAGTAAATAATTTTCAAGGCTCAGAATCTTCTTTTCTTCCCGGGAATTTTATTCTCTTGCAATCATGCGCATTTCTTTTTCTATTACATTTCTCGCATGATTTTCCCATCATTAATTAAAAAATAGTTTGTTTTTCAAAAAATTTCCAACATGCCTGATCACTCAATTTCGATGACTGCACGAAAATCGGCCATTGCTGCAGCCCACTCATGGTGCGAAATTCAAATGAAAATTCTTAGATAAAATTACTACAGTAATCAGTGCTATACATATGCACTGTTACTGTAAAATGACACTGGTAGTGAAGGGGTTAACTTTTTTTTGAGAGGGAGGGGTGGTGTGTGTTCCTAGGGGCGTGATTCTTACTGTGATTGGCTGTGGCTTGAGGTGTAGGAACAGTGATCAACGGTCCTACATAGTAGAACCGTATGATCACTGTTCTTACACAGGGGAGAAAGACAGGCGGCTTGTTTACATCAGCCGCCTGCCTTTCTCACGCTGTAACGGACGATCGCGAGTGCCCGGCGGACATCGGCGCGCGCTCGCTCCCCAGAGCCTCACAGGCTAGTGACGTACCCATACGTCACTTTGCCTGTGAGGGGCTGACCGCCGCAGCATATGTATTTGCGGTCGGCAAGTGGTTAAATAATGAGAATAAGCCTAACTTTGAGTTATACAGTGGGGATTGGAGGAGGGGTGCAGTGAATGGGAATGATGTGCTATTATGCAAGGTTGTTTTGGTGCACACCGTGTTAGCACTTTTTTTTTTCAAATGGTGAACTTGTGTGTTGTGAACAAAAGTCCACTCCAAGTACAAATGGTCAACAGCAAGTGAATGCTGCACTTAAAGAATGTCAAGCCTTACATAAAGTCGTTATCCTCATACAATAAAAAAAAAAATTCCACCAACCTGAATCAAAACCCAGTTGCTGCAAGGGAAGCCTTGCAGCAAAAAAAAAAAAAAAAAAGCATTTTCCTATGAATAAGACTAAAATACGAATAAAATTAGTACCACAAACTAAAAACAAAAAATGACCTCAATAATAGGAGCAAAACAAAGAAAGAAAAAAAGGAAGGCAGCAAAGGGAATAATTTCTCAAAGAGCTAATGATCAGAATCACAGCTACCTAATTGATTCTAATCTCCCTATTTCAGATTTCCATATCTTTCCCCTACAACAGCTTTATACTACACTGACATACTGTAATGGTGGCTCTAAGCATCCTTTTATGGTAGTGTAATTAAGAGGGATTGGTTATACAAAAACCCTCTTACTGGCCCTTCTAAATTTGTTGTCCATAGTTTAAAGGCCTTGTAGCGCATTATGATTACAAAAAAAAGTGGTCCTGTGAATTTGCATATGACTAACAACTCATAGGATTCACTGTTAATCTATTTTTGTGGCAAATCCTAATCTCATCCCTAGCATTGGTAATATCTCATAACTCTAAACCTGGTCACACACCAGTGTGATGTTTCTCATACTGGAGCTGTTGGATAACAACTATATAGTGCCAGGGCCTGCTTGATTGGATATAAATAGAATGGATTGTTTAGGTAGCTCTTGAACAACAGTTAATGCTTTGCTTATCTAAGGCTGGCTATACTTTAGAGCAGGGGCCTCCAAACTTTTTTAAAGGAGGGGCCAGTTTATTAGGGGGGGTCGGACTGTGCCTAGTGGGAGTAAACAATGCCCGATCTTTGGTATTAGAAGGATAAATAGTTGGTGTCAAGCATTGTGCCCCATTGTTGGTGTTAGTGGCAGGAATTGTGCCCCATTGTCGGTGTCCATGACAGAAATTGTGCCCCATTGTTGGTATTAGTGGCAGGAATTGTGCCCCACTGTTGGTGTCAGTGGCAGGAATTGTGCCTCATTGTTGGTGTTAGTGGCAGGAATTGTGCCCCATTGTTGGTGTCCATGACAGAAATTGTGCCCCATTGTTGGTATTAGTGGCAGGAATTGTGCCCCATTGTTGGTGTCCATGACAGAAATTGTGCCCCATTGTTGGTGTCCATGACAGAAATTGTGCCCCATTGTTGGTATTAGTGGCAGGAATTGTGCCTCATTGTTGGTGTTAGTGGCAGGAATTGTGCCCCATTGTCGGTGTCCATGACAAAAATTGTGCTCCATTGTTGGTATTAGTGGCAGGAATTGTGCTCCCTTGTTGGTGTCAGTGGCCGGAATTGTACCTCATTGTTGGTGTTAGTGGCAAGAATTGTGCCCCATTGTTGGTACTCGTGGAAGGAATAATGCCTCAAGGGCCAGATAAAAGCAAGCAAAGGGCCCCAGGGCTACAGTTTGGAGACCAATGTTTTAGAGGCAGATAAAGTGTGCAAGTACCACCTACCTCAGGAGTATAGTCTGCCCTACATGGGGTAGGATATTATTAGAAAGAGGAACAATTGCCTTAGATGCAAGTTTTCCATGCAGAAATTGTATGGGTGTTTAATGTACAAGAAAAAAAATCTGTAACATAATTTTAATATTTTGAGAAGACTCCCATAGGATAACATTATACTCACAGCTCTGCCTTTTATGCGGTTCAGCTGCAGTGCTTTGCATAATATATGTTACTTATATGCTTTACCAATCATCCATATGGAAGGTGCACTTTGCCGCAAACCACACCATAATGCGGCAAGCAGATTTTCTTTAATAAATAAAGCACACTAATACACATAGATGTGATTATTTGTGCCTGCAGAGTTCAATAATGTATAAATTATAATAAAATACAGCAAAGCAGTTTAATAAGATTATTTTAGAAGCAATATTAAATCCCTTCCTTTTCCCATGTTCATCTATTTTAGAAAATCTGCCCAGCATTTTCAAACATACATAACACTCAGGAATATTTACCAGTTTATGATTAAATTGCAAAATGATCTTCTAGAATCTGGCCTAAATTAAATGTCATAGCATTTATCTCTCATAAACCGGAACAGCGAGGGCACTAATTTCCTAGGTGTTCAATCACTGGCCCGGGCCACTTGAGAGGCATCTTGGGAATGAGCCTGTCCACAGTTCAGAAGAATTCTGACAACAGAGGGATGAAATAATAAAAGTCA
Organism: Pelophylax lessonae; assembly: GCF_965119305.1. Taxonomy (NCBI): domain Eukaryota; kingdom Metazoa; phylum Chordata; class Amphibia; order Anura; family Ranidae; genus Pelophylax; species Pelophylax lessonae. The sequence goes on from NC_138769.1 coordinate 448,986,137, forward strand.
ATTAATCATTAAAGGCTGTTACAAGCATGTATCGAGCCGGTCCGTTACGAAATGTTAATCAGTCTGAAATCAATATATAAATTCCTGCAAATTAGAGCAATCAATAGTTTTAAAGCCTAATGAATCAATGGGAGGGCACAAGGGTATTCCTCTGGGTCTTTGCTCTGTCGCTGCCACAACACAGCTACCTTTACTAGGCATTCTGCCAAGAGAGGTCACCTATCCCAGCAGGCTGCTCACTTCAGCTGCAGTTACCACGGTGACAGCATGTCACTGTTGCCCTAGTGTCCTTCTAGGGAAGGTGGAAGCCAATGCATCACTGCCTTTGATGGATTTGTCAATAACATTTAGCAGGAGAGGCAAACTGCTCACATAATGCTGGCTGGTGTGGCGTCCCAGAGCACATTGGGGTGATTTAATTGTTTTGAAGGATGTGTGCAGCTGCATACATGAGGAGGCTAAGCAGTGGTCAGATAGAAAGCATGAGTAGGCAGTAACAAGGAGCCTGTTTTCACGCCATGGGAAAAACGAAATGGCCTTTTTTGGTGTTGCATTAACTAGACACTTGCGAAAAAGGAAACAGACCTGGCTTCCGGCATTAAAAAATCATTTATCTGGCAGCCAAATACATTACTCATAAATAGATTCTGGTTTCTCATTAAACCTTAGGGCTAATTTCAGACAACGCGCATAGCAGAGGCATGCTGCTTTGTCAATATCTGGCATAAAAACACGCTCCAATCGCTGTTATTTTGTTTTTGTTTTCCTGAAGTCCTCGTAAGCAGGAAAGTGGTATTTCTAAACATGTGTTGGTGTTTCTCTGATTGCTGACTCATATAGCGGAGGATCAATTATCTGTTAAGCCAAGATGTCATTACTGGCATATATACAGTATCTGAGTATAAATTAAGACAGATGAGGTGGGATGTAAAAATTTGTATAGCAGAATAACAGTTGTTTGAATAGAAAAGTGCTGCCACTGCTGGAAAACATGCTTGCTGTTTGTCTTTAATTCATTTTTATAATTGAAACACACATTGTTAAAGTGTTACTAAATCCACAACAGTAAAATCAGTCTGTAGATGTATGCTTGTTATACTCACTGTGGAACCTAAGGGGTTCATTTTCTGCATTGTGTAAAAAGGCTGTTTGATCCTGTATGCACAGATTTTGCTCTTCTTGCATCGACCCCATAACATGTCCGGATAAGACAAACTTATACTGAATTAGGCCCAAAGTTACTAGAGTCAGGCTGTACATGCTAAGTTTGGTGTGTATTGCTAGAGAGTTTTTTTTCTTGGGAGAGAGCATGTGATCAGCACAGGGCCAATCAGCACTGTCCAGACAGAGGGTCAGGGGTCCTGCAGCCTGATAGGGCAGCCTGTGCTGTATGAAAACTCCTCCTATAAGCTTTAAACAGGCACTGATAGAAGTCACAAGACTGCTATATACTGCTGATGAGAAAAGGTATTTTGCAGTTTATATTTACTAAAATAATTGCATTTCCATGTTCTGTGTACTGTGGGAGACCAGATAGTGAATGCAGGCTCCTGGGTTTAGTAACACTTTAAAGATAGACTCCATGTGAACATTTATGCCCTGTACACACTATCAGATTATCTGAAGACTTTTGTCTTCAGATTTACCTTTTCTATGTAGTGCAAGGGCCTGCCGGATTGCATACAAATTGAAAGTGTTTAGGTTTGACCTCATATTATATGGTTTTGGTAAGTCTGCAGACAAAAGTCTTCAGATAATCTGATAGTGTGTACAGGGCATTAGTCTATATATGATATGCTTATTAAAAATTCATTTATTTGTAAACTGTGTTGTCTGTATTTACTTAAACATCTAAATACACAGTTAAAATACATATATGTGAGCCATTTTACTTGACAAATGATTTGAACTTTTGTCCAGCCAATCCTGATATCTACACAGCCCTGGCAGACAGCACAGGCACAGACAGCTGGTGACCTGACTTTTCTCTACTGCAGTAAGCAATATAGCTTGGCAACCTCTCTATCTTCAGCTCTACACTGGACAATGAGGGCAGGTTCACACCAGAATCACACAGGAATCCTGCCCGTTCCCCTGCAGTGCAATTTTACAGCCTATTCATCTGAACAGGCTGCAAATTTCACCTGAATGCACAAAAAGTAGTGCATGCACTGCATTCGAAAAATGCACCACACCAAATTTCATGGTACTGCGGTACTATGTGATCTGGTGCCCAGAAACTTAGTTTGGGGTGCCGCCGTTAACAATTTATTGGCACCCACAAGAGATCGCAAAGGCTGTGCGATTTGAACATGGTGCAAGCAATGCGCACGGAATGCGCCTTTCCCGCACCACATTCTGATGTGAACCAGCCTTGAAGAGCACAAGAATACTAAAGAGTATGAATGAGCTTCAGCTCTAACATGTATTCAACCTAAACCCAGCCTGCTCACAGCTAGATGAATGCGTGGCAAAACTGGCCATATTGAGTCAGTTCGCCCTCCTGAACCTGCAAACAGACATCATTTAGAAGCCTGTCATTTCGGGGCGGTAGCACTATCTGTGCTAAATGATATAACAAATCTCGGGCAGCTACTGTTTGTAACAAGCCATCAGGAATCCTGAGTGGTATCATTACCCAAATATAATCATGACGATATCTAGTCAATTATGTTACCAAGGATCCCAGCCAACTTGATAACACTTGAAAGTGGAGATCTTTTAGTTGTGATAGGGGTAGTGGAGAAGCAGGTTCATTCTTCAGTAGGGCATCGTGGTGGCGGAGAAGCATCATCGTACAGCACTCATCTTGATTGACATGGATATACTTCACTGGATGACATGATAGATCTTGAATATCATGTACCCCGCACTCATTCAGACAGGGGGAAGCCAGATATCTAAGAGGCCCCCTTATTCTAAAGAGAGGTTCCAGTTTCTGGTAAGTCTCCCCCACAGACCACACAGTTCCCCTTTTGAGGGACAGAATATGGGGATGATGCTCTTTTCCTCATTATAATGACAAATAATGACAAATATGGTAGCAAGGTGTCATCACCCCCTTGCATGGTGCCCTCTCAGTTTCGAAGACGTGGCCAGGTATGACAGCTACCTTTGGTTGGTTCCTTTGACTAAACTTGGAGATGGATGCTTTTTATACTTTCCCCTATAACAATTTCCTTTCAACTGAAATTGTGAAGCACAAAGAAATCAATCCTACAATGGTTATAATAGATATGCCCCATTATGGGCCAACTAAAAACTTTAATGTTCAGAGACTGGAGGGGTTTGGGATGCTGAGAACTCAGACAATGAGTATATCTTCCAAGTCTACTTAAAATTTGAAAAAGTAATTTTGATACCCAAGAGAAGGTACTTTTAGCCCAGACATGCCCTGGCCTCCAAACACAAAAATAATCTTCTTATCAGCTACTCAAGATCATGGGCATAGGTAAAACAAAATTAACAAAGAGAACAAAATCTTGCAGTACACCTAGAAGAAGTGCGGAGAAGTGTGGAAATGAGACATACTGAAAGTGGTTTGCTCAGCGGACTCTGCTTTGCTCAATGGGGGATCGCTCTGCTGAACCCTGCTGATCCCTGCTGAGCAGGCGGATGACAGGTCGGCCTCCGCTCACTGGGCAGAGCGGAGACAGACAGAGTCCTGCTCTCCCCTATGGGGAAATTAGGTGAAAATGGACCGTCTGTCCGTTTTTACCTGATCTTAACCACTTCAGCCCCGGAATATTTTACCCCCTTCCTGACAAGGCCCTATTTTTCGATTCGGCACTGGGTTACTTTAATGGACAATTGCGCGGTCGTTCTTCCCACAAATAGAGCTTTCTTTTGGTGGTATTTGATCACCTGTGTGATTTTATTTTTTGTGCTATAAATAAAAAAAGACTGACAATTTTAAAGAAAAAAACAATATTTTTCACTTTCTGCTAAATTACATTCCCAAAAAAAAATTTAAAATCAATATTTTTTAACATTTTAGGCCAATTTGTTTTCTGCTACATATTTTTGGGGAAAAAAATCGCAATAAGCGAATTTTGATTGGTTTGCGCAAAAGTTATTTTGTCTACTAACTACAGGAAAGATTTATGTTATTTTTATTGTTTTTTTGTTTTTTTTGCTAGTAATGGCAGCGATCTGCAATTTTTAGCAGGACTGCGACATTGCGGCGGACAGATCGGACCCCTAACTGACATTTTTGACACTTTTGGGGGTACCAGTGACATTACTACCGTAATCAGAGCTAAAAATATGCACTGTTACTGTAAAAATGACACTGGCAGGGAAGGGGTTAACAGTATAGGTGATCAAGGGGTTAAATGTGACCCTAGGGGAGTGATTCTAACTGTATGGGGGTTGGGCTTCTAAAATTACCATAGAGACATGTGATCCTATATAGCAAGATCACATGAGCTCTGTGATCATCCCAGGGAGAAGTATGGTCGGCTGTGTTTACAACAGCCAACCGTCCTTCTCTCTCAGCGGGGAACGATGGTGAGTGTCAGGTGGCAATCGGCTTCCCCGCTGACGAGCAGAGGTGGAAGCCCCCTAGACTCCCGAGAGCGAGTGCCGTACATTTACGGCGATTCGCCAAGGAGCGGCTGCCTGCTGCAGTACATCTGTGGTTGGCGGTCGTAAAGGACTTAAAATAGGGTCACCATGAATTTGGCAGACAGGATCGGATAGCGGCAGGTGTCAGCGGACATGTCACCGCTGACATCTGCCACTCCATAGGGATGAATAGAGGGTCCGATCAGGTCCACCTGAAAAACTGACAGGCAGACCCCATCCGACTGCCGGCGTGAAAGGACCCAAAAGCTATCCATAAAGATAAAGATAAGAGGTGAACCAAGAGCCTTCAAGACATTTGATACCTAAAGTGCACAGGGTCTGGAATAGTAAGGAATGGAAAGAAAGTACAGTAATACCTTGGTTTGCGAGCATAATTTGTTCCCGGAAACATGCTTGTAATCCAAAGTACTCGTATATCAAAGCAAATTTTCCCATAAGAAATAATGTAAACTCAGATGATTAGTTCCACAACCATTTATTCATATAAAAACGATTACGGCAATACAAAATACAGTATAATGTGTACTGTAAAAATAAAACAAATTAACCTGCACTTTGCGGCACTCCTCTACTGTATATACCATTATGATCATGCTCCCAATCCACAGTTCCTTTTGTATAAAAAAAAAATTACAGTACACTCACAATGTTAAGGAGTCTGGTGTAATTCCAAAACTGCTGGTGTATATGTACTGTACAGTACAATATACAGTTTTGGATATGGCCAGAGGTCTGGGGGAGCTGGTGGCTCCCAGTGCTTCCTGCAGAACTTGGAGACACTGGCGAACTGTTGACATCACTTCGATGCATACAATACAATGCATTAAGATAAAAAAACCTCTGTCTTTAGAAGCACTTTAATAAGGATAAAAGAGAGCGTGTGGGGTTTATACTATATTTCACTCCTGCACCTAAAATTAAAGTTATTGTGGACAACCTCCTACCCAAACACCTTGGCTACAAAGCTTTTGGGGTAGTACTTGATTCTGCATTCTATTCTGAAATTACCTACTAACAATCTCCATATTAAAAAAAAAAAACATATCCATATCATCCTCATGCATGGTTCAACTAGACTGCCTCATAACATGCTGGCTTGACATGCATATGATGATAATCCAATCAATTGCTAAAATGTAACTGAACCTGCCCACAACATTCTTCCTAGTCTCAAGGCCCGTACACACGATAAGAAAGTCTGAAGGGAAAATTCGTCCGACGACCGATCTGCTGATTTTCGGATTGTTAGTAGGGTGCTTTCGACAGCCAACTCCGACTTTTCGGCTGACAAAATCCTGATGTGCAGGCTATAAAATTTTTGTTGTCCGTAATACAACATCCGATTTTCGTCTCATTAGTACAGATTTCAACGGAAAAAAATCTTAAGAGCAAGACTAGGCATGCTCAGAGAGAAAGAAGACATACAAAGCAATCCAACACATGACATCACTTCTGAAGTAGAATTCTGTCGTACGGGAAAATTCGTATGAAAATAACCTCTTCACTTTCCACATCAGACTAGCATGCCACAAAAAACGGACGACAGATCGTTCGATAATCTAAACGTGTGTTCGGGGCTTTATACTCACCGGTCCCCAATCCAATGAGATATAAGCTGAGCAGCAGCTCAGGGTCGCACAGCCGCTATAACATTGGATCATTTTATGCACTGTATTACTTCAACTACCCTCCCTTGTTATATCAAAATCTTTGTCCAATAATTAATAACCATATTAGCATGCATGTCTTATGATATATGTTTCCCTGTAATGCAGTATTTTTATGCTTGGTTGTTTTCTCTAAGAAGACTTACCTATGCCTGAATTCCTGCAACAATGAGCCTAGCATCCCCAATATGGTGTACTTACTGATTGTCCTCCTCTTTACAAACTAAGAAGATGAATATATTTTTTTAAATCCCATGTATACCCCTATTAATGACCTATTTAATGCTTTAAAAATTCAATCCCCAATTAAAGAATGTTTTGATGAGACTTTCCAGTCTGTTCTGCCACTCCGAAGTTTGTACAATCTTCTCTTTTGAAGGCTGCAGGTGCAGAATATTGGGTTTTGGTTATCAGTCACACTTCTCGAAGATTATTCACTAAACTCAGGAACATGTGAAAAAATTTAAAGACAACTGATTTCACTATATCTAATCTCCTGTCAGCGTTGAACTGCTTTAGCTTTAACTTGGTCAGTGATGGGGCACAGAGGCAGGGGATTTCAGATTTCAGTCAAGCCGCTTCATGCATGCATTAAAATCGAATGCCTAAATTCAAAGGCCATATCCCTGACTGACACTACTAACCCTGTCCTGTTAAAGGTAAGATAGAAGTGCCTGTTTAATGACATGCAAATATTCCATAAATAATGATGTCTTGTCCTGATTAAACTTATTTTTTAGATTCCTTTCTTAAGTAATGTCACATGAATAGTCTTCACAGGTCTAAACTGATATACACTGTATATACACTGTATACACAATTAGGTGTGAACCCCCCCCGTGTCACATTTGGGGGGGTTCACACCTAATTCGGCCACAGCTCCCAGCAGGGATCTTGTGCATCCCTGTTCTCCATTTCAGGGACAAATCAGACCCAAACTTTTGCCTGAATTCGGACCTGAAACGGAGCCAAAGACGCACAGGACTCCTGTGCAATCCGCTCTGTGGCCACCCCGGAGCTGTGTGAACCGGCCCCAAAGAGAGCCAGTCACAGTCTCCTGTCATGTGAATTGGATGCGGGGAAACCCACATCCAATTCACATAAGTGTGAACCCAGCCTTAATATTTGTATTGTTTTGAAAACTATTAATAAATACTTATTCAACTATATATATATATATATATATATATATATATATATATATATATACTGTATAATGTGTATGTACACATACACTCTCAGCGCACTGAGGGAAAGTAGGAGAGGGTGTGTGATAGAGATGGGTTGAGAAAGAGAGGGGGTGAGGGAGAGAGAAGGGGATGAGAGAGGGGGGTGATAGAGGGAGAGAGAGAGGGAGGGATGGGGAGTGAGAGTGAGGGGGATGGGGGGTGAGAGAGAAAGAGAAGGGAATGAGAGAGAGGGCGGGGGTGGGGGGGCTCGAGAGAGATAATGGGTGTTCATAATACCTGCATTCACCAATTATGACTACAGGCTGGTCTCCCCTAGGCTCAAGCAGCCAGGATCTAGAGCTGCTGTGTGCTCTATAATTAAATCTGCCAACTCCATAGCAAGCCCTTTCACAGCAGCGTGTGCAAGTTGGTGGGGTAGGGGCAGACACAGCAGGGATAGGGTGGGAAGCGGAGCAGATTCATATAGCACACTGTGCTGGGCACTGCCGATCCTGTGCCTCAATATCCCACTCATAGATTACTGTGAGTGAGATATTACAGGATTGGCACAGCACAGTGCACCCACCCCCAGCTCACAGACAGAAATGCCTCAGCGGGCAATGACAGTTGATCAGAAGATGATGCAGAGAGTACCGCTGCTAATGAAATAAGGTGGATCATTCGGGGTATGTAGTGTTTTACAGGGCACAGTGTGCCCCACACACTTCTGCACACTGGATTATATACCACTGTGCATGGTACACCTGGCACCCCCCCCCCCCTTTCGCATGCCTATGGCTAAACTTTTCCAAAGAATAGACTTTGCCATATACAGTGCCTTGCGAAAGTATTCGGCCCCCTTGAACTTTGTGAACTTTTGCCATATTTCAGGTTTCAAACATAAAGATATAAAACTGTAATTTTTTGTGAAGAATCAACAACAAGTGGAACACAATCATAAATTGGAACAAAATTTATTAGATATTTCAAACTTTGTTAACAAATAAAAAACTGAAAAATTGGGCGTGCAAAATTATTCAGCCCCTTTACTTTCAGTGCAGCAAACTCTCTCCAGAAGTTCAGTGAGGATCTCTGAATGATCCAATGTTGACCTAAATGACTAATGATGATAAATAGAATCCACCTGTGTGTAATCAAGTCTCCGTATAAATGCACCTGCACTGTGATAGTCTCAGAGGTCCGGTTAAAGCATCAGAGAGCATCATGAAGAACAAGGAACACACCAGGCAGGTCCGAGATACTGTTGTGGAGAAGTTTAAAGCCGGATTTGGATACAAAAAATTTCCCAAGCTTTAAACATCCCAAGGAGCACTGTGCAAGCCATAATATTGAAATGGAAGGAGTATCAGACCACTGCAAATCTACAAAGACTTGGCCGTCCCTCTAAACTTTCAGCTCATACAAGTAGAAGACTGATCAGAGATGCAGCCAAGAGGCCCATGATCACTCTGGATGAACTGCAGAGATCTACAGCTGAGGTGGGAGACTCTGTCCATAGGACAACAATCAGTCGTATACTGCACAAATCTGGCCTTTATGGAAGAGTGGCAAGAAGAAATCCATTTCTTAAAGATATCCATAAAAAGTGTCATTTAAAGTTTGCCACACCTGGGAGACACACCAAACATGTGGAAGAAGGTGCTCTGGTCAGATGAAACCAAAATCAAACTTTTTGGCAACAATGCAAAATGTTATGTTTGGCGTAAAAGCAACACAGCCCATCACCCTGAACACACCATCCCCACTGTCAAACATGGTGGTGGTGGCATCATGGTTTGGGCCTGCTTTTCTTCAGCAGGGACAGGGAAGATGGTTAAAATTGATGGGAAGATGGATGGAGCTAAATACAGGACCATTCTGGAAGAAAACCTGATGGAGTCTGCAAAAGACCTGAGACAGGGACGGAGATTTGTCTTCCAACAAGACAATGATCCAAAACATAAAGCAAAATCTACAATGGAATGGTTCACAAATAAACATATCCAGGTGTTAGAATGGTCAAGTCAAAGTCCAGACCTGAATCCAATCGAGAATCTGTGGAAAGAACTGAAAACTGCTGTTCACAAACGCTCTCCATCCAACCTCACTGAGCTCGAGCTGTTTTGCAAGGAGGAATAGGCAAAAATTTCAGTCTCTCAATGTGAAAAACTGATAGAGACATACCCCAAGCGACTTACAGCTGTAATCGCAGCAAAAGGTGGCGCTACAAAGTATTAACTTAAGGGGGCTGAATAATTTTGCACCCCCAATTTTTCCATTTTTTATTTGTTAACAAAGTTTAAAATTTCCAATACATTTCGTTCCACTTCATGATTGTGTCCCACTTGTTGTTGATTCTTCACAAAAAAATTTGTTTTATATCTTTATGTTTGAAGCCTGAAATGTGGCAAAAGGTCGCAAAGTTCAAGGGGGCCGAATACGTTCGCAAGGCACTGAAATTCTGAGGAAGTTTTATAAATAGGCAAAAAGTACCATGATTAATCTCCCATGATCCCAGAACATATCAGAAAAAAAAACAAGTAAAGAAAAGCGGGATTATGTAGGCTTACATAATCCCGCTTTCTTTACTTGTAGTTTTTTCTTTAATAAATAGTGAAATCTAAATAAATGCTGATGAGATTTCACCGCTTTATAATTTGGCCAATTCTTTTTAAACCTCCAATGTTAAAAGATAATTTGGCCAATTCTTTTTAAACCCCCAATGTTAAAAGATAAATTCACCTTTTGTAGCAAGCTTTATATTACACCCATATACAGTAGGGTGTAACATGTTACTTTAGAGCAGCCTGCGAAATCATGTGCATTTATTCTTTAATATTTATTTTTTTTAAAGGTGAACTTAGCCTTCATAAGACACTAAACAATCTTATCTAACTGTGATTCCCACTTCATCTACAAAAAGTCACCATGTGACAATCAAGCCATGTTCATACAAATATCCTGCAACACTGCCTCTTTATTTTAGAGCTGCTAGTAGGGAACGTCACCATGTTCTAAGCCAAACGTATTTCCTGAAAAAGTCTCCTTTGTTTTAACTTCCCTGGTACAAGCAGCTTATTCAGTGTAAAACCCCATTCAGATTAGCAGAGAGCTCTGTAACTGGTGTATCTGTTACATCTCCACAAAAATGATGTTTACAGGTTCTATTACACAAACTGTCATCCTTCCACATCAAATAAAACAAATGCTAATTGAAAGAGGCTAGTAAAAATATGTATTATTTGTCTGAAAGAGTTGTGTATAAATGGGACTATAAAATAACATAATTACAACTGAAAAACAGTATACAGTACAGTAGTAGGGATATAAGAGCTACCCGTTCTCTTTTCTTACTAAATCTGGTCGCTGCAGTAAAGTACTTGCATATGCCAAACAGAGGGATGTATATCATACATACACAACAGGTTACAAATACAGATTATTAAGAAATATAGATAATTTATACATCCACAACATCTCCATAGCCATATAATCACTGCATGCTGTGCTAATTATACAGCAAAGTATTGTGCATGTAAGTGCTGATTTACTATAGCTTTCTTCACATAGCAGGCACCGAGCACTTAACGGGGGCCCTTCCTATCACGGAACAAATTTCCTTCAGATTTCCTTATGGAGAAAATTACTGCACATTTATGGTGAAGTACTACAATGTACGCTTTCATGATTTGTTTGGAAAAACCAGACTTTTATGAGCTTTATATACTACCTGCATTCAGGGCTGCTGTTAGAAATTGTGGGGGCCCCGTACAGACTACCTGGCAGGGCCCCCCCAAGAAAATATTACAGATATATTTAGCTAAAATTACAACAAAATCACTATTATCAGACACAAATATAACATAACTCGCATAATTCCTGCTAAATCTAAAAATAAAAAAAAATGGTAAATAAAAAAGAAGATGAGATGAGAAAAATATACAGGCTGGGCAGTTGGAGCTCAGTGATCAGAGAGACAGAGAGAGAGAAACAAAGTTACAAATAAACTCCTGATTAGAGATAACATTAGAGCCAGTGCTGGGAGGGGGGCCCACACAGGGAGGGGGATTAGTGAGGGCCAACTGTCTCTTTCTCAACAGATAAAAGCTGATAGCAGGGAGAGGGACAGATCAGATTCAGGTGCTGGAGGAAGATTTCTGTATTTGTTGTCCATCACTAATCCCCCTCTCTGTGTGGGCCCCCCTGTGTGCTCGGGCCCCCTACAAGAGGGCTGGTGGTCCCTCCCTATCAGCGGCCCTGCCTGCATTACAGGATTTAACAAAAAGTTTACACAAACATTTTAAAAATTACAGATTTCATTGAAGTAATGGAACCCGGTCTTAAAAAAAACCTGTGCTTTATCAAGCTTCTTCTGGGTTCCTCGGTTACATGCACTGCTACACTGTGCCTAACACTTATCTCTTCCACATTATTTATTTATTCCAGGTACTTATATAGCACTGTTAATTTACGCAGCGATTTACATACACATTGTACATTCACATCGGTCCCTGCCCTCAAGGAGCTTACAGTCTAAGGTCCCTAACTCACATCCATACATGCACATACTAGGATGAATTTAGACAGGAGCAAATTAAAGCGGAGTTCCACCCTAATTTTACACTTTACATATTCCTGCAGTGATTGGTATGCTAAACAAGAATTGGGCAATTCAATTTTTTTTTTTGGGTCCCTTAACTTATTTTAAGAGGATTGTTTCTTCAACTTCCTCCTTCTCCCCCCTCTGCGGCCACGGCCCGGACGTCTCTTCCGGCTTCGCACTGCGTCCTGGGAGATGTGTGTCATCAATCCCAGGAGGCAATGGGCATGGCCGACCGCTCCTCTCATTGCCGTTCGCAATCTACAGCGCATGGGTGAGATTGCGATCTGTGTTCTGGGTAGCCAGCTTGGAAGAGGAATCAGGAAGAGGGGACACAGCGGCTTCAGATGCCCACACCGGAGATGGCCGCACTCTTCAATCATTTTTAAAGGTAAGAAATTAGATACAATCAAATACTGTACTGTACTGTAATCTGGGAATAGTGTTACTGTAATTGGCGTTATTTTAGTATTAAAGGGGTACTTTTATTTAAAAAAAAGTATTTTGGGCCGGAACTCCGCTTTAACCTACCAGCATGTCTTTGGAGTGTGGGAGGAAACTGGAGTACTCTGAGGAAACTCACGCAGGCACAAGGAGAACATGCATTGTGCCTCTTTGTTATTTGCAGTACTTCATACCTCTTTGTTACATGCAGTGCTTCAAAGCTCTCTGTTACATTTGGCCTAAAACCTCTTTGTCACATGCAGTACCTCTTTGTTATTTGCAGTGCCTAATACCTCTGTTGTATTTGGTGCCTCAATGATTTTGGTTACAAGCACTGCTTATTACCTCTCTGTTACATGCAGTGCCTAATTCCCCTCTACACTAAGTGCTTCATATATTTGTATTACTCCCAATGTCTCATGCCTCTTCTCTACACACTGGGCCAGACTTTGTCCTAGGCAAAATAAGCTATGGCCTATAGTACCAAAGCTACTAGGGGTGGTATTTAGCCACCTCAATTGTCTAATTAAGTAATTCTAGGGTCTCCAAACTTTCTAAACAAAGGCCAATTTAAGACTTTAAGGGGGCCAGACTGTGGCCATGGGGAGTTGAAATTTTCCTGGTATCAGTGCGAGTAAACAATGCATCTTTGGCATGGGAGGGGGGTGAATAGTGTCCCATCGTTGGTGTCAATGGGAGGAATGGTTCCTCATTATTGTGGTCAGTGGAAGGAATAGTGCCCTATCGTTGGTGTGAGGAATAATGCAGAGTCCAAGCTGGGGAGACCGCTCCAGGTGAGACTGGGATCAGGTGCTGGTCGGATCCGCAATCCAGGATTACATCAAGCAAAAAGGAATGACCGCACTTCCGATGAAATTCAGAAAAAGGAGTGTCTTTATTCCACATCAATCAAATGGCAAATACAGATACACACTGTGAGTGCAGGACAAAAACGGTAGACGCGTTTCACAACTGGATGTGTCGCTTACTCATTAGTAAGCGACACATCCAGTTGTGAAACGCGTCTACCGTTTTTGTCCTGCACTCACAGTGTGTACCTGTATTTGCCATTTGATTGATGTGGAATAAAGACACTCCTTTTTCTGAATTTCATCGGAAGTGCGGTCATTCCTTTTTGCTTGATGTGAGGAATAATGCCCCGTCCTTGGTGTCAGTGGGAGGAATGGTTCGTCATTATTGTGGTCAGTGGGAGGAATAGTGCCCCATCGTTTGTGTGAGGAATAATGCCCCGTCCTTGGTGTCAGTGGGAGGTATAGTGCCTCATCATTTGTGTCAGTGGGAGGTATAGTTCCTCATCATTGGTGTCAGTGGGAGGAAAAGTGCCCCATCATTGGTGTCAGTGGGAGGAATAGTGCCTCATCATTGATGTCAGTAACAGGAATTATGCCCCATTGTTGGTGTCAGTTGGAGGTATAGTGCCTCATCTTTGGTGTCAGTGGGAGGAATAGTGCCTCATCATTAATGTCAGTAACAAGAATCATGCCCCATTGTTGGTGTCAGTGGGAGGAATAGTGTTTTGCATCAGTGGAAGAAAAAGTGCCCCAAGGGCCAGATAAAGGCAAGCAAAGTGCCACACTTTGGAGACCACAGGTGTAATTTATTGGTAATTGGCCAAATGTGAGCCGTTAGTGGCCCTGTCGGCAGCCCCTGACTTGGAAAACTTTGAAAAATGAAAGAAGTTGGGTGGAAAATTAGCAGCCAAACAGGTAATACATCTAATCAGATGCAATCACTGTTTGGGTATTCAGACAGCCACAGAGAGCCACGTGAGCTCAAAAGTGGCTTACCCCACACCAGCTGAAAACAGGCAAGGTCATGTGGGGTGATGGCACAAACCTACTGTAAGCCCTTTGCTTGTTGAAACGCACACATTTGCCTTACTTGGTCCATGTCCTAAACCTCATAGCACAGTTCTTTTTTTCAAAATACCCTGAAGTTCAAGACACTTCTACCAGGCCATTGTTCTCCTGGCAAAAGTGCAATGCCAACGCCTATTGCCTGTCAAGAAATAGATATGTGGCACCCCCATGTGCTGTAACCATAAATATACTGTAGAGGCTGCTGCAACAGTAAGCTGCCACCCAGTACCCCTGTGATTATGGGATGAGGATAGGCTCTGAGTGGTTTCACCTCAGCATCAGCTGCTTATCAAAGATGCCTACACTATTTTGACCTACTTTTAGGAGGCAACTACAATCCATAGTTTCCAACTGCCCCATATTTGCTGGGACACTCACATTTTGTATGTGAGGGCATCCCTGCTTGCTCTCTCTCCCAGCTGCTGCACCATCCCCCACCACTCTACCTCTCCTTGCACCCTCCTCAACATCCCCCTCGCCGCTTTTCTCTGCCCCCCAGGTTCGAACCATCTCCCTCCACCCCCTTCAGCAGCACCAATCCCCCTGTGGCTCCCCTGCAGCCAGATTATCATCCTCTCCCCTTCTGCTGGCTTCAGCTGCTGAAGTTGAGCTGCTGGAGGATTGAACTGAATAAAAGCCCCCACCACTGTTCCAACCACCCCTAGCACCACTGACCCCCTGCTGTGTGCCCCCTCTTTTCCCCAGCGCTGTTAGCCAATGCTTGGAATACCTGTGCATCCCTTTGCCTAATCTAAAGCAGCATGTGAACCTTATGAATGCTGATTATATTGGTTCAAGGGCTAAAGTTGAAGTGCTACAAAGCAAAGGGGTCTCTATATACTGCTGGGTGCCCATTATAGACCACTGTCCAGAGCTAGCCCAATATGCTCTAGAGTTATTGGCCTGCCTGGCTTCATGTGTAATCTACAAGGGGGCCTTCAACACAGCAAGAGGATTTGTGCACAGCCCGACTTTCATAAACAATAAACCGGGCTTGTATTAAAGATTCATTTTTTTCACTCTGCTTATCTATTAGAACATTAAAAAAGACAATGCAGTGCAGTGCTGATACAAAAAGAAGCTCACAGAGTATGCCATCAAACCCTTGTGACGCTGGCCAATTTCTAGCAAGCTCTACCCCCTTCCACTGTCATTTTTTTAAAGAAAACATTTACCTATGCCTTTAAGAGATTTGTTGCGTTTGCTACTTCTGCTGGTCAAAGCAGGCTTGGTAACACTTGATGAAAAAGCCTTGGTCACTACTAAAACTACCTGATAAAAGGCATTTTTTAAAACTGAAATGGATCAGATTGGGGTATTGCTGCTGTACAAGGTGCGGGAAACCCACTTTCTGTGCACGTTTTCCTTACTATGTTCCAAGCGCACTGGTTGTGTGATCTGCAGCAGGTATGCAGAATGTGGAGCACATTCCTGTGCAGTGCTGCTTTGAACAGTCTATTTTGTCTGCTAGGCCGTGTCTAGCCTGAGCATTTGTTTACCTTTTTCTGAGCTCTGCAGGTCTTCCCTAAGTTTAGTGGGTTGGGTGCTTCTGCCTGTTAATGTGAGGAAGGTTCAAGTAATAAGAGTGGGAAGGACAATCACTAAGTTTTGAATGTGTATTACTGCTATGTCCAAAAACTGTTAAAGAAATAAATTAAATTATTCATTAATAAATAAATTATGGATACCCGTTACCACTATTACAAATCTCCCTGCTCCTGATTATAAATAAATAAGATAATTGTCTAAAAATTCTCCCAGTAGACTAAAGCTCAGTATACACATAACAAATGTTTGTCTGTGTGTACTGCTGTCTGGTCAAACTGTCATACTTCAAAACCAACATTCGATAAGCACTCAGAGCCAATGGCTGCAAGTGTTGATCTGTGTATTCTGACAGCGGGGGGGGGGGGGGGGGCTGTCCCCATTGTCAGTATACAATAGAACAGCAGGAGAGGTCCATGCATCCACATCGCTTGTGTTAATGTGGGCATCTGTAAGTTTTTTCGTTTGAGAAAAAATTTCTATTACTGTGCTTGAAAAACAACTAATAATTAGAAAAAAAAACTTTCTTAGAACTTTCTTTTCCTAACCACTTCAATACAGGGCACTTTTCCCCCTGTCCAGGACAATTTTAAGCTTTCATCACTGTCGCACTTTGAATGACAATTGCGCGGTCATGCAACACTCTACCCAAACTAAATTTTTTAGCATTTTGTTCACACAAGTAGAGATTTCTTTTGGTGGTATTTAATCACCACTGGGTTTTTTTATTTTTTTGCTAAATGAACTAAAAAAGTATATTATTTAGTCTGTAGGAAAGTTATAGAGTCCACAAACTATAGTATATATTTGAAAATTGATCACACCTGGTGTACTGATGGTCTATCCCATTTTTAATACAAAGGTTTTTTTAACACACTGTGAAGAGAGCAATATGATGTTACCATAGTAACATTGTACTACTCTGGGGAAGTGATCAGGTTTTTTTTTTTTTTTTTTTTGTTTACACATTATGTTTGCTTATAGCAGTGAATTACATTGCTGTAAGCAAGCATTTTACTAAATGAAACTGATATATTTAGTGTGTTTTGTTGTGATTAGCTCTGATTGGTCAAAGCTAATCACATGGTACAGATGGGCTGTGATGGGCCCTGTCTGTACCATGTGATTGTGCTATAGGTAGGGCGAGAAGGTGCTAAGAATTTTTGTTAAAATATCTACCCATCTATGACCAGCTTAGTCTGTTAGTGATACCATGAGGCATGTATCCAGGAAGGAATACACATGTATTTCAAGCCTCCATCCCCTAGATCCATGCTAAGCTGGACACCCGTATACAAATTGGTAGATATGTGGACTAATCTGCAAACCAGAGCAGTTTTATATATATATATATATATATATATATATATATATATATATATATATGCTATAGGAGGAAAAACTCAATAAACACATAGGGGTCGATGCATTAAGAGATAAATACTGCATTCATTCTTGAGTTAAAATAACTAATGCAGTAGTTATCTCAAAAGTAGTAAATTCAGTAAAAAAAACAATGCGGTAAATATTTATGTTTTACAATATTTATCGCTTAAATTTAGCTTTTTTTTTTAGTCGTTTTTTTTTTTTACATGCTAATGCTGTGTACACACAAACAGATAATCGGATAATAAAAATCACTTTCAGATTGATCGCACTATAATCTGATCATTAGTGCACAGCTTTCCACAGCCAATCACGACAGTTCCGAATATCTGAAGGGACAAACACTCCCAGAAGGAGATGGGAGAACTTAAACAATGTTTTTAAGGACATTCTGGATAGCCAATATCCCCAAAATGGCAATTGTAAGTGCTGGGTCCTGCATTCCTTCAGTACAGTTCTCTTTTTGTACTACGAGAATGAGCGAATAAACAAAAGAAATTTAGTAAATGTGCGGAGAATAAAAGGCGTGGATGACACAGGGGTCACACGTATATGACATCACTTCTGATACGTAGCTACGCAAACAGGAAGCTTTTCCAGAATTGTACAAAAAAATTTCTACATTTAGTAGAGCGCATTTAGTAATGTTGAATCTGACATTATTATCATGCAACAAAATGTGAACGATAAGTCGTCCGATTATCCAGTTCCAGACGGCCCCCCGCATATATACTGTGGCAGGGTGGCCGGGCTGTGCAAAATCACGTATATGTCCGGGGCACGTGCACGCTGCCAGAGCGCTGCTCCCGCTGTGATTGGACAGGAGCCAATCGGCGGGTCCAGTGGCCGCGATGGCCGCCAGGACCCGCCGATCATTCAGAAGAATGACAGAGCGGCAGTCTGCCTATGTAAACAAAGGCAGACCGCTGTTCTGTCAGGGAGTAAAAGAGAGATCTTGTGTTTCAGCTAAGCTGAAACACAGATCTCTCTTTTCCTTTAGTACATCCACTCCGCCCCCAGTTAGAAAGCACTCCCTAGGAGCACACTTAATTTGATCACCCCTGGTGTTAGCCCCTTCCCTGCCAGTGTGCTTTATACAGTAACAGTGCATTTTGTTAGCACTCATCACTGTATCGGTGTCACTGGTCCCCAAAAAAGTGTCACTCCCGTGTCAGATTTGTCCGCCGCAATGTCGCAGTCCCGCTAAAAATCGCTGATAAAAACAATAAAAAAATAAAAAGTCCATAAATCTATCCCATAGTTTGTAGACGCTATAACTTTTGCACAAACCAATCAATATACACTCATAAGGATTTTTTTTACCAAAAATATCTAGCAGAATACATATTGGCCTAAATTGATGAAATAATTTGATTTTTTTTAATTTTTTTAGTCCCCGTTTCACACTGGGGCGACCTGTCAGGCGACCTGGTCGCCTGACAGGTCGCCGTAGGTCGCTCGCCATAGAGAAGCTATGGACCCGTTCTAATAGGAGCGACACAAGTCGCTCCGACTTAGAAAAAGGGTCCGGAGCTTCTTTGGGCGACCCGGAGTGACCTGCATAGACTTCAATGTTATGAAGTCTGTGCCGGCCGCTCCGAGGTCGCGGTGCGAGCAGCGCACTGCGACTTGTGAGATCGCCCCGGCAAGTCAGATCGCCCCATTGTGAACGGGGCCTTATTGGGGATGAAAGTAAAAATATATATATTTTTTTTTTTCAAAATTATGGTTGTTTTTTGGTTTATAGCGCAAAAAATAAAAACCACAGAGGTGATCAAATACCCCCCAAAAGAAAGCCCTATTTGTGGGGGAAAAAATACATTAATATTATTTGTGTACTGAGTTGCACGACCACGCAATTTTCAGTTAAAACATTGCAGTGCTGTATCGCAAAAAAATGGCCTGGTCAGGAAGGGGGTAAAACCTTGCGGAGCTTAAGTGGATGCCTGATCATGTGTACGTGGCATTACCCTGCACGGCGGAAGATATGTACACAGAAACATTATGAAACTGTGAAAACATTCTAGTGTGCTTTCATTCGCAGAATGATCTCCTGTTGAAATATTACAATTTATTTTCATTCCTGAGCTCAGGGGAGAACATTTCCACACTGATACATTATATACTTTTCACTTACTGGCCAGTGCAGAGTTCCCTGATTGTTATTGTGTACAATACTAAAATACCAACTGCTTACTGGCAGGTGATTAATAACAAATGTGTGTGTTCCTTAGTTAGGCTCCTTTCACACGGCCGCTCCGTGTGAAAGGTCCGCTGCGGGACTTTTTTTTTTTTTTTCCACGGAGCGGATGACATTTGTGTCATCCGCTCCGTGTGCCCGCATATCATCCCATCCGTTTGCGGATGATATGCGGACATAATGTAAGTATATGGCACTGCGGATGTCAGCGGATGACACCGCTGACATCCGATTTTCCTTCCTTTCCGTGTTTTACACGGAAGGAAAAATGGGGTTCTGTTCCGTTCGTAAAAACGGAACAGAACTGACAGGAGGAAAATCGGGTGTCAGCGGATGGTATTCCGCTGACACCCGCAGTGCCATTCACTTACATTATGTCCGCAAATCATCCGCAAACGGATTGGATGATTTGCGGACACACGGAGCGGCCGTGTGAAAGGACCCTAAATTGACTTATTTATTATGAAATTATTATTTATTATTGATTTATTTATTTATTTATTTATTTGCAATATTTACCTCTTATGTTTAACAAATGTGCAGTATTACCTCACACTCAATATTTTACTTTAAGGCCCCGTTCACATTGCCGCGATCCGACTTGGGGGGGCGACCTCCGAGGTCGCGGTGCGAGCAGCGCGCCGCGACCTCGGAGCGGCCGCCACGGACTTCATAACATTGAAGTCTATGGCGGTCGCCTCCGGGTCGCCCCAAAGAAGCTCCGGACCCTTTTTCTTGTGTCGGACTTGTGTCGCTCCTATTAGAACGGGTCCGCAGCTTCCCTATGGAAGGCGACCTACGGCGACCTGTGAGGCGACCAGGTCGCCTCACAGATCGCCTTAGTGTGAACGGAGACTGATGAATTGACTTTTTTAATAAAAGAATGGGTCATGAGACCTTCACACTGCAAAATGCTTTAGTGAATTGACCCAATTGATCTTTGTACAACCCATAGTAGGAATGTCCGGTACACCTTTCCTTTGTCATTGCAAATAAGATTGTTTAAAGGGGTTGTAAAGGCAAAAGGTTTTTTATCTTAGTGCATTAAGATAAAAATCCTTCTGTGTGCAGTAGCCCCCCTCAGCCCCCTAATACTTACATGAGCCCCATCTCTATCCAGCGATTGTCTACAAGTGTCTCAGCCATCTGGGATTCTCCCTCCTTATTGGCTGAGACACAGCCATTGACTGCCACTGCTGTCGATCAATGTCAGCTAGCCAATCAGGGGAGAGAGGGGGCAGGGCCAGGTCTGGACTCCATATCTGAATGGAACTGCTTACTGTGGGGAACACTGAACAGGAGAGAGGGGCCATGAGAGCAGAAGAGGGACCCGAGAAGAGGAGGATCAAGGCCACTCTGTGCAAAACCACTGCACAGAGGAGGTAAATATAACATCTTTGATACTTTTATAGGTAAAAAAAAAAAAACAACACTTTACAATCACTTAACCTTCCTAGCGGTATTCCCGAGTGTGACTCGGGGTAAGATTTTAGTGCCAAAAGCGGTAACCCCGAGTCACACTCGGGGTAGCGCTAAGAAGATCGCTGGATGCTGGAGGAGGTTTTACTTACCTTTTCTCCGGGATCCAGGGAAGACTGCGAGCGGTGTGCGGCGGCGGAGCTCTCTCCCAATCCTCTGTGTGCCCCGGCTTCCGTCTCCGGCGACGTGACGTCCGCCGGGGGTTGGAACCGGCGGCAAATTCGAATGTAAAATGCACCAAACACACTGATATCGTTCAAAATAAAATAAAATCACATTACATTACCCCCCAGTGCCCTTTCCTGCAGTTTTACTGTACTTTTTATGTAAATATATGTATATATATATATATACATATATATACAGTATATATATATATATATATATATATATACGTATATATATATACATATACGTATATATATATATATATATATATATACGTATATATATACACATATACACATATATATATATATATATATATATACACACATATTATATATATATATATATATATATATATATATATATATATATATATATATATATATATACATATATATATATATACACGTATATATATATATACACGTAATTCTTGTGAATGAGCAGCCCAAACCAACTGTATACATTATATATATATATAAATATATATATATATATATATATATATATATATATATATATATATATATAATATATATATAATAGATGTATACATAATATATGTATACATACATATATATATATATAATATGTATAATAAATGTATACAGTTGGTTTGGGCTGCTCATTCACAAGAATTACATGCTTTCAGCACCTAAAATAATGGTACCGCTTTCAGCACCTAAAATCCAAAAGAATCATACCGCCAGGGAGGTTAAGGCCCCATTCACACTAGTGCGACGCAATTTTACCGCGATTTTGTGGCGCAATTTTGCCGCGATTTTGCCGCAATTTTGAAAGCAATGGCAAGGCTATATGCCTCAGAACGCATTAAAATCGTGACAAAGTAGTGCAGGAACTACTTTGAAGTCGGTGCGACTTCAAAACGCACTGATATGAATGGGGCTCATTGAAAATAATGGAAAACGACTTGTCATGCGATTTTGCGGTCCAAAATCGCGGGACAAGTCGCACTAGTGTGAATGGGGCCTTAAATAGATGCTTCTTTCTGTTATCCTTTGGACTGCTAACAATTGCAACATTGTATTTATGAGGAAAACATTTCATCTCAATGTGTTGTTATGCTTGTACTGAAATCATTTACCAGCAAGGTCATTGAGGAGAACAGGCACCGGTCCCGCTTAGGCCTGGTTTACACTAATGCATTTTTTAGTGCGTTTTAAGTTTTACAGAAACACAATACAGTCCGTTTAACATGGTTTCCTATGGGTCACGTTCATACCTGTGCATTTTATAGAAAGGGCCAGGGACCAGCAGGTTGTGTTTTTGGTTCCATAGACTTTATTGGATCAAAAATGTGTATTGAAAAACACAAAATGCACCTGGAAAATGCATCAACTGCAAACTGCTTAGGTGTGAACCAGGCCTTAAGGTCCCACACTTGGGGCATCTGTTTAGGCACCTCTGAGAAGGAAGAAGATGCCTAAAAAATGGAGAAAGCCCCCTGGTCACACTGGTGCTACTTGTCATGCGATTTGACAGTTTTAAATGGCATGACAAGTTGCACCCTGTTGTCCACATTGGAAGCGGTCAAATTGGTGCGACTACAACTGTCAGAGTCATACCGATTTTGAAAATAGTTCCTGCACTACTTTTCGCAAGTTCAGATGCGAATTGCATAGACATCGGTGCATGAAGTCATGATGTCTTCCAAGTAGCGCCTGAAGAAGTATTACTTTGAAATCGTGCTACTTCAAGTGAAGTAGCACAATTTCAATGTCGGGATCAGTGTGACCAAGGCAGAAAACTACATATTGCACATGCATTTAGGCATGTTTAGGCGTGTCTAGCATTTGAGGGTTAATGCATTCATTGGAATTCATTAACGTGCAAATATACATTTATGCACGTTTAGACGCATTCAGTGTATTTTTTTTGCTCTTGAGCCCATCTTCTGAACAAGTCTTTGGTGGATTTTTTCTACCTGTAAATGCTCTTCTTCTAATACGCCTGTAATTGCCTATGTGTGCATGGACACGTGGGGTTGATTTTAGTGATCGACCGATATCGTTTTTTTAAGGCTGATACCGATATTTTGGTCATCGAATATTGGTAACGACCGATATTGGTCGATATTTTCGGACATTAAATTTTTTTTTTTTTTAATTTCTACAGGTACTGTGGTGGAGGGATCTGGAGGTCTAAAAGACCCCAAACCCCTCCTCTGCACTTTAAAGCATTCAAAACGCCAAGTTTGGCTGTTTTGAATGCTGTACGTTTTTTGAAAAAATGGAGACCCGGTCAGACGGCGGTGGTGCAGGTAGGATGCCCGGGTCTCCCGGTGGGACGGGAGACCCGGGGCGAGCCGCAGAAGGCGGCGGGAGGGGGGGGGACATCCCCTCCCGCTCCTTGTAATGACAGCCGAGCGGCTTCTCAGCCGCATCGGTTGTCATTACAAGTCAGCCGACCATCGGCTATGGACACCGGTAACCTGATGCCTCTAGCTGCAGGCATCACCCCGGTACATGCACTTTCCCTAAATATTGGCAATATCAGTAAATCCAAAGGCCGATTCCGATATATTGGGGAAAGTGCATATCGCCCACCGATATATCAGTGTTGCTGATAATCGGTCGATCTCTAGTTGATATACTAAATACACTGTGTGCTTTGCAAAGTGCAGTTGCTCCAGAGCTTAGTAAATTAGGTAAAGCTTAAATTTGCAAAGAATACCCAATCACGTTCAAGGATAATTAAAAAACAGCATTTTTGCTTGCACATAATTGGATGATGGAAGTCAGCAGAGCTTTTGTTCATTTACTAAGTTCTAGAGCAACTGCACTTTGCAAAGTATACAGTCTACAGTATTTGCATTTAGTAAATCAACCCCATAGGCTTACATAGAGGTACTTTTACAGGCTGTAAAAGGCTCAATGCTGGTAACAGTGGCGTATTTTAAGCTCCATGTGCATGAGGCCTAAATGAAGATTTAACAGGTAGCATCATGCCACCCAAAAGATATGCAATCAGGGTCATTCCACATGCATGCACCAACTGGGATTGTACAATCAATCTTTCTCCATCTAATTTCTAGTAGATAATCACCAGTTCGTGTAAAGGTAGGTGCAAGCTGCTGTGCGGCATAGGGTTAATCCCACTGCTAAATATCTGCAGATATACAATCAATGTAAAGAATGCAAATGTTTCTGAGCTTACTAAATTCTGAGGTTGTTGTTCAGGGGTATGAATGGGAAGATGATAAATATTTGGGTCACCTTTCCAAAGTGTTCTCTATATCCTAGGCTTTTGTCTGTAAAGAATGTGTTTAGAGCATCCCCCCCACTTGCACCTTCCCTAAACCTGGGGCAGGTGCTATAGGCTCAAGAACCTAAAGTGGAACTCCAGGGTAAAGAAAAACGTGTTTTTGACTTTTCCAGTGTACAAATAAGTTACTTGCTGCCGAGTGTGGCGGATCTCATATGGTGAAGGGATTCTGTCATTTACCTTTGAACAGAATACAAGGTATTTTGTGAATAGACAAGGGGAGAGGAAAGGGAGGATAAATGAAAGCATCCCTTCACTGTACAAGGGCCACACCTCTCAGACGCAGTGCTGGAAGTTCAGCACTGATTGGAGTATCCAGCATGAACTAAACAAGGATATTAACCTCACACATTGGTCGTCCGGACCTAGGACAATTACTAGAAGTAAATTATTTGTGCACAGCAAGATCAAAAAATTTTTTTTTTCTGGAGTTCCCCTTTAATTCATATACTGGGGTGGATATCTGGTGGTTGTTGGGTTTGCAAAGAATTGTGTGTAACAGAGAAGTTACTACTGGATGTTGTAGGAAGGATTTATTGTCCATCAAACAAGTTATCTTTGACTCCTCTAAAAGGGTCAAGAACCAGCTTTCTTAAAGAAAGATTTACTGCAAGCTAAGAAAGAGTGGCTGCTCCCACGGGGCCATCAATTACTAAGAGGCTGCTCTTTAAGGGCTTACCACTACTGCTACTTTAGAAAATCTGTCCTATTTTTTTTTTCTCATTTTGGGTATCCTGCACCCCTAAACTCTTTTTCTTTGAATTGATTTCAGTAATAAAAGGAAAGAAGACTAATGTGACTAACATCCAACTTACTCTTCTCCCCACAATACACCAAGAACCTGACCCTGAGATAAAAATTTTGGCCTGTCACAGTACTTAGTGGGCCATTCAACACTGCCCTAAGAGGAGGAGTGCAATGCAAAGCACTGGCAAAATATTCTGTATTTAGGGCTGTCTGTGAAAATCCTGCTGTTCTATAACACCATGTGCAGTTTTCAAGTGTAAATACCACTTGACCTCCAGACGATTTACCCTCCTTCATGACCAGGCCATTCTTTGTGATACGACACTGCGTTACTTTTACTGACAATTGCACAGTCATGCGACACTGTACTCAAATAAAATGTATGTCCTTTTTTTCCCACAAATGGAGCTTTCTTTTGGTGGTATTTGCGTTTTTTTTTTTTATTTTTTGCGCTCTAAACAAATAAAATAGCATATTTTTACTTTTTGCTCTAAAACATATCCAATAACAAAATGTAAAGCAAATTTCTTCATCAATTTAGGCCAATATGTATCCTGCTAAATTTTTTTGTTCGAAAAAAAATACCAATAAGCGTATACAGATTAGTTTTCGCAAAAGTCATAGCGTCTACAAATTATGGGATATTTTATTTATTTTTTTACTAGTAATGGCAGCGATCAGCGAATTATGGTGGGACTGCGATCATGCAGCGGACAAATCGGACACCTAACTGACACTTTTGACATTTTTTGGGGATCAGTGACACTAATACAGTACTGGCCGGGAAGGGGTTAACATCAGGTGCGATCAAAGGGTTAACTGTGTGCCTAGCCTGTGCTTTCTCACTGTGTGGAAGGAGCTTTTACTAGGGGAAGGCACTTTGCAGGAACACAGAATCAATAACTTCCCTTCTGACAGAACGACAATCTGCCTTGCTTACATAGTGTACTGTATAATCAGCAGGTGCGGCGGACATCAAGTCCGCGGTGCCTGCCGCTGGGCTCCCGCTGTGTGTGATCGCAGTGGGAGAGGTTTGGCCAGTAGCGTGAATGCGCCCCAGACCCAGAAGTGTCAGATCACGTATTAGGTACGTGATCTGGCACAGAGCAACCGCCCTGCCACAATATATACGGTGGGCGCCACAAGTGGTTAAAGACTAAACCTTTTTTTTTTACATTTTTAACAGAGTAGAGAGGGATTAAAATACCTGTAAGATTTTTATTGCTGTCTTTTCCCCCACTAGGGAGATTCATGCAGGCAATATGCAGAGTGGCAGTGGTGCACCGGATGCTGAAGTTCTCTCTGCATTTCAGCAACCAGCACTAAATAAAGCCAGAACTATTAGGCAGAGTGACTGTCCCACTGTCCTATTGTCCCAACCTGACTGGGAGAGTGCAGGAGCATGTATGTACTGTTCAGGTATCTAAACACTGAACACCAATGATGAGGGGTTTAGTATTGTTATAGCTAGTCACTCACCACAAGTGCTGGGGGAGATTACTGTTATAGCCGGCCTCTGACCATTAATGCAGAGGGGAATGAATATTGTTACAGCCAGCCACTGACCCCCAAAGTCGGCCATAGATGGGTCAATCTTTTTTTCATTCAGTCAGTGGGTTGAATGAAAAAAACCAACGGATTCCTCCATCCACACAAGCGAGGGGAATGGAGGAATGCCCTCCTGTTGAGACATTGTATTTTGACAGCGTTCAACAGAAGTCGATCTAACAATCAACTTCTGACAAATGAGGACGGCAACACATAGATAAATTTAGCTGGTCCCTGGTCAACCACCAGAATTCCAATCCATCCAGAGTTGCACTGGAAGTGGGGGGGGGGGGGGGCGTATTGATGGGGGAAAGCTATTCTGTAGGTTGGGGAAACTGTACTCTGTGGAGAGAGCTGTACCAGTAGAGAGCTGTACGGAGACAGGGGAGTTGTACTGAGATGCGAGAGCTGTACCAGGGGTAAAGCTGTACTGTGGGTATAGAGCTGTACTGGGAGTGGGAGGAAATCTGTACTAGTGGAGTAGGGTGAAAACTGTGTTGGAAGGGGGATTATGGCTTGGGATGGGAAGTAATTTTTTGTTTTACCCTGTTTACTGACCTATGCATTATATTCTCCTGACCTCTGCACTCTGCGCTAAGCATTCCCAACCCTTGCATTCTATCCATTACACTCTCCTGATCCATTTATCTTTTGCACTCTTCACCCCTGCTTTCTGTGTCTTATGCACTCCTGACCCCTGTGCTCTGTAAGATGTGCACTCCTAACCCCTGTCATCTGTGCTTTACTTACTCCTGACCCCTGCACAGTGTGGGGTTCGTGCTCCTGGCCCCTGTATTCTGTGTGTTACATAGCCCTGACCCCCTGTTCTCTGCATGTTATTCACTCCTTACCCCTCTGCATCTAAAGCACTTCCTGACTTCGTTTCACCTAAGCCCTTGAGACATAACATTGCAAACAGATGTTCAGAACATGTTCCTACTATATATCAAGTGTCTCTCTTTTGAATTTTTTGGTTAATGTTTTTAAATTGTGGCCTTACAAACAATACCAACTCAGGGCATTAGAAATAGTGACTAGTGTAGCACCCTCTCAGCGTAGGATTCTAAGAAAATTTAGTTATTGGCTCCTGTAGCCAAGGGAGCAGCAATTTTTTGTTCTGGTCTGTTAAGGGTTTCAGAGACTGGGAGCTTGAATGATCACCCTTTCCCATGGAAGAAGCTTCCATAACTTAGAAAGGGAGATTCAAATGATCAGCCAGAGTGTTTAGAAGAGGGCTGGAGAGATGATAGTCTGAAGCCCTAGAGAGATTGTTCTCTCTCCCCAGGAGGGTTCCTAAATCTGAGGGGCTGCTGCCCTTAGGCAGCCCATGGACTGTGTAGCTGTGCTCTGGGCTTCAATGGTGTCAAGGCTGAGGGCCTGGAGTGATCTTCTGTGGAGCTGGCTGTAGGACCTCACCATAAAGGATTTAGTCTGGAGAAGGACTGTCTCCTAGACAATGTCTGGAAAAAGATGGAAGGTGGCAGCTGTCCTGGCGACTTGTGAATAATGACCCTGAATTGATTCCTGGTGACTGTTTGCTTTTGGGTGTAAGCAAGAGGTAGGGTAGCTTGGACTGAGACAGCTCTCATAGGATCTCAGAGTACTCGGCATTCCTCTATCCTCAGCAAAATCCTGGAGTGTGAGCCTAGAGAAGAGTGTCCCCCTGTAACTGTGCAGCATTTTGGAAATTATATTGGATACCAATAGTTGTGTAGCAGCGCAAGGTAATCAGATGTCCTGTGATCTACAGCTGTGAGGCCTTAGATTGCTTGCTATCACCTGTTACCCTCAAAATGAGACTAGGGAGAAGATTGCCCTCTCATTGCTATTGCTGATTGTTTTTTGAAGTATACCATGCCCTAACCCTTCTCCTGTTTAAAAAACTTCTTCAAGCAAATAATTTCATAAAGACATACCTAGACTGTGTTATTGTAACTGGTGTGTATGGACTGGTGCTTGTGGGGACAGGCAGTCTCTGTACTATTAGGAAAGAACCAACTATTACCAGTGGCGCCTATGGGGGTAGCACTAAACTGGCATACGCAAAGGAAAAGGTCAGTAAGTCTGCAGGTGAATTTTAGGTGGATGCCAACTTACATTCTCTTTACCATTAAATGGGCTGTTAAAAGGTGACCCAGAATTAAAAAAAAAAAATATGTATAAAAAGAACACATGCTATGCCAGATTTAATAAATAACGCCATATATAGTCTAAACATTGCAGCTAAATTTACTGAGAAATAAAAAATACAATATTCTGGTAGGTAGGTCAAAAATTATTGATGAATATAAATTTGGAATCAGGCCAATCCGGGATAAACCACAATCTAATTTACATTTCTCTAATAACTTACAAGCTGCTAAAGTATAATGAGCCTGCCAATGGCTGCAAGCACTGATTGGATAACGATTGGCTGCTGTTTTTCCAGCATGCCCATTCAACAGAAGCTGGCTGTTAGGCTGGCTTTTGTCATACAGGTTGCTGTACACACTGGCTGAATGTTTCCGGTTTCTAATGATTCAGCCAATACTCTGCAGGTGTCTGCTAGCCTTAAGAATTATCAATATGTTATCTATGTCCTGCTTTTTAATAGCAGGTGGGTAGTGCAAAGCAGTATATTTCTGTGCATTAGTGCACATTTAATGCAGTATGTTTCTGTACGTTAGTGCATGTTTAACGCAGTATATTTCAGTGCGTTACGTGCCATTAAACGCAGTACATTTCAGTGCCTTAGTGCACGTTTAACACAGTATATTTCAGTGCGTTACTGCATGTTTATTGTAGTATATTTCTGTGCATTACTGCATGTTTAATGCAGTATATTTTAGTGCGTTACGTGCCATTTAACACAGTATATTTCAGTGCGTTTGTGTGTGTTTAACAGTATATTTCAGTATGTTACTGCACCTTTGACGCAGTATATTTAAGTGCGTTAGTGCACGTTTAACACAGTATATTTCAGTGCGTTACTGCACGTTTAACGCAGTATATTTCTGTGCGTTACATGCCGTTTAACGCAGTACATTTCAGTGCGTTAGTGCACGTTTAACAAAGTATTTTTCAGTGCATTACATGCCGTTTAAAGTAGTATACTTCAGTGCGTTAGTGCACGGTTAACACAGTATATTTCAGTGCACTACTGCACGTTTTTAACGCATTATATTTCTGTGTGTTACTGCATGTTTAACGCAGTATGTTTCAGTGCATTACGTGCTGTTTAACGCAGTATATTTCAGTGCGTTATTGCACATTTAATGCAGTATATCTAAGTTCATTACTGCACTTTTAACGCAGTATATTTCTGTGCATTACTGCACATTTAGCGCAGTACATTTCTGTGCGTTAGTGCACTTTTAACGCAGTATATTTCAGTGCGTTACTGCACGTTTAACACAGTTCATTTATGTGCATTACTACACATTCAACACAGTATATTTCTGTGCATTAGTGCAGTATATTGTAGTGTGTCAGTGGAGTATGTCTGTGTAGTTAAAGTGCACCGAACACCACTTTCCATTGATTGGAAAGTGCATCCATGTACACATTTCCACATCTTTATTACATTTTGTTAGTAAGCACCCCCCATCATGTCTGGGAGGCCAACGAGGAAAGGCAAATGTTCCCATGGCATTATGAGGAGGCTAGCAGTGTATGTGTCCACAAGCAAAGGTGGGCATGGTCAGTCCTCAGGCAGGATATAATTTCCTCTGTTTAGTGATGTTTCTTGCGCTATTTAGCCACAGCATGCAGAGGTGGTGGACTGGCTTACTAAATCAGTTTCATCCTCCTCATCCTCCGTTACCCAAGCAGAGACTAGTGCACAGTCCACTGCAGCTGCCAGAGCAACTAAATCTGCCTCCTTGTCCACAGCTATTCCTGCCATAGCCCCAGCATCAGGCATGTAGGAGTCATCTGAGTTAATTGAACACAGTGTGAGCAACTTTCTCCTTGACAATGCGCAGCCATTACTTGATTCAGATGATGGTTCTGAGGTTGAGGAAGGTAGGAACATGAGACTACAGAGAGGGGAGAACACTGGTACACAAATTGGCAGTCATGTCCCCCCAGCCGCAGCGTATTGCCAAATTTTCTCCAGTGGTAATGAGGATGGAGGGGATGATGATGATGTCCCTGACGCGACTTAGGTGCCGGATAGAGCAGAGGAGGAAAGGGAGGATGAGGCACAACCCCAATGAGGCAGCCATCATGGAAGATTAGAGAGCAGCCACCCTATCTCATCACATTGTGGAGCTGTTATCTCCCAGCACCCTTGCCACAGCTAAGCTGTCTGGGCCTTTTTTAGCACATGTGCAGCTTATTGCACTGTTGCAATTTGAAAACTTTGTCTCAAGGACATAAAGTGTAGCAAAAACACCAGCCATTTGGGTACCACGTGCTTGACAAGGAATTTAACCTCCCACCACTAAGCCCAATGACAAGAGAACCTGAAAGCCACACAAAATGGGTGCAATTCTGTTTCTCCTCCTTACTCACCTCAGTCTACCCCTGATATACCTGATGACCTCTCAGCAGCCATCACTGACAGGGATGAGACAGAAATGGTGGTGTGTGATAATGGCACAAACCTCCTGTCCGCCCTTAAGAAACCTGGCATATGTTCTCAATTTGATGGTGCAACGTTTCCTAAATAAGTACCCAGGGTTGGAAGATCTTCTAAAGCAGGCCAGAAGAGTTATCTCAGGTGGTCATACACAGCCAGTGCTTGGTTGGCTGAAATACAGTGGTAATTCCACCTTCCCGTAAATGGCCTGATTTGTGACATGTCCCCATGTTGAAATCGACTTTTGGCAATGTTGCAGCAGCTGCACATGCAGCCAAGGGCATCAACGAGTACCTGTGTGAGTATGGCACAACAACAGCATCAGGCCAGCTTGGATTTTTTTCCCAACACCAATGGCTGCTCATAAAGGATGCATGCACTGTACTGTCACCATTTGAGGAGGTCACAAGGATGGTGAGCTGTGACAATGAACGCATCACTAAACACTATCCCTGTTGTGTTCCTGCTGGAGCAGACTTTGCATGGCATTTTGGACAGGGCACTCAAGGCAGAGCTTAAGGAGGAAGAGGAGGACTTCCTTTCCTCTGAAGGAGTGCTTTATGCAGACACTATTCTTCCTACGCCACAGAACGCACAAGAGGAGAGGGCGGAGGAGGAGGAGGATTCTGGCAGTTTTGGAGGCATTGAAGCAGAGGAACATATGTGCCAACCTTCAACAGATATATTTCTATACCCAGAACACTTGGGAGTAGTTCCTGGCTGGGAGGAGGCAGTTCCAGATACTGTAATCCTTAGTGACCCTGAGAAGTCTGCTTCTTATGCCTCTGCAAACTTGCAGTACATGGGCTCCCTCATACTTTAAAGCCTGTAAAAGGACCCAAGATGACGTGACATCAAGGAAAAGGATCACTATTGGTTGGCAATCCTCCTTGACCACCGTTACCAGGGGAAAGTCTCAGGACTCATCCCATCCCCGCAGAGGGTGCACAAGATGAAATCTTTTGAGGACTTTTTTAAGAGGAGTTTATCTAATATTTTTCCCAACTCTGGAAGTTTACAGTGTCATAGAAAATGTCATATTGAGGCTTCTCTTGGTCAAGAGAGGAGCGGTGGAGAAAGGGGTGATGCAGTTCACATTTTTTTTAGTACTCGCCACCCAGTGCTTTCAGCTTTCACATCCCATCAGCAGCATCTGCATCATATGGTGGATGATTATCTAGGGGCGAAAACAGAGACGGAGAGCTCTCCAGTTGATGATCCACTGGGCTACTGGGTCATGAGAATAGACCACTGACCAGAACTTGCCCAGTATGCAATTGAGCTGCTGGGCTGTCCCGCATCCAGCGTGCTTTCTGAACAGGCATTCAGTGCTGCTGGAGGTTTTGTTGCTGATAATAGAACGTGTCTGTCCACAGACTCCGTGGACCGTCTAACATTTATCAAAATTAATCAAAATTAATCAGTCCTGGATTACCAGCAGCTATGAAGGCCCTGATGCCGATGTCAAATGTTTTTGGGATGTGGAATCTCTGCAAGACTTCAAGGCTGCCTAATGCTTTGCGTAAGATTTTTTTTGGTGTAGGTTTCATGGGCACATTTAAAACACCCAAAGACCAATTTTTCCACACCTGTTTGACAGGTACATATCATTTAAATTTTTAACTGCAAGGCCAATTCTTGCTTTTATCAAGAGTACCTCTATAGGGTTACAGTGTGAAGGCACCACAGACACCCAAAGACTAAATTTTCTGAACTTTTTCGACACTTGCATATCATTTCAATTCTTGAAAGCAAGGCAATTCTTGCTTTCACCAAGAGTACCTCTATGGAGTTACGGTGTGAAGGCACCTTCGACACCCAAAGACCAATTTTACTTAATGTTACTTCTATCCAAAGTCTGTGAAAGAGACACCAGAATTCATCCAAAAAATCTCTAATCTTGTTCCCAGTGCACTACTTTGTGGCCTCGTCATACAGAATGGCTCTCCAAGCCATTGTTTACAAAATAAAGCAAGCTTGCAGGGAAAATGTTATTTTGTTTGGCTTTATTAATGCAATTATTTCTGCAGCAGCTGCTATACACATTACAGATGTGCCACTTTACATTTAGACTAAGGGGACCCCCCAGGCACTATATTGAAAGGAACTTTCCACTTTCATTGTTGTTTCTAATTTTGATGCTTTCACTCTAAGCATCAGTAAATCACTGCTCATTTAAAAATGAAGTTTTTTACAAACTTTTGTTTCACTGATACATGTCCCCCAGGGCAGTATCCGGACCCCCATAACAATTGAATGCCCAATTACTTGCATATAGGTCTTCAAAATGGGCACTTTTGATTTTTACAGTTCAAGTCCCATAGACTTCAATGGGGTCCGTTATTCGGTTCCGAACATTTGCAATGTTGGAAAGTTCTGGTGCGAATTGAACAGGAGGTTGTTCAGCCCATCTCTAGTTATCACATTTGTGTCAACAGTAAACAAAGTATATGTGCCCCAGTAGACAAATGATGTGTGTTTATCAGTTAGAAGACTCTTACATTATTATGTACGACAGTTGCGTATGGTAGATGCCTCCCTTGCAATTGACCTAAAGCAGTGTATGCCCAGTTCAGTGCTGATTTGCCTTGTCTCTTACCTTTTTTTCATCAGTCAGAAGCCCTCATTATCAACCCTTAGGGATAGCTCAATTATTGCAAGAGCATCCTATGGCACACTGCATTTGGAATGGAATGGAATTGGTAATTTAGGCCAGGTTCACATATGTGTGGCCATGGGTTCGTGCCTGGGGTCTGATGCGTGTCTGTTCACCTGTTCAGGTGTGATTCAGGTCCAAATTTGCACCTGAACCAAACCTAAATATGCATAGAACCTTTTTGCAATCTTCTCTGTGGCCACCCCGGACCTGTGTGAATTGGCTCCATTGAGAGCCGGTCATACTCACATGTCATGCGAATTGGATACAGGGAAACCCACATCCAATTCACACATATGTGAACCCAGCACAAAAAGTGTTTGTTACCACAATAATGCATATCACTGCCACCCCCTCTAATATATCTAGGCATACCACACTGTCTAAGTGTTTTAATAAAACAAAGTTTGTAAACACCTTTTTACAGCTGTCTTCAGGCTGGTCACGTGACTCCTGGCTGGCCTACTATTCCGATCCCTGGGTGAAAAACCCCAGCAAAGCATGATCCAATTTGCTACAGCAGAGAAAAAAAAATTCCTTCCTGATCCCCGAGAGGCAATCGCATATTCCCTGGATCAACTCTACCTATAAATATTAGTACCCAGTTACAGTATATTATGAACACCTAGGAAAGAATCCAGGCCAATCTACTGAGCTGGCCACAACCACCTCTGGAGGGAGTCTTATTTCAAATTTTTACAGCTCTTACGGTGAAGAAACCTTTCTGTATTTGGAGACTAAATCTCTTTTCCTCCAGACGTAAAGAGTGCCCCCTTGTCCTCTGTGATGACCTTAAAGTGAATAACTTAACGCTATAATAAGCGTTATAGTTCACAATATATGAACCACTTATGAATTTGTAAATGTTGATCATATCCCCCTTATTCTCCTCTTCTCAAGAGAGAAAAAATTCAGTTCCTCTAATCTTTCCTCCATGCCTCTTATCAGTTTGTTTGCTCTTCTCTGCACTTTCTCCAGGTCCCTGATATCCTTTTTGAGAACTGGTGCCCAAAACTGAATTGCATATTCCAGATGAGGTCTTACTAATGATTTTTACAGGGGCAAAATTATATCTCTCTCTCTTATGAGTCCATGCCTCTCCTAATACAAGAAAGGACTTTGCTTGCTTTGGAAACCACAGCTTGACATTGCATGCTATTATTACATTTATGATCTACCAGAACACCTGAATCTTTCTCCACTGTGGATTCCCCCAGTTGTACTTCCCCTAGTATGTATGATGCATGCATACTCTTAGCCCCTAAGTGCATAACTTTACATTTATCAACAATAAACCTCATCTGCCACATAGTTGACCAATGAAACAGTGCATTGAGGTTGGCTTGTAAGTTGGAGACATCTTGTAAGGAAGTTATTCCACTGAATAATTTGGATCATCTGCAAAGACTGAAATAGTACTTTTAATCTCAGACCCTATATCATTTATAAAGGTAATAAAAAGTAGGAGTCCCAACACTGAACCTTGGGGTACACCACTAATAACCTTATACCATTCAGAATGAGAATCATTAACAACTACTCTCTGAATGCTATCTTTTAGCCAGTTTTCTATCCATTTACAAACTGATCTTTCCAAACCTGTAGACTTTACCTTACACATTAGCTGTGTGTGGGGAACTGTGTCAAACGCTTTTGCAAAATCCAAGTATACTACGTCTACAGCCACCCCTCTGTCCAAGGTGTCACGGGGTAACGTGGCAGAGCCTGACGTAAGAGGAGTGGCTTACCGGGTAACTGGCGTGGCACAGGTTCACCAGAGGCGCGGAGTCTAAGTGTAAGCCGGTCTTCACCAGGGCCCCAGAAGGTGGGGATGGATTTGGCTGCTTGCTAACACCAGGTCGCGGCCCCCCGGATTCCCTGGGAGAGCCAGGAACAGATCCAGGACCAATAGCCGGTAGCAGGTAAACAGATCAGGACGAGATAGGAGGATAGTCAGGACAAGCCAAGATCAGGGCGGGCAGCAGGTAATCAGAATCCAAAGACAAGCCGGGTCAGGTAAACAGGAACAGCAGATATAACAGGCACAGGATACAGGAGAGCTGAAGACAACACAGCAAAGTGCAGTGCTGCTGGGCTGTTTAAATAAGGCAGCCTGTTTGCCAATTACAGCAATTAGTCTGCTCTAGGTTAACCCTTTAGGAGACTCATGACAGCACATCAGTGTGCTCAGGAAGCATTTCTAACAGCGCCTGCGCAGGGTATTGAGTATCTGACATTGCCCCCCCCCCTTAAGGGCAACCTCCGGGTGCCCAAAAGGTTCCTTTTGTGGGGATGGTTGCGGAAGAAATTCCGGATTAAGTCCTGGGCATGGAAATTCTGTACCGGTTCCCAGGAATTTTCTTCGGGGCCGTAGCCCCTCCACTTAACCAGGTATTGTAGCTGGTTCCTCCGCCTTCTGCAGTCTAGGATGGCCTCCACCTCAAATTCTTCGTCCCCGTTGATGGTGACAGGAGCAGGTGGTTCTGAACTTCT
This sequence comes from Pelophylax lessonae, assembly GCF_965119305.1. Classification (NCBI taxonomy): domain Eukaryota; kingdom Metazoa; phylum Chordata; class Amphibia; order Anura; family Ranidae; genus Pelophylax; species Pelophylax lessonae. Next base: position 449,022,552 of record NC_138769.1, read on the forward strand.
ACCAGGAAAGGAGTCAGGTACTGCAGGTTTCAAGAGTGAAACATGGAAGACTGGATGGATCTTGAGGGAATCGGGAAGCGTCACTTCGTAAGATACCTCATTTAATTTTCTCCTCACAGGGAATGGGCCAATAAACTTGGGTGCCAGTTTTTTGGAAGGGCATGCCAATCGGAGATTGGTGGTGGCTAACCATACCAGGTTGCCGGGCTGGAGAACCAACTCACCTCTCCTTCCTTTGTCAAAGAACTCTTTATTGGAGGTCTGAGCCTTGGTCATGGCATCCTGTAAGATTTTGTTGTTCTCCTTAAGGAACTCCAAGATATCCCGGACTGCTGGCACTGTAGATTCAGGAATAAAGCAGGGCAAGAAAGATGGGTGAAACCCGTAGTTGGCATAGAATGGGGACTGACCTGTAGCCGAGTGTTTGGCGTTATTGTATGCGAACTCTGCTGATGGAAGTAGCGAGACCCAGTTATCTTGAACAAAGGTGGTGAAGCATCGGATATATTGCTCGAGGGTCTGGTTGGTCCTCTCAGTCTGCCCGTTAGTCTGGGGATGGTATGCGGAGGACATTGACAGCTTGATTTTCAGTGAATCACATAACGCTCTCCAGAAGCGAGAAGTAAATTGGACACCTCTATCCGACACAATGTTCATTGGGACCCCGTGAAGTCTTACAATTTCTCTGATGAAGACCTGTGCCGTCTCAAGCGCGGAGGGTGTACCTCTTAGTGGTATGAAGTGAGCCATTTTCGACAGACGGTCTACTACCACGAAGATTGCAGAATAACCGTCTGATGGAGGAAGTTCCACAATGAAATCCATGGCAATCATCTTCCATGGTCTGTCAGGGACTGGTAGTGGTCTGAGCAGGCCCCATGCCTTATTTCGGGTTGCCTTGCTTCGTGTGCAAACAGTACAGGAGGAAACATATTGTTTACAACACTTCTCCAAGTCGGGCCACCAGAACGTGCGCTGCACAAGATCCAGGGTCTTATGGATCCCGAAGTGACCAGCCATCGGGTGGTCATGACACAGTCCTAGGATGGACACACGAGCACTTTCTGGAACGAAAATTTGATCCCCTCTCCATAGCAGTCCATTTCTGGGTACCAGTATAGTTCCAGCAGGATGGGGAGCATTTACTGTGGCTTGTCTCAGAGCGGTAAGAAGGTCAGACTGTAATAGCAGAAAGTTACCTTGGGTTAAGATGGTGTCAGGTACAATGGTTTCTTTAGAACTGTCGTACATTCGAGAGAGAGCATCGGGTTTCGTATTCTTGGAACCCGGTCGGTACGTTATATGGAACGTAAATCTGGAAAAAAAAAGTGCCCACCTTGCTTGGCGAGGTCTCAGGCGTTTGGCCGTCCTCAAATACTCCAGGTTCTTATGATCCGTGTAGATGAGTATGGGATGTGCCGCCCCTTCCAATAGATACCTCCACTCCTCCAGGGCGGTCTTGATGGCAAGGAGCTCCCGATCCCCTACATCATAGTTCCTCTCCGCAGGAGAAAGCTTACGGGAGAAGAAAGCTACCGGATGAATCAGGTCCTTGAGACCTTGACGCTGGGAGATGACTGCTCCTACTGCGATTTCCGAGGCGTCAACTTCAAGGATGTAAGGCAGGGCGGGATCCGGGTGGCTGAGGATAGGAGCAGAAGTAAACAGCTCCTTCAGGGCTGTAAATGCGACTTGCGCCTCGGGAGACCAGTGGAATCGGGTACCTTGTTTGGTGAGCAGGGTAATAGGGGCGATGATGGAAGAGAACCCCTTGATAAATTTCCTGTAGAAATTTGCAAATCCTATGAAACGCTGAATCCCCTTTTTATCCACCGGTGCGGGCCAATCCAGGATGGCGGAGACCTTCTGAGGGTCCATTTTGACCCCTTCAGAGGAGATTATTAACCCGAGGAATTGGATACTCTGCTGTTCAAATTCGCATTTCTCGGGTTTTGCGTAGAGCCTGTGTAGCCGGAGTCGGTGGAGTACCTTTTTAACGTGTTCTCGGTGCTGGGCCAGGGAGGAAGAGAAGACCAAGATATCGTCCAGGTAGACAATAACAAAGATGTCCAGATAGTCTCTGAAGATGTCGTTGACGAAGTGCTGGAAGGTGGCCGGGGCATTGCAGAGCCCGAAAGGCATCACCAAATATTCATAATGCCCGAATCGGGTGCGGAATGCTGTCTTCCATTCATCCCCCTCCCTAATACGGACCAAATTGTAGGCTCCCCGTAGGTCCAGTTTGGTGAATACAGAGGCGGTTCTTAGTCTCTGGAAAAGTTCAGGAATCAAGGGTAGGGGGTACCGGTTTTTGACCGTAATTTTATTTAACTCACGGTAGTCCACACATGGCCGAAGTGAATGGTCTTTTTTCTCCACAAAAAAGATCCCAGCTCCTGCCGGAGAAGTAGAGGGTCGGATGAATCCCTTCTCTAGATTCTCCGTCACATAGTCTTTAAGGGTACCCAATTCTCGTTCCGATAAAGGAAAGATACGTCCGAAAGGGATCTCGGCCCCCGGAAGCAATTCAATTGGACAATCATAGGGGCGGTGGGGGGGTAAGGTCTCAGCCCCCTGTTTACTGAAGACATCCAAGTATTCGTGATAAGATACTGGGACAGAGGAACGTATCTCCTTATCAGCGTCCATACAGAGTAGGGTGCTAGGAGCACTATGGCGTACTGGCAGGCAATGATTCTGGCAGTAAGGGGACTGGAACTTGACGTCTCCAGAAGTCCAATTAATCTGCGGGTTGTGCGCCTGCAACCAGGGTAACCCCAGAATAACGGGAAACAAGGGAGAAGAGATGGCATCCAGGCATAACAACTCCTTGTGCCCTTCGAGAGTGGCCACAGGCAATGGAGGGGTTTCTTGGGTAACTGGCCCAGACTTGATGTGGGACCCATCTGCTAGGAAGATGGAGAGTCCCTGCGACTTGGGTCGAAGTGGGATGCGTTGATGGGCAGCAAAGGTAAGATCAATGAAGCAGCTGCATGCCCCATGATCAATAATAGCGGTGACCGGGATCGGGCCTTCTGGGAGCTGAAATGAGATAGAGAGAGCCAGGTGAGTGGTATTGTTGACAGAGACTGGATAACTTGAGGGGGATATAGAAAGACGCTTACGCATCTTTGCTGGGCATGAGCGTACAAAGTGTCCGGCCTCTCCGCAGTACAGGCACAGGTTGTTCTGACATCGTCGTGAGCGTTCTTCTGTTGATAAGGAAGGACGCATAAGCCCAAGTTGCATCGGCTCCGACGTATCCGATTCAGAAATAAGCGGAGCAGTGTTGCTGGAACGGGCACCAGAGGAGAAGGTGTGGACGGGATTAGGAACCTGTGGCAACATCCAGACTGGGCGGGTCTGCTGCGTGGACCTCTCTGCTCTACGTTCACGGAGCCGGCGGTCTATCTGTATGGCCAGGGTGATTAATGCCTCCAAGGTCTCGGGTATACCCACTCGGGCCAGTTCATCTTTCAAGTTTTCTGAAAGACCCAGGCGGAACTGATGTCGCAAGGCTGCGTCGTTCCAGTGAGTGTCCGTACTCCAATGCCTGAAGTCAGTGACGTAATCCTCTATGGCTCTACGGCCCTGTTGAAGTGAAGTAAGCGTGGTTTCTGCGGTAGCAGTGCGCTGCGGGTCTTCGTATAACTGCGCCATTGCGTTAAAGAAAGTCGTCATGGAGTCCAGCTGGTCATTGCGCTCTTCAAGCAGGCGGTGAGCCCAGGACTGAGGTTCACCTTGAAGCAGGGATATGATGAACCCCACTTTGGTTGCTTCCAAGGAGAAGGTTCGGGGTTGCAGGGAGAAGTACAGCTCGCAGGCATTGCGGAAGGCTCTAAACTTGCTCCGATCCCCAGAAAACCTTTCCGGCGTAGGGACCCTTGGCTCAGGAGGCAGCATCACCACGGTCGGACCGGAGGGAGCCATGGAAGCAGCAGAAACTGTAGGGTCCGTGGAGGGGGTCAGGGACTGAACACGCTCCTCCAGCTGGGTATAGCCCTCTTGCAGGGACTTAACGGCTTGGGTAAGGGCCGCAAGGTGCTGGCAGATGTCATCCATAGGAGAGGCTCCTCTAGCAGGCTCAGTCTTGGCTGTGTTGTACTGTCACGGGGTAACGTGGCAGAGCCTGACGTAAGAGGAGTGGCTTACCGGGTAACTGGCGTGGCACAGGTTCACCAGAGGCGCGGAGTCTAAGTGTAAGCCGGTCTTCACCAGGGCCCCAGAAGGTGGGGATGGATTTGGCTGCTTGCTAACACCAGGTCGCGGCCCCCCGGATTCCCTGGGAGAGCCAGGAACAGATCCAGGACCAATAGCCGGTAGCAGGTAAACAGATCAGGACGAGACAGGAGGATAGTCAGGACAAGCCAAGATCAGGGCGGGCAGCAGGTAATCAGAATCCAAAGACAAGCCGGGTCAGGTAAACAGGAACAGCAGATATAACAGGCACAGGATACAGGAGAGCTGAAGACAACACAGCAAAGTGCAGTGCTGCTGGGCTGTTTAAATAAGGCAGCCTGTTTGCCAATTACAGCAATTAGTCTGCTCTAGGTTAACCCTTTAGGAGACTCATGACAGCACATCAGTGTGCTCAGGAAGCATTCCTAACAGCGCCTGCGCAGGGTATTGAGTCTCTGACACAAGGTTTTACTTACCAAATCAGGTTTGTTTGACAACTTCTGTTTTTCATGAATCCATGCTGTCTGTTGCCTATAATATTTTCTTCCAGCAAGAACTTATCTATGTGGTCTTTTATTAAACTCTCCAGTATCTTCCCGACTATAGAAGGTAAACTAAGACTTTGATCCCTTTTTAAATATAGGCACCACATTGGCACTATGCCAATCCAGCGGTATTTTCCAGTCCTTAATGAGTCCCTAAAAATTAGAAACAATGGCTTTGAAATAACAGAGCTCAATTCTTTTAGGATACGTGGGTGGATCCCATCTGGTCCAGGTGCTTTATCCATCTTTATTCTGTCTAAATATTTACAAGAATTTTTGGGTGTTTGTCCAACTATCTTTTGCAATTTGTCTTTCAGTTTGAATTTTGAAATCCTTTTTACATATTCTGTTATATTATTTGTAACTATTAAACAATGATAGTGTTCCTTCATTTTTACATTTTTTAAAGCACTTTTCTTATTATTTATAGCTTTTTTTAACATTGGCCGTAAGCCACATAGGTTTTATTTTTAGCCTTTTAAACTTATTGCCCATGGGTATATATTTGGCAGTGAGTTCACATAGTTTTTTTTTTTAAGAATTCCCATTTCTTTTCTGTGTTCATCAATGCCCATATTTTCTCCCAGTCTAAATGCTGAAGAGCAGCCCTCATCCTTGGAAAATTTGCTCTCCTAAAGTTAAGTGTTTTTATACTTCCTGTATGCGTTTGTTGCTTACAGCTTACATTAAACAAAATCATATTATGGTCACTGCTACCCAGATGTTCTTTTATATGAATATTGGAAATAAGCTCTGCATGGTTTGAGATTACCAGGTCCAGCAGAGGATCATTTCTAATCGGGGCCTCAATAAACTGCACCATAAAATTGTCTTTGTGTCAGAGACCTGAAGACAAGATCAGCTGTGATAGGGAGATCCTCCAACCTTTCTCCAACCAGCCTGGAACACATTTTCTGAGACACAGAAAACCATGGTGTTGAACAGGTTTGAACTCAGAGTCAGCCTATCTACTCTTAGTCCCAAGTAGCGTCTACTCTATCATGCAACCAGACCTCTGATTACCAGAAGTGGAGGTCGGATGCCTAACCTGTCTCTAGCCTTAAGTTATCACTAGCCATAGAATCCCAGATCAGAAGGGACAGGGTTAACTAAAATAACAAGCGTTGTACATAAACTCAATTGCAATAAACAGGTTCACCCACTAATATACAGAAAGGTGACCACTACACACTTACAGTAGCACAGACCTAGCTATCTGACACTGTGCATGTGAGATAATAACAATAGGACAGAGATACTCTGTCTGTCATAAGGATGCAAATACACACTCAAGAAGCTATTGGCAGCTGCGGTTAATCTATTAGAACATAACAATATTTGCATAATAGACCCTTCTGGCCTGGAGTTAGCAGCATGGACAGGACATCTGGCTGTTACTTTCTCTCTCTTTCTCGCTCTCCCTCCATTTCCTCCTTCTGGGGTTTCAAAAACAGCCTCTCTGGGACAGAAAGTGCTAATACATAATTATACATAGCACTGTGATATTGGCAGCTAACAGTATAGGGAAGCAGATCCCTACAAATGCATACAGTTAATGATCATCAGCAGGGAAAGACTTGGCTGCAGGGGTGGGTGGCACTATTTTCTGTGCCAGTGCCTTACCTACTATAAATAGGGTCCATCTCCGCTGACTAGCAATGACCTCATGTAGGCTAAAATGGGACTACCACACAACCACTTTTTATTGATTTGTAAGGAAACCAGTCATGAAAGCAGTGGCACCTGAACCCATTCTTTTGGAGGGTTTTTTGAGCTCCATAACTGCATTTCTGTAGAGCAGCAGAGGTGCCAAGTAAATAACAAGCTCATCAGCATTGCTAAATCCTCCAGCACAGCTGAAAAAAGGTAGTATATTTAGAACTTGCATTGCTGTTTTACAAAACGACAACATTTATAAGTATAAAAGTAAAACACTGAGGCATTTTTCATCCCTCTGCTTTTTTTTGCTACATACGTCAGATGTTCGGGTGACCTTTGCAAATACCGACATATTTTCATTCAGAATTTTAACTAATTTTAGCGCTCCTTAAAAATTGGACATTACTTTTTGCAGTATACAGCATGTGCATTGTAGTGTGTTGCAGTGCAAGTGTGTTGCCTGCTAAAGTAACAGTGAGTTGGGGTGACATTCAAAGCGAATAGCGCTGCCACACACGCACAGTGGTGCACGGGTTACCACGCAGTGCAGTAGCACAACGTAAGCCACACAAAAACTCTGGACATGTCAGGGACCTCACTTGAGGCACTTAAGTTCGCTACCACTGCTGTATAGCGTCTAGCTATCTATACATACCCTTTACACTTGTTTCCGGTCACACCCAGGGGCACAATATCACTATATTTCTGTTTCACTCTATTTACTATGTTATGTACTATCAAAAATCCAAATGTGAGACCGCACTCAGGGTATTATGATGAAATCAAAGGTTCTTTATTCCTCAAAATAAAGTAGACAGACAGTGTACAAAACAGAAGTGTCCGGTTGACGCGTTTCACGACATTATTAGTCGCTTACTGAGTTAATGAAGAATGGATGAAAGCCGAGCTGTCTGCGGTATCACAGTAAAGACAATTAGTGACACATAGAATCCCGCTAGGGGAAACAATATAAAATTGTGAAAAAAACATATATAAAAGTTTGATAAAAACACATTTGCATACTGGAATCTCATAAAAACAGGCTATGGGAATGAAAACATGAAACCACATATATATGTGTAAATGCAAAAATGCAAAAATACTCCTTGGATCCAAAAGTCCATCCAAACACATATGTGTAACAAAATATAATATAAAGTTGAAGTTAATGTGATTTACTGGATGTGATATAAAAGTGTTATCACCATCTGTGGGAATGTGTGTAATTATTTTTATATAAAAATAATGTTGATGATAATAATGATAGTGAAAATGATAGTGAAAATCAATCGATGTATAAAATTAATGAATAAAGTAATTGTGATGAGGAGAAGATATGGGTATAAAACTTAGACAAAAACGTCTATGAAAAATCATAATAAATGTGAATGTGGAAAAACCTTTAAGAGTAACAATTCAAAGAAAATGTGACCGAAGTTGAAGAAAGAAGTATTTAATCCCCAGAATAATAGAATACAAACAGTGCTTCACATAGACATGGGACAGGTAAACGCCTTTCACAATTTTAAAGATCGCTTAATCATTACCAATGAGCATTGTGTGTCTATGTGAAGCACTGTTTGTATTCTATTATACAGGGATTAAATACTTCTTTCTTCAACTTCTCCTGAGTGCGGTCACATTTTCTTTGAATTGTTGGACTATTGGATGATGGATCCGACCTGCACCGGAGCACTTTGCCTCACCTGAGCGGCTTTTCCTCCTTACCTTTAAGAGCACACTGACACAGGATAAATGAGTTTTGACCTTTTACTTAAAGAATAAATGGATATGATTATATCAGTCAGTCAAATCCTGCCTAAATCAGCGGGGTTCAGCAAGACTGATTAAAAAAAACAACAAATAAAGAATTGCAATATCAATGAATAATGGTAGAGCGAGGCTCTAAGGTTTTTAAAACAGTGACTGATATCCTTTATGACAATGCTGCAATTCTTAAATTAAAGGAGAACTCTGAACTATCTCAATGCTATTAATATTCCAACCAGCAATACTTTAACCAGATAAATTGTGCCCCCTTTAAGCAGTAGCAGATGTCAACTCCCCTCCCCTAGCAAGGCCTTGCTAAATCTTCACCGGCAGTGGTTCAGTTGTAATCCTACAGGGAGTGATGTATATAATAGTGTCTGCAGTCAGTGTGTAGATGAAAAGGTTATACTTGCGGTCAGTACTCAACACAGGCACCCTCTCCTTCTCAGATGTCTGTTTATGAGAGTCCTATAGGTTAGGCGATGCACTGTCCCACGCTCTGGCATCTGGGAATGAGCGATGCACTGCTTCATCTACAGCTATACTATGACAGCGTTCACAGTACAGCGATCAGCATCTGCTCTGCTGAGGATGAGCTCCGCACACAGGTCAGGCCTCGTGCACTAGGCCGCAGCTATAGCCAGTCCTTCACACACAGCAGGCTGATCCACACTCACTGGGTCCCGGAAGCAAGAGAGCATGCAAGCTATGAGCAGATAGGTTTATAGTCTCTCCCATGGTCCTCTGCTTCCCTGCTGCTCCCTGGGAAAATAGTCCCCCCAGCAATCCAGGTAAGGGTCTGCTATCTGTTCAGAACTATATCTCCCACAATCCTGTTCTTCCACTTCCTGTGAGAGGCCGATCTCTTCTGAAAGCAGTCTTAAAGGGGCACACACACAACTCCAACAATGACGATAAACCTGTATATTTATAATGGTAGTCCGATCCCGGCTACACACAGTTTTTTTTTTTTTAAAAATAGAATTTGTTTAAATTTGTGAGTATATGATCCTTTGCAAAAAAAAAAAAGAATTTCAATTATTCTATTATAAAACTTGTTTTTGACTAGATGTTTTGTAAGGATCATTTATCTATTGGAGACATCTGTCTGTATATCATCGCGAACACAGGCCCACACAATTATGTCAGTCATTTATTTTTGACTGCATAACAATATGCAAAGGGAAAAATGCATATAGATTATATTTATCTTTTTTAGTTTCTTTTTTTTTTTTTTTTTCTCCTCATCCTTATGTTTCACAGCTCTGTATGTTTTCCAGGGTGAGACAGTGCGTGTTAGTAAACTCTCATACCTAGGATGAATAATAATCACACACCACAATGAATCTCACACTTATGCAACACTGTTTATGTGACACTTCAAAATGTTTCTGCTATTTTATATTTACACTACAGCCTTGTAAATTGCCCTGATGATGGAGATATAAAATCATTCTGGCACACGCATGGAGTTTAGGATGATAATCTGGAAACATTGTCTTGATTGCTAAGGCAGATAGAACATTAAACAGTAATCACTCCTGTACTCTCATTCACAAGAAAGGAATACAATAAACGAAGCATAACTTCAATTTCCTAAAGATCACATACTCATAATACAAGAATATGGAAAGCATGAGATCCTTTTGTGTCTTCGAAGGGGATTTTATTTTATACAGGTAGTGTTCAGGTGTAATTGCTATGATCATAGTCGTCTGAATAATGTATCTAGGGAAAATCAGGGTACGTGTATATATATATATATATATATATATATATATATATATATATATATCATAAAATTATAATAACATCAAAAAGTTAATTTATTTCAGTAATTCAATTCAAGAAATAATACTCCTATATTTTATATAGATGCGTTACTCACAGAGCGATATATATTTCAAGCATTTCTTTCATTTAATTTTGATGATTATAGCTTACAGCTAATGAAAACCCACAATTATAAAATTAGAATATTACATCTGACCAATAAAAGAAAAAAAAAATTTTAATACAGAAATGTTGGCTTACTGAAAAGTATGTCCACATAGAGTATAGTATGCCGGTAATACTTGGTTGGGGCTCCTTTTGCATCAATTACTACATTAATACTGTGTGGCATGGAGGCGAACAGTCTGTGGTACCTCTGATGTGTTATTTAAGCCCAGGTTGCTTTGATAGCGGCCTTCAGCTCATCTGCATGGTTGGGTCTGGTGTCTCTCATTTTCCTCTTGGCAATACTCCACAGATTCTCTATGGGGTTTAGGTCAGGCGAGTTTGCTAGTCAATCGAGCAGAGGGATACCATGATCATTAAACCAGGTATTGGTATTTTTGGCAGTGTGGGCAGGTGCCAAGTCCAGCTGGAAAAGTAAATCAGCATCTCCATAAAGCTGGTCAGCAGAGGGAAGCATGAAGGGCTCTAGAATTTCCTAGCAGAGGGCTGCGCTGACTTTGGACTTGATAAAACACAGTGGACCAACACCAGATAACATGGCTCCCCAAATCATCACTGACCGTTGAAAATTCTCACTGGACCTCATAAAACTTGTATTTCTGTGCCTCTCCACTCTTCCTCCAGACTCCAGACCTGATTTCCAAATAAAATGCAAACTGTCCAGCAGGACTTGGCACCTGCCCATACTGGAAAAAGTACCAATACCTGGTTTAATGATCATGGTATTACTGTGCTTGATTGGCCAGCAAACTGGCCTGACCTAAACCCCATAGAGAATCTGTGGGGTATTGTCAAGAGGATGATGAGAGACACCAGACCCAACAATGCAGATAAGCTGAAGGCAGATCAGTTTCAGGGTCTTGGCAATCTTCTTATAGCCTAGGCCATCTTTATGTAGAGCAACAATTTTTTTTTTCAGATCCTCAGAGAGTTCTTTGCCATGAGGTGCCATGTTGAACTTCCAATGACCAGTATGAGAGAGTGAGAGTGATGACACCACATTTAACACACCTGCTCCCCATTCACACCTGAGACCATGTAACACTAAAGAGTCACATGACACCGGGGAGGAAAAATGGCTAATTGGGCCCAATTTGGACATGTTTACTTAGGGTTTACTCACTTTTGTTGCCAGGGGTTTAGACATTAATGGCTGTGTGTTGAGTTATTTTGAGGGGGCAGCAAATTTACACTGATACACAAGCTGTATACTCACCACTTTACATTGAGTTTGAATAAAATATTTACAAAAATGTGAGGGGTGTAATCACTTTTGTGAGATACTGTATAACTATCCATTGAACTTTCAGAATTCTGGCAATCCAAATTTACTTATCAAGAAATGTTAATACTGGTAGAGTATGTTGTCAAAGGTAGAGGTGATGATGTAAAATCTCTACAAACAGTTGAGATTCAATCTCTTTGTCCCACTGAAAAATAAAAGGATCTATTGTGTATAACTCAAAACTTTGCATGGGATTTCCATAGTAGTGATTGTGACATAAGCATAATTACCGTAATATGATGGCATCTGCATTTTTTCATTAGGACTGATAAGATACTCGTACAAGGATACAAGAATGTTTTACTTGTTGGTAAGTTCCCCATAAAAGGCTACATAGGACATAACCTTTCTCAATAAACAATTGAGCAAAATCATCTAAAACATTTTTTCTTACCTCCCCCATCTATCATTATTTACTTTAATTATCCATTCATTTGAAAAGCAATTTCCAGGTTACTTATTTCATCTTGGATATTCAAAGAGCAGAAGAATTTGCTTTTCACATAATTGTATAAACTTAAGTGAATTTTCACTCAATTTTTGTGAGTGAAAATTCAGGATTCCCTTAATAAAGCAGCCCCTATATAATCAAACACAAAGCAAATGCAACAAAAACATAATGTAAATGCAAGCAAAATTGTATGCAGCGTGCAAAAAACAATGCACAAAGATCAGTAGTCCAATTGGATTGGAAAACTAATTTTACTTTAATGATATACAGTATAACTGGTGGTTGTGATTTACTTCTTTTTTCACATTTCCATTGCTTTTTGTACTGTTTCATTGAATAAACAATATGAGGTTATATGGTGTAACATCGCAGCTAGGACTAAAGGGATAAAAGGGACCTTGTTTGACTGAAGACTTAAGGCTTTGCATAATGTTGCCACAGGTAAGGGATTCAAGCGACCCCTACCCCCTAAAGAATTGTATAGCTACAGTCTGTTAACGTTTTATCAAATTGACATCTATTATAAAATGATCATTAAATATGTCTTCAATAATATAGCCTACAACAAGCATAATTGATCTTCTCTGAAAGAGCATATACTGAGAAACAAAAGCAAGTGCAGCATATTTAAAGACATCAAACAACGTAACGTAACCACAATTGTGCTAAAGATGTGTAGGACCCAGCCTGAAGTGAACAAAATAATTAATATTAAGATATTGTTTTATTACCCAGTGCAAATTATACAAGTAAACTATGACCCAAAATCCATAGAGACCACAGTAGTCCTAGAATGATAATTATTTCCTAAGTTATGCTCAAGCTGTCTAATGTTAACCAGGAACAAGGGGATATTCAGATACTTGGCAATTTATTCTGGTGTAGGCAGGGCATATAACATTGGTACAAGGTTGTGGGCCCTGATTCCGAAGGGAGCAAATAAAGGACACAGTTCACCATCACATGCATAGCACCTTGACACAACATTTCTCCACTTCCTCCCCTACCAAGCCAGGTAATGGTTCTAAAAATAGGCCACCTGCAAAAACAGAGACAAGTCTGGTAAGTTTTTAATGCTTCACTTGCATAACATCAAAGTATACATCTTCTCACTAATTCCATTGGCGGTTGCCAACACTTTTCTCATGCTGGGCATTCTTTGTCCTGTCCCCAGTACTAATGCTATCTAGGGTACAAGGACATCTTCAGGTATTCCCCAGTCGGGAAAGTGACTGCTTCCCTGGCTCTGCTTGAGTGTCCTCTCTCTCTCAAACTCAACCCACTGTTTATATCCTAGGGGAGGGCACCACCTGCCCTTGATTAAGGCTTACCGCCGTAACGCGTTAGCTCTTTTTTAATGTCACTGCCATGTGGCCAATAAAGACTTTAATACCAATACCAAACATGCCGGCTCTCTTTATCGTTTCATGATGTCTGCAGTGGGTGGGGGACACTTTGAGATAGAGCACCTGTTATGGATTCCATGCTCTGATACACCTGTTTCATGCAGTGAGCACTGTATTTGTGTCTTGTCAGGAGGGCACCACCTAGTAGCCAAACTACAAACTATTCTAACATCCCCTTATGCTAGCTAGTGTTTAAAGAGCAAATGACTCCTGCGCTTGAGGGGAGGCCTTGCGGCTGGTATCCTGAAAATGCAATTCAGGTCGAATTGTAGTAAATTCAGGCTGTGCTGCCACTCTCAACGGGTCGTGGTAACCCAAAGCAGATACTAGAAAAGAGAAATGGACAGAGGGCTTGAGCTCTGATGAAGGGGGAACACCCCGAAACGCGTAAGCGATTTTTTGGAGGTCTAAATCCTTCCACGGCCTGCAGCAGCTGAGGATGCCTAGTAGAGACCCCTGGTGGTCCCTTATTGCTTATTGCCCGTGTTTCATAATGTGAGTATAATGTGTATATATGTCTATTACAATAAATTGTTTTAAAGATAATGCGCTAGGCTGGTGCGCCATCTGTCCATTTCTCTTTGCTAGCTAGTGTTTACTAGGAGCAAGGTAAGTGCAAGTTAAAGCAGAACTTAAAGTGATTGTAAAAGGTATATATTTCTTTAAATGACAAACATGTCTATACTTACCTTCTCTGTACAATGGAATTGAACATAGTGGCCGCAAACCTCCTTTTTTCGGGTCTCCCGCAGGCACTCCTGGCCCCTCCCCCCTGTCCAGTGCCCCCATGGGGGCACGCGTGCATGCTTGCACCTGAGTCCTGCTGCTGCATCCATTGACACAGACAGCGGGAATTGGCCCAACCCCGTTACCGCGCCACTGGCTTTGATTGACAGTACCGGGACCCAATGAGTCCCGGTGACCCAGCAAAGCTAGCGAGACCCAGAAGTGAGGGGAGTGAAAAGGGGGAAGATGTGCACAGTGCTGGATCGAATGAGGGTTCAGGTAAATAAAAAGGGAGGGGATGCTGACACCTAAACATTTTTACCTGAATGCAATGAATGCAATAGGGTAAAAAAAGGTTTATACATTACAACCAATTTAATTTAAAAGTGATAGTTCCACTCATCCTCTTCCTCCCCTCCTTTTTTTCTCTGACAGCTGTCTGCTCCCACTTCTGCTTTTCTCACCTAGGCAAGAATCATAAAGGTTTGGGCCACCTTCCCCTACCCAAAACCTCCTGGGACACATACTCCAAATGAAGAATATACACCCAGTCTTCTCTCAAAAGTATCATGAGTTGACTTACAGCTAGCACTGGAAGAAACACTGGTAATAGAATTATGACTGTCTGTACACTTACTGTAGAGTGTTAACACATGAAGCAGAAGTAGAGGAATCAACACTAAAAGACACAATAGATGGAGGTCGAACATACAGTCAATTTTAATCTCTCTGTTACTGAGAAATTTAAACACTTCAAAGCATTCACTTAATTTGCAGCACAATGTGCATTATGAAATAATGTGCTGCTAATAAGATGATCATTAGCAGCTGGTTAAGTCTCTCCATAGCAGGAGAATAAAATGAACCTTTTAACCCTAGCTTAAACAGACTGTCATGTTGCCAAAACAGGGAAAAGTGACAGTGCCTGCTAATAGCCTACTAGCCCACCAGCAAGTTTTACTTACCATTCCATACTACGGATTCCCCACTTTATTAGGGCCCTCACTCCACTTCTCTTTTGGAGCAGGATTTCCAGATATGGGGGTGCATGTGTCCTCCTACACAGGGTAGGGGTTAGACCTAAGCGGCCAATCGAGAAGCCCTAAAACTATGATGTGGGGGGGAGCAATGATGTCATCAACCTGGGTGAACCCTGTTACCATCCTATAACAGAGATTACTTAGGGTGGGCTCTTGTTAGGAAGTGTTCAGAGTGGATCAGCGAGTACATACAGTCATTTTGGGGGGGGGCCTGTCATTCTGCCCTGAATGGGCAAAGTGACAAAATCTCTTTTATATGCAACCAGTGGAGCTAAAACAGTTCTACTTTCTAACCGTTTTGATTATTTTTCCCTTATTAAATAAATACCACCTTTTTACCGTGACATCATTTATTAAAATACCTAAAAATGAACACATATCTTTAAGCTTCTGATGCTGTAAATCTTCCACGTCATTGGCAGTTACCTAATATCTTACCTGTAAGGTTATATAAGCAAACGGTTGTTTGTACTTGGTTGAAAGGTTATGTACATAGTTATTTAGACCAAAAGCTCTGAATATGTTCTGTTGAAAATGTATCAACAACTAGTTATTCTCACCCTGATTCTCTACGTTGCCACCTTCCTCTACGTTTGCTGTTTGCTATTACATCACAGTTCTCACACAGTACACCTTTTAAATCCGTTCCAAGATAAGCAAGCCTGGAGCTTCAAATAAAAAAAGATGAGCTGGTGTCCTAAAATGACAGAAAATTACTTACAAGGACACATTTAACAGGAAAAATGTCTACTACAGATAACAATTTTCTAACTAACATTTTTGTCCGAGGAACGATTGTACGATTTTCTGATAGTGTGTACACAACTTTTGACAGCCGATTCCGACCTTCCGAATATGAATTTCCAAAGGGACAAGCTGCAAACTTTTCCTTACTTTCCCTCTCCTTTCCTTTTATTTTCTTTCTCTTTCCTGGGCTTACATTTACATTTATTTTTGCTCTAAAACTAGATATACAATCAGATATATGGATACTTAGTCCTGCTTTACGCAGGATTACATCATTTTATTTCAGAGTGTTTTTGCTCTTTGGAGATTTTCTCCCATTCATAGGGATTATAATCTTATTTAGTTTTTTTTTTTTTTTTCGTTTTTTTTTTTTTTTAGGATCTAGATATAAACAATATATAAAAAAATATATATTTTTTTTATATTATAATTTTTTTCTCTAAATGTTTTAATTGACATAAAATAAAGAAAATATTTTGATTGGATTTTGGGGGGGGAGCTGGTATCTTGGATCCTTGTTGTCCAATTTTGCTCTAAATTTCCATCAATCATAATTGCCTTCTACATTTCATAGTCTTTTTGCGGCTTAACCATGCTGATTATAATTTTTCCTTGTCCTATGTAACGTTTAAACATAGATCTGTACACACCTGTTGGTTCTTTGTACACCCTAGGGGTCCTTTCACACAAACGATCTGATCAGATCCGCCTGTCAGTTTTTTAGGCGTACCTGATCGGATCCCCCATGCATCCCTATGGGGCAGCGGATGTCAGCGGAGACATCTCCGCTGACACCCGCTGATATCCGATTCCGATCTTGTCCGTGAAATCCTATTTTCCATCCAGCGGATTGGATCGGATGGGATCGGATGAGAACGGACAGGTGGTCCGTTCTCATCCAATTCCCCCATAGGGGACAGCGGGGATCTGACAGCTCCCTCTCCACACACAGAGCGGATACGGAGCTGTCATCCGCCTGCTCAGCGGGGATCGGTGGATCGATCCCCCGCTGAGCAGCACGGAGTTTGCCGGCAGAGGCGGACTGTGTGAAAGGACCCAAAGTGAGGGCTGGGATCTCCATCCATATGATTAGGCTCCAAGGGGCGGAGCAAAATATGTTGGGGGCATGGCCTGGTCAGAGTCCAGGCTGAGGATGCCACTTACACATTTCCTCAGGGATGGTACAGATGTGCAGTTCCAGGGAGATTTTCTTCCACTTCAAACCACTGTAGGAGCCTGGGTTCCAACTTGCTGGGAACATCAAGGAAAACTGCCCGATTTTCTCATAGTGTGTATGGGGCTTAACATCAGAAATTAGCTAATATCACCCAAATTAATAACAAATTAAATTGTCAAGAAATTTAGTTTCCAAAAACTAGATTCAATATATTAGGCATGTATCTGTGAAAGTTGTTTTCTCCTCCAAAAAAATTCATGCTTTCCGCGAGTCAGAAGATGCTACCCTTCTTCACCATGTCATTGCTGAAGAAAAAATGACACTCACATAATGTGTTAGGAGCCAGCATAATCAACAGGTAAAGCAATTTCATATTTCATATGCGTTACTGCTAGAAGATTCTTTAAACAGAATAGCCAACCATACATGGCAGGCAATCATATTACATAGTTTTGGTAACAGTAAAGGAGATTGTACATTAGGATTTCAGCCTATATGGCCACAAGTTACTGTTACAAGTACAGAAGTAAATAGCAATTAGCTTATCCATGATGCAGTAACCCATAACCCCCCCAACCACCCCTGGGCAATGTCATTGTAAATATCCCTCTGCTATCAATATTTTAAACGCATTGGTGTTCGCAGCCCATTGCATTAGGGTGTGCACCCCAGAGCACAAACACACATGCATGTATATCAGCAGAGCAGTGCATGGTGTCAGTAGAGCAGAGATTGGTGTCAGTACGGCAGTGGCTTACAGTGTCAGTAGTTTTTTTATTTTTATTATTCTGTACAATTTTATATTTTAATTATTTTTTACAATATTATTTTTTTTTCACAATTACTTTTTAGTAGCCCCATTGGGGGCTTGGGGTGAAATATCAAGGGTCGAAACAAAGAGAGAAAGGGACTGAGGACAGACCTTCCCCAGTCCCTTTCACTGCAGCCTCAGCTACACTGGACAGTAAATAAATGGGAAGTTCTTTGTGCTGAGCAGCTTATTTCAAACTGAAGCATAAGAAACACAACTTACTATGCTTCAGTTAAGAATGAATACAGAAGCGATCAGTACAGATCATCACTGTGCTCATTCATTCATCCATCCTGAAACATTACTTGCAGAGGCTGATGGGAGAAGAGAGGAGGGAAGCTGGCAGCACTGCAGGGGAAAGACGGGGGGCAATGGGAAGCAGGGGGAATCGGTACTAAACAGGGTAATTAGGGTGCGCACACCTGGTACACCCTGTGCGCACACCTATGGTTAAATGACATTGCATCTGTGCATGTTCCTGATCCTCTAACAGCTCCAAATATTCCTCAAGCAAACATGAACCAATCAGCCTGGTTACTGATCACGAGCAATGACAAGCAAGCATGGTGATTACATGCAGAGTGGATTGATGGTATACAAACAAACATTTCAGTACTGCAGACTGAAGATTGCATTGTATCTCTGTTTAATAGTGCAATTGTCAGATACACAGCAATTAGAAAAAAATACATTTAGAAATTTAAAAAGTTTATATGTTGTCCATATGTATTGGAATTGTGAAATACAGTGTGTGCCATATAAAAACATTGGGGTTGATTTACTAAAACTGGAGAGTGGAAAATCTGGTGCAGCTCTGCAGAGAAACCAATCAGCTTCCAGTTTTTTTTTTTTTTCTTGTCAAAGCTTAATTGAACAAGCTGAAGTTAAAAGTTGATTTGCTACCATGCACAGCTGCATCAGATCTCCAGTTTTAGTAAATCAACAACTATACCTCCTTACAAAAAAATGTAAAATGATTTAGCCCTCGTTCACATCTGAATGATTTCAAAGCCGCATTTCAGTCCGACTTCAGGGGCGACTTGAAAGACATCTGTGCGGGTTCATGCACGGATGCCTATTGAAGTAGCCCCCAAAGTCGCCAAAAGTAGTGCAGGAACTACTTTCGGAAATCGATGTGGTGCCACAAAGTCAGTGTCGCACCGACTGGGACATTCCCATTGCCGGCAACAGGCTGCGATTTGACATGCGATTTGACCTGTCAAATCGCATGTCATATCATGCCGATGTGAATGGGGGCTTAGGTAGGGAAATTGGAATTATTGTCAACTAGATTTATTGCCACGTTAACCAAGGCATAATGACACTGTTAAATTTCATCTGGGCGTCTAGGCTTTAGCTACCTCTATCAAAGAAACTGTTATGAATGTTGGCAAAAAATTGCCATAACATCTATTTCTAAATATTGTTTTACTTTATATTTTGATGCAAATGTTAACTTTCTAAGTCACTTGATTGTTTTGTTCCTTTCTTACTCTCTCACTTTCCCTGTCAGAAAGAAAAACCTCCTTTGAGCCTGATGTGACCTTTAGACATGTGTACATGACCTGTGTGTCTTGAAACTGACCCGCTTTTTTCTGCACAGAGAAGTTTGTGTAACACTTAGGCTTCCTTTACTTGTATACTGTAAAATGAAAGCAGAAGTCAGAGCATTAAAAAAAAAAAAAATGAGAGTAAAGATACCCTTGGCATATGCATTCAAAAAAGTTGAATAAAATAAATTGTGAAAGCTCCTTAAAATAGTCTAGTAAATCAGGTTCTATTATCTGGCTGTCTGTTTTCTGATTGAAAATGAAATGTAGCTTCAGAAGGATTGCTGCACAGGCTCAAGATGGTAACATGTGATGTAGACAGTTGGCATGTGAGGAACAAAACACTCAACAGCCATTGCACGGGGTGGCAATATGCTGTCATTTGGCCCCTTCAGAAAGAGATGGAAAGATGATGAGGTCACCAGTCACTTCCATCTCAAGTGTATACTCTGAGCTATGGTGCCATCTAAAGTTGTTTTCTATCACTTAGTTAATACCGCTGTAGAATGCATTACACATAGCTCTAGAGCAGTGGTCTCCAAACTGCGGGACCTTTTCTTACCTTTATCTTAGAGAACTTTTCCTTTCACTGATATGAGACACTATACTGCCAACTGACATCAACAATGGGGCACCATTTCTCCAACTGAAAGCAATAATGGGGCACTATTCCTCCCAATGATACCAATGATGGGGGCACTATGCCCCCCCCCCTAATACCAAATTTGGCAATGTTTACGCTCACTTATGCCAGGAAAGTTTTTACTCCAGCTGGCCATAGTTTGGCCCCCCTAAAGTCTGAAGGACAATGAATTGGCCCTTTGTTTAGAAAGTGTGGAGCTCTAGAGAAATCAACTTTTACAAATCTACATCTGTGATTAGAGAGGAGCCAGTAAGATCTTGTGCCAGATCGTGCTGATTCAGTTCTTGCAGATCCATGCTTCCCATACAAAACAGGTTAAGTGGTCTACAGAACCTATTTTCAGTTCACTTTCCTAAAGCAGACTGGCAGCAGGGCCTCCTTCCCTTAAACCAGGAAGCCTTGTGTGACTATATTTTTATACTTGGATAGAACCTAATATGAAAGTATGGTTTGCACAGAGACTATGGATTCTTACATCTCAACTCCCTTCAGCATAAAAAGTAAGGTCCCCTTTTGATTTTCCTAGGTAAGCAGAGGTCACCCAGGGGAAGGAATTCAACTCCCTTTGAAAACAAACTTCCTCCATGGAGGAACCCACGGCCACTTTTCAACCTTGGATCTCTTTTCTACCAAATACACCACTAATATACCAGCTAGTTCAAATATTGTCTTTAAGCATTAACCAACAAAAAAACTGATAGCTGTTATATAGATCGAAATAGACCCAACTGTACTATTCTGATTCGGAGTTCTGTATTTATTTGGGTTTAAAGCAGAAGACAGGCCAGAAACAATAGTATAAAAAAAAATTGCCCCTTAAAAGATAAAATAAAGAAGAAGATATTAGAAAAGATGGCAATGTAGATCATATATAGGATGGGTACCTATGTCCTAAAGGAATATGGAAACTGACATTTTTTAGGCATATGTGGACTTTTATGGTACCATATAGAGGCCACACAAAATGTTTTTAAAAAATTCAATTTTATTTAAAACACATTAAAACATATATTTTTTAAAACATATACACAGGGTACTGTGATAATGGCAGATACCATCTGGATGTTGGACGCTCGACATGTTTCTCGGGAAAACCACGGCTTCTTCAGGAGATTTTAACACAATTATAGAGCAGTATTCATATATAGTGCTGTAATAATATAGATTAATAACAATAATTAGTTCAAAACATGAATGAATAAAAGTAATATATAATTTTAACACAATTATAGAGCTGTAATAATAATAATATATATTATTACAGCACTATAAATGAATACTGCTCTATAATTGTGTTAAAAGCTCCTGAAGAAGCAGTGATTTTTCCACGAAACATGTCGAGCGTCCAACATCCAGATGGTATCTGCTATTATCGATAGTGGTTATATTATCCCATCTGGGATTTGTGTTCCTTATAGAGCTAAATGTGGAAAGACACAGTACCCTGTGTATAAGTTTTAAAAAATATATGTTTTAATATGTTTTAAATAAAATTGAATTGTATTGAAAACATTTTGTTAAGCCTCTATATGGTACCATGAAGGTCCAGGTATGCCTCAAAAATGTCAGTTTCCATAAAATAAAGAATACAGTTTTCCTGCGATATTTACCTTCAATCTAGACCCTTTTTTCACAGTATACAGTCATTTGCCACCACTAAATATCCTCGGTCTGACCTTCAGCATCATTCAATCCATCCTCCGAGCCCAAGCTATATGAGATCAATGCCTGCCTGTGACTGGACATTTAAAGTAGAAGCAGCACAGTGAAAAGCTTAATTCTATGTCACCCTGCTTTCTCCTTCTATAAGCGTGTGCTGCGTCTTCCTACACACTGTAATACCATTGCAAAAGGGTAATAGATACTTACACTGCTAACATGTAAAAAATACATTTAATGATGTATGAAGGATTACAGAGGTGAAACAAGGTGTGCCTTTTATTTATACTTAGGGTTCAGTTTTAACTAATTGTAGACTGTGCCTGTCTGTGCAATAATTGATAAATCATATATGAAAAATTCTGCTGTGATGTGGATCAATAGGTTTTAGGATTTTAGGGAGTCAAAACTGAAATATCCTATGTAATTTTATATATATATATATATATATATATATATATATATATATATATATATACACACACACAATTGAATTACAATGATAGTTGTTAAAAGGCTGATATTTGGACATGGGAGAGTCTTTATGAAATTACTTTTCACCATTCATAGAGACCCAGCCAGGAAGTGTGCCCTTAGCAGTGGGGCACTCATGTTCTTGAGTTACTTGGGATCAAAGACACCAGGGTTTGTTTGGTGTGCTGTGCGCATATGCTTATTGGTAATTCTGAAAGGGGCATATTCCCTGAGGCTGATTCTGGCACATTTAATTGCATCTTTGATGAACTCACGCAATTGTTAAAATACCCCCAGGGTAAAGAAAATGAGAGTGGTATATTATTTTGTATAAATGCATTTCCATGTCTCGGATAAATATCAGTGGAATAATATGTTAGAAAATGAAAAAGGAAATTTATAGACCTGAGTAAGGTCAATAGGGAACACAGCAAGGTCAATTGAGGGCTTCAACACCAACCTGGTGTCAATTTCGATACTTGCTTCATGACGCTGTTTATATAAAGTGCATAGACTTGAAATGTTTCTGAAGCCATGCAGATACTGGAAATTATTTCATAAGTCAAACCACAGGAAAATTTTGTAAAAAAAACAAAAGGGAAGCCATTCAATAATCTGTAGGTTTTTTTATATGGCAAAGTTTTAGATGAAAATTTTCTGACAGCATTATTGGATGTATGTTTGAAATGTAATATTCTTGAGACTGCAGCTGGGTATACACTGTACACACTGTGAGTTTCATTCACACTGGGCTGCACGAGAAAAAAAAATTCAGATTCCTGCAGGATTTACAGCTTAAAAAAAAGAAAAAATGTCTCAAAATGAAAACGAATGAAGTCACTACATCTAAAGACTGGTAAGCAGCATCACATAGCTAATTTTTACTTACACTTTATTTAGATGGCTGGATAGCAGTACTAGTAAACCCGAATAGTGCATTTCGCTAGTACTAAAGATAGCTGAAATATACAGTATATAAACAATGCAACTGAATTTCAATTGTTGTTTTTTTTCTGCTTATAACATAAAGAAATATGGCTAAGAGCAACAAAAACATTTTTATTTCACACTCAATATGGTACAATAGTCCTGAATTTTGAACTAAAAACAAGAATGCAATGATAAAAATAGCAGGAGGTCAGCCCTCAAAATTTCCACTCGCCTCTTCGCATTTAGCGAGTGGAGATGTGCTGAGGGCGAGTGGCGCTGAGAGTAGATGAGCTCAACAGCTGCCTGAATGACAGGAGTGATGCTGCCATCACTCCTGTCATTTCGAGCAGCACACAGTGCGACTGCGATGGCTGCTGGAGGGAGGATTTTGCTCCCCACTCCCTCCTGCTTCAAGACTGGCAGTTTCAAGCTCTAGCCACTTGTGTGGGCAGGATGGAGATGCAGCAATCTTCTGAGATCCTGCCCCCTGCTCACCTGCCCACTCACCTGCCCACCTGCCTGAACCGCCTGCCCTTCCAGCCACTTCTACCACAAAAAACAGAGTAAAGTTTTGCTTATTAAAGACATCCAACAGCCAGTGTTCGATAAACTCAGTAGGGTTCCTCCCTTCCATGCTTTCAGGGAGACCAAGAATGCGTATATTGTTCCTTCTTAGTCTGTTTTTCCAGTCATCTATGTGATTAGAATTATGACTAGATTGTAAACCCACTGTTTTAAAATCACGCTGCATAGGGCCCATCACATCCTCTAGAATGGCAACCTTCTCTAGAGAAGATTTGCACTCTCGCACTTTCTGCAATTCTTGATGCATTATAGTGAAATCCTCCTTAAGATGATGAAACTGGGTAGACAGGGAGGACAAAGAAGAATTGCAGTTCTGCACCACCATAAATACATGTTTGAGGGTTGGTTCCCCCATTGGAGCAGGTAAAGAAAATTGAGCAGTAGCACCTAATGCTGAGCACCTTTCCTTTTCCCTTCCATCAGCCTCTGGCCACTCCGCTTGCCTGTCTCCCTCTGTTACCTCACATAAAGCTGCTGTCCCAGATAACTCTGATCTCTTAGGCTTCTCAGGCTACTGTGCTGCAGGGGGCATAGCAGAGGTTTTCGGGGGCCGTGCCCCAGGCAAAATGCCCCAGCCTCACTGCTGCTGCTTCCCCACCCGTGTCCTTAGTCAGCGTACGGGATGGGGGTGAGTCCGCGCCATCTTGCAGGCCCAGTTGCTTCTCTGCTTCACCGTCCTTAAGCCACTTTACCATTGCTCTGGTGACAGGGTAGTGCTGCAGAAAAAGTCCAGCTGATGGGAGCAATGTTAGGGTAATAATAGGTAGCAATAGGTAAAGAAAACCCAAGGAGATGCTTCTAATGCCGATAATTAGATGATCTTCGGCGGGAGCATCAGAGTCAGCGTCCTCTCACATGCTAAGCCTAGCCACTCCCCATGCTGGGAGTATTTCTAATTTGTGTTTAGGGACAGAAATAGGGGTGGGCAGGGTAAGAGTTGGGTGGAGCAACTAGCGGTGAGTAACTGAAGGCCTGGCTAGTAGCTCAGGACTTGAAATTTTTAGCCCTGCAGTAGGTTATGCCTAATAGAAAGTATTTCACAAAAAAAGGGCTGAAATGGATAAACACTGACATTTGATGGGCTGTTTACTATCCTGATTCAATGTTGTCTTGCATGCCAGTCATTGTGTCTGGAATCCCATGCATAGAGGCAGTACTGGGACAAGTAAATAAAGAATAATAGTAGCGCTTGAAACGGTGTTAAAAAGACTCTAAAATAAGACTCTAAAATAAACCATAAAGAGTCCCCCAAGATGTCACTCTGGTAAGTGTTGAACTCCTCCCAGCATATGGAGAATAGTCCTATAAAGTCATTCACTGTTGGTGTATCAAAACATCCATCCCCTGAGAATCCGAAACTCCAACAATTCACAAGCCGCAAATCATTCGTGTAGTTCAACAGGGTCACCAGTATTCCACCACCAAGTGCAGGGGGGCAATAAGAAATGGCCACTCACCAGATCACGTTGCTCACTTACTCTCATAAGTGAGCACACCTCGCATATAATCAATGCCCACGAGTAGAGATCAGCAAGGGTTAAATCCAAGATTGGTTCAGTGGTTCTCTTCCTCTCAAAACACAGGGATTTCTTCATATTAACAGTAATATTTTGCCATCATCTCATCTGTGAAACTCTGGACTGAGGCAACAAAGAAGATTCCAAGGATGACCTAAAGTGGGGAATGTTTTTTGTTTTCCACGCACATGGGAGCATGAGAGGAAGAGAACCACTGAACCAATCTTGGATTTAACCCTTGCTGATCTCTACTCGTGGGCATTGATTATATGCGAGGTGTGCTCACTTATGAGAGTAAGTGAGCAACGTGATCTGGTGAGTGGCCATTTCTTATTGCCCCCCTGCACTTGGTGGTGGAATACTGGTGACCCTGTTGAACTACACGAATGATTTGCGGCTTGTGAATTGTTGGAGTTTCGGATTCTCAGGGGATGGATGTTTTGATACACCAACAGTGAATGACTTTATAGGACTATTCTCCATATGCTGGGAGGAGTTCAACACTTACCAGAGTGACATCTTGGGGGACTCTTTATGGTTTATTTTAGAGTCTTATTTTAGAGTCTTTTTAACACCGTTTCAAGCGCTACTATTATTCTTTATTTATTTATCACCAAATATACTGCTTATTTGTTTAAGTAGCTGCTACATTGGTTTTAATTTTTACCAGTCGGTGTGCTGGTACTTCCTCGAGCGCGGAGACTAATTCACAGTATAGGCGTAAGACTGAGGAATTTGTTTACATATTAGTACTGGGACAAGGTCATTGAATGCCCAGGGTGAAGATGGCAAAGTGCAACCCCCCCCCCTTTCCAGGTGAAGGAGGAGATGGGCAATAGTTGTGGTTCACTGCAGCAAACTAAAGAGGTGCACAAATATGAGGTTAACAGTGGCAAAAAAAAAAAAAAAAATGCCTCTGCATCAGTGGTGCTGCAAAGAGAATAACATGGTGCTACATCATGTCAGTGGGGAAAAGTGGCCTCACTGCTGTCAGTCTGAAGAACATAGGAATGAGTTCAGCATTTATTTGTAATATATAATGTAAAAAATGATAGAAAGACAAGTTTGAAAACTTAACGAACTTACAAAACAAAAAAAAAACTAATCTAAAACCCTAAATGTTAAAGATTATTTTTTTACAGTTGTAAATATGAGAAAAAAAAATAGTTCAGGTTGTAAATGCCAGAAATATTACCATCTTAATTAGGGTTGAGCGGACACCTAGATGTCCGTGTTCGACGGGTTCGGCCGAACTTTAAAAAAAAGTCCGGGTCCGTGTCCCGGACTTTTACCGAACTTTTCCCGGACACCGAACCCCATTGAAGTCAATGGGGACCCGAACTTTAAGGCACTAAAATGGCTCTAAAACACCAAAGGAAAGGGCTAGAGTGCTGCAAATGGCAGCAAAACGTAATTAAGAGCATGGCAAGTGCTCTGCAAACAAATGTGGATAGGGAAATAACTTAAAACAACAAAAAAAACCAGAAAAATAAAACAATGTTCTTCTTCATCTCTGAAGGACGAGGCCCATATGGAGTAGGAGGGAGGTTGAGGTGGTGGTGGATGTGGCGGTGACATAGGCGTGCGCACAGGGTGTGCTGGGTGTGCCTGGGCACACCCTAATCACCTAGGGCACATAGCATTGCCAGTGAGGAGATGGGAAAGATCTCCCTGGGACCTGCTCTGCTCTATTTCTCCTTGCCTACAGGTACATGGCCCCGATACATTACTCTCCCTGCTGGCAAACACATGCATGTGTATTTCAACTTTGGGGTGCACACCTTAATGCAATAGGCTGCGCACACCTATGGGCGGTGTAGGTGGAAGCGGCGGTGGAGGAGGACCAGGGCCGGATTAACAGCATCATGGGCTTGGTGCTGAGGATTTTGAAGGGCCTTAAGGGCCGTGCCTTGCCATGCACCCAGAGGAGGAAGGGTGCAGCCATGCATGCCTAATTCAACATGGGATGCTGTCTCTGAAGCCCATAAACACATCCATGCATCGCCAACTGTCCCTCCTTGTCCGGCCTTCACGCTGTGTGGGGAGGTTCTGAGGGTGCTGCCTGGGGAAGCGAGCATAGAAGCCAGACTTCTGTGTTTACAAGTGACAGAAGAGCGGTAACAGTGAATATGGCCAACCCGGGGCCTATATAAAAGGTAGGGGCCTGGAGCTGCAGCTCCAATAGCCCCTACATTAATCTGGCCCTGAGGAGGAGGACGAGGTAGCCAACACTGCTTCTTTTCAAAAATTTTAAATGAGGGTACACCCCAAAAGAGTGAGAAAGAGCAAAAATGGAACAATGGGTGGGTAAGGTCGGTATCCATTGCTATTCTGCATAAGGTACGGAAAAGTCCCGTGGGATCCATGCCTGGTTCATTTTAATGAACGTGAGCTTGTCCACATTGTCTCTGGACAGGCGGCTGCGCTTGTCTGTTATAACGCCCCCAGCCGTGCTAAATACCCGTTCAGATAATACACTGGCTGCAGGGCACGCCAGCACCTCCAAGGCGTAAAGGGCAAGCTCAGGCCATGTGCCCAATTTGGAGACCCAGAAGTTGAAGGGGGCAGACCCGTCATTCACTACATGTAGGCGTGTGCACACATACTGCTCCACCATGTTGGTAAAATGCTGCCTCCTGCTAAGACGTTCCATCTGAGCTGCTGGTGCTGCTGTTTGTTGTGGCGTGCTGACAAAGCTTTTCCACATTTCGGCCATGCTAACCCTGCCTTCTGAGGTGCTGGCGGTGCCCTGGTTGCGTTGGCGACCTCCTCCTCCTCCTCCTCTGCCTTGTGCTTCCACTGTGGCCCCGCTGTCAGATGGGAATGCCAGCAGCATGGCGTCTACCAGCGTGCGCTTGTACTCGCGCATCTTGCGATCGTGCTCCAGTGAGTGAATTAAGGACGGTACGTTGTCCTTGTAACGGGGATCCAGCAGCGTGGCCACCCAGTAATCAGCACAAGTTAGAATGTGGGCAACTCGGCGGTCGTTGTGGAGACACTGCAGCATGTAATCGCTCATGTGTGCCAGGCTGCCCAGAGGCGACGAAAGGCTGTCCTCTGTGGGAGGTGTATCGTCCGTGTCCTCTGTATCCCCCCAGCCACGCACCAGTGATGGCCATGAGCTGGCCTGGGTGCCACCCTGCTGTGAACATGGTTCCATCTCCTCCTCCAGCTCCTCCTCCTCCTCATCCTCCTCATCCTCCAGAACTGTGCCCCTGCTGGACAATTGTGTCCCTGGCGTTTGCGTGTGCAGGAACCCACCCTCGGAGCCCCTTGCGAATGACTGCCCTGAAAGCCTTTGAAATGTTACCTCTTCATCCTCCTCCTCCTCCTCCTCATCCTGTGCCACATCCTCTTCCATCATCGCCCAAATTGTTTTTTCAAGGAGGCATAGAAGTGGGATAGTTAAGCTGAGAATGGCGTCATTGCCACTGGCCATGTTGGTGGAGTACCCAAAACAGCGCAACAAGGCACAATATATGCAAATGTCAAATATGCAAACTATGCCGCAATTTAATGTTTTTTACACCAAAAGGGTGTGTATTGAATAGCGGAATAGGATAAAAAACTGTGTATCTCACACGTACAAACACAGACTAGGCCCGATTAAATTTTTTCCTACCCTAAAGGGAGGATGAGGAAGAGGAGTATGGAACATGCAGCACCCTCAAATCTTCAGAAGTATGAGATGAACCCCAAAAACTTGGAAAGGTGGATCTCTCTCACACGTACCAACACAGACTATCCCCCAATTTAACTGATCCCCAAAGGTTTTTGATTAAATAGCGGAATAGAAAATATGATCCAAAAAAAGTGTATGTATATCACACGTACACAACCACACTAGGCCCCAATTACTATTGTTTGTACCCCTAAAAGGCTAGATGAGGAGTAGGGGGGGTATGGAACAGGAAGCACCCTCAAACCTTCAGAAGTATGAGATGAACCCCAACAACTTGGAAAGGTGGATCTCTCTCACACGTACCAACACAGACTATCCCCCAATTTAACTGATCCCCAAAGGTTTTTGATTAAATAGCGGAATAGAAAATATGATCCAAAAAAAGTGTATGTATATCACACGTACACAACCACACTAGGCCCCAATTACTATTGTTTGTACCCCTAAAAGGCTAGATGAGGAGTAGGGGGGGTATGGAACAGGCAGCACCCTCAAACCTTCAGAAGTATGAGATGAACCCCAACAACTTGGAAAGGTGGATCTCTCTCACACGTACCAACACAGACTATCCCCCAATTTAACTGATCCCCAAAGGTTTTTGATTAAATAGCGGAATAGAAAATATGATCCAAAAAAAGTGTATGTATATCACACGTACACAACCACACTGGGCCCCAATTACTATTGTTTGTACCCCTAAAAGGCTAGATGAGGAGTAGGGGGAGTATGGAACAGGCAGCACCCTCAAACCTTCAGAAGTATGAGATGAACCCCAACAACTTGGAAAGGTGGATCTCTCTCACACGTACCAACACAGACTATCCCCCAATTTAACTGATCCCCAAAGGTTTTTGATTAAATAGCGGAATAGAAAATATGATCCAAAAAAAGTGTATGTATATCACACGTACACAACCACACTAGGCCCCAATTACTATTGTTTGTACCCCTAAAAGGCTAGATGAGGAGTAGGGGGGGTATGGAACAGGCAGCACCCTCAAACCTTCAGAAGTATGAGATGAACCCCAACAACTTGGAAAGGTGGATCTCTCTCACACGTACCAACACAGACTATCCCCCAATTTAACTGATCCCCAAAGGTTTTTGATTAAATAGCGGAATAGAAAATATGATCCAAAAAAAGTGTATGTATATCACACGTACACAACCACACTAGGCCCCAATTACTATTGTTTGTACCCCTAAAAGGCTAGGAGTAGGGGGAGTATGGAACAGGCAGCACCCTCAAACCTTCAGAAGTATGAGATGAACCCCAACAACTTGGAAAGGTGGATCTCTCTCACACGTACCAACACAGACTATCCCCCAATTTAACTGATCCCCAAAGGTTTTTGATTAAATAGCGGAATAGAAAATATGATCCAAAAAAAGTGTATGTATATCACACGTACACAACCACACTAGGCCCCAATTACTATTGTTTGTACCCCTAAAAGGCTAGATGAGGAGTAGGGGGGGTATGGAACAGGCAGCACCCTCAAATCTTCAGAAGTATGAGATGAACCCCAAAAACTTGGAAAGGTGGATCTCTCTCACACGTACCAACACAGACTATCCCCCAATTTAACTGATCCCCAAAGGTTTTTGATTAAATAGCGGAATAGAAAATATGATCCAAAAAAAGTGTATGTATATCACACGTACACAACCACACTAGGCCCCAATTACTATTGTTTGTACCCCTAAAAGGCTAGATGAGGAGTAGGGGGGGTATGGAACAGGCAGCACCCTCAAACCTTCAGAAGTATGAGATGAACCCCAACAACTTGGAAAGGTGGATCTCTCTCACACGTACCAACACAGACTATCCCCCAATTTAACTGATCCCCAAAGGTTTTTGATTAAATAGCGGAATAGAAAATATGATCCAAAAAAAGTGTATGTATATCACACGTACACAACCACACTAGGCCCCAATTACTATTGTTTGTACCCCTAAAAGGCTAGATGAGGAGTAGGGGGAGTATGGAACAGGCAGCACCCTCAAACCTTCAGAAGTATGAGATGAACCCCAACAACTTGGAAAGGTGGATCTCTCTCACACGTACCAACACAGACTATCCCCCAATTTAACTGATCCCCAAAGGTTTTTGATTAAATAGCGGAATAGAAAATATGATCCAAAAAAAGTGTATGTATATCACACGTACACAACCACACTAGGCCCCAATTACTATTGTTTGTACCCCTAAAAGGCTAGATGAGGAGAAGGGGGGGTATGGAACAGGCAGCACCCTCAAATCTTCAGAAGTATGAGATGAACCCCAAAAACTTGGAAAGGTGGATCTCTCTCACACGTACCAACACAGACTATCCCCCAATTTAACTGATCCCCAAAGGTTTTTGATTAAATAGCGGAATAGAAAATATGATCCAAAAAAAGTGTATGTATATCACACGTACACAACCACACTAGGCCCCAATTACTATTGTTTGTACCCCTAAAAGGCTAGATGAGGAGTAGGGGGGGTATGGAACAGGCAGCACCCTCAAATCTTCAGAAGTATGAGATGAACCCCAAAAACTTGGAAAGGTGGATCTCTCTCACACGTACCAACACAGACTATCCCCCAATTTAACTGATCCCCAAAGGTTTTTGATTAAATAGCGGAATAGAAAATATGATCCAAAAAAAGTGTATGTATATCACACGTACACAACCACACTAGGCCCCAATTACTATTGTTTGTACCCCTAAAAGGCTAGATGAGGAGTAGGGGGGGTATGGAACAGGCAGCACCCTCAAACCTTCAGAAGTATGAGATGAACCCCAACAACTTGGAAAGGTGGATCTCTCTCACACGTACCAACACAGACTATCCCCCAATTTAACTGATCCCCAAAGGTTTTTGATTAAATAGCGGAATAGAAAATATGATCCAAAAAAAGTGTATGTATATCACACGTACACAACCACACTAGGCCCCAATTACTATTGTTTGTACCCCTAAAAGGCTAGATGAGGAGTAGGGGGGGTATGGAACAGGCAGCACCCTCAAACCTTCAGAAGTATGAGATGAACCCCAACAACTTGGAAAGGTGGATCTCTCTCACACGTACCAACACAGACTATCCCCCAATTTAACTGATCCCCAAAGGTTTTTGATTAAATAGCGGAATAGAAAATATGATCCAAAAAAAGTGTATGTATATCACACGTACACAACCACACTAGGCCCCAATTACTATTGTTTGTACCCCTAAAAGGCTAGATGAGGAGTAGGGGGGGTATGGAACAGGCAGCACCCTCAAATCTTCAGAAGTATGAGATGAACCCCAACAACTTGGAAAGGTGGATCTCTCTCACACGTACCAACACAGACTATCCCCCAATTTAACTGATCCCCAAAGGTTTTTGATTAAATAGCGGAATAGAAAATATGATCCAAAAAAAGTGTATGTATATCACACGTACACAACCACACTAGGCCCCAATTACTATTGTTTGTACCCCTAAAAGGCTAGATGAGGAGTAGGGGGAGTATGGAACAGGCAGCACCCTCAAACCTTCAGAAGTATGAGATGAACCCCAACAACTTGGAAAGGTGGATCTCTCTCACACGTACCAACACAGACTATCCCCCAATTTAACTGATCCCCAAAGGTTTTTGATTAAATAGCGGAATAGAAAATATGATCCAAAAAAAGTGTATGTATATCACACGTACACAACCACACTGGGCCCCAATTACTATTGTTTGTACCCCTAAAAGGCTAGATGAGGAGTAGGGGGAGTATGGAACAGGCAGCACCCTCAAACCTTCAGAAGTATGAGATGAACCCCAACAACTTGGAAAGGTGGATCTCTCTCACACGTACCAACACAGACTATCCCCCAATTTAACTGATCCCCAAAGGTTTTTGATTAAATAGCGGAATAGAAAATATGATCCAAAAAAAGTGTATGTATATCACACGTACACAACCACACTAGGCCCCAATTACTATTGTTTGTACCCCTAAAAGGCTAGATGAGGAGTAGGGGGGGTATGGAACAGGCAGCACCCTCAAACCTTCAGAAGTATGAGATGAACCCCAACAACTTGGAAAGGTGGATCTCTCTCACACGTACCAACACAGACTATCCCCCAATTTAACTGATCCCCAAAGGTTTTTGATTAAATAGCGGAATAGAAAATATGATCCAAAAAAAGTGTATGTATATCACACGTACACAACCACACTAGGCCCCAATTACTATTGTTTGTACCCCTAAAAGGCTAGATGAGGAGTAGGGGGAGTATGGAACAGGCAGCACCCTCAAATCTTCAGAAGTATGAGATTGTGTTCACTGTACCCCACAAAGATTGAGTTCACTGCACCCCACAATGATTGTGTTCACTGCACCCCACAAAGATTGTGTTCACTGCACCTCACAAAGATTGTGTTCACTGTACCCCCCAAAGATTGTGTTCACTGCACCCCACAAAGATTCTGTTCACTGTACCCCACAAAGATTGTGTTCACTGCACCCTAAAAGGATGTTGTTCACTGCACCCCACAAAGATTGTGTTCACTGCACCCTAAAAGGATGTTGTTCACTGCACCCCAAAAAGATTGTGTTCACTGTACCCCCCCAAAGATTGTGTTCACTGCACCCCACAAAGATTGTGTTCACTGCACCCCAAAAAGATTGTGTTCACTGTACCCCCCAAAGATTGTGTTCACTGCACCCCAAAAAGATTGTGTTCACTGTACCCCCCAAAGATTGTGTTCACTGCACCCCACAAAGATTCTGTTCACTGTACCCCACAAAGATTGTGTTCACTGCACCCCAAAAAGATTGTGTTCACTGTACCCCCCCCAAAGATTGTGTTCACTGCACCCCACAAAGATTCTGTTCACTGCACCCCACAAAGGATTTTGTTCACTGCACCCCAAAAAGATTGTGTTCACTGCACCCCAAAAAGGATTTTGATCACTGCACCCCAAAAAGGATGTTGTTCACTGCACCCCAAAAATGATTTTGTTCACTCCACCCCAAAAAGATTGTGTTCACTGCACCCCACAAAGATTGTGTTCACTGCACCCCAAAAAGATTGTGTTCACTGTACCCCCCAAAGATTGTGTTCACTGCACCCCACAAAGATTCTGTTCACTGTACCCCACAAAGATTGTGTTCACTGCACCCCAAAAAGATTGTGTTCACTGCACCCCAAAAAGGATGTTGTTCACTGCACCCCAAAAAGGATGTTGTTCACTCCACCCCAAAAAGATTGTGTTCACTGCACCCCACAAAGATTGTGTTCACTGCACCCCAAAAAGATTGTGTTCACTGCACCCCAAAAATGATTTTGTTCACTGCACCCCAAAAAGGATTTTGTTCACTGCACCCCAAAAAGGATGTTGTTCACTCCACCCCAAAAAGATTGTGTTCACTGCACCCCAAAAAGATTGTGTTCACTGCACCCCACAAAGGATTTTGTTCACTGCACCCCAAAAAGATTGTGTTCACTGCACCCCAAAAAGGATGTTGTTCACTGCACCCCAAAAAGGATTTTGTTCACTGCACCCCAAAAAGATTGTGTTCACTGCACCCCACAAAGGATTTTGTTCACTGCACCCCACAAAGATTGTGTTCACTGCACACCAAAAAGGATTGTGTTCACTGCACCCCAAAAAGATTTTGTTCACTGCACCCCAAAAAGATTGTGTTCACTGCAGCCCAAAAAGATTGTGTTCACTGCAGCCCAAAAAGATTGTGTTCACTGCAGCCCAAAAAGATTGTGTTCACTGCAGCTCACACACAGAAAAATGGATGTGGATCACTGACACCTGCCTATCTCCAATCCCACACCACACAGCAATATCGATTGTAGTTTGTAGAACACAGTTTCCCTAAAATTCAGCAGACTCTGTCCCTAACAGGATTGAGAAGAGATCGTAGATCAGGATTGAGTGCAGATTCACCCCACCCCCCACACAGCAATATCGATTGTAGTTTGTAGAAGACACTGACCCTATAATTCAGCAGACTCTATCCCTAAAATGCCTACAACTCGCCCTGCCTAAACACTCCGACCTGTCCCTCAATTCTATCCGGACACAAATGGTTTTTTCCTGCCTATCTTTCCCTAATCAGCAGCCAGCACATTGATGTGTGCTCTGTCCCTTAGCTAAGCAGCAGAATGACGCTGCTGCGGCGGCTGCCTCGAACTTATAAAGACTTGGTCACATGCTTCAGACGGCCAATCACAGCTACTAAGACATTTGCAGGCATGGCTGGGATGGCTTAAGGCACACCAGTTAAACGATTGTTGATTGGCTGTTGAAAGCCCGCCATGAAAAGAGCGCCAAAGCATGCAAAACCCGGAAATAAAACGACCGAACACGGATTTTTACCCGAACATACAGTAAAGTGTCCGTGTCCGTGTTCGGGTAAAAAAAATCCAATTATTCGGTACGAACACGAATAATACAGTCCGTGTTCGCTCAACACTAATCTTAATGAATCAGTTCGTATTGTCTTTTGTAATAATAATAACACTTGACATTGCCCTGTTTTTATGCAGTATGTGCTAATGCAGCTCCAATTATTAAACAAGGACACAGAAAATGTGGGTAGAGTGGCATGCAAGGCTTAAAGATGGCCTAATTATGTTTGTAATTGTTTTATCATTAAATTACTTAATAATCTGTATCTGAGCAACCAAGATAATTTTTCACTAATATGCCAAAGAACAATGTTTTTATAGTAGGGAACTGCAAATAGAAAAGTGGCACAGCAAAGATCCCGCAATACAAAGCTATGACAAATATTGTAGATGCAGTTATTGGAAATAATCACAATTAAATAACAGTCTTTGTTAAATATCTTACCGATTGTTAGTGGACATTTTATTTGACATATTGTTCTTCTGTTGTTTAACCACTTCAGCCCTGGAAGGTTTTTACCCCCTTCCTGACCAGGCCCTATTTTGCGATTCGGCACTGCGTTACTTTAACGGACAATTGTGCGGTCGTACGAGGCTGTACCCAAACGAAATTTGCAAACTTTTTTTCTCACAAATAGAGATTTCTTTTGGTGGTATTTGATCACCTGTACGATTTTTATTTTTTGCGCTATAAACAAAAAACAGCGACAATTGTGAAAAAAAAACAATATTTTTTCACATTCTGTTATATGACATTCCCCAAAAAAAAAAAAAAAATTAAGATGTGGAAAAGAAGTGGGCACACTGTATCATATCTTCTGGACCTGTTCTAAGATAAAAACATACTGGGCGGGAGTGAAGTCTATAATTCAGAAATTTGTGGAATATGAAATAGAGGAGAACCCGACCTTCTTTTTACTAAATATATCGGACATACCAGCAAATAAATATGAAAGATCGGTTATTCCTCACCTGGTAAATGCGGCAAAGGCATGCATCCCAGGCTTTTGGGAAAAAACACAGCCCCCCTCGGTATCCGATTGGATACATAGGATAGATGACAATAGGAGATTGGAAGAATTAATCGCCACGGCACAAAATAGGCAGGAAAAATATAGGAAAATTTGGGAACTATGGAATCACTTTATATGCTCTGAAGAAGGGAAACAATATATAGCAAGATAAAATAAGGGAATAACAAGATAGGGAGAGCGAGGTGACCCCTCCATCTCTGGCCGCAAAATTATAATTTTTTTTTTTGGGAGAGAGGGTGGGAAGGGAGGGAAAGGGAAAGAAGAAAAAGAAAGGAATTTAAGGAAATAGCAAAAAGAGATGTTATATTATATATTAGGTTGGAAATGTATCTGATACTAGAAAAGTTATGTATAATTTTATAAATTCCTGAATAAAAAGATAATATTTGAAAAAAAAATGGACTTTGTTCCAAATCAGGAACAGTCCCTCGAAATCAGGGACAATTGGGAGCTATGCTTAACCCTTTTACTGCCAGGTCCGTAGGCGTACGGACCTACAGCACTGCTTGCAGCTACCTTGGTCTGTATGCCGTGTGGACCTAATTTCTCCC
The DNA here is from genome assembly GCF_965119305.1 of Pelophylax lessonae. Lineage (NCBI taxonomy): Eukaryota > Metazoa > Chordata > Amphibia > Anura > Ranidae > Pelophylax > Pelophylax lessonae. The sequence continues at coordinate 449,059,327 of NC_138769.1, forward strand.
CCTGCTATAAGCTCATGGTCACTTCAATGACCATGAACTTATAACAGAATTGTTCAGCAGACTCTGCTGAACAATTCTACAACTCTGTTCAGCAGATTATAATCCGTTGATCAGAGTTATTAACCTAAAATGTGACCCCCCCCCCCCATGCTGCTGCTTCCCCGTCCCCAGCTTCTCCCCCTCCCACCTCTCCCTGTCACATAAAACTACTACCCCCACCCTTCTTTCCTATCCCCTTCATCCCCCTTCTCAGCATTGATTCCCCCCCCCCCTGCAAAGCCGATCCCCTGCTACCTTTAGAAGCTGGCATCCCTCCTCTGCCACTCCCACCAGATTCAGGTGCTGCTTGGGCTTGGAGGGGATCACAGAATGTCCCCCCTGTACCGGCCCCTGCACCCCCCATTCATCCATCCCCGCGGCGACACCCCTTTCCCTCCCGCCGAAACCAAGAGTTTTCTATGTCAGACTGACAGTTTATGAATGAATAAGGTCTCTATACAGACTTCTTATTCATTCATTCATGGGAAGTGGTGCAGAGAAAGGGACTTTCTTAAGTCCCTTTCTCTGTCTCAAAAAACTAGATATGGGGCTCTGTTTAGACCTCTGATATCTCACCAAAGACCCCCACCCCTCAAAAAAAATATATATATATAATTGTAAAGAAATTTAAAAAATAAAAACAAAAAAAACATGACAGGTCCACGTCCACTTCGCTTATGCAGAGCGGACACGGACACAGCCCACTGTCTCTATGGGACAGTCAGATGGAAATGGGCCACCTGTCCATTTCCATCAGATCCGATCTAATCTGCTAGATGAATGGGGAATTTGATCCCCATCTGTCTGATTTTAGTGGACCGGATCGGATGCAGGCGGATGTAAACGTACACATGTATATTTACATCAGCCTCTCCATAGAAAACAATGGGTGGTCCGATTGGGCCCACTTGAAAAATGGACAGGCAGACCCCCTCGGTCTGCTTGTGTGAAAGCGGCCTAAGGCCTTGTTCACACCGGGCATACACAGCGTACCTTTATACAGGGATGCAGACAGTCCCATTGATGTAATTTGGGATGTAGCAACTGCACAAACAGAGCCGTTGCTCCCAAATTGACATCTATGTAGGTTCACATGCATGTCCCTGAGCTGATACTGTCTGCGTTCGGGGTCCTGCACCCCCACACACACACGGATGTCAGATTGGGAACAGCAGCTATGCAGCCGTTGCATCACAATTGACATAAATGGGACTGCCTGTGCAGGGATGCATGGAACACCTGTGCATCCCTGTGCGGGTAAACATGGCACTCCATGGACATACATTTTAGTATGCCACATGTGAATGATGCTTTAGTAGTAATTTAGCAGGAATTTTGTAAGTTATGTTGTGTTTATGTTCACTATTAACGATTTTAGTGTATTTTTGGTGAAAATAGCGATATGATGAACATTTGCGCAATTATTGCGAGGCCCAAAAAATCAGTAGCACTTTTTTTATTATATAGATCATGTGCTTTCAGGAAATGTCTGGTTGGTGGGTCAGTGCACACTGGAGCGATACCAGGCATCGCTTGTGATTTGCACCGCATTGCTGTGCAGATCACATGCAATGTCTGTGTGGTGCGAATTCAGCCATACAGACTGTATGGCTGAATTTGCATCACATTCGGACCAAACTCGTGCAGGACTCTTTTTTTTGTCTGCACCAGAATCACAGTTCGCACTGCGATCTGAAAACCGATCTGGGTGTCATTAACTTTGCATTGACACCTGCAGCAGTTTGCAGAGGGCAGTGTGAACTGCCAGCAATTCAGGTGCGATGCAGGAACCCACACTGGATTCCCAGGGTTTCCCGCATCGCACCAGTGTGAACAGAGCCTGAGGGGACTTTTCAAATTCTGAAAGCTGTAAGTGAAAAATGGTAACTTCCTGGAGTTTTTGAGTAAATTGTTTTTATTTACAGTTTTGCGTACATTCAGTTTTCACCATTTTCAAAAAAGTGCAATTTAAAATGTACAAATATTTATTAAAATATTTGTTATCAACTAGTACAGTTTTAACTTTTATATTTAGTAGGAATTTTGTACATTTTGCCATGTATGAATCCACTATTAATGATTTTAGTGTATTTTTTGTGAAAATATTTGTTTTATAAACATTTGCGCAAATATCACTGTGCCTTAAAAATCAGTAGCACCTTCTTTTTATTCTACTGACCATGTGTTTTCAGAAAATATATGGTTTGGGGGGGGGGGGGGTCTTTTATAAACTCTGAAAGCTGTAAGTGAAAAAGGAAAACCTCCAGATTTTTAGAGAAAATTTTGCGTACGTCTGATTTTCACTATTTCTCAAAAAGGCACAATTTAAAATATATATTTGTTATTAATGAACTCAATACAGTTTTAGCTTTTATATTTAGAAGGAATTTAGCAGGGATTTTGTAAAATTTGCTGTGTTTGTATCTGCTAATAATGATTTTAACGCAGTTTTAGCGAAAATATTGTTTTGGCAAACATTTGCGCAAATATCGCAGGGCCTTAAAAATCAATAGCACCTTCCATTTTTTCTACTGGCCCTTTGCTTTCAGAAAATGTATAGTTTGGGGGCTCTTTTAACATATCTGAAAGCTGAAAGTGAAAAATGAAAATCTCCAGATTTTTTGAGAAATTTGGTTATTTACAGTTTTGCGTAAGTTCAATTTTCACCATTTTGAAAAAAGCCGTAATTTAAAAATTACAAATATTTGTTATTCACAGTATTAATTCAATACAGGTTAAGCTTTTCTATTTAGGGCCCTTTCACACGGGCGCTCCGTATGTCCGCAAATCATCCTATTTTTTTGCGGATGATTTGCGGACATAATGTAATTCAATGGCATTGCGGATGTCAGCGGAATACCATCCGCTGACATCCGATTTTCTTCCTTTCAGTTCTGTTCCGTTTTTTGGAACGGAACAGAACCCTATTTTTCCTCCGTTCAAAAAACGGAAAGGAAGGAAAATCGGATGACAGCGGTGTCATCCGCTGACATCCGCAATGCCCATAGACTTACATTATGTCCGCATATCATCCGCAAACGGACGGGATGATATGCGGACTTACGGAGCGGATGACACAAATGTCATCCGCTCCGTGAAAAAAAAAAAAGTCCCGCAGCGGACAAAAACAGCAGAGCGGCCGTGTGAAAGAGGCCTTAGTAGGAATTTAGTGAAATTTGCTGCATTTATATCTGCTAAAAATTAAGTTTTAGCGAATATATTGTTTTGATAAACATTTGCGCGAATATTGCAGTGCGTTAAACTCAGTAGCACCTTCTTCTTATTCTACAGGTCATGTGCTTTCAGAAAATATATGGTTTGGACGGGTCTTAAACAAACTCTGTAAGCTGCAAGGAAACAATGAAAATCTCCAGACTTTTTGAGAAATTTGGATATTTCCATTTTTGCATATGTTCGATTTTCACCATTTTGTAAAAAGGCACAATCTAAAATTTACAAATAGGGGTTATTTATTAACTCAATACAGGTTAACTTTTATATTTAGCAGGAATTTTGTAAAATGTGCTATGTTTTTATCTGCTAACAATGATTTTAGTGTATTTTTAGCAAAAATATTTTTTTGATAAACATTTGCCCAAATATCATTGTGCTCTAAAAATCAGTAGCACCTTATTTGTATTCTACCAGTCATGTGCTTTCAGAAAATATAGGGTTTGGGGGGACTTTAACCACTTCAGCTACGGAAGGTTTTTATCCCCTTAATGACCATTTTTTTGCGATTCGGCACTGTGTTTTTTTAACTAACAATTGCGCGGTCAAGCAACGATGTACCCAAATACAATTGATGTCCTTTTTTTCCCACAAATAGAGCTTTGTTTTGGTGGTATTTGATCACCTCTGCGGTTTTTAGATTTTGCGCTATAAACAAAAAAAGAGCAACAATTTTGAAAAAAAAACACAATATTTTTTACTTTCTGCTATAAAACATTCCTAATAAAAACATTTAAAAAACAAATTTTTTTTATCAGTTTAGGCCAATTTGTACTCTGCTACATATTTTTGGTAAAAAAAAAAAAAATCCCAAAAAGCATGTATTAATTGGTTTAGACAAAAGTTATAGCGTTTACAAACTACGGGATAGATTTTTGGACTTTTTATTTATTTATTTATTTATTTGTTTTATTAGTAATGGCGGCAATCAGTAATTTTTAGCGGGACTGTGACATTGCGGCGGACAGATTGGACCCCTAACTGACATTTTTGACACTTTTTGGGGGCCAGTGACATTAATCAGTGCAAAATAAAATGCCCTGTTACTGTATAAATGGCACTGGCAGGGAAGGGGTTAATTACTGGGGATGATCAAGGGGTTAAATGTAAGCCTTATTGTGCTTGCTAACTGTGGGGGGGGGGGACTCTGTGAAAGGCACACAGAGGTCAGTGTTTCAGCTTAGCTGAAACACACAATCTCAGTGTGCCTGTGTGACAGAAGAGCTGCCTGCTTTGTTTACATAGGCAAGCGGCTCTCCTGTCAGTTTCCCCGAAGATCGCAGGAGGCCGGCAGCGATCAAGCCCGCCCCTCCAGTGGTCTGGCTCCTGCTGTGTGTAATCATAGCGGGAGTGTGGTTTCGGCGTCGCGCGTGCCCCGCTGAGACCGCATGCACATAATCAAGTACATGTATGTGATTATGCTCAGCCGAGCCGCCCTGCCGCAGTAAATCTGTGTGGGGCGGTCGGCAAGTGGTTAACAAACTCTGAAAGCTGTCAGGGAAAAATAAAAAAGCAATGGAAAAATTGCAAAAATGGCCTGGCCAGCTAAGTTTAAAAGTGGAGCACAGGGTCTGGCAGCAAAAGGGTTAAAGGACTCTAAAGACTTTCTACTATTTACAAGGTATGACTACCTTAAAAGGAAGGGGTACCAAGGGGCAGTCAGAAGGTTCTTTGTGTTAGGAATGGATGTGAAGAAGCTGTGATTTCATAAATAAACTTTGTTGTTATACATCTCTGCCTGGTCTGATGACACATAACGATATTAGTTAAAGGGGTGCATGCTTGCATGGTGTATCAAAAATATGGTTCACACCAGGGGACAAGACAGAAAAAGGGGACAGAAAAAGAGAAGATGCAGTAAATATATCTAAGGTGCAGTGGAGCTAAATGGGAAAGCCTATATGGATGTTGGTAATGACTACACTGGTGTCTAAGTGCATGAAGCAGGCAGTAGGTTGGGATGCAGATGTGACTTGGCATAGGTGACGGAAGGTCCCAGTAGTGAAGGAACTTGTGTGCTTAGGTTCCTGCCTTAGTGATCAGTACCCCAGTTTTTGGTCCAATTCACAGTACCAGGCATCCTAGGGACCCAGCCATTATATCACGGAAAATGGAGTGAGGCCTCAAGGAGAATAAGCATGGGTTATGTACAGAGAAAAGCTTCCTAGGATTCAAGTTAACATGTAGATTTTCTTACCTTAACCCAGAGGAACACTTGACATAATTTGCAGGTCTCAGTGAAGACCTGATAAGATTAGGCTTCATTAGAAAAATGCCCCTTACATTGGTGGTGGTAAGTGGGAAGAATGTCCCCTTACATTGGTGGCCAGAATTACATGCTTGCAGTAATGCCGCTAGCTCTGGACTATGCAGGTATCATCAGACGGGAGGTAAGTTAGCCAAAGAACCCCTAGCAACCCTGGAGGAACATTAGGGTTCCATGGAACCCTGGTTGAGAATGGTTTTCCTAAGGCATTCACTGCATTATAAAGTCTCGTTTTTTTTTTTAAATAACATGTTATAATTACCTCCTCTGTGCAGTTGGCTTTGCACAGAGCAGCCTGGACCCACCACTTCTCTGGTCCCTCGTTGCTACTCCTGGCCCCTCCCTCCTATTGAGTGCCCCCCCCCAGCAAGCAGCTTGCTATGAGGGCACCCGAGCCCAGCTGCAGCTCCATGTGTCCATTCAGACACGGAGCTGATTTTTGGCCTCACCCCCTCTCTCTCCTGATTTGCTAACTGACTTTGATTGACAGTCGTGGGGGCTAATGGCGCCACGGCTGTGTCACAGCCGATCAGGAGGGACTCGTGGACATCGCTGGAGAGAGATGGGGTTCAGGTAAGTATTAGGGGGTGCTGGGGAGGCTGCTACACCCAGAAGGTTTTTTTTTTATCTTAATGCATAGAATGCATTAGGATAAAAAACCTTCTTACTCCTTTAAGATAAAAACACCCCAGTGGTTATGCTACCCCCTTCCCCTATCCCTAAACATTTACCTGCTCTCCTTGCCACCACCACTGTGTATTCCACACACTGTTACCCTCAGAATGAATGACTGCATTCCAGGCTTACTGAATGCATACAGCCCTAAATGTGAGTACCACTTGGTACAGCACCCATCTGCTCTGTATTTCAACTCGTCATAGATATTGAAAGGCAACTGACAGCAGGGGCTGAACACTGCACCTGGGTGCCTATAAATACTGGAATATGATACACCTGAACCTAATGTTAAGCTGGCTATACATTTTTTATTTTTTCATTCAACCAGATTGTTGAACGATAAAAATTGACCCGATTCCCCCATACACACATTAGAGGTGAATGGGGGAATCGCTCCTGTTGTCCTATTGTATTCTGATGCCGAGGAGTCTTCTGAACAACCAGCCTGCCCATACATGGATCGAAATTCAGACGGTCCCTGCTGAACCCGCCAATTTCAATGCATTTATGGCCACCCTTAGTGTGTATGTGGCCTTAGAAGTAATAATGCAGAACAGATTCAGGATGGAAAATAGCATGCATACACTGCAGAATAATACAAAATAGATTATTAAAGGTACACAAACATTGACTCTTCATAGCAATGCACCCGAGGCTCAATGAGGGCAACTTGTGGCCACAGTCTCTATAAGGCTTTTTAACTACAGAAAGTCAAACTAAGAGTCAGTACTTGTTCAGAAAGCAATTTAGAACATAAACAGTGACTTGTCATTATCATCATAGACTGGTATCCCTGACAGTGAAGTCCAGGATAGCTCTAGAAACTCAGGAGCAGGGATCCAAGGCCCGAGGACAAAGGGCCACCCCACTGGAACTTAAGTACTCTAGTAGCAATCATGGAGAGTTTTCGCACTTTAGACTTTTGGAAAAGCTGCCTGAAATTAGGCTTCAGCCTGCATGTTGGTTCTGACAGTGGAAGGCCTCCCACCTGACTGAAGATTACTTACCCAGCTCCCTCTGCCTTATCAGGTGAGGCCTCTCTGAGCTGCTGATGGATGGGCAGTGGATTTCAGAGAAACGTATCTTTCACCAACCCAGAGAATTGTGGGAAAAGGAGTTAAAGGGGCCTGTGCCTGCATTTGAGCTGGGGTTGCCACCTTTTCTTTAAACTAAACTTGAACACTTTAGCAGCATATCTGGTGTAAATGGAAACTCTGATGTAAGGGGGTTTCTGCTCACCAAAGCACCCACATTCCCAGCATTCCCCATTAAATTAGGGTTCCCAAAGCCCCCCATTATATCTGAGTCCACAGAGCACCCCTTACATCTGAGTCCCCCTTACCTTAGTGTACTCACTCATTTAGGAGAAGGAGAGGGAAGGGGGAGACTTCAGTCACAGATAGTGGATAGTGAGCTCACTCAGCAGAGGATGGAGACTCAGGCATCCACATCTTTCATCCATGATTACCTGCTGTCTGCTAGGTTAAAATTTTTACTCGCAGCATTTTCTTTTTTTTTTTTTTCGCATTTTCTTGGGAACATGATCAAAAACCTGGACTGTCCAGGCAAATTCCGGTGAAACTCTAATCTGAGCATACTATGTAAATTCTACAGAGGAAAATCTCCCCACATTCTGTCTATTTGACACAGAGAAAGTGGTTGTTGGGCGCTTCTGACCAGGCAAGAGGGAAGGAGTCCACCGCTGTAGAGGGGGCGCAGGGGATGCTCCAAATTCTTGTTGGGGACTGTCCTAAATGGCAAAGTACGAGGCAGCACTGACTAGGAAACTCCGAGGAATCCGCTGGCACATTTGACACATATCAGACAAAACAAGTGAAGAAAAATCTCCCTAAGTCCTGTCTTTTTGACACATGTCAAACAGAACTATAAGTTATAGATTTATCTGATCTGTCAGGATTAGGGATGGGCGAATGGTTCGGCCTAAGCAGGAGTTTGGGCTGAACATTGGCTGTTCGCCCGTTCGGCGAACACCCGAATTTTCAGGGGGTTCGGCTGTTTGTTCGGCCCGCCAAATGACCACAATGCATTGGTCCGCCGCACAGTGCATTGGAAGCCCTGATTGGCTGAGGCAATGAAAGCTTTTCCCAATCAGGGCACAGAGCACTGTCAGAACCATGATTGGAGAAAGTAATGATGACTCTATCCAATCATAGCTCATTGCTCTTAGTCCCACCCCACACTATAAAAGTTTTCTTTCAATAGCGGCCATTTGTAGTGTGATATCAGTGTAGAAAGAGATAGAATAGAGCTCTGTTCAGTGTTACTAGAGAGTTACGTGTGCTATAGTGTGCTATTCTGATTCTATTATCAGGGTAGAATATCAGTTTAGTGTGAATCTAGTGATAGTTCAGTCAGTGTGAGTGTAGTGCGACCATTCATTTTTACTTTAGTGTCACTTTAGTGTGAATCTAGTGATAGTTCAGTCAGTGTGAGTGTAGTGTCCTGACCATTTATTTTTACTTAAATACTAGTTTCTATTTCTGTGCGTTAATACACATTTAATGCAGTATATTTCTGTGTTACTGCACGTTTAATGCAGTATATTTATGTTAGTTACTGCACATTTAACGCAGTCAATTTCTGCACGTTACTGCACATTTTACGCAGTATATTTCTGTGCGTTACTGCACGTTTAACGCAGTATATTTCAGTGTGTTATGTGCCGTTTAACGCAGTATATTTCAGTGCATTAGTGCACATTTAACTCAGTATATTTCAGTGCGTTACGTGTCGTTTAATGCAATATGTTTCTGTTCATTAGTGCACGTTTAACGTAGTATATTTCAGTGCATTACGTGTCGTTTAACGCAGTATATTTCTGTGCCTTAGTGCACGTTTAACGCAGTATATTTCTGTGTGTTACTGCACATTTAACGCAGTATATTTCTGTGCGTTACTGTACATTAAGCACAGTAAATTTCTGTGCGTTGCTGCACATTTTACGCAGTATATTTCTGTGCGTTAATGCATGTTTAACGCAGTATATTTCAGTGTGTTACTTGCCGTTTAACGCAGTATATTTCAGTGCGTTAGTGCACATTCAACACAGTATATTTCAGTGCGTTATGTGCCGTTTAACGAATATATTTCTGTTCATTAGTGCACGTTTAACGCAGTATATTTCAGTGCATTACATATCATTTAACACAGTATACTTCTCTGCTTTAGTGCACGTTTAACGCAGTATATTTCTGTGTGTTAGTGCAAGTTTAACACAGTATATTTCTGTGCCTTAGTGCACGTTTAACACAGTATATTTCTGTGCCTTAGTGCAAGTTTAACACAGTATATTTCTGTGCGTTAGTGTACGTTTAACGCAGCATATTTCTGTGCATTACTGCACATTTAACGCAGTCTATTTCTGTGGGTTAGTGTACATTTTACGAAATATATTTCTGTGCATTACTTCTATCCAAAGTCTGAGGAAGAGACACCAGAATTTATCCAAAAAATCCCTAATTTTGTTCCCAGTGCACTACATTGTGGCCTCGTCATACAGAATGGCTCCCCAAGCCGTTGTTTACAAAATAAAGAAAGCTTACAGGGAAAATGTAATTTTTTTGGCTTTATAAATTCAATTATTACTTCAGGAGCTTCTAAACACAGTACAGATGTGCCACTTTACAGGTAAACTAAGGGGACCCCCTAGGAACTTTATTGAAAGGAATTTTTAATTTTTATTGTTATTTCTCATTTTGCTGCTTTCACTTTAAGCATCAGTAAATCACTGCTCATTTAAAAATTATGTTTTTACAAACTTTTTTTTCATTGATACATGTCCCCCAGGGGAGTACCCAGACCCCCATAACCATTGTATGCCCAATTACTTGCATATAAGAAAAAAATATATATAGAGTAGGTTCCTTAGTTGGCCTCTATAGAAATGACACTCTCGAGGGTATCTGAAAAGGCACCTATTGATCCCAATAGAGAAAATCTGGAACAAACTTGGGAATGTGAATTGGATGGATCCAAAAGATGAGGATCCAAAACCAATTCACCAGGAAGAGGTGATCAAAGATAGGTGCCGATGATATACTAAAAATAATAACCGAGGTGCTTGGAATAGTGAAAAATAGAACAATATTTATTTAGGCACTTATGCCTGGTGAAGGAACACATAACATATGTGAAAACAGGACATGATAAAATCAATTAAAACCACATAAAAACAATGGATATGCAGCAACTGTACCCAAAAACATTGATGAAGTATTATAATGCACAGCATGTGGTGAAATCACCTGTTGAATAAAACAACATGGAAAAACTCAGCTCATGTGGGGGTGTTTGCACAGCGAAAGATGATCCTGGGAAATAGGAATAGTGGGGCTGTAGCGCTGTGTCAACAACCAACTGGGGTAGAGTGAAATCCTCTGGGAAAAGTCCAAAATCAATATTCAGCGATGAAGGATTGTCCGGTCATGGACTATATCACTGTGGCATAATAGACAAGCAAGGGTTTTTACAGGGATGATGTTAAATTGCAATGAATGGTGATATCACTGAAGATGCTGGCAGCCCAGAAAAACAGTGCACTTCGCTCCAATGGCAGCCGTCGGGTCTGGTGCATGAGATATCACCTGTCCACTGGGTGATGCACTATCAGACCATGTGGTGTGCGGGGATGAACAGTAATGGAGTCCTCCGTACTGGGCTGGAGAGAGACGGTATGCACCGTTGTGAATGTGGGCTATGTAAGGATAAAGTTCATACCTCCATGTGCGTTGGCAGGACCCCGCCGGCTTCAACAATCCTCCGTCGGCGTCTTCCCCTCTGTACTTGGCTCAAGCCTTGCTCTGAGTAGCGACGAATGGGTCCATGGATGTCGGCCCTACATCACATCCGGTGTGGCGAGCAGTACGCTGGGGGAGCCTGAGTTGAGCCGGTAATGGAGGGGTCGAGAGTGCCCCGAGGAGGTGGGTTCAGTTGGTGCAATCCAAGTAACGCTGCAGCTGACTAGTTTCACCGACCAGACGTCGGTTTCATCAGAGCTGATTACTGAGGGGATGGGTGTTCACTTTTATGGTGATCCGTCGTCTATCAGCAGATTAGACACAGGTGCCTTTAATCAAGGGAAGACCGACGGTGGATGCAGACATGATTTGACTATTTAGTATCAGTGTGTCACCTAAGTAATTAAAAAGTGAACATCCCTCTCCTCCTAGCGTTTATCTATGGATATTACACCCCCGAGATTGATCAGCATTTTACTCTAGTTACTGAGTAAAAAAACTCCTAAATATGTAGGCGATAGTAAATCAGTGTAGTAAAGCATGATTCATCTCAGGGGTGAAACAATTTAATTGAAAAAACATGAGGGTCAACAATTAGCATAATGTAGCAAACCAAAACATGGGAGATGACACTAGCATGAATGAATGAACTGAACAAATTAGGCAAAACAAAAAAGACCAAGATATCACCAGTGCTGCATCACATACTGAGCGACATAGCGCTCGCCTGCACTAAAGTTATGATTGGTGTGCCCTTCGCACAGGCTTGCTGGTACCAGCAGATGTCCCTGTGCAGAGGTATACAAACCAATAATAAATATCATAAGTGGTCAAGAAAAAGAGGTTAAGCCAGAGATATCCCATAGGTTAGATCAGTTGGAAACTGTCATATACAAGGCAGCTGCCAAGAGGCTAGCTATTTCTGGGGGGCTGAATCATTCATTACATAATTTTGTTTTAATCCCCTTGGGAGATAAGCAAAAACATAGATAGCGTTATTGACTGGGACAAAAATGGAAAGGGCAATCGTTAAAATCACCGTAGGTGCCAGATTTCCCCTACAGAGAAAGTGCCACGAGGCCGCCAGAAAATATGTTGGATGGCCGCATGACCCGTGATATCTGGTATGTGTGATGAAAGGCCCTAATGTCTTATTATGTAAGTGGATGATGCCCCAAGTCTGTGTTTAGGAGGGGGGAGCTCCTAGTGCACTGAAGAGTTTTTATGTTATGTATCTCATTTGTCAGTCATAACAGACTCGAAAATGGAAAGCCAGAACAGCCAAAATGCATATAAGTTAGTGTACAAATAGAGCATTAAGGAAAAAGAGATGACGATCAAGAAAAACTCAAAAAAGAGCGCGATCCTGGAGATAGAGGAATGTCAGGAATACATTAGGAAGTCAAGAAAGGTTTCAAACTAAACTCTACGTTTAGGACTATGGGGGCCAAAGACCCCATTTTGTATATCCATAATTTTTCCTTTTGGAGTAGCACGGTGTCAAAGTCCCCACGCCTAGCAGATAGTTTGAGGGCGTAGATACCACGGAATAAAAGTCCATCTGGGTTGGCACCGTGACACTCCAAAAAGTGCAAAGGAATTGTTTTATTGTGAATTTTGTTCCGTATATCGGCCAGATGTTCCAAAATCCTAATTTTTAATTGACTTTTGGTTTTCCCAATGTATATTTTATTACATGGGCATCTAAGTTCGTAAATGACCCTTTCTGTTTGGCAATTTATGAAACTGTTTATGGTAAACTCTTGACTCCTATCACAGCTGAAGAAAGTCTTAAAATTTATCACAAGTTTACACACAGAACATTTTCCGCATGCAAACATCCCTCTAACAGGGGGCAAAGAAGTTAACCAACTACGTGGTGTTTTAGTTCTCACGAACTCAGAATGTACCAGGCTATCCTTGAGATTTCTGGCCCGTTTAGCGGTAATTAGGGGTCTGGGTCCCACAATTTTTTCAATCAAGGGTGACAGGGTGAGGACCTGCCAATGTTTGGTGATCACAGATCTTACTTGGTCCCATTGCGTACCGTACCGGGTTACAATCCTCGGATGGGTTTGTTGGGTTGGTTCGGATGGAGGTGGGGGACCCCTACGTGTGAGGAGTAACTGCGACCTCTGTCTGGACCCTACTTTCTTACGCGCACGCCGGATAGTATTGTGAGAATAACCGCGTTCTCTGAAGCGATTGTACAAGTCTCTAGCCTCTGTTTGATAATCAGCACCGTCAGTGCAGTTCCTCTTGAGACGGAGGAACTGCCCGACGGGTACGCCGTTAATCAACGATTTCGGATGGTGGCTATCCGCACAGAGTAATGTGTTAGCTGAAGTTGCCTTACGATATGTGGTAGTTTTAATCATAGGCCCTACGCGTGAGATTAGGAGGTCGAGGAACAGTAAATCGTTCATGGTGGCTGTGTAAGTCAATCTTATATTCCTATTATTGCAGTTCAGCTCGTCAACAAATGCCTCCAGCTCTGACATCGTTCCCCCCCATAGGAGCAGTACATCGTCAATGTACCTCAGCCACATGAGGGAGTGGCCGAGGTACATTGGGGATGGGTAGACAATTTGCTCCTCCCAGAGTCCCAGATGGAGGCACGCGTAGGCCGGGGCTCACGGTGCCCCCATCGAGGTACCTCTGGTCTGCTGGAAAAACGAGGAAAGAAACTGGAAGCAGTTGTTGTCCAGAATGAACTGCAAAAGCTCAACCACAAACTCGTTATGAGCTCCGAGGTTGGGGAATTTTTGTTCCAAAAAATGGGATACAGCTTGTAGGCCCCATTCGTGTGGTATTGACGTGTAGAGGCTTTCAACATCAATACCCACGAATATTTCCTCAGGGGGAACATGGAAATCAACAAGTTTGCTAAGTACATCCCTAGTGTCTTGTACATAAGAGGGGAGTTCAGTAACTAACTCCTTTATCAGGGCATCAACAAATTTACCCACTCGTTCCAACGGACCACCAATAGCAGAGACGATCGGTCTTCCAGGTGGTTGGGTTAGAGATTTGTGCAATTTTGGTATGATGTAAAAAGTGGGCACGTTGTAGCACCTGACAAGGAGATAGTCTGACTCTTTTTTGGAAACCAAGTTGACCTCCTTAGCCAGCTTGATTTTTTGGTTCAGTTCAACGACAAGGGAGGGAAAGGGATTACTTTTAAGTTTAGTATAGGTGCTTGTGTCATTTAATTGTCGCAGCACTTCCCTCTCATACATGTCCTCCTCTAATAAGACGACATTACCGCCCTTGTCGCTGCATCTGATCACTAGGTTAGGTGCTGTCTCCAGTTCCCTGAGTGCTCGTCGTTGGGACCTAGAAAGATTGTCAGGCTTCCCCATATCCTGCCAATTGATTTTCCGAAGATCGTCTTGCACCAAATCAAGGAAAATTTTTATGTTTTTATACTTCGTGAGAGGTGGCATCTTGGTAGATCTAATGCTGATGTGGGCATCACGTCTAATTTTGTCCGGATCGTCAAGCTCATCCTCAGAGGGGTCACCTTCCAGTAATAAGGACGTGAGGGTCTCAAGGGCCTCTTTGTCCTGTTCAGTGAGTGGGATATCCTGGTTGTTATCACTGTTGGTAACTTGGGGCCACATTTGGAAGATGACCCTCCTAAGGAATAAGCTGACATCCTTATATACCTCAAACTCGCACATGGTAGCCCCCCTAGGAACTTTATTGAAAGGAATTTTTTTAATTTTTATTGTTATTTCTCATTTTGCTGCTTTCACTTTAAGCATCAGTAAATCACTGCTCATTTAAAAACTATGTTTTTACAAACTTTTTTTCATTGATACATGTCCCCCAGGGGGGTACCCAGACCCCCATAACAATTGTATGCCCAATTACTTGCATATAAGCCTTCAAAATGGGCATTTTTGTTCGAAAGTTCTGGAGCGAACCGAACAGGAGGTCGTTCGGCCCATCCCTAGTCAGGATTTACTGTTTGTGTACTCATGATGGAGAATTCCTCTCACTTTCTGTCCAAATTACATGTGTCAGAACAGAAACAGAATTAAAATTTCACTAATGAGGACACATTTTTTTTTTTTTTTTTTAAGCCTGTAGCGTGTGCAACACACTCAAAAGACTCCACCCGGTGCATAAAAAAGTGCACACACACAAAGTGAGAACACAAAAAAGCACAGGGTGTGCGACAACGTATGGTCTTCCCTCCGAAGAGGTAGGACCCGAAACCTCAATCCCCCGGGGCGCAAGACTCCTGACAGGGACATAAGGTACTCATGGTCTGTCTGGCCGAAACCAGACCGACCCCGTTCTTCAGGGGGACTGCCGAAACAGCCCCCACCGAATACTAAGTAGGGCTCCCCCGAAGGGAGACCCCATGGGAGAGGGCGAACTAAGCCAAAAGGCCATATCCACCCCTCCCAAGACTTAAGGCTGGGCCCGAGGACCCACACACTCCAGTCTGTGCAAATAAAGAAAAAAAGGTGACAGTGCAGTGACGGACTCCAAAGAAAAGGACAAACAAACACAAAGGTGGGGAAATGAAGTGGGGAAAGTGCGATGGTGCCATGTGAGGGACCAATGAGGACACATACAGCATTTAACTTTTGACAGAGACATTTTCTCAGCAAAGACACAAACAGTAATTAAATACTTACAAAGGTGTAGCCCTTGTCGCACAACTCGCTGCCAGGGTCCGCATGCGGTCAGTGATTTTCTTACCAAGGTACTTACATATGCCATTGAAGGAAAAATATTCTTTAGACTGGCTTCTAGTAGTTAAATGGTTTGGTTTATTTTTTTCACAATATCTTACGTTTTCTGTGCTGTCCACTTCTTTTCTCTTTTTTTTTTTTTCACTTAGACTGAAAAAAGCCTTTAGACTGCAGGAAGAAAAAGATATGGAAGTATTGATTTGTAAAAGGGCTTTAGTAAAAGTGATCTCTAGTAGTCTTATGTAATGTGTCCCTGGTCTCCAACAGCCACAGTCTCTGACCATCTCCTGTTGAATGTCAGCAGTTTCTGACCATCACCTTTTACATGACTGCTGTTCATCGTCATTGACAAGGATCTGCATCACTGGACAACATAATTGATGATGGATTTACATTGTGTGAATTTTTTTTCCTTTTTTTCTATAAAAGGACTTGTTAAAGTGTGTGATGTATGTATTTACTGTTTACACTCTTTTTACTATGCACCCCTTAGGGCCCTTTCACACGGGCTTTACGATCAGGTCCGCCTGTCAGTTTTTCAGCAGTCCTGATCAGATGCTCCATGCACCCCTATGGAGCAGCAGATGTCAGCGGTGACATGTCCGCTGACACCTGCTGCTATCTGATCCGATCCTGTCTGTGAAATCCAGATGGACTCTATTTTCCATCCATCTGGAGGATCGGAGAGGATCTGATAAAAACGGACAGGCGGTCCGTTTTCAGCCGATCTCCCATAGAGGAGAGCAGGGATCTGACAGGTCTGTCTTTGCAAAGAAGGCGGAGATGGACCTGTCATCCACCTGCTCAGCGGGGATCGGCGGATCGATCCCCACTGAGCAAAACAGAGTCCGCCGGGCGGAAAGCCAGTGTGTAAGGACCCTTAGTCATTCACATAGGAAGGAGACCAGTATGCGGGCCCCATATTTTTTAAGGGGCTTCCAGATTTCCATAAGCAATTATGTTCATATCCTCACGACCACTGCTCCAGGGTTAATGGAATAAGGGGCCCATGTCCTTATCAACAGGGGATAAGGTACTTTGCCAGAGATGTCCTCCCTGGCAAGATACCCTCCACATGTGGCCTAGTATGGTTCAGCACACACTAGTCCTGCACCTTTCCTGCCCCGCCAGGCTGCATGCTAAGATGAGGGTTTGGTACAGATTTTGGGAGGAACCCACATCTAACAGACCCTAATCAATGATAAGGGTTCTAGCATGAGTTTTGGGAAGGGGAACTCCACAGTATTTGGCCTTCTTGCTGAAGGATGTGAAATTTTAGAAATAAAAAAAAAAATTTGGATTAATGTTCAGAACTTCAGCACTGTTCGGCGAACTGAACTGAGGTACATTGTCTCATCCCTCACTGTTCTAACCAGTGGCGGCCGGTGCTCCATGGGCCGGGGGGGGGCAGCAGACGGACCGCACCATACCACCCCCCGGCACACCGTACTACCCAAAACTACAGCGAGACAGGAGAGACAGGAGACAGGACAGGGGAGACAGGACCAGACAGGACCCCCCTCACTCACCCTGCATGGATGCAGCAGCAGGTGGCGGCGGCTTCGGCTTCTTCCCCCTGTCTTCTGCATCTCCTCCCTCCTTCTCCATGCCCAATGGCATGGCTTTTCCTTTCGGCCAATCGGGAAAACGGTCTAAAACCCGCTTCCTGATTTGCCAGAAGGAGGATCCGTGTGACAATAGCGAAATTTTCATTCGCTATTGTCACACAACTGGGTGGGCTCGAGCCCACCTTTTTTTTTAGCCTGTGAGAGCCTCTGGTTCTAATCACATGGTTAAAAAAAAAAAAAGTCCCATTGAACTCCATGCATCCGGCGCCCCGCATGTAGGTTAGGGGGCCAGATGCATGGATAGGGGGGGGGGCAGCGCCCCTGTGCCCCATATTCACCAGCCGCCACTGGTTCTAACCCTTCCCTTCTCTGTCCAAAATCTAAAAAAAAGCTTTGGTTGGAGTAGGGCTATCAAGCAGGACTCCACCTTAGAGTAGCAAGATAAAAAAGCCTATTAAAACAAGCAATATACAGTATAGTTGTACAGTAGCTTTGATCACATATATTTTAATTGTCTTTATAGCTGGTGCATTCAAGATTATTAGCACTGCTATCCAGCCAATTAAAGCAGAACTCCAGGCAAAAATAGCAAGATAACAAGATAGCCAATTAACCACTTGCCGACTGCCGCACGACTATTTACGTCGGCAGTCAGCCCCTCACAGGCAGAGCGACGTAGGGCTACGTCGCTAGCCTGTAAGGGTTTTGGGAGCGAGAGCGTTGATCATTGTTCTTACACATCAAGCCACAGCCAATCACAGTTAGAAACACGCCCCTAGGACACACTTAACCCCTCCCTCTCCAATACAGTTAACTCCTTCACTGCCAGTGTAATTTTTACAGTAACAGTGCATATGTATAGCACTGATTACTGTAGTAATGTCACTGGTAACCCCAAAAGTGTCAAAAATGTCAGTCAAGGGTCCGATCTGTCCGTCCCAATGTCGCAGTCCCGCAAAAAATTTGCAGATCGCCGCCATTACGCGTTAAAAAAAAACAACAAAAATGACAAAAATCTTTCCCTTTGTTAGTAAACGCAATAAGTTTTGCGCAAACCAATCAAAATACGCTTTTTGCAATTTTTTTTTACCAAACATATGGTAAAAAAAAAGAAATCGGCCTAAAATGTTAAAAACTTTTGATTTTTACATTTTTTTGGGGGGGAATTTCATATAAAAAAATATTGTTATTTTTGCAAAATTTACGCTCTTTTTTTGTTTATAGCGCATGATCAAAAAATCGCACAGGTGATCAAATACCACCAAAAGAAAGCTCTGTTTGTGGGAAAAAAAGGACGTCAAATTCGTTTAGGTACAGCGTCGCACGACAGCGCAATTGTCCGTTAAAGTCACGCAGTGCCGAATCGCAAAATAGGCCCTGGTCAGGAAGGGGGTAAAATCTTCCGGGGCTTAAGTGGTTAAATGATAACATAAGAAAACCAACCTTTGCTGCAATATTCACCCGCAATCTAGAGATTTACCCCACAATACTTTTTTCCTCAGTCTGATTGCTAGGTTGTCCTGGACCTACCCCAGCCTGTAAATTGACACTGAAAGGAAAAGCAGCCCAGTGATGAGCTCATCTGGCTAACACTCTGCTTTCTCTGATGTTCTTTTCTGCTGTAGGAAACGGTATCGCAGTCAGCTACTGGCCTCCTCAGCAGCTAATGACTCAAAGAGCAAGAGGTTCCTAAAAACAAATCTGTCTTTTTTTTTTTTTTTTTTAAAGAAGTCAGCCCTCATTTGGTTCACAATTTGGGACAACTTCCTATTTTTTAATACCCATACCTTAATTTCTCAGAATTTTTGACATAACAGTCTGGATACAAATGTAAAAACTTAAATTAGCTCTCAGAGCTTTCAGTGGCTTTCAAGCACATCCTACATAATATTACTGAAAACAACAAAATCTTGGATGCCTCTGCATTACGTGATATATCTTCACTGTTTACTGAAATGACAGATCTTAATGGACCACATTAGCTTAAACACAAACTATTAAATCTCCTTCATTAAATTGTTCTGTCTTCCATTACGGGGCCTTGTTAGCTGTGGGAAGAAGGTGCAAACTCGTCAGGAAACGTAAGCACACATTGAGGCTATTACAGATAATGCTTATTAAACAAGCCTCTGAGGAAGTTTTTCTTGGGTCGATCTCAAACATTTTCTGGGAGTCAGGTTCCATGTCTGAGGTCCCTTGTTTCTTCCTCTTAAACTATCAGCAGCTGTAGCACATGACCTACTTCTGTAAAGTCCAATAATGATTTCCTTCCTTCAGTGCCTTCAAGTACCCCTCCTCTGCCCTGTGAAGAAGGGGACAAATCTTTTTAATTCAAGTACAATGTTCAGGAGGGGTGTGTTGGTTTCAGGGTAGAAACTCAATACAGCTTCACTTCTGAGTGTTGGCCTCAAATTGAAACCATATGCGGTTAAGGACCTTATAAGATCTTTGGGGAAGGTATGGATATTGTTGCCTAAGGCATCAACATATACACCTGCAGTATGAGGCAGACATGTTGGCAGCGAGGAAATTCTTGCAGCCAAATAGATGCCTACTGTAAGAAGTCATACATATCAGTTAACTAAGGAGGACATGTACTTAAAGAGGATATGATAATTTGAAATGTCATGCATTAAGCTGCATAGAGAAAGGAATACATTGTCTCTGAAATACATATTACATCATTGACATGTAATGCATCATATGCTATTGATGAAAAACATATCCAAAATGACCATTTAAAAAGCCACAAATATGGGAGCTATGAGCTTGAAATAGTTATTGCATGTTGAACTGATAATCGTTTACAACTGATCTGCAAATAGTTTCTGCCCTTGTCCAATATCACTGTGTTAACAAATTGCACTGATCCCCAAACTAACTTCTTTGCACAAAACAATGTTAGGAAACGATCTCCGGGGACTATGAAATAAGTATAAACATCGGATTCCATAAATTAGACAAATATGCCCCAAGTTAAAGTTAAAGGAGTTGTAAAGTCAGAAGGTTTTTTCTCTTTTATCTTAATGCATTTTATGCATTAAAGCGGAGTTCCGCTTTCCCCTCCAAAAATTAAAAGTCAGCAGCTACACATACTGTAGCTGCTGACTTTTAATATTAGAACACTTACCTGTCCTGGAGTCCAGCAATATTGGCACCGCAGCTGATGTTTCCATCAGCTGTTGGGTGCTCCCGCTGCAATTGCTGGCCGGGTCCCTACTGCACATGCGCAAAGCGTGCTGCGCATTTCTATTGGCTCGGCGGCGGAGGAAGGAGGAGGGGGCCGAACTTCCAGGATGGACGGCCGCGGCGCCGTGTCCCAGAAGTGGGGAAGGGTACCTATCAAAAACAGGTAACCGTTCCCCCCTGAAAGGTGCCAAATGTGGCACCGGAGGGGGGGGGGGGGAATCAGAAGTTCCACTTTTGGGTGGAACTACGCTTTAATATAAAAAACCTTCTGTGTGCAGCAGCCTCCAATACTTACCTGAGCCCCGTCTCCCTCCAGCGATGTCCTTGAGTCCCTCAGTCATCAAAGACTCTCCCTTCTGGTTAGCTGAAACACAGCAGCAGCGCCATTGGCTCCCACTGCTGTCAATTAAAGTCAGTTAGCCAATCAGGAGAAAGGGGGGGCGGGGGCGAACGGCAGCTCAGTGTCTGAATGGACACATGGAGCTGCAGCTCGACTCGGGTTCCCCCATAGCAAGCTGCTTACTGTGGGGGCACTCAACAGAAGGGAGGCGCCAGAAGCAGTGAAGAGTGACCCCAGAAGAGGAGGATCAACGTGTTTGTTATTTTTTTTTTAAAAAAACCACAAGACTTTACAATCACTTTAAGTGTATGCATAGCTCATAGATTTTTTTGTTTTGGATATAGTGGAGAAGGCTTAGAACCCCCAACAGGTTTAAAGTTCTACATGTGTGCCCTTGGAGGAAATGTACTTTATTTGTCCTGGTGATCATTGTCATCAAGACAGAAGGTGAGAGGAAAGAAATCCAAAATTGTTGTCACCAGAACAAGAGGTGAGAGAAAGGAAAAAGGACACCTGCTGGTGAAAGGAGGGTAAACACTTTCACTTTGTACTGGTTTCATTTCCTCGATGGGACACAGACAGCAAAAAATATACTGATAGGGGTCTGAACCCTTCCCTACTCTAAAATGAAAAAAGAAATGGCTCCACAAAAGGTACCTGACCTATATACAGTATGATGCCTAGATCCTACCGTACAGTATGTACCCTTAAATCCAAATCTTTCAACTATAAAAAAGCAAGAATCATACTGAAAGTTGAATGCAGTCACAGCTGCTAATATTACCTTGTATATCGGCATCCTTTACATTAAAGGAAGCCTTGGAAACATTTATGGTGCACATCCCATGGTATTAATACTTTTTGTGTCATGAACTTGGAACATATGAGCAGATTAGGATTTCTGGTTTATATATGTAAAGTCCTGGATCAGTGAACAAAAGTAACGTAACCACTTACCGACCGCCCGCCGTCGATTTACGTCGGTCCTTTGACGCTAAATACCGGGGTTATGGCAGCAGATAGTTGCCATAACCCTGGTATTTTTTAAAATGGGGGGCGATCAGCTTTCAGATAAGGGTGGCCCCAGCAGGAACAGATAAGGGTGGTCACCGCAGGATCACCCTTACGGTGAGGCGGAAGAGGTGCCCCCTCCCGCCTCGTACCGGCCATGTTCCCCGCTTACCGGACCTGCCGGCAGCAGCAGGGAAAACGATCCGGTCCCGAATCCTCAGAGACAGGAAGTCGAGTGAGGGCAAGATGGCCCTCACTCGACTCTATGGTCTTGGAGGACCAGAGCGACGTCAAATGTTGTTGCCTAGCAAGCGTTTTAAAGTGCCGATTTTTTTTCAACTTTTTTTTTTTTCTTTATTAGTGTAGTTGTGAGGTCTGACCCCAGATCTCACAAAAAGAGGTCCTGTCATGCCTATTTCTATTACAAGAGATGTTTACATTCCTTGTAATAGGAATAAAAATTATCAAAATTGTTTTTTAAAAACCGTGTAAAAATAAAAAATAATAAATAAAATAAATAGGAAAAAAAAAATTAAAGCGCCCTGTCACTGTTAGCTCACGTGCAGAAGGGAAGGCATACGGAAGTCCTGCCCACATATGTAAATGGTGTTCAAACCACACATGAGGTATCGCCGCGATCGTTAGAGCAAGAGCAATAATTTGAGCCAAAGACCTACTCTGTAACTCTAAGCTGGTAACCTGTAGAAATTTTTAAAGTGTTGCCTATGGGAATTTTTAAGTACCAAAGTTTGTCACCATTCCGCGAGCGTGCGCAATTTTGAATAATGGGTATCTATTTACTTGGTGTAACATTATCTTTCACATTATGGAAAAAAATTGGGCTTATTTTACTGTTTTCTTATTTTTTAATTCATAAAAGTGAATTTATTCCCAAAAAATTGCGTTTGGAAGACCGCTGCATAAATACGGTGTGATAAAAAATATTGCACCAATCTCCATTTTATTCTCTAGGGTCTCTGATAAAAAATAAATAATAATATAATGTTTGGGATTCTAAGTAGTTTTCTAGCAAAAAAAAAAACAACTGATTTTAGCTTGTAAACACAAAGTCTCTAAAATAGGCCCTGTCTTAAAGTGGTTAAAGTCATTGGCAGCCAGATAACTAGCATTATCAGAAGAGGGGCAGTGTTAACAGCCTGCACATTTCTCTCACTACAGATGTACTATTTTTTACTGCTGCTTTTCTTGACCAAGCTTACTAAATACCATGCTCACACTTGCTTTGTCATTATAAATGATCCTTATACTGTACTTTTACCATCATATGTGGGGTTGATTTACTATAGAATAAAGGCTGTTCATTTAACCACCTCAATACCGGACACTTTCACCCTTTTCCTGCCCCGGACAATTTTCAGATTCTGAATGACCTTTTGAATGACAATTACTCATGCAACACTTTGTCCAAATAAAATTTGTAATATTTGTCTTAAGACAGATAGAGCTTTCTTTTGATAGCATTTAATCACCACTTTTATTTTTTTGTTATATAAATAATAAAAAAAAAATCACGAATTTAAACAAAAAAAAAAAAAAAACAAGTTTTTCATAGTTTATGTTCCAAAATTATGCAAATACATAATCTTTCTTCATAAATGTAGGCCAAAATATATTCAGCTACATCTTATTGGTAAAAAATAACTGAAATCACTGCATATTTTTTACTCTGTGTGAAAGTTATAGAGTCTACAATTTATGATATACCCTATATATTTGATATTGAAAATTGAGCAATCCTGATGTACCTACTGCCTCATTTCTTGAGGCCCAAAAATGCCAGAACAGTACAAATAACCCCCTCCCCCAAAATGACCCCTTTTTGGGAAGTAGAGACCCCAAGGTATTTAGTAAGAGGCATGGTGAGTTTTTTAAAGTCGTAATTTTTTGTCCCAAATTTTTGGAAAATAAAGAACTTAAACAAAATTATTTTTTTTCATAATTTGATTTTGCATACTGTTACCAGAGCAGTACAGCACCACCATATGACTGGTGTAGCAGTGATCAGGGACACTGACTGGTGAAAAAAAAATTATAACTTGTTTCAGTTTTATTTTCTTGTTTTACAATTTTTTTTACATACTGTGACCAGAGTAGCACAGTGACACTATACTGCTTTGGGGAGGTGATCAGGATGTTGTTTAATACTATGATTGTTTTTTACAGTGATGGTCACTATGTAAGAAAAACATTTTTTATGAATGGCATCCATTCATTTGCCATTGTGTACAATTGTGATAGCTGGGATTGGCCACTGCTATCACATAGTGTAGGTGTGCTGTGATTGGCCCTGTACCATGCGATCACTGTGACCTATCACTCTTTGGCAAGGCAGTGGTCATTTTGGAGGTGTGTTTGAAGGGAGGGGATCATGCTCTGCTTCAGTAAGTCACAGTCAATTTTGGCATTCATAGTCCCTCAATTACCTGTAGCTCTCAAGAGCACTCATGCAGCCCCAGACCATAACACTCCCACCACCATGCTTGACTGTAGGTAAGACACACTTGTCTTTGTACTCCTCACCTGGTTGCCGCCGCAAACGGTTGACACCATCTGAACCAAATAAGTCTCATCAGACCACAGGACATGGTCCATTAATCCATGTCCTTAGTCAGCTTGTCTTGACCAAACTGTTTGCGGGCTTTCTTGTGCATCATCTTTAGAAGAGGCTTCCTCCTGGGATGCTATCCATGCAGACCAATCTGATGCAGTGTGGGGCGTATGGTCTGAGCACTGACTGGCTGACTCCCCCCACTTCTTCAACCTCTGCAGCAATGCTGGCAGCACTCATACGTCTATTTCCCAAAGACAACCTCTGGATATGACGCTGAGCACGTGCACTCAACTTCTTTGATCGACCATAACGAGGCCTGTTCTGAGTTGGAACCTGTCCTGTTAAACCGCTGTATGGTCTTGGCCACCATGCTGAAGCTCAGTTTCAGGGTCTTGGCAATCTTCTTATAGCCTAGGCCATCTTTATGTAGAGCAACAATTTTTTTTTTCAGATCCTCAGAGAGTTCTTTGCTGTGAGGTGCCATGTTGAACTTCCAGTGACTAGTATGAGAGAGAGCGATAACACCAAATTTAACACACCTGCTCTCCATTCACACCTGAGACTTTGTAACACTAACGAGTTACATGACACCGAGGAGGGAAAATGGCTAATTGGGTCCAATTTGGACATTTTGACTTAGGGGTGTACTCCCTTTTGTTGCCAGCAGTTTAGACATTAATGGCTGTGTGTTGAGTTTTTTTGAGGGGACAGCAAATTTACACTGTTATACAAGCTGTACACTCATTACTTTACATTGTAGCAAAGTGTAATTTCTTCAGTGTTGTCACATGAAAAGATATAATAAAATATTTACAAAAATGTGAGGGGTGTTCTAACTTTTGTGAGATACTGTATATTTAGGTCACTGGGCCGCAGTGCTTTCTTTTTCTTCCAGTGGTCTTCAGCTAAATGGGTCAGCACTACCTCGCCTCGCCTCCATCCATCAAGGGGAACTGACAAGCAAAAGTCGCTCAAGAGACGTAATGGTTGGCAGCATTGAATCATGGGAGAGGAATTTCGAAAGAGAAACTTTACTATGGCAGTCTATGGAACATTGGACTACAATTCCCAATGCAAGGCAGGTATATGGGTAGAGTGTGTTGTATTTTCTCAGGCCGAATACCAAGGAACTGTTTCTGTGCTGCATGGAGACTGAGGTATGCACATCACTGTTCCTGTGTGCACAATACCCTGCCAGAAGCCTGCGGCTATGTGCTGAGGACTGGAGTTGCTCCAGGCAGACCCAGAAGTGAGATGACATCTGAACAATTTGACCCCTTTTGCTGTATCGCTGGGGCACAAGAGTACAGTCCCTATAAGTCTGCATGTAGAAGATCCCTGTTGCCATCAACCTGTTGCTGATAGCAGAGACTGAGCCCTTAAGGACTGGCCATCCATCTAGCAGCATTATTTACTGCATGCATACTTATTCGGGACTTTACTCCTGTGCCTTATTGTAAAGACTGGGCCCCATTGCTAGCCGGCTGAAGACCTAGGGCAGAAGACTGCTCACTGCGGATTTTGTTGATAATAAATTTTTATTACACCCTCACTTCAGGTGCACCACAAGTGAAGGTCCTCTCTGACATGACATATGCAGCAAGGCAGGCTAATACCACAAGCGCATAATAAGCCACAAGTGGTATGTCCTTGACACTAAGTAGTTAATCGGAACAAAGGCTTTTAAGCATTTTAGTTACAGTCCTGCCACCCCAGTCTTTGTTTGCAAAACCCGGGCAGGGTTGACCTTATGAGGAAAAAAAATGAAAACAAAATGAAAGCCATTTAAAAAAAATGTAAATCTACAGATAATGTAAATCTGTAAATAGTGTTTAAAAATGTATAAAATACTAGGTGGGAAAATAATATAGTACATGCCCAGGCCAGGAAGGGGGGCTGTTTTCACCAATCCATCATCAGGTAGGATTTACAATGGTACTACTCTCCACATATAACCCCAGCTCCCAGAGGATCTCCTCGTGCCATAATCACATAGAAGGAGGAGGAAGTGAGGAGTAGAGGGAGGAGGGGGTGGGAGAGGGTAAAAAGGAGGTGGAAGAGGTCACATAAGCGAGGCTTGCCACGTTCTAGCTCAATGTGGCAGCACCTGTGCATCTCCTTTAGACTTGCTTTAAATTTTTATCTAATTTGGTGAAGGATTGGTACCAAATGGCCTTAGGATGGTATGCTTAACTTTTGTTAAATTAACTGCTACTTCCTCTTCTTTTGCTTCTTGAGAAAGACTCACAGGAAGATGTCAGTGAGGACTGAGTGGGAATGGAATGAGTCTCTTACCAAATGTGGAGGCCCAGCAAAATCCAGTATTCTTTATGGCCGCCAATATTTTTACTCACATAGGCAAATTAAAGTTCTAGCTGCTTGTTTACACTGCCCAGTCGGAAAGTTAAGAGTTAAACTTGCTCCTGGGTTTACTGTTTGGCAGGCTTTGCTGGGTATAGCCCACTGGTTTCTTGTGATATAAAAGAAACAGGGGTCCGCACCTGAGGAAGAATGCCTGAGCCTAAAAAAGGAAAGGAGAATAAGGGACTGTCGGAGTCGGATGGGGCATAGGGATGTAGGGAAGGAATGCTGCCATGCTGTCATCAGAGTCTGAAGGACCAGAGAATTGTCGGAATCTGAGTTTAACCCACTATGGACTCATCCCATTATGGACTTAATCTAAGCAGGTATGCTGGGGCAGCCACAAGCCTGAAGTTAGGGATTCTAGGAGAATGTGTGCACTTTTTTCCAAACTGTTACCTGTGATTCTCATTAAATTAATTTCTTTTTCAGTAAAGCTTTTTGAAACTTTGCCTTTGCTTAGTCTGAAGTTACTAATGGGGTGCAATGTAAGTAACTGGCATATATAGTCTACAGCTCGGGTCACTAAACAGATTGAGGTATGAAAACATCAGTGCCTCGAGCTCATAGAGCAGAGGTCTTCAAACTATGGCCCTCCAGTTGTTTAGGAACTACAATTCCCATCATGCCTAGTCATGTCTGTGAATGTCAGAGTTTTACAATGCCTCATGGGATGTGTAGTTCCGCAACAGCTGGAGGGCCGTAGTTTGAGGATCCCTGTCATAGAGTGTGAAGATACAGTGGTTACCAAGGGTAACAAAGGTTTTTCTAGCAGCCTGTTGTTAAGCGTGCACATGTGACAGGTGAGATAGCCTCTTTTAGCGATGGAGATGTTTTTGGTGCTCCTTCGATCACGATCCAACTCCCATAGCATCGGGAGCATATCTGCACCGCTGGGACCCTCAGCCTCTACACAGGTACGGAAGAGAAAGAGTTAAGTAAAGTTCATGCATGGAGTCTGCACTAGGTGCACAGCGCCCCCCCATACAGTTACTGGGAGTGAGGTAGCCATGATGTGCTGGACAGGTGGAGAGGGCATTGGTTTTGCGTGTCCCTCCTAAATGCACAAGTGACCATGGTGATGCTTACTACATCAAGAGAGTTTACTAGAGTTTGTTCATGTTTGAATTTGAGTATGGGGTACATACTAGCCTTTTATTGAAATACTCACAATTATCTATCTGCCTTAAAAGTCCCATAAAGGGGGTTCCATACAATTGTTTCAGTTAAGTGAGGGATGTTGGCAGTAAGAAATATCACCCACCTATTTCTTCAAAGGCAAATATACTGTGTGCTTTGCAAGTGCAGTTGCACTCTACAACGGCATTTCTTCAGAGCTTAGTAAACGAGGGGGAGCTCTGCTGATTTTAATCATCCAATTACATGCAAGCAAAAATGCTGTTTTTTTTTATATATTACGTCCATGTGATTGGGTAATCTTTGAAAAACTGAAGCTTCACCTCAATTTACTAAGATCTAGAGCAAAATGTCCCTGCAGAGCGCAACTGCACTTGGAAAGTGCACAGTCTTTTTTGCCTTAAAGTGGAGTTCCACCCTATTTTTATACTTACCTCCATCTTCTCGCTCTGGGTCACCTGAAAAAGAAATGGATAATCGCATATTTTTTTTTTTTTTTACTTACCTCGTAGCGAAGAAAATATACTTACCTTACTTCCTTCTTCCTCCTTCCTCGGCCGCGGCCCGTCGTCACTTCCTGGCTCTGCAATGATTCCTGGGAGCTGGACGTCATAGCTCCCAGGAATCATTGCGCCTGCACCGGCCCCGACGTCAGTTCCGGGTCGCGCGCGTCATCCCCTTCTAAACAGCTTCTGGGCATGCCCAGAAGCTGTGGAGGGATGACGCGCGCGACCCGGAAGTGACGTCGGGGCCGGCGCAGAGCATCGTGGGACCAAAGAAGGCGGAAGAAGACGCCGAAGAGGACGCGCTGGCTTCAAGCTGCCCACATCTGAGATGGCAGCGCTGGACAAGACGTTTGCAAGGTAAGTATTTGTCCTAACAGGTAAGTGCAACCCGGGACAGATCAGAGGCTAGCCATTGTGGAATGCACTAGCCCTGACTGTCCCGGGGGTATTAAAAAAAAAAAAGAAAAATCCAGGGTGGAACTCCGCTTTAAGTAAATCAACCTCTATGTAATTTTAATATAGCCTTTTAAGCCACAATAAGGCCCCTTTTACAAAGGGCAGACTGTCAAGTAGAGCCATCTGCTCAGTGGAGGATCTGTCAGCTGATCCCGTCTGAGCAGATGGATGACAGGTTCATGTCCACTCCGCTGATGCAGAGCGGACACGGACACAGCCTGCTGTTCTCTATGGGGCGGTCGGATGGAAACAGACTGCCTGTCCCTTTCCATCTGACTGTCATCTGATCTGATCAGCTAGACAGATGTGAAATGGATTCCCCATCTGTCTGTTTTTGGGGGACCTGATTGGATGCAGGTGTGTGTAAATGGACACATGTCCGTTTACATCCGCCTCCCCATAGTGAACAATGGGTGGTCCGTTCAGGTCCACCTGAAAAACGGATAGGGGACTCTATCGGTCTGCTCATGTGAAAGGGTCCTAAAATACACACTCCCCACTGAACAGTATTTTTATTCTTTTATTTTGCTTTGGTACAAATCCCCCAAGAAAATTTCCAGCTACCCATGCCCTTGCAAATTATCTTTAAAAAAGGCCAAAATAAAATAACAAGGTTCAGCTCCCATAGTTTGGCTTTATATTCTGAGTTCACAAACCTCTCACCAGGTTTGCCGAATGTCCAGCTAACTGAACTGTGCACGGTTGGCTCATCCCTAATATACAGTTTCTAGACTAACAAATCAAAACAGGCAGATATAGACGATATGGGTAAGACCTAAATATTATGTAAACCTGCTAACAGAAAAAATACTTACGTTGTTACATAAGCTAAGACAAAAACTAGGCATTTCAACATGTGTTTTCTGATGTGTGGCAACCAAGCCTCAAGCCTGGTTCACAAATATTGACTTCTGCATACAAAGTTAAGCTTGCATTTGCTCCATACCACCTCCCAAACCATACAATTAGTCCCTTGGTGTTATGAGCACACTCAATGACCAGTAGTTAGACTGATAAGTGGAGTTAACAGCATTCCCATAACAGAATGTCTCATGATCTGGGACTCTTGGGGTGCTTTGACACATCCAAAGCAATACACAGGTACCTGTACATACATGCTTTTAGTTAGCTCATGCTAATACAATTGCACTACTACACATTTCCTACCCCTCCTGCATTCTCCCTGGCCCTTTCTCTGCTCTTCATTCCTACTTTTTCTGTATCTTTTTTTTTTTTTCAGCAAACTGCATTTTCCAATTCTCAGAGTTGTTAATCAGTTGGGACTATGGTAGCATTGGAAAAGGTATGAGTTTATGAAGGTAAGGTATGAATTTTAGGTTCTTGCACTTTCCCCAGAATGAAAAGATCGCGTACTGTTATTTGGACCAAATTGGATGCACATAGTTATCTGGGGCATTTGTACAGGGTTTAATAAATCATATTAGAAAACGCCTGTGTCTGAGAGCACAAGGAAATTCAGAAGCCAACACCACCTCCAATGACCCCCGTACAAACTGACAAACCCATTCCGCAGACAGTGTAAAGCTACATTTAGCCCCATTTGATTTTCAACTTTTTGGCAAACAGAAGTCAAAGTAGTACATATTGGCAAGTTGGCTGCCTCAAAGCAATCTATGTAGCTCCATATTCTTGATAAAGGGCTTGGCTGATCTCCAGCCACAAGAAAACAATAGCACATATTAGTTCTGGCACATGAAAATCAATGGCCACATAGCACAACAATGAATACTCTATGGACAGCTAATTATTTTTACATATAACCCACATAACTGAGGAGGGAATTCCTACAAGGAAAAATCACAAATTCCTTCACATTTGACTCTTCTAATATTAGTAGGTTATGCATTATTTAATAGTCTGCATTATTCCTCAAGAAAATTAAATTGTTACTGAATTTCAAATCAATATAAAATTTGTTCGTGGACAGCGAGATCCAACATTACAAGACCTAGTCATTTTTCAAATGCCAACTGAAAGGCATTCAATTATTTATGTTGTGCATATAGGAAAGAAAATATGAAATCAATCAGCATGATCAAACACATGTTCTGAAAATGTATTAAAAGTATATGATACCATTATTAAAGATCTGCAAAAAAAAAAAAACAAGTCATTTGTGCTAGAAAAAATATACAGCGCACCCAAGAGGGCAAAAAATTAAATTTACTGACTGAGGGGTGCTGCGTTTAAATACCTGGCTTGCAAAGCCAAGAAGTTGAAACATAACATTAGTGTAGTCAGATATTTTGCTAAATATTTTTTTTTTTTTAAAACTGAAGGTTTAACAAGTGTCTACAATAGTGTAGCCTGGAAGGAAAACTCCAGGGGCCTAAATGAAGTGAGTCACCACTATACCCCAGTTTTACTATGCTTTTTTCTATAAGCCCCAAATCTCTGCTGCACAATTACCAGTACCTTTGGGCTTAATCTTGAAGATTTTAATTTTAAAGGATGTTTGAACTTGAGGGAATGTGCCATATCCTTATGAAAATAGCCGTACCCAGCTTCTTCGGGTACGAGCGGGGGCGGGAGCGCGCCTCCGGCGGCGCGTGCTCGCCCCCTATTCGCTCCCAGGCGTCACTTTGCCTGGGAGGGGCTGACCGCTGCCGTATATAGTCGGGTGGCGGTCGGCAAGTGGTTAAAGTGCATTTCAGTAAGTATGGTATTGTGCTTTACTATAGTTTTGTTAACCGGCTCAATATCGCACACTTTTACCCCCTTCCTGCCCAGGCCAATTTTCAATGACAATTGTGCAGTCATGCAACACTGCACCCATAATATATTTTTATCATTTTTTTAGACAGATAGAGATTTATTTTGGGGGTATTTAATAACCACTGGGTTTTTTATTTTTTATTTCTAAACAAACAAAAAAAGACAGAACATTTTGAAAAAAAAATGTTTCGGTTTTAAGATTTTGCAAATAAGTAATTTTTCTTCCTCACTGATGTGCGCTGATGACACTGCACTGATGGGCTGCAATAATGGGCACTGATGAAGCTGTATTGATGAAGCTGCATTGATGGGCACTGATGAGGCTGCACTAATGCCCACTGATGAGGAAGCACTGATAAGCTGTACTGATGGGCACTGTTAAAGAGGCACTGATGAGACCGCACTAATAAGGCAGAACAGATGGGCACTGATATGCAGGACCGATGATAAGGCAGTACCACCAGCCCTGTTGTACCGGGCCCGGCCCTAATCAGCTCAGCAATGGGGCCCTGAGCAGCTTTGTAGTTAATTTCTAGTTAACAAAAATATATACCTTCATTGACTTGCATACACTTGAAAATGAAGGTGTATAGTTCCTGGGCCCCATCAGGTTACCAGTGGAGCCCAGGAGGTGACAGCAGAAGAGGGACTTTTTATCCATAGACAAATCCCATGCTGCATGCTGCTCTGCACTAGTGTACCTGCACAAACTAAAGTTCCAGCCGCTCAATGTGTGCTCCCTGGCGTATGGATTTTATTGTAATGCGACTCCCATCCCTCAGTAAGTGCCAGCACTGCAGCCTGAGGGAGAGACTGATCGCTGAGGTGGCTGAGACAGCGCAGCAGGAGTAATCCCAGCGGCGGTGCACAGGCAAGCAGTCCCCTGTACACACAGCGACGCACTGACATATCACACAGGCTATGCTGGAAGGTGCAGTCCCCAGACTCCCCATTGTGTGCTCATGGTCATCATCATTATAAGGATCACAGCACAGCAGGTGCTCGATGGCTCTGTCAATGTCACATGGCTGTTGGGTGCTGCCTTTCTTAATTTATGGCTGTACTGTGTGTTACAGATTATAATATAGTACAGCCATAAAAAAGGCAGCACCCAACAGCCACGTGACACTGACAGAGTCATAGAGTACCTGCTGTGCTGTGATCCTCATAATGATGATGACCATGAGCACACAGTGAGATGCTACTTTACACGTGTTTTGGGGGGAGAGAGGGACAGTAAAAACACACAGCTGCATTTTTACCAGCCTCAAACCCATTCCCTTTCAGAACCTTTTACCCAAGCTTTGCAATCAGGTCCACCTGTCAGTTTTTCATGCGGACCTGATTGAAAGATCCATGTAGGTCTGCAGGAGTCCAGATATGAATTGACTTGTGTCAATTTTGATCCGCCTACCTCCATGGCCATTCAGGTCCACACAAGTCCATTTATATCAGGCTACCCATAGATCCACCACAAGTCTGTGGTGTATGCAGACACAACCTGAATGGGCACGGATGTCAAAACACTGACATCTCTCACATTCAGCTCCAGCTATGATTGATGGGGCGCTGTAAAGTTTCCTGTTGGTAGGTAGATAAGGTGTGTTCAGCCTACGGTCCAAACACACCTGAGCTCATGCTTGTTAAATTCGTTGTTTCAAAAAAAGTTCTAAAATAGGAAATCTCTGCTGCTTTATAATAGTGTAAATAGAGTAATAATGGTTAATAAAGGTTCACCTTTTGGAACATGTTACATGGCTCCAGATCCGGCCACCAGTCCCCCAGATCTCCCTCCCCCCCTTGTGACAGCATGAGGTCAGGGGTGGAGCCAGAGGTGGGGTATTAGGCAGGGTTGAGGGGGGCCCCATCAGGCAGGCTGTATGGGGCCCCATGATTTCTAACAGCAGTCCTGCTGATATGTTGCACTGATGGACACTGATTGGCATTGATGGGGCTGCACTGATCATCAGGGTACTGATGATTAGTGCCCTGATTATCAGTGTAATTGTCCCTTGTCACAGGAAAGCTGGTTATCGGCTTTCCTTTCCTCAGACAGTGAAAGCACTCAGCAAAGGAAATGCTGACAAACAACAGCAAAAACCAGACTGAGCTGGGGTGCCACGGGGAGATAATGGCCTCACCGTCTCACCCCTTCAAAAAAAGAGGGGGTGTGGGGTTCCCAATAAATAGTTACCTGTAACAAAAGGAATGGTAGCAAGAAAGCTAGAAAAAGATTGGGAAGGAAACCCAAGCGGTATAGGCTAAAAAATGAATATCTTTATTGAAAAAAATATATACAAAATGTAACACATCTATCGGCAATAAGTCACAACAAGAACATACATACATTTACTAAAATGAACCAAGTGGTGTAGCAGGTTAAATGACAAAAGCAAACTGAACAATAGACATTTCATAGACCTGATGATACCATACTGCGCTGGTTAGGGTGGATGTGATATGGAAGCAACAGTGAACTAAAGTGCTTTACTGGCCACTAGGTGGCATCATGAATGTCTGTGGAGACACTTTCAGCTAAATTCACAGAGCGAACATCCAATCTAATCAGCAATGGTCAAGTGTATGGGTCATTAGAAACCAATTAGATGTATTCATGCAATCAAGGTACTGAGCTGCTAATAGAAATCACTGATGAAAGGAATCATAATAACTGGCCAGTTCGTGTATAAGGAAATTGAAAAAAACATATAGATCATGCAAGCCAATGATCCATCCAGTGAAAAAACAGATGATATAAACTGGTGGGTGCAGTCCTCTATGTCACATATATAAAAAACCTGAAAAGGTATCTTTCTTCCTCCAATCGATATAGAGTATGGGCACCATACACAGCAAGAGATGCATGCAATCAGGCTGATACAGATGATATAGACTGGTGGGTGCAGTCTACTATGTCACATATGTAAAACCTGAAAATGTATCTTTCTTCCTCCAATCGATATAAAGTGTAGGCACCATACACAGCAAGAGATGCATGCAATCAGACTGATACAGATGATATATACTGGTAGGTGCAGTCCACTATGTCACATATGTAAAACCTGAAAAGGTATCTTTCTACCTCCAATCGATATAGAATTGTAGGCACCATACACAGCAAGAGATGCATCCAATCAAGCTGATACAATTGAGATGTACAAATGACCGACAATAGGCTGTCCTAGTAAAAAATCCATCTAGGATGCACGGGTCAATCATTGCATGGGATTATGGTTGTAGTCCCTCCACAAGTTAGCTTCAAACTAAGCAAATGTGGCTTTAGTGAAAATAAAGTGCAAAATCCATATCAGCAAATGATCATATCCATGGTAAGTGGAGATAAGGGAAGCAGGCGAAAATGCAGGAACCCCTGCGGGGTTCACCAATATAAAGGAAATGTAATTTGTGAGTATTCACTCACTGCTCGGACGCCTTGATTTCCCAATCGTCATCCATTGATCCTCCTTGGAGGTAGGTGTCATCCGGCTTCCTTTGTAATAAGTCAAGAGCTGTAGATTTGGAAGCAGGTTCAGTTAGCAAAAATCCTGGATGAAAGGGCCTGAGACAATTGTAGTCAGCTGTTCCGGAACTTTGCAGGTAATACCGGTAATTTCTCCCCGCTGAACAAACAGGCTCACATGGATCACAGGACAGCCTGCCACACCACTTGGGAACTTCTGAAGTCAAATGGATGACGCGTTTCGTTCGCCCAATCGGCAAACTTCTTCAGATCAGTGTGGGGGTTCAAAGGTCTGTCTTTTATACAAAAAAACCCTTATGCTAATTAGCAGTCCCCATTCACAGGTAGATAATCAGAAGTAATTAATTGATTAATTGTAGCACCATGGCACACAGGACAGGACAGAAACAAGACATGTATATACAAACATACGATATATGGCTTCATTGAAATGAGAACCAAAAAGCAGGGATAAAGATAGAGATGATGTTTGAGGAAAACATTAGTATAAGTTGAATATAGTAAGTTGGCCAGTCATCAATAAACTAAACTGATAATATAATTGCCCAATATTTTTTAAAGGCTGCAGCTGGAAGACACATCTTTGTTTAGTTACTCAACAGAGAGTGAGAAAGGGGAAGGGGGAATAGAACAGTAGCAACAGTGGTTCAAACAGTTAGACATCAAAACTATTTGAAATTCCGGGTATATCGCTGAGCTTGCATCAATCAGAGTCACAGCGTGCCTATTACAAGTGCAGCAAAATATTTAAAGTCATCAGATCTACAAAGGGAGCCTATTTAGTCATCCTAGCCTAGATAGTTTAATAATTTAGACATTGATGATCATCATCATAGAAACAATGATGGTGATGGTCTCAATTCATCAGTCATTGAGGAAAACATTGAGATTGAACTCAGTGTTTAACCCCCTAGGTACCAAAGTATCCAAGGAATATATCCAAAACTTTTCTTTGCAAAGCAAAACCCTATCAAAGTCACCTCTTCTATGGGGTAACCTTAGGGAATAGATCCCCTTGACTTTGAGGCCATCGGTTTTACCACCATGGCAATCACGAAAGTGTTGTGCAACAGGGTTCTCCCTGATTATCTGAGTTTTTTCTTTCTCAGGGTCAAGGGGCTTCCTAATGTCCCTGAGATGCTCCCCAACGCACCATACCTTCAGTTGGCGTTTTGTCTTTCCAATATAAAATTTTGAACATGGACATTCCAGCATGTATATTACTTTGGAAGAAGAACAATTGATGAATTTTTTTAATATTAAAAATTTTATCATGTTTTGAGTTTGAGAAAACCTGAGTTTTTTCCACAAAGGGACACATTTGGCAGTGGCCACAGGCTAACATACCAGGTATTTCTGGTAGATCAGTAAGCCAATTGCCATGGAAGTCTCTTTTGAATTCAGACAACCAGCATTTGTTTACATGCGATCAGCTGGGATTTGACACAGCTGATCACATGGTAAAGAGCCAACTTCATTGGCTCTTTACCTTGATCAGTGATGCGCTGTGTCCAATGGACACAGTTCACCATTGGTTGTCGTGCTGCGCACCCAAGAATGGGATGATGTCATATGACATCATTGTACAATAGGCTTGGACAGGAACAGGTTAAGCAAATTGCTTTTGTAAATCTGTTACAAAGCTTCTTACCTGTAGATCTTGCCAGTAACTGCACTTCCTGTGTTGCTAAGCCACGGCCTCCCAATTCACAGTAGGGTTGACAGCCTGCTGTGCAAGCTCTTTCAGTTGGCCCTTGGGCTGCCAATCAGGTCTATCAGATAGACAGCCCAGCAGCCAACTGGAGGAGCTTGCAGAGCCTGTACAGAAGACGAAAATTGCTTCTGCTAACAGTGAGGCAGCAGCTTAGTGTTGTCAGCCTACAGCAGGAAGTGCTGTTACCAGCAGGATCTCTAGTTAGGAAACTGCAATGGATTTACAAAACATGATTAGCTTTAGGCGGAGCTCCACCCAAAAGGGGACGTTCGACTTTAAGGACTTGCTACCTGCTCCTCCTAAACAATTGGCACTTTTGAAGAACATAAGTTCTCCTTGCTCCCTCCCCCCTGCAGTCTTCTGGGACACTGACAGGACCCAGAAGACTGCATCCACTCATGATGCGCAGAGCGACTCGCGTATGCGCAGTGGGCACCCGGCTGTGAAGCAGCAAGCTGTCATAGCCAGGTGCCCATAGCGAAGAGCCAAGACAGCGGGTGAGATCAACTGGGGTGAGCTCATTGCTGGATCCTGGGACAGGTTATAGCTGTTTTTTAAAAGTCAGCAGCTACACAATATTTAGCTGCTGAATTTTATTTTTGCCACAGATGACTGGCACTCGTCTTTAAGAATACTCTTTACAGTAAAGCATAATGCAAAACACACTGAAAAAAAAATCGATTTTGGGTTTTTATATACTTCAACAGTATGTTAGAATAATAATTACAGTTAAAATGGAAAACAGTTGCCTTACATCTTACTTACCTGCAACTTTCAGAAGCAGCTAATTATTACAGGGCAATGCTTATTACATTGTATTTTACTTTTTCCCACCCCTAATAAATCCCTTGTTAACCCTAACTAGCCCTAATAAACTTCTTTCCCAATGTTTTTTTTTTTTTTTTGTTTTTTTTTTACTTTTGTAAATAATTAATGTACTTTTTGTTTTTAATTAGCTTTTTTTTAGAATGTTAGCATTAAAAAGTCACAAAATTAATTAAAATCTTTTTTTTTTTTTTTTATTAACCTCACCATGCTTTGTACCAGAAAAATATTTTAGCATTATAATTAACAACACACTTATAGTGAAGTAGCTGTTTTAAAACTATCACTGGTCAGGCTGGCAAAAGCATTTTTTTTAATTTTTGTTTCTGTTTGCATTTAAAATAAATAAAGAATTAAATTAGTCTTGGAGGACAAAACTACTATAAGTTGCCACAAAAACAATGTACTGTACATATAGCACCCTCCTAGTTAGACTGCTAGGTAAAGTTAGTTTTTTTGGCTCCTTCTGTAATCAATGAAAGAGAGATTTTTTGTTTTGGTCTGTTCCGGGTTTCACAGACTGGGAGTTTGATTGCTTCCCCCTGCCTCTAGAAGACATTTCTAGAACTTAGGGAGGGAGAATTTAAATGACCAGCCTGAATATTGTTCATGGCCTAGACAATCCCTGGGGAGGTGTGCCCAGATGGCTGCTGGGGAGCTGATAATTAGTCTGAAGCACTGAAGAGATTGTCTTCCTCTGTGAGGGAATGGATGGGTAAGCATGAGGGAGCCTGTCTGCCCCTGGAACACTTTTTGGACTGGATGCTGGACTACTCTTCAAAGGGGCTGCACCTATGGACTGCTCCTGTTCCAGAATTTTGCGAGTAGAGCCTTTATTCTATGCTGCAATTAAATGAATGGTCCCCAGCCATAAATATACAGACTGTTTCAGTCTGGCATTACCTCTGCTACAAACTACCTTGTGGTCACCAGCTATATGGATTCAGACTGTTTCAGTCTGCCACTGCTTGTGGTAAAACTACCTCATGGGCCCCAGCTGTGAGAAATAGACTGCTGTTACTGAGTGAGAAGTGTCCTTAACATTTTGGAGTATCAACTGCCCTTTCCTGTTTTAAGTGTCTATCAGCAATAAATACAAAAAAAAGAAAATCCACTAGATTGTTGACTGAACTGGAGTGAATGGACTGTTGCTGTGTGCCTGGCTGCCTCCTAAACTACTGTGATCTTTTTGGGAATATTGCTACATACATGATTTTGGTATCATAGGTCATGAGAAAGTTATTTTCAAATTAATAGGTCCATAGCTGAGATTTTATAGGGTTAAATGGGTGAGAGCTGAAGGTATTAAACTAAAAAGGTAACTGATGGAAAAGGTATGTGAAGGACTATATTTAGTAAGGAGTGGGACCTCCTTTATTGACAATAACCTCAATTAAATACTTTCTGTAGCTGCTAATTAGACCAGCAGGTGTTTTAGCACCATTGCATAAATAAAACAGTTTGGCTTTTTTCTGAATCACTACGTTGATTTACTACTGTGTTTTGCATTGTTATTATGTTGCATATCATTTTCAAATAGTTAACAGTTTAATTAATAGTTAGAGCCCCTGACATTATCCTGTAGACTTTCCTTATAAAAATTGCAATTTGTTGGTCCCTTAGGGCCCATTCATACTTGTGTTTTGTGGCAAAGCACACATTAATGCGCATTACTACAACACATCGCAGCACACCTGTAAGTTGCGGTGCCATTCATTGGAAATGTACAGTAGAGCCAAATGCATCGAAGTGCATGACAATTCCTAAAATAGGGCTGTGCACTTTTTTCATGTGTTGTGTTACAATGGCAGCCCAATATGAGCTGTTTTAAGATCCTTTACATTCACATGTGCCATATCGTACAATAAACTGTGTGCATTAACACACCATAAAACAGTAAGGTGTATATGGGCCTTGAGTGATTGCAAGCCCTCTAGGCCCTGACACTGCAGAGCTGCCCCTCAACACTGTAATCTCTCCACTATGCTGCATAGTTGGCATGGGGGTTTGATGTTAGAGTACAATGTTACATTTACTAAAGGGCAATGGCTTCTTTAGGGCATTTGAACCCAAAGTAGTTGTTTTTTTACAACACCCCCTCCTGTGTATGACAAAATTGTTTCATTAACAATTGTTTTTTGAAGCTCAGAGAGAATAGTGATCTGGAGTATGTAATCTGCAATACAGCTTGTGTCCTGGAGTATTCTACGTAGTTTACCTAGTATACAGTGCTGCCTATTGAAACAATCGATAATTTTTTGCCCTGGCTGATCAACTCAATTTGGTCAAATAATTTTGCTATGGCAGAGCAAGCCTTGTTCCACTCCTCGGGTCAATAGAGGATCCCAGATCTCAATCCCAACTAAACTTGTAGGAAGCAGGAGAAGGAGAGTCAATATCATTCAGGGAATTGTAAATCATGGAGATAGTACCCAAACACTGGCATCAGGAGAGTGTTCACAGATATGTTCGAAAGCCATGGATTGAAAGGGATAGAAAGCATTGTGCCTCAAGGAAGTCACCCAGTGGCAGAGATGAACTTAGCGTAAAAAAAAACTCAGCAGGCAAAGCCTTGTGAGTCTGTTCGATGAAGGTATACGAAGGAAAGGTGTGGGAAGTAAGAAAGTGGCCTACCTGTGTGAAACCATGAGAACCTTGGAATCAATTTCAAAATGAATAAAGTTCAATACAAAGCTGCCAATAATTATTTACCAAACCCAGATTAAGAGACTTTTCCATGAACAGTAATGCAAACAAAAAAAATTATATTGGATAGAGTGTTCAGTGTTACTTAGGGAGGGTGAGGAAGGATCGTTGTAAGGTTTGTAATAAATATACATAAAATGGGTCTAAGTGCAATCGCCAAAAAGAAAGGGGAGAAATAAAGGCAGGGAAAACCAGGTTATATTACAGTTTAAATGACTAAAACGAAAAGCTCATCAATAAATGTCCATATCGTCTATGGGGTCTACATTCTCAGTGTCAGCAGCCAGCTGTCAGAGTAGAAGCAGCTCTGTGAGACAAAAAAGCAGGGAGACACAGCAGTGCTATCTGAGTGTAGTGAGTTCATGCCTCCCAACTTTCTGAGATAGGAACGAGGGACTCCTATTAACAAAAGTATGTAGGCATAAGACATGCCCCCTGCCACAACCCCTTAAAGAAGAACTGTGCAAAAAAAATTATTGGGTAAACCCACAAGTAGTGTTGAGCGAACACGGACTGTATTATTCGTGTTCGTACCGAATAATTGGATTTTTTGTACCCGAACACGGACACGGACACTTTACTGTATGTTCGGGTAAAAATCCGTGTTCGGTCGTTTTATTTCCGGGTTTTGCATGCTTTGGCGCTCTTTTCATGGCGGGCTTTCAACAGCCAATCAACAATCGTTTAACTGGTGTGCCTTAAGCCATCCCAGCCATGCCTGCAAATGTCTCAGTAGCTGTGATTGGCCGTCTGAAGCATGTGACCAAGTCTTTATAAGTTCGAGGCAGCCGCAGCGGCGTCATTATGCTGCTTAGATTCAGGGACAGAGCACACATCAACGTGCTGGCTGCTGATTAGGGAAAGATAGGCAGGAAAAAACCATTTGTGTCCGGATAGAATTGAGGGACAGGTCGGAGTGTTTAGGCAGGGCGAGTTGTAGGCATTTTAGGGATAGAGTCTGCTGAATTATATAGGGTCAGTGTCTTCTACAAACTACAATCGATATTGCTGTGTGGGGGGTGGGGTCTGCACTCAATCCTGATCTACGATCTCTTCTCAATCCTGTTAGGGACAGAGTCTGCTGAATTTTAGGGAAACTGTGTTCTACAAACTACAATCGATATTGCTGTGTGGTGTGGGATTGGAGATAGGCAGGTGTCAGTGATCCACATCCATTTTTCTGTGTGTGAGCTGCAGTGAACACAATCTTTTTGGGCTGCAGTGAACACAATCTTTTTGGGCTGCAGTGAACACAATCTTTTTGGGCTGCAGTGAACACAATCTTTTTGGGCTGCAGTGAACACAATCTTTTTGGGCTGCAGTGAACACAATCTTTTTGGGGTGCAGTGAACAAAATCTTTTTGGGGTGCAGTGAACACAATCCTTTTTGGTGTGCAGTGAACACAATCTTTGTGGGGTGCAGTGAACAAAATCCTTTGTGGGGTGCAGTGAACACAATCTTTTTGGGGTGCAGTGAACAAAATCCTTTTTGGGGTGCAGTGAACAACATCCTTTTTGGGGTGCAGTGAACACAATCTTTTTGGGGTGCAGTGAACAAAATCCTTTGTGGGGTGCAGTGAACACAATCTTTTTGGGGTGCAGTGAACACAATCTTTTTGGGGTGGAGTGAACAACATCCTTTTTGGGGTGCAGTGAACAAAATCCTTTTTGGGGTGCAGTGAACAAAATCATTTTTGGGGTGCAGTGAACACAATCTTTTTGGGGTGCAGTGAACACAATCTTTGTGGGGTGCAGTGAACACAATCTTTTTGGGGTGGAGTGAACAACATCCTTTTTGGGGTGCAGTGAACAACATCCTTTTTGGGGTGCAGTGAACACAATCTTTTTGGGGTGCAGTGAACACAATCTTTGTGGGGTACAGTGAACAGAATCTTTGT
Source organism: Pelophylax lessonae (assembly GCF_965119305.1). Classification (NCBI taxonomy): domain Eukaryota; kingdom Metazoa; phylum Chordata; class Amphibia; order Anura; family Ranidae; genus Pelophylax; species Pelophylax lessonae. Next base: position 449,101,507 of record NC_138769.1, read on the forward strand.
GCGGTGCAGTGAACACAATCTTTGGGGGGTACAGTGAACACAATCTTTGTGAGGTGCAGTGAACACAATCTTTGTGGGGTGCAGTGAACACAATCATTGTGGGGTGCAGTGAACTCAATCTTTGTGGGGTACAGTGAACACAATCTCATACTGAAGGTTTGAGGGTGCTGCCTGTTCCATACTCCCCCTACTCCTCATCTAGCCTTTTAGGGGTACAAACAATAGTAATTGGGGCCTAGTGTGGTTGTGTACGTGTGATATACATACACTTTTTTGGGATAATATTTTCTATTCCGCTATTTAATCAAAAACCTTTGGGGATCAGTTAAATTGGGGGATAGTCTGTGTTGGTACGTGTGAGAGAGATCCACCTTTCCAAGTTGTTGGGGTTCATCTCATACTTCTGAAGGTTTGAGGGTGCTGCCTGTTCCATACTCCCCCTACTCCTAGCCTTTTAGGGGTACAAACAATAGTAATTGGGGCCTAGTGTGGTTGTGTACGTGTGATATACATATACTTTTTTGGGATCATATTTTCTATTCCGCTATTTAATCAAAAACCTTTGGGGATCAGTTAAATTGGGGGATAGTCTGTGTTGGTACGTGTGAGAGAGATCCACCTTTCCAAGTTGTTGGGGTTCATCTCATACTTCTGAAGGTTTGAGGGTGCTGCCTGTTCCATACTCCCCCTACTCCTAGCCTTTTAGGGGTACAAACAATAGTAATTGGGGCCTAGTGTGGTTCTGTACGTGTGATATACATACACTTTTTTGGGATCATATTTTCTATTCCGCTATTTAATCAAAAACCTTTGGGGATCAGTTAAATTGGGGGATAGTCTGTGTTGGTACGTGTGAGAGAGATCCACCTTTCCAAGTTGTTGGGGTTCATCTCATACTTCTGAAGGTTTGAGGGTGCTGCCTGTTCCATACTCCCCCTACTCCTAGCCTTTTAGGGGTACAAACAATAGTAATTGGGGCCTAGTGTGGTTGTGTACGTGTGATATACATACACTTTTTTGGGATCATATTTTCTATTCCGCTATTTAATCAAAAACCTTTGGGGATCAGTTAAATTGGGGGATAGTCTGTGTTGGTACGTGTGAGAGAGATCCACCTTTCCAAGTTGTTGGGGTTCATCTCATACTTCTGAAGGTTTGAGGGTGCTGCCTGTTCCATACTCCCCCTACTCCTAGCCTTTTAGGGGTACAAACAATAGTAATTGGGGCCTAGTGTGGTTGTGTACGTGTGATATACATACACTTTTTTGGGATCATATTTTCTATTCCGCTATTTAATCAAAAACCTTTGGGGATCAGTTAAATTGGGGGATAGTCTGTGTTGGTACGTGTGAGAGAGATCCACCTTTCCAAGTTGTTGAGGTTCATCTCATACTTCTGAAGGTTTGAGGGTGCTGCCTGTTCCATACTCCCCCTACTCCTAGCCTTTTAGGGGTACAAACAATAGTAATTGGGGCCTAGTGTGGTTGTGTACGTGTGATATACATACACTTTTTTGGGATCATATTTTCTATTCCGCTATTTAATCAAAAACCTTTGGGGATCAGTTAAATTGGGGGATAGTCTGTGTTGGTACGTGTGAGAGAGATCCACCTTTCCAAGTTGTTGGGGTTCATCTCATACTTCTGAAGGTTTGAGGGTGCTGCCTGTTCCATACTCCCCCTACTCCTAGCCTTTTAGGGGTACAAACAATAGTAATTGGGGCCTAGTGTGGTTGTGTACGTGTGATATACATACACTTTTTTGGGATCATATTTTCTATTCCGCTATTTAATCAAAAACCTTTGGGGATCAGTTAAATTGGGGGATAGTCTGTGTTGGTACGTGTGAGAGAGATCCACCTTTCCAAGTTGTTGAGGTTCATCTCATACTTCTGAAGGTTTGAGGGTGCTGCCTGTTCCATACTCCCCCTACTCCTAGCCTTTTAGGGGTAGAAACAATAGTAATTGGGGCCTAGTGTGGTTGTGTACGTGTGATAAACATACACTTTTTTGGGATCATATTTTCTATTCCGCTATTTAATCAAAAACCTTTGGGGATCAGTTAAATTGGGGGATAGTCTGTGTTGGTACGTGTGAGAGAGATCCACCTTTCCAAGTTGTTGGGGTTCATCTCATACTTCTGAAGGTTTGAGGGTGCTGCCTGTTCCATACTCCCCCTACTCCTAGCCTTTTAGGGGTACAAACAATAGTAATTGGGGCCTAGTGTGGTTGTGTACGTGTGATATACATACACTTTTTTGGGATCATATTTTCTATTCCGCTATTTAATCAAAAACCTTTGGGGATCAGTTAAATTGGGGGATAGTCTGTGTTGGTACGTGTGAGAGAGATCCACCTTTCCAAGTTGTTGAGGTTCATCTCATACTTCTGAAGGTTTGAGGGTGCTGCCTGTTCCATACTCCCCCTACTCCTAGCCTTTTAGGGGTACAAACAATAGTAATTGGGGCCTAGTGTGGTTGTGTACGTGTGATATACATACACTTTTTTGGGATCATATTTTCTATTCCGCTATTTAATCAAAAACCTTTGGGGATCAGTTAAATTGGGGGATAGTCTGTGTTGGTACGTGTGAGAGAGATCCACCTTTCCAAGTTGTTGGGGTTCATCTCATACTTCTGAAGGTTTGAGGGTGCTGCCTGTTCCATACTCCCCCTACTCCTAGCCTTTTAGGGGTACAAACAATAGTAATTGGGGCCTAGTGTGGTTGTGTACGTGTGATATACATACACTTTTTTGGGATCATATTTTCTATTCCGCTATTTAATCAAAAACCTTTGGGGATCAGTTAAATTGGGGGATAGTCTGTGTTGGTACGTGTGAGAGAGATCCACCTTTCCAAGTTGTTGGGGTTCATCTCATACTTCTGAAGGTTTGAGGGTGCTGCCTGTTCCATACTCCCCCTACTCCTAGCCTTTTAGGGGTACAAACAATAGTAATTGGGGCCTAGTGTGGTTGTGTACGTGTGATATACATACACTTTTTTGGGATCATATTTTCTATTCCGCTATTTAATCAAAAACCTTTGGGGATCAGTTAAATTGGGGGATAGTCTGTGTTGGTACGTGTGAGAGAGATCCACCTTTCCAAGTTGTTGAGGTTCATCTCATACTTCTGAAGGTTTGAGGGTGCTGCCTGTTCCATACTCCCCCTACTCCTAGCCTTTTAGGGGTACAAACAATAGTAATTGGGGCCTAGTGTGGTTGTGTACGTGTGATATACATACACTTTTTTGGGATCATATTTTCTATTCCGCTATTTAATCAAAAACCTTTGGGGATCAGTTAAATTGGGGGATAGTCTGTGTTGGTACGTGTGAGAGAGATCCACCTTTCCAAGTTGTTGGGGTTCATCTCATACTTCTGAAGGTTTGAGGGTGCTGCCTGTTCCATACTCCCCCTACTCCTAGCCTTTTAGGGGTACAAACAATAGTAATTGGGGCCTAGTGTGGTTGTGTACGTGTGATATACATACACTTTTTTGGGATCATATTTTCTATTCCGCTATTTAATCAAAAACCTTTGGGGATCAGTTAAATTGGGGGATAGTCTGTGTTGGTACGTGTGAGAGAGATCCACCTTTCCAAGTTGTTGAGGTTCATCTCATACTTCTGAAGGTTTGAGGGTGCTGCCTGTTCCATACTCCCCCTACTCCTAGCCTTTTAGGGGTACAAACAATAGTAATTGGGGCCTAGTGTGGTTGTGTACGTGTGATATACATACACTTTTTTGGGATCATATTTTCTATTCCGCTATTTAATCAAAAACCTTTGGGGATCAGTTAAATTGGGGGATAGTCTGTGTTGGTACGTGTGAGAGAGATCCACCTTTCCAAGTTGTTGGGGTTCATCTCATACTTCTGAAGGTTTGAGGGTGCTGCCTGTTCCATACTCCCCCTACTCCTAGCCTTTTAGGGGTACAAACAATAGTAATTGGGGCCTAGTGTGGTTGTGTACGTGTGATATACATACACTTTTTTGGGATCATATTTTCTATTCCGCTATTTAATCAAAAACCTTTGGGGATCAGTTAAATTGGGGGATAGTCTGTGTTGGTACGTGTGAGAGAGATCCACCTTTCCAAGTTGTTGGGGTTCATCTCATACTTCTGAAGGTTTGAGGGTGCTGCCTGTTCCATACTCCCCCTACTCCTAGCCTTTTAGGGGTACAAACAATAGTAATTGGGGCCTAGTGTGGTTGTGTACGTGTGATATACATACACTTTTTTGGGATCATATTTTCTATTCCGCTATTTAATCAAAAACCTTTGGGGATCAGTTAAATTGGGGGATAGTCTGTGTTGGTACGTGTGAGAGAGATCCACCTTTCCAAGTTGTTGAGGTTCATCTCATACTTCTGAAGGTTTGAGGGTGCTGCCTGTTCCATACTCCCCCTACTCCTAGCCTTTTAGGGGTACAAACAATAGTAATTGGGGCCTAGTGTGGTTGTGTACGTGTGATATACATACACTTTTTTGGGATCATATTTTCTATTCCGCTATTTAATCAAAAACCTTTGGGGATCAGTTAAATTGGGGGATAGTCTGTGTTGGTACGTGTGAGAGAGATCCACCTTTCCAAGTTGTTGGGGTTCATCTCATACTTCTGAAGGTTTGAGGGTGCTGCCTGTTCCATACTCCCCCTACTCCTAGCCTTTTAGGGGTACAAACAATAGTAATTGGGGCCTAGTGTGGTTCTGTACGTGTGATATACATACACTTTTTTGGGATCATATTTTCTATTCCGCTATTTAATCAAAAACCTTTGGGGATCAGTTAAATTGGGGGATAGTCTGTGTTGGTACGTGTGAGAGAGATCCACCTTTCCAAGTTGTTGAGGTTCATCTCATACTTCTGAAGGTTTGAGGGTGCTGCCTGTTCCATACTCCCCCTACTCCTAGCCTTTTAGGGGTACAAACAATAGTAATTGGGGCCTAGTGTGGTTGTGTACGTGTGATATACATACACTTTTTTGGGATCATATTTTCTATTCCGCTATTTAATCAAAAACCTTTGGGGATCAGTTAAATTGGGGGATAGTCTGTGTTGGTACGTGTGAGAGAAATCCACCTTTCCAAGTTGTTGGGGTTCATCTCATACTTCTGAAGGTTTGAGGGTGCTGCCTGTTCCATACTCCCCCTACTCCTAGCCTTTTAGGGGTACAAACAATAGTAATTGGGGCCTAGTGTGGTTGTGTACGTGTGATATACATACACTTTTTTGGGATCATATTTTCTATTCCGCTATTTAATCAAAAACCTTTGGGGATCAGTTAAATTGGGGGATAGTCTGTGTTGGTACGTGTGAGAGAGATCCACCTTTCCAAGTTGTTGAGGTTCATCTCATACTTCTGAAGGTTTGAGGGTGCTGCCTGTTCCATACTCCCCCTACTCCTAGCCTTTTAGGGGTACAAACAATAGTAATTGGGGCCTAGTGTGGTTGTGTACGTGTGATATACATACACTTTTTTGGGATCATATTTTCTATTCCGCTATTTAATCAAAAACCTTTGGGGATCAGTTAAATTGGGGGATAGTCTGTGTTGGTACGTGTGAGAGAGATCCACCTTTCCAAGTTGTTGGGGTTCATCTCATACTTCTGAAGGTTTGAGGGTGCTGCCTGTTCCATACTCCCCCTACTCCTAGCCTTTTAGGGGTAGAAACAATAGTAATTGGGGCCTAGTGTGGTTGTGTACGTGTGATATACATACACTTTTTTGGGATCATATTTTCTATTCCGCTATTTAATCAAAAACCTTTGGGGATCAGTTAAATTGGGGGATAGTCTGTGTTGGTACGTGTGAGAGAGATCCACCTTTCCAAGTTCTTGGGGTTCATCTCATACTTCTGAAGGTTTGAGGGTGCTGCCTGTTCCATACCCCCCCTACTCCTCATCTAGCCTTTTAGGGGTACAAACAATAGTAATTGGGGCCTAGTGTGGTTGTGTACGTGTGATATACATACACTTTTTTGGGATCATATTTTCTATTCCGCTATTTAATCAAAAACCTTTGGGGATCAGTTAAATTGGGGGATAGTCTGTGTTGGTACGTGTGAGAGAGATCCACCTTTCCAAGTTGTTGGGGTTCATCTCATACTTCTGAAGGTTTGAGGGTGCTGCCTGTTCCATACTCCCCCTACTCCTAGCCTTTTAGGGGTACAAACAATAGTAATTGGGGCCTAGTGTGGTTGTGTACGTGTGATATACATACACTTTTTTGGGATCATATTTTCTATTCCGCTATTTAATCAAAAACCTTTGGGGATCAGTTAAATTGGGGGATAGTCTGTGTTGGTACGTGTGAGAGAGATCCACCTTTCCAAGTTGTTGGGGTTCATCTCATACTTCTGAAGGTTTGAGGGTGCTGCCTGTTCCATACCCCCCCTACTCCTCATCTAGCCTTTTAGGGGTACAAACAATAGTAATTGGGGCCTAGTGTGGTTGTGTACGTGCGAGATACATACACTTTTTTTGATCATATTTCCTATTCCGCTATTCAATAAAAACCTTTGAGGATCAATTGAATTGCGGGATAGTCTGTGTCGGTACGTGTGAGAGAGATCCACCTTTCCAAGTTGTTGGGGTTCATCTCATACTTCTGAAGGTTTGAGGGTGCTGCCTGTTCCATACCCCCCCTACTCCTCATCTAGCCTTTTAGGGGTACAAACAATAGTAATTGGGGCCTAGTGTGGTTGTGTACGTGCGAGATACATACACTTTTTTTGATCATATTTCCTATTCCGCTATTCAATAAAAACCTTTGAGGATCAATTGAATTGCGGGATAGTCTGTGTCGGTACGTGTGAGAGAGATCCACCTTTCCAAGTTGTTGGGGTTCATCTCATACTTCTGAAGGTTTGAGGGTGCTGCCTGTTCCATACCCCCCCTACTCCTCATCTAGCCTTTTAGGGGTACAAACAATAGTAATTGGGGCCTAGTGTGGTTGTGTACGTGCGAGATACATACACTTTTTTTGATCATATTTCCTATTCCGCTATTCAATAAAAACCTTTGAGGATCAATTGAATTGCGGGATAGTCTGTGTCGGTACGTGTGAGAGAGATCCACCTTTCCAAGTTGTTGGGGTTCATCTCATACTTCTGAAGGTTTGAGGGTGCTGCCTGTTCCATACCCCCCCTACTCCTCATCTAGCCTTTTAGGGGTACAAACAATAGTAATTGGGGCCTAGTGTGGTTGTGTACGTGCGAGATACATACACTTTTTTTGATCATATTTCCTATTCCGCTATTCAATAAAAACCTTTGAGGATCAATTGAATTGCGGGATAGTCTGTGTCGGTACGTGTGAGAGAGATCCACCTTTCCAAGTTGTTGGGGTTCATCTCATACTTCTGAAGGTTTGAGGGTGCTGCCTGTTCCATACCCCCCCTACTCCTCATCTAGCCTTTTAGGGGTACAAACAATAGTAATTGGGGCCTAGTGTGGTTGTGTACGTGCGAGATACATACACTTTTTTTGATCATATTTCCTATTCCGCTATTCAATAAAAACCTTTGAGGATCAATTGAATTGCGGGATAGTCTGTGTCGGTACGTGTGAGAGAGATCCACCTTTCCAAGTTGTTGGGGTTCATCTCATACTTCTGAAGGTTTGAGGGTGCTGCCTGTTCCATACCCCCCCTACTCCTCATCTAGCCTTTTAGGGGTACAAACAATAGTAATTGGGGCCTAGTGTGGTTGTGTACGTGCGAGATACATACACTTTTTTTGATCATATTTCCTATTCCGCTATTCAATAAAAACCTTTGAGGATCAATTGAATTGCGGGATAGTCTGTGTCGGTACGTGTGAGAGAGATCCACCTTTCCAAGTTGTTGGGGTTCATCTCATACTTCTGAAGGTTTGAGGGTGCTGCCTGTTCCATACTCCCCCTACTCCTCATCTAGCCTTTTAGGGGTACAAACAATAGTAATTGGGGCCTAGTGTGGTTGTGTACGTGTGATATACATACACTTTTTTTGGATCATATTTTCTATTCCGCTATTCAATAAAAACCTTTCTAGGGCAAGATCTTAAATTACAGAAATATGAGGAGACCGTCAAATAAGGGCCGTGGCCTGGGTCGTGGTGCTGCTGGTAGAGCTCCTGTTGCAAGGAGAGGACATGGTCGATCTGTGCCAGCTACACGCACAAGTGAAACACCTTCCTCAAGTGTGAGTAGGCGACAGAACCTGCATCAGTATTTGGTAGGGCATCAAACGCCCCTAGAAGTGATGAGGCCAGAACAAGTTGAGGCGATAGTAGATTGGTTTGCTGCTGACAGTGCCTCCAGTTCCTTCACATTGTCTCCCACCCAGTCTACTGCAGAAAGGTCAGAGTTGGCACCTGCAGCCAATGTCCAACCGTCTTTCACCTCACCCCCTTGCAAATCAGGCCAGCAGTCTGAGCCCCAAGCCATACAGCAGTCTCTTATTCTTTTTGAGGACTCTGTCAGCAGGGTTTCCCAGGGCCATCCACCTAGCCCTGCCCCAGAAGTGGAAGAGATTGAGTGCAGCGATGCCCAACCACTTATTTCTCAAGATGAGTACATGCAAGGATCATCGCAGCACGTCTCCGATGATGACGAAACGCAGGTGCCAACTGCTGCGGCGTTCAGCATTGTGGAGACCGACAAGGAGGGCAGGGGTGAAGACTGGGTGGAAGATGATGTGGAGGACGATGAGGTCCTCGACCCCACATGGAATGAACGTCATGCAGGTGAACTGAGTAGTTTGGAGGAAGAGGCGGTGGTCGCACAGAGCCACCAGCACAGCAGAAGAGGGAGCAGGGTGCAGAAGCGGAGCGGCCGTGCCCTAGACACTACGCCCGCTACTGCCCAACGCAGCAAGGGAACGAGCGCACCAAAGTCAGCTCAAAGGAGTTCTCTAGCGTGGAAGTTCTTTAGAAAATGTGCTGATGACAGGACACGAGTGGTTTGCACCCTGTGCAATCAGAGCTTGAAGCGAGGCATGAACCTTCTCAACCTGAGCACAACCTGCATGATCAGGCATCTAAGTGCAAAGCACGAGCTGCAGTGGAGTACACACCTTCAAAACCAAGAAACGTCTCTGGCTCATCCTGCTTCCTCTTCTGCTGCAGTCTCGGCCGCTCCAGCCACATCTGTAGTGATACCGGCACCTGCCACCCCGCAAACAGACGATCTGTCAGCAACACCACCACCTGGGTCACCAACAACCATCTCCACAATGTCCCGTGGAAGCGTTCAGCTTTCCATCTCCCAAACACTTGAGAGGAAGAGGAAGTACCCCCCTACCCACCCGCGATCCCTGGCCCTGAATGCCAGCATTTCAAAATTATTGGCCTTTGAAATGCTGTCATTCCGTCTGGTGGAGACGCACAGTTTTAAAAACCTTATGTCGGTGGCTGTCCCACAGTACGTCGTGCCCAGCCGCCACTACTTTTCCAGGCAAGCCATCCCTTCCCTGCACAACCAAGTGGGGGAAAAAATCAGGTGTGCACTGCGCAACGCCATCTGTGCCAAGGTCCACCTAACTACGGATACGTGGACCAGTAAGCACGGTCAGGGGCGTTATATCTCCCTAACGGCACACTGGGTAAATGCAGTGGCGGATGGGCCTGAGGCGGATAGCAATTTGGCGCATGTCCTTCCACCACCGAGGATTGCAGGGCGCTTCAGTTTGCCTCCTGTTCCTAACTCCTCCTACTCCGCTTCCTCATCCTCTACCGCCTCCTCATCCGGACAGCGTAACACCTTCACCACCAACTTCAGCACGGCCAGGGGTAAACGACAGCAGGCAGTTTTACAACTTGCCTGTTTGGGGGACAAACCACACACCGCGCAGGAGTTGTGGAGGAGCATGGAACAGCAGACAAATGAGTGGTTGCTGCCAGCGAGCCTCAAGCCCGGCCTGGTGGTGTGCGATAACGGGCGAAATCTCATAGCAGCTCTGGGCCTAGCCGGTTTGACGCACATCCCTTGCCTGGCGCATGTGCTGAATTTGGTGGTGCAGAGGTTCCTTAAAAACTACCCCGATATGTCAGAGCTGCTGCAGAAAGTGCGGGCCGTTTGTGCGCACTTTCGGCGTTCTCACCCTGCTGCTGCTCGCCTGGCAGCGCTGCAGCGTAACTTCGGCCTTCCCGCTCACCGCCTCATATGTGACGTGCCCACAAGGTGGAACTCCACCTTGCACATGCTGGAAAGACTGTGCGAGCAGCAGCAGGCCATAGTGGAGTTTCAGCTGCAGCACGCACGCGTGAGTCGCTCTGCGGAACAGCACCACTTCACCACCAATAACTGGGCCTCCATGCGAGACCTGTGTGCCTTGTTGCGCTGTTTTGAGTACTCCACCAACATGGCCAGTGGCAATGACGCCGTTCTCAGCTTAACTATCCCACTTCTATGCCTCCTTGAAAAAACAATTCGGGCGATGATGGAAGAGGATGTGGCACAGGATGAGGAGGAGGATGAAGAGGTAACATTTCCAAGGCTTTCAGGGCAGTCATTCGCAAGGGGCTCCGAGGGTGGGTTCCTGCACACGCAAACGCCAGGGACGCAATTGTCCAGCAGGGGCACAGTTCTGGAGGATGAGGAGGATGAGGAGGAGGAGGAGCTGGAGGAGGAGATGGAACCATGTTCACAGCAGGGTGGCACCCAGGCCAGCTCATGGCCATCACTGGTGCGTGGCTGGGGGGATACAGAGGACACGGACCATACACCTCCCACAGAGGACAGCCTTTCGTTGCCTCTGGGCAGCCTGGCACACATGAGCGATTACATGCTGCAGTGTCTCCACAACGACCGCCGAGTTGCCCACATTCTAACTTGTGCTGATTACTGGGTGGCCACGCTGCTGGATCCCCGTTACAAGGACAACGTACCGTCCTTAATTCACTCACTGGAGCGCGATCGCAAGATGCGCGAGTACAAGCGCACGCTGGTAGACGCCATGCTGCTGGCATTCCCATCTGACAGCGGGGCCACAGTGGAAGCACAAGGCAGAGGAGGAGGAGGAGGAGGTCGCCAACGCAACCAGGGCACCGCCAGCACCTCAGAAGGCAGGGTTAGCATGGCCGAAATGTGGAAAAGCTTTGTCAGCACGCCACAACAAACAGCAGCACCAGCAGCTCAGATGGAACGTCTTAGCAGGAGGCAGCATTTTACCAACATGGTGGAGCAGTATGTGTGCACACGCCTACATGTAGTGAATGACGGGTCTGCCCCCTTCAACTTCTGGGTCTCCAAATTGGGCACATGGCCTGAGCTTGCCCTTTACGCCTTGGAGGTGCTGGCGTGCCCTGCAGCCAGTGTATTATCTGAACGGGTATTTAGCACGGCTGGGGGCGTTATAACAGACAAGCGCAGCCGCCTGTCCAGAGACAATGTGGACAAGCTCACGTTCATTAAAATGAACCAGGCATGGATCCCACGGGACTTTTCCGTACCTTATGCAGAATAGCAATGGATACCGACCTTACCCACCCATTGTTCCATTTTTGCTCTTTCTCACTCTTTTGGGGTGTACCCTCATTTAAAATTTGTGAAAAGAAGCAGTGTTGGCTACCTCGTCCTCCTCCTCAGGGCCAGATTAATGTAGGGGCTATTGGAGCTGCAGCTCCAGGCCCCTACCTTTTATATAGGCCCCGGGTTGGCCATATTCACTGTTACCGCTCTTCTGTCACTTGTAAACACAGAAGTCTGGCTTCTATGCTCGCTTCCCCAGGCAGCACCCTCAGAACCTCCCCACACAGCGTGAAGGCCGGACAAGGAGGGACAGTTGGCGATGCATGGATGTGTTTATGGGCTTCAGAGACAGCATCCCATGTTGAATTAGGCATGCATGGCTGCACCCTTCCTCCTCTGGGTGCATGGCAAGGCACGGCCCTAAGGCCCTTCAAAATCCTCAGCACCAAGCCCATGATGCTGTTAATCCGGCCCTGGTCCTCCTCCACCGCCGCTTCCACCTACACCGCCCATAGGTGTGCGCAGCCTATTGCATTAAGGTGTGCACCCCAAAGTTGAAATACACATGCATGTGTTTGCCAGCAGGGAGAGTAATGTATCGGGGCCATGTACCTGTAGGCAAGGAGAAATAGAGCAGAGCAGGTCCCAGGGAGATCTTTCCCATCTCCTCACTGGCAATGCTATGTGCCCTAGGTGATTAGGGTGTGCCCAGGCACACCCAGCACACCCTGTGCGCACGCCTATGTCACCGCCACATCCACCACCACCTCAACCTCCCTCCTACTCCATATGGGCCTCGTCCTTCAGAGATGAAGAAGAACATTGTTTTATTTTTCTGTTTTTTTTTGTTGTTTTAAGTTATTTCCCTATCCACATTTGTTTGCAGAGCACTTGCCATGCTCTTAATTACGTTTTGCTGCCATTTGCAGCACTCTAGCCCTTTCCTTTGGTGTTTTAGAGCCATTTTAGTGCCTTAAAGTTCGGGTCCCCATTGACTTCAATGGGGTTCGGTGTCCGGGAAAAGTTCGGTAAAAGTCCGGGACACGGACCCGGACTTTTTTTTAAAGTTCGGCCGAACCCGTCGAACACGGACATCTAGGTGTCCGCTCAACCCTACCCACAAGTGCTTTTTCACCACTACTATTCCTTTATATTGGCTTTTGGAATTTACAAATGCAGCAATTTAGAAATTGGATGAAAGGTTTAGCACTAGGAAACACTTTTTGATAGATAAGCGGTGCATTTTATATATAGTTAAATATAGCAGACCAAAATGAGTGACAAATGCGGAAGAAAGAGGGACTGAGGGACTTTGTTCTGAACGAGGGACAGTACCTCAATATCAGGGACAGTTGGGAGCTATGGCGAGTTGTGTAAAGAAAAACATTTAATAAAAAACAAATTAGCAACTCACAAAAGTAGGATATGTAAAGGCATATTGCATGTGGTCTCTTGGCAGAGTACAGATCCGAATCGCTGTTCGTGTTCTGAGACACCAGCGGCGACCACCACGACCAACAGCGACCCGGATCTGGACTCTGCCGAGAGGCCATGCGTGATATGCCTTTACACATCCTACTTTTGTGAGTTGCTAATTTGTTTTTTTTTTTTTTAATGTTTTGCTTTACTCAACTTACTACACTCAGAAAGAGCTGCTGCGTCTCCCTGCAATTACAAAGTCTATAATTCCACAGTTTTAGCTAATCATTAAAATATATTCTGTGGTAAGCTAAATCACTATTTTGGAATGTACCGTATAAGACGACCCCCCTAATTTTCAAGTTAAAACATAGGTTTTGGGCTATACTCGCCATATAAGACTACCCCCCTTCCGAAGCAAGGCAACACCATTGAAAAACGTCAGATTTCTCATAGACCTCCAAGGTACCTAATACTGTAATACATGTAATATCTCATTATACCTCCAAGGTATCCTAGTACTGTAACTTGTAATCTCTCATTATACCTCCAAGGTACCCTAAGTATTACCAGTAGATGTAATCTCAAGACGCTGGCTGTGCGGGAATCCTGTACCGGTATACCGTATGTACCATAGCTTCGGCTACATACAGTATACCGCTCTGAGCCAATCACAGTGTATTCTATTATTGAATGCAAAGCCTGCTTGGATTGGCAGAGTCAGAGAGGCGGGTTGATGTTACTCCGCCAATCCGAGCAGGCTTTGTATTCAATAATAGAATACATTGCTCTCCCTGATTGGCTCAGCGCGGTACACTGTATGTAGCCGAAGCTACGGTATATACGGTATACCGGTACAGGATTCCCACACAGCCAGCGTCTTGAGAGATTACATCTACCGGCAAAACTTATACTTAGGTTACCTTGGAGATATTATACTCGGCGTATAAGACGACCCCCCATTTTTGGAGGATTTTTTTGAGGTTCAAAAGTAGTCTTATACGCCAGAAAATACAGTACCTTAAGGAAAGGTGATATGTATTGTATACTAGCTACCTGAAAATGTGGTCTTTTAAAATACTAGCACCAATAATTTGTGTGGAATGGCAGCTTTGTTAAAATGATTGGTACTGCATTACTAAAGTCAACCCTGTAATAGTACAAAAAAAGCAATGGTGAATAAAGGAAGCATGATCATAGCATGATCTAGCACATTATACTAACTTTCATGTGCCAAAATATGCAATTTCATCAGTAACTAGACATAGTTGTACACAAAGGGGCTATTTACAGTATAAAAAATTCTCAAGCATTCACACAGCCTTCACGAAAGCTCACTGTAAATTGCATAATACTTTATTTCATATGAATGTCAGCTATGATGCATTATTTTCCTGACTGACTGTTTTAGGCAAAGACCACTTTATGTCCAAAAGATGGAGCTGACAATCATAGTAAATAAATGAATTAGGCAAATTATGGTTTGATTATTCGTGATGGCTGTGCAAATGCTTGAGAAATTTTTATACTGTAAATGAACCACTTGCTGTTCAAATGTATCTAGCACAGCGATTATGAACTCCTAAGTCTAAAAAACATTTTGTGGATTAAAGTGCTTATATACACTTAAATAGAAAAAAGTCTGTATTTTGTTAAAGTTAACAATCAAATTGTTTAACTGATTGTAGTAATTGTAGTAGTTATTGATGAGTTAGGTTAATTTTGGGGCATGTTCAATGAACATTTATAAAGTTTGGGTGTCGAATTCCAACCTATTTGAAATTAATTGAGCTTAATGCTAGCAAAAAAAAAAAAAAAATAGTACCGGTAATGCTCACTTCCTAGGCAAGAGGTTATCAAATGAATTGCATGGAGACTGGGCCACTGCCCTGGGGGACATGAACTAAAGAAAAAAAAAAAACTATTTGGCTGGAGCAGAGATTTTAGTCATGATCAAAGTGAAAGATTAAAAATACAATAACCCAGTTTACCATTATCATTGAAAGTGAAAGAAAAAAACCCCCCAAATTTTGGGTTGTCCAAGGAAAAGTTATAGAGAGGATCACTTCCAAGGGGGACACTAATTCTGGTGACCTCGGGGTCCCTGAAAAATTCCCTTAATTTGCAGAGATTTCCTATCACTTCCTGTTTGGCTATGGAACAGGAAGTAAAGGGACATCTCCGCAATGGGACACAGATGGTGAAAAAATAATCTGACAAGAGTTATAACCCTCCCTTACTCTATCCAAAATGAAAAAAAAAGTTTTGCCTATAGTTCTACTATAAATGTGTCAGAGGTGGCCAATGGGCAGGGACTGCAGTTGAAGTCTGTACTTTAACTTTGAGACGTGGTTTATATACACAGGGTCAGAGTTGTATAAAGTACTCGAAACCCATACTTGAGTAAAAGTGCTCGATCAAAAAGTGACTTGAGTAGAAGTACTAAAGTATTCAACTTTTTTTGTACTTAAGTATTGCATGTAGTTTTTTTAAAAATTTTGCTACTCAAGTACTGAAAGTAAAAGTACCAGTAGTTTTGAAAAAAAAAAAAATGCTACTCAAGTACTGAAAGTAAAAGTACAAGTAATGTGTTATGTAGTTATTAAAGAAAGAAGTCAAAAGTTTAAACATCATATTGTTTTTTATTATTTCAAATGCAGCTTTTATTTATACATACAGTAGCATTTATTTTCGTATGCACTGATAATACACATGTTTTGAGCTTCATGAAACCTGTCATCTACTGTTCTGGCAGTGGTAATTTTAATAATAGTAACGAGTAACTATGCAGCACAAAAAAAAAAATATCATAGTAGAAGTAATGAAATCATCAAAAAAATGTAGTGAAGTAAAAGTGGAAGTAGGAGAAAAAAATTCTACTCTAGGAAAGTAAAGATACCGTCTTTCGGTACTTAAGTACAGTAGTGAAGTAGTTCTACTTAGTTACTATACATCTCTGCACAGGGTGCATCCTGGGGCTTTGTATCACTGTAGATTGATGGAGCAGGATGTGCTCCTTTAGAGATTGGCACCTGGAGCATAGAAAGAGAGCTAACAGGTTGACATACAGGAGGCTTTGAGCAACACTATATTTGTCATCTCTACTAGCAGTCATATTCTTTAATTTTACAGTGTTATTCAATAAGAAAGTGTGAGAACAAGAGTTTATGTCTAGTCCCACAATGGTAGCTCCTATAAAAAGAAAGTTAAAATAAAAAAATTATATATATATATATAAATATACACACACACACACACAGTATCTCACAAAAGTGAGTACACCCCTCAAAGTAGAATTTGGTGTTATCGCTCTCACTCTCTCATCTGGTCACTGGAAGTTCAACATGGCACCTCATAGCAAAGAACTCTCTGAGGGTCTGAAAAAAAGAATTGTTGCTCTACATAAAGATGGCCTAGGCTATAAAAAGATTGCAAGACCCTGAAACTGAGCTTCAGCACAGCGGCCAAGACCATACAGTGGTTTAACAGGACAGGTTCCACTCAGAACAGGAGTTGAGTGCACGTGCTTAGCGTCACATCCAGAGGTTTTCTTTGGGAAATAGACCTATGAGTGCTGACAGAGGTTGAAGGGGTGGGGGGGGGGGGGTTAGCCTGTCAGTGCTCAGACCATACGCCGCACACTGCATCAAATTGGTCTGCATGGCTGTCATCCCAGAAGGAAGCCTCTTCTAAAGATGATGCACAAGAAAGCCCGCAAACAGTTTGGATTACTGGAACCATGTCCTGTGGTCTGATGAGAGCAAGATAAACAAATTTGGTTCAGATGGTGTCAAACGTGTCAGGCAGCAACCAGGTGAGGAGTACAAAGACAAGTGTCTCTTGCCTACAGTCAAGCATGGTGGAGGGAGTGTCATGGTCTGGGGCTGCAAGAGTGCTGCCGTCACTGGGGAGCTACAGTTCTCTGAAGGAACCATGAATGCCAACATTTACTGTGACTTTCTGAAGCAGAGCATGAGCCCCTCCCTTCAGAGACTGGGCGGCAGGGCAGTATTTCAACATGATAACAACCCCAAACACAACTCCAAGACAACCACTGCCTTGCTAAAGAAGCTGAGAGTAAAGATGATGGACTGGCCAAGCATGTCTACAGACCTAAACCCTATTGAGCATCTGTGGGGCATCTTCAAACAGAAGGTGGAGGATCGCAAGTTCTCTAACATCCACCAGCTTTGTGATGTTATTATGGAGGAGTGGAAGAGGACTCCAGTGGCAACCTGAAAAACTCCATGCCCAAGAGGGTTAAAGCAGTGCTGGAAAATAATGGTGGCCACACAAAATATTGACACTTTGGGCCCACTTTGGACATTTTAACTTAGGGGTGTACTCACTTCTGTTGTCAGCGGTTTAGACCTTAATGGCTGTGTGTTGAGTTATCTTGAGGGGACAGCAAATTTACACTGTTATACAAGATGTACACACACTACTTTACATTGTAGCAAAGTGTCATTTCTTCAGTGTTGTGACATGAAAAGGTATAAAAAAATATTTACAAAAATGTGAGGGGTGTACTCACTTTTGTGAGATGCTTTAAATATATATGCAACATATATATACACATCAAAAAGTTAATGTATTTCAGTAATTCAATTTTATATAGATGTGTTACACACAGAGTGATATATTTTAAGTATTTCTTTCTTTTAATTTTGATGATTATGGTGTACTGCTAGTTAAAACCCAAAATCCAGTATTTCAGAAAATTAGAATATTACATAAGACCAATAAAAAAAAAAGGATTTTTAATATAGAAATGTTGGCTTACTGAAAAGTATGTCCATGAAGGAAAATGGAGAGGCACAGAATCTAAGTTGCATGAGGTTCAGTGTGAAGTTGTCACAGTCAGGAATGATTTGGGGAGCAATGTCATCTGCTGGTGATGGTCCGCTGTGTTTTATAAAGATCAAAGTCAGCGCAGCCCTCTACCAGGAAATTCTAGAGCACTTCATGCTTCCCTCTGCTGACCAACTTTATGGAGATGCTAATTTAATTTTCCAGCAGGACATGGCACCTGCCCACACTGCCAAAAGTACCATTACCTTGTTTAATGGTCATAGTATCACTGTGCTTGATTGGCCAGCAAACTCACCTGACCTAAATCCCATAGAGAATCTGTGGGGTATTGTCAAGAGGAGGATGAGAGACACCAGACCCAACAATGCAGATGAGCTGAAAGCCGCTATCAAAGCAACCTGGGCCTCCATGCCATGCCGCATTGATGCAGTAATTCATGCAAAAGGAATCCTAACCAAGAATTGAGTGCATACTACTATGTACATGGACATACTTTTCAGTAAGCCAACATTTCTGTATTAAAAAAACTTTTTTTTTTTTTTCAAATTCTTTATTAGGCATAAGAAACAAACAACAGAGTCACAATGCACACTCAGTACATCAGCAAAAATCCTTTTTTTATTGGTCTTATGTAATATTCTAATTTTCTGAGATACTGAACTTTGGGTTTTCACTATCTGTAAGCCATAATCATCAAAATATAAAAGAAAGAAATGCTTAAAATATATCACTCCATGTGTAACGCATCTATATAAAATATATGTTTCACTTTTTAAATTGAATTACTGGAATAAATTAACTTTTTGATGATATTCTAATTTTATGAGATGCACCTGTATATGTCACAAGTTTTGCTTGCAGAAAATGGAGGGAGGGTTGAAACTAAAGTTACTTCCTTTTACTGTATACATGCTAATTATAATCTAATTTCCTATCATTACAATATGTTCTACATTTTACAGTATATGTAACAGTAGGACTAATATTATATAATAATCTAAAATCCCAGTCATTACTCCGTCATATTCTTGCATTTATATGATGGTCAGATTATATCTCCAGTTTATCTGCTGTTTTACTGGTCTGGCAGTGATGCTGTTAACCCTAGCTCATTGGTGATTCTTGTGCAATTCACATTAAAGAGGCTTTTACTGGAGGTCTAGCTGAAGGGTCTAGTAAAGTATTTGTCAGTGGCTCTTCGTAATAACTCAGCAAAAAGACATATATCACCAAAAAGCAGCTAGCTTAGTTGGAAAGGCAAAGAGCACCTAGCATTCAGCATTTATGTTGTCCCTCTGTTTATTAAAAACGGATGGGAGCACTTGACAGAAAAATCAAACTTCTGGTCATGGCTCATTAATCTCTGTTGTATCTGTCAGATGTGTGTGTCTGGAGTTTTAACAAGGCTGTAAGATTTAGATTACTGCTGTGCCTTGAAATAGTATCCAATTTGTGTGTTTGATAGGAGAGCAATGCATATAGAAAAGAGTTGCTTTATGGCTTTTGGTTGCTGCTCTGTGCTGTTTTTGGAACAGCGAAATGTTTCTATCTCTTTGATAAACATCTAATTATTTTACCACTTCTTGAAACAGTATTTATGGACAAATAAGTAATGACTATCGAAGTTCCAGACTTCATATAGGTACAACCTTTAAATAGATGCCCACTGGTTCTGACCCACAGAGACCGCTCTAGGTTTTGTCCAAGGAATTATCCAGTTTCTCTGTTAACCAGCTGAGCTACGAAAATGTTCTTCTGTACACTAAAATTTAGTTCCTACATCTCTTAAGAAACCAAACTCTTTTCTAAACTTGTCTAAACCTTTTTTGTTGTTTTATGATTTCATAAAGAATTTTCCCCTGTTTTCCCGTGCCTATGGCATGACATGAATTGAGGGGAAATTCACCTAGAAGAAAACAGACAGCAGTAAAACTTCAGTTCACACCTAACTGCATTCTATCTAAAACTAAAAGTGGAGTTGGACTTTAATGTTCTTTTATACACTGAGAGAGGTTTAAAAAAAAAATTATAAAATGCTCCTGTTCCTTCAAAGGAAGAGTGCTGTTGCAGTGTAATTTGTCCCTTTCTTTGATCTAAAATACCTGGTTGATCCTGCCTGTTCCTGTGTCCCCCTGTGTATGCTGACCACAGTAATCATGGCTGCTGATCCATGATACCTTGGTCAGTGTATGTGTCTCCATTATCTCGCTGTGTGTACTGTGTGCCGTTCTGCCCACCTTAGAATGCCGGCTACCTCCAGAGCCACTAGGACAGTTCTTGGGCCCCTCTGGTGATTGACATAAGCCATGGCCGTGGCATTGTCTGATTGAATGCGCATTGGACATCCCTGAAGACGATCCATCCAATGTTCCAGGCACAGTCTGATCGCTTGGAGTTCCAAGACATTGATCGGTAGTCTGGACTCTTCCAATGTCCAGACCCCCTAAGCAGAAATTTTGCAGAGGACGCCTCCCCAGCCAGACAGGCTGGCATCCATGGTGACTGCTGTCCAATACAAGAGGAGGAAGGATTTGCCCAGCCGAAGCACCAGAGAACAAAGTCACCGTATCAGGGACTCTTTCGTTCCCTGGCTCAGCCAGGTCTGATTGTCCAGAGACTGCGTATTCTTGTCCCATTTTCCCAGAATCTCCCTTTGCAGGGACCTTGTATGGAACTGTGCAAACGGAACCACCTCAAAGGTAGACACCATCAGGCCCAGCACCTGCATGCAAGTCTGGAGGGATGATCATCTGCTGGACAGCAGGAGACGAATTGCAGCCTGCAGTTTCTGGAGTTTGTCCAGAGGAAGGAGCACTCTGGCTAAGGCCGAGTCCAGAGTCAGACCTAGATAGTTCAGCTTTGTGGACAGAACCAAAGCAGACTTCTGAAAATTCAGAATCCAGCCGAACTCCCTCAGAGTTCGTATGGTAATCTCTAGGTTTTCCACCAGAGCAGTAGGAGACTTCGCTTGCAGAAGGAGGTCATCCAAGTAGCCCAGTACCATGATCCCTCATTGGCATAACAATGCCAACACAGAGGCGAACACTTTTGTGAAGACCCGAGGAGCAGAGGCGAGACTAAAGGGTAACGCCACAAACTGATAATGCTTATCTCCCACAGCAAAGCAGAGAAAGCCGGGGTGACCGGCACATATCGAAATGTGAAGGTAAGCATCCTTGATGTCGATAGAGGCAAGAAATTCCCTCTGATGCAGGGATGCCACCACCATGCAAATGGACTGAGTTCTGAACTTCTGCACCTGCACAAAGCAATTCAGTGCCTTGAGGTCCAGGATGAGATGCACCTTGCCTTCCTTCATGGGCACTTTAAACAGGTTTGAGTAAAAACCTTGAAAATGTTCCGATGTCTGAACTGGGAAAATCACCCCTTAAAGTAACAGGTCTTGCACTACCCCAAACAGACCCTGTAAGATCCGAGGGATAAGAGCGAAACTCAATCTTGTAGCTGAACTGTATGATTTCGTGGACCCACTCCTCTTATACCAGGGAAGTCCACGGGTACAGAAACCAGCGAAGGTGTCCCCCCACCCCCGATATGGGTGAGGGTGCACCTTGATGCTGAAGGAGCCTTGTTCACGGGTCTGGAGAAGCCCGCTCTCGACTTGCCAGACCAAGTTCGCATTGATCCACCAGAGGAGGCCCTGAAAGGCTTTGATCCCTTGTCAGTCGCCCCTGAGGGATACAAAAACTTTTTATGAGCCGAGACGGAGGGCCCACATCTACAATGAGCGTCCTTGCCCTTACTAGCCTGCAGAAGAAAGGTACTCTTCCCCCTTGTGAGCCCCTAATGATGTCATCCAGGGTAGCTCCAAACAGGAGATCTCCTTGAAAAGGAAGATCAGTCAAGGCATTTTAGAAGTCTAGTCCGCAGACCAACATTTGAGCCAAAAAATACGTGGAAGGACCACTGCTGAAACAGAGAGCTTAGCCACTAGGGGAGCCGCATCCAAAGAGGCATCACAGATAAACTGCAGATAAACTGCAGCCCCTGGACCAATTGGTCTGCCAACTTAGCAAAGGCTGGGGGGAGCTGCTAAGGGAAACACTGCTAAGGGACACCCCCACTGCTCCGGGAGGACCACTCGGTCGCAGGTAACAGAGCAACCTAATCGATCCTCCGCAGAGAGTGAGAGGACCCCACTAGACTCACCACCCAGCAGAAACAGGCACCTGGAGCCACCAGGATAATCTGCACTCTACGTGCGGCAATCAGGAAGTAATGAGATCCAGGAGTTAGCGCCAGGAGAGGAGGAGGGGCTCTCACCACCTAAATACCACCCATAGGGCTCCACTATCATGGCCGCAGCTATTTTCAATGGCAAACCACCGCAAAATGGCCGCTGAACTACACAAGCATGGTTGCCACGCATTGAGTACAAAGGCAAGGGCAAAATGGCTCCCCCCGTGTGGCACCACAAGGCTCACAGGGACCCAGAAGGGATCCCTAGGCCTCAGAAAACAAGACAGGCAGGAAAGGGGCCCCCTGGCAGGAGCCCCCACTAGGTAGAGCCCCCCCCCCACAGCTGATCACCCGGTTGCTGGCGGCTCACCCCCCGCCCAAATGGAGCACAGCACCCCAGGAGGTGGACCAGGCTACCCCGAAGCCCCCGCTCAAGTGGAGGGGGGTGGGGAGCAAGATGGCCCACAGGGACCACCATGAGGGGGGTGCCAAATGGGAAAGAGGGGAACCCTGGGGTCCAACCATCCCAAGGAGGGGCCCACGTCCACCCCAAAACCCTCCAGAGGAAGAGGGGGACAGTCATTTACCATACCAGGAACCAGGCGGGCACCGTTCCAGACAGAACCTCCTCTCCATCTAAATGGGAGGCTGTCGGCCAGGAGGAACACTGAGACTCGGGCCGAGACCTGGTTATATGCAACCTCGCGAGGCGTTTAACTTGCTGGCCAGCCCCTGTCCAGTGGGACTACGTCGCGGCTGACCTAGTGCGGAGCCAAACTGGGGTGACCACTGGATCTAGATTATCCAGCCTGTCGCCCAGTTAGGCAGTTGATTGTAGATCCCACAGGAAAAAACAGGAGAAAAAGTCTATCTAAAAAAAAAAAATTGCCAGGACCAGAGATGCCAGCAAAGAACTAGGTCCTTACTCCTGACTAGGCAGAAAGTACCTATAGCAGAAAAAGGGAGTATACCCCCTAGGACTGCCCATAGGCGTAGCCAGACTTTTTTTATGCCTAGTGTCCTACTCCTGTGGCGGGAAGTATAACCCAAAAGGTTAAGTAGACGAGCGCTGTCATTTACAGCAAGACACGCCAGCTAGTACTATTGTCTCTCTCAGACATTTGTTCCCAGACCTGCTCACCTGTTATTCTGGGGAGGGTGAGTGCTGTAACTGCTTGTATACCTGCAGTGTGAGCTGGAGTTTGGCTTTAATTTGTTGAGCCCCATCCAAAAGGGGAAGTTCCCCTTTAAGGCCCCCCCACTCCTGTTTGTGAAATGGCGCTTTTGAAGAGGAGGGGGGAGTGGGTACCCGATTTTGACAGTTACCCATTCCAACTTCCGCTCTGACTGCATAGGCGATCGGAAGTCCTCCTTCCCCCCTCCCTACCAAAGTCTTCTGGGACACATGAAAGGTCCCTGAAGGCTGGGGGACCATTCACAAAGTGCAGCGCCGCTCACGCATGCGCAGTGGGCACCCAGATGTGAAACCGTTAGCTGTCACAGCCGGGTGCCCACAGTAAAGATGCCGGTGCCAGCAAAAGAGGACACAGGGAGAAAAAAACTGGGGCGAGCATGCTGCTGGATCGTGGGACAGGTGAGTGGCTGTTTATTAAAAGTCAGCATCTACAGTTTTTGTAGCTGCTGACTTTTAATTTTTACTTACAAGACTGGAGCTCCTCTTTAATGTATCTAATCTGCTAGAGCTTCTAATACTCCCCTCCAGATAAACAATGTTGCTGTCCAAAAATGCCTGTGTACTAACTCATCCAGAGTGTAGGCACTCTAATACAGGAGGTAGAATACTGGCCAGATCACCAGGGTAAAATAGAGGGAAGAAACCTAACAAAAGAAAACCAATGCAGCCACTGTGGCGGACATGGCGTCAGCCCCTGGCCACCTTCACAGATTTGTGACAATTGGCTAGTCAAACTCACACCACGCTGTCACTGATATGCGTCAATGACATTCTCAGCCTCAACTTGCACAAAGATTTTTCAGCTTGCTGGACCACAATCAAGTGCCAGCTGACTGAGGGTTATTGTCGCTGAGGTGCTTTATTAATTACTTAACCCTGCATACCCCAAACCAGTCACTGCCAGATATTTGTATCATAAATGATCAAACTTTCACAATATTAGTGATAGCAAATATGACTTTACTTTATATCTGTAATACACACTGTCACAGCCTGTCACCACAGACAAGTATATTTAGAGATTTACCATATAGAAGTGTTCTTTAAGAAACAGGGATTCTGTAAATTCTGCACTAGTGCATCAGAGATAATTTTACGAAAAAAATATTGTTTAATGAGTAAGCAGGTAAAGTGGTGCAAACAAAAATACTTACAGAAAAAGAGTATTACAAATAAAAGAGACAATGATGCAACAGAAAAACTAACAGGGTTTAAAAGTGAAAATACTTAACAAAGTCGGTTCAGAGTTTGGCAAAGTCCAATCCATGAGCAGGATGGATCATTGGCTCTCATAGATCGTAGCTGATGTTCCTTGTTTGATGTTAAAGTATTACTAAACCCAGGAGCCTGAAATGTACTATATCTGATCTCAAACAGTACACAGAACATGAAAATGCAATATTTTAAGTAAATATAAACTGCTAAATATCTTTTTTCATCAGCAGTATATAGCAGTCTTGTGACTTCTATCAGTGCCTGGTTAAAGCTTGTAGGAAGATTTTTCATTCTCTCCTGATTGTCCTGTGAGTTTGCAGGACTCCTGACCCTCTGTCTGGACAGTGCTAATTGGCCCTGTGCTGATCACATGCAAAAAAAAACTCTCTGGCATTACACACCAAACTAAGCATGTGCAGCTTGTCCCCTAGTGTTCTATCAGGAGATGGTTTGGGGATTTTGGAAGAAGGGGAAGACCAGAGAAGATAGGATAAAACAGCATTTTTACACAATACAGTGGATTAACCCCTTAGGTTTCACAGTGAGTATAACAAGCATTATTTATGGCATATACACACTGATTTTACTGTTGTGGGTTTAGTAATACTTTAAAAGAGAGCTCCAGACTGCTGATGCAGCCCCTATTTTCTTGTCCATGAGGAGAGCATTCGCAGAAATGATCTGACCAAGCAAGAGGTTTGAGGAGTGGCTGATGGGAGGTCACAGGTTTATGACCATGCAGCTGCCGATTTGTCCCTCGTTTTGGTCTGATCTATATATTTGTATATAAAATGCACTATTTATCTTACAAAAACCCTCTCAGGGTGCTAAAACTTTCATTCATCCAATTTCTAAATTGTTATATTTGTAAACATCAAAAGCTAATATGAAGGAACAGTAGTTAAAAAAAAAAAAACGTTTGTGGGTTTAACTAATTTTTTTTTTTGGGGATAATTCTCCTTAAAGGGAGAATGGCAGGGGCCTACATACATTTTCTAATAGGTGTGCGTCGTTCCTATCTCAAAAAGTTGGGAGGTATAGGTAAGGAGTGTATGAGCACTGGTGTCATTCACTTGGAAAGCACTTATCATTTGGACTAATTCACAGTTCTTTATTGGCAACTTCTTTGATAGTTTTTATTCTAAATTATCTTCATATTTTTGCACTAATTTTATTATTAATACATTGTTGTTTTATCTACATTCTTATGAATAGCACCTTAAAGTGAAAGCTCACCTATTTAGTGAGAACTTGAAGTATGTTTTGATATCTAGTATTAAAATATTTCAGCATTGCTGTTGTCACATATCTTTATTTTGCACACTAAGTGCAGGAAATCTCTTTTTGTGTTGCATATTGTTACAAACTGTCATGGCTGACTTAGGAATTCTGAACAACAAGGTAGCCTTGCCCTTTCACACAACCTTTTGAGGTGCCCAGTCCACATTCACATCACAGCCACATCTAATGATTGGTAAGCTGAAATATATTACATTTTTCTGGAAGAAAAGCTCAGTAAGAAGGTATAAGTAGTAGGGGTGCATCCATCCCGAAAATATTTTACAAAAAATATCCTGTAAGATGAAACCCAGAAAAGGGCCTCCTACACGGAAAGAGCGGGGGAATGGGATGTTTCTGATGCTCTTATGTAGACAATACAGACATATAGTCAATTGTTAAAGTAAAGCAGAAGATGTGGATGGATTAAAAAGATATATCCTTTATTAACACATATAAATCAAATATAAAATTTACAAAATTGTATACGACATATATACATTTCTCCAAATGCCTCATAAAGACAAAAGAGCAGATCAAACTTCAATTTGTGCCATGCACATGTGCTGGGGAACTGAAAATTAGACCCAAAGACCCCTACGCGTTTCGACTAAGTAGTCTTCCTCAGGGGGAAAAATATATATTTTTTCCTTGTTGACTCACCCCCTCTTTGCATCTACTTCTCTTTTCATTCAATCTTCCCTTTTTTTTTTTTTTTCTGATCTCTCCCAAGTTTGGAGATCGATGCAACCCTTTCTTGAGGAGTGACCTTTCCTCCTCTTGCTTTTAACATTTTATTGTTTGGCTTTTTTTCTTCTATATATATAGTCATCCCCTTGTCCTTTTCTGTGCTCGGGGGACTACTGACTGACAATTGAAGCAGGTATTTTGACTTATAAGTCCTATATATTCATTTTTTTTCTTTAATACATATTTTTTAAATTATTTTTGAAAAACGTCAGGAATTTTTTGGATTTTTTCCTCTGTATAGTCTAATATACATTTTTTCCTTTTTTCTATTTCATCCTTTCTTTTTCATTTTTTCTTTTTCTTTTCTTTTCACTTTGTCTCTTTCTCCTTCCCTTTTCCCCTCTCCCTTACCACCCCGCCATGTCTCTATTAGGCTCGGCTTCGGCCCTCATTGCTCCTGCCCCTTGTGGTCTCCTGATTTGGATTTGGCTCTTTCCCTTCTTGGGGGTCCTTGAGGGGAGACCTGCAGAATATGCCACATGTGCAGACCTTCTAAGTGCAATTACCAATACTAAATGTAAGTGTACAATACATAATGGCCTTTTTACATAATTTTGATATTTAATATGCCAGTTAATGTAAATCTCTTTTCTACATTGTATGTTTAGATATATGTTCTGAGGAACTCTGGACCATCTTTCCCCCTGAGGAAGACTACTTAGTCGAAACGCGTAGGGGTCTTTGGGTCTAATTTTCAGTTCCCAGCACATGTGCATGGCACAAATTGAAGTTTGATCTGCTCTTTTGTCTTTATGAGGCATTTGGAGAAATGTATATATGTCGTATACAATTTTGTAAATTTTATATTTGATTTATATGTGTTAATAAAGGATATATCTTTTTAATCCATCCACATCTTCTGCTTTACTTTAACAATTGACTATATGTCTGTATTGTCTACATAAGAGCATCAGAAACATCCCATTCCCCCGCTCTTTCCGTGTAGGAGGCCCTTTTCTGGGTTTCATATTACCTTTTTCGTTTTGGGTTTAATAGTGATTTACAGCTCAAACAGCTCAATATACAGCAACTCACAAAAGTGAGTACACCCCTCACATTTTTGTAAATATTTTATTATATCTTTTCATGTGACAATACTGAAGAAATTACACTTTGCTACAATGAAAAGTAGTGAATGTACAGCTTGTATAACAGTGTAAATTTTCTGTCCCCTAAAAATAACTCAACACACAGTCATTAATGTCTAAAGCGCTGGCAACAAAAGTGAGTACACCCCTAAGTGGAAATGTCCAAATTGGGCCCAAAGTGTCAATATTTTGTGTGGCCACAATTATTTTCCAGCAGTGCCTTAACCCTCTTGGGCATGGAGTTCACCAGAGCTTCACAGGTTGCCACTGGATTCCTCTTCCACTCCTCCATGACGACATCACATAGCTGGTGGATGTTAAAGACCTTGCGCTACTCCACCTTCCATTTGAGGATGCCCCACAGATGCTCAATAGGGTTTAGGTCTGGAGAGAGACGCTTGGCCAGTCCATCACATTTACCCTCAGCTTCTTTAACAAGGCAGTGGTCGTCTTGGAGGTGTGCTTGGGGTCATTATCATGTTGGAGTACTATCCTGCAGCCCAGTCCCTGAAGGGAGGGGATCATGCTCTGCTTCGGTATGTCACAGTACATGTTGGCATTCATGATTCCCTCAATGTACTGTAGCTCCCCAGTGATGGCAGCACTCATGCAGCCCCAGACCATGACACCCCCACCACCATGCTTGACTGTAGGCAAGACACACTTGTCTTTGTACTCCTCATCTGGTTACTGCCACACAAGCTTGACACCATCTGAACCAAAAAAGTTTATCTTGGTCTCATCAGACCACAGGACATGGTTCCAGTAATCCATGTCCTTACTCTGCTTGTCTTCAGCAAACTGTTTGCGGGCTTTCTTGTGCATCATCTTTAGAAGAGGCTTCCTTCTGGGATGACAGCCACGCAGACCAATTTGATGCAGTGTTTGGCCTATAGTCTGAGCACTGACAGGTTAACCCACTCCCCTTCAACCTCTGCAGCAATGCTGACAGCACTCATACGTCTATTTCCCAAAGACAACCTCTGGATATGACGCTGAGCACGTGCACTCAACCTCTTTGGTAGACCATGGCGAGGACTGTTCTGAGTGGAAACTGTCCTGGCAAACCGCTGTATGGTCTTGGCCACCGTGCTGCAGCTCAGTTTCATGGTCTTGGCAATCTTCTTATAGCCTTTATGTAGAGCAACAAATCTTTTTTTCAGATCCTCAGAGAATTCTTTGCGATGAGGTGCCATGTTGAACTTCCAGTGACCAGTATGAGAGAGTGAGAGCAATAACACCAAATTTAACACACTTGCTCCCCATTCTCACCTGAGACCTTGTAACACGAACGAGTCACATGATACCGGGGAGAGAAAATGGCTAATTGGGCCAAATTTGGACATTTTCACTTAGGGGTGTACTCACTTTTGTTGCCAGAGGTTTAGGCATTAATGGCTGTGTGTTGAGTTATTTTGAGGGGACAGCAAATTTACACTGTTATACAAGCTGTACACTTACTACTTTACACTGTAGCAAAGTGTCATTTCTTCAGTGTTGTCACATGAAAAGATATAAAATATTTAGAAAAATGTGAGGGGTATACTCACTTTTGTGAGATACTGTACATAAAATAAATTTACTGAAACTGCTGTACCAGCCAAAGGATTTGCATTTCTACCTATCCAGCTATAAGACTCACACAGCTCTGCCACACATTACAGTCCTGCCCGACAGGGGGGGACTTGAGTTTTCTCTGCTGGAGTTTTACTTTCACTTACAGGTCTCCTCCCCACCCCAACCCTGTGACTGGACAATGAAAGATGAAGCAACACACTGAGCACACCCCTTTGTTGTTGTGCTCTCTTCTCTTATTAGCATGCTCTTTTCACTGCAACACACCTGACTGGCTTTTTTTGCCCCCCCCCCCCTCTTTTTCCCAGGAGCTCTCCTGTACAGGACTGCAAAAGGCTGACATCATGTCAAATTAAAAGTAATTACATTACTTTAAATATACAAATACACTGAAGGATGTTTTAATGATTACAAGGCTGCATTAATGTGTGTCTTTTATATCTGCCTGGAGTCAAGCTTTGCCTTTTCTTGGGTCGGATCTTCAAAATCTGTAAAATACCAAATCAACTTTTAATACTAGACAGTAACTTGTTGGCTCTAAAATTCACATATAGGCGTTGCATGCTCACTACACATCCAAGAATTACAAGTACACCTAGATCCTTCCCATTTGTGAATACATGAATAAATGTATGTGTGTAGTAAAATTTCAAAGGTTTATCATTTGACTGTTAACTGCTGGATCTAGCATCATGCTTCTTCAGTTGGCTTGTATTAAAATCTTTTCATTTGATGTAACAAAAAGGATGCTTACTGATCAAAAGCGATGTTGAAGATTTAATTTTCTGCCAGGATTTACAATGTTCTTTCAAATGAAAATCAAAGGATATGTCAAGCTTGCTGAAATATTTCTAAATTATTATATTATGGTTCCATTTTTTCCAAAGCCAGTAACGTGCAAAATCGCCACTTTTTTCACCAAGTACAGCGGGAGTGCTGTAATACTTAACATTAGACTTATTTAACTAGGTGTTCGGTTTATTTTTCTTTCTGAATACTTTCTCTTTACGGGGAAATGAATAATAATTAAGCAGAATTTGACGAAGACCACTGTCACAGAAGGAACAATGTTTACCTTATGGCTGAAATCTATAATGTTTTATTCAAGCTCCAGCTTAGCATGACTTTCATTTTTAATTGGTTTTGGATGATTGCTTTAAATATGGGAAAGATCTGAGAACAGCATTCAAGTATTTTTGACTAATCAAGGTCAGTAGCCCAGAAATCCATGATTAGTATGCTGGAAGACATATGGATATTTTATTGCCTGTGTGTGGCACTCATGTCAGTACAATTGCAAAGGAAGTAGTAACATGATTCCCTTTTTATGTTCACTTTCTTTTCCTATTGCATCACCATTTCTACACAGCATTATTTCACCTGTGTCTGCACAGCTCTTCTGGGGGTCCAAGCCAAGGTTACCACAATCAATGATCTACTGTGTATCTAAGAAACTAGTTGCCAGATATATGAATTATTATTGCATTTTTGTTATATATACAGTATGTAGGTTCACTATTTCTTAGAATGTCGTAGCTGCGTGTGTATCAGAAAACATTTTTGTGCTTGCATTATATAGTGGACAGTAAGCACAGGCATATCACATGCATAAAAGCTGTTCTCCTTTAGCAAAATATATCTTACTAAGTTCTCGTTCACATGGGCACTAAGGATCCTACAACTTGAAATGGATGTTTTTTTTGCATCCCTAGCTGGCAGTTGCTGCACACAAGATTCCATATGTTATTGCCCTGGTAAATCAGGACAAAAGGCAGCTGGCAACAACAATCCAGATGTGATAGTGAATAGCAAACAAAATACAAAATGTCCACGCTAACCTTAAATAGTGATAAATGCAATATATAGAGAATCAAAAGATAGTTATCAAAGAAAGAAAAATCCCATGAGTGATGATAGTCCAATGATGAAGCTTATAAATCACTCCAAAGGGATAAAGAAAATCCAGTGTTCATCCTAAGTCCAGTATACACCATTGATGTGAATACCATATAAGAAAAGGTGTATTACCCAAGTGCGCCTCCACCATATGATAAGTAATGACTGCTTACCAGAGAAAGAGGACTCTAAGTAATAAGAGTCAAGAAGGCAAAATGGAAAGATATCCCTTCAGGCAGAAGTCCTCAGCACCCTTCCTCCTCAGCAATAAGAACACTCACATGGGGAATTGTAGGTGGTTCAGCAACAGGTTATACATGGAAAGGGGATAAAGAAAATCCAGTGTTCATCCTAAGTCCAGTATACACCATTGATGTGAATACCATACGAGAAATAGTGTATCACCCAAGTGCACCTCCACCATATGATAACTAATGGCTGCTTACCAGAGAAAGTAGACTCTATGTAATAAGAGTCAAGAAGGCAATATGAAAAGAAATCCATTCAGGCAGAAGTCCTGAGCAGCCTTCTTCCTTAGCAATGAGAACACTCACATGGGAAATGGTAGGTGGTTCAGCAACAGGTTATACATGAAATATTCCCATAGTGTAAAACTGCATTGCCACCAACTCTGGCACCACTCCACCGCCATGATCTGCGCACACACACTGTGTGCACTCAGGAACGCTCACCTGCAGCCCCACGCCTGTCATGTTAAGATGAACGGCTGTGTCCGTGTAACTACTGCGTCCTAATAGGCTTAAATAGGCTGCCTGCATGCAGCTTCTGTTAGATAGGGACGCAAAAAAAAGTCTGGTTTGTGGTATATTGATCTCAGCAAATACATAAATGAGGCATATGTATTCCCTGATTTTAAGGGCTCTTTCCCACTGGCGGTGTGAAACAGCAATTCTACATTGCTGGACTGTGCTGCAACTACGAGCCAAGTGTTTAATCTCAATGGGCAAGTTTGGCATGCAATGCCGCCTGTCAAACTCTGCAGCCTGAGTTAAAATTGCTGTGGCATGTGTACAGCCCTGTCAGGCTGTAAAGTCAGAATTCTGTTGGACAGCCATGGGCTTGTTTTTACCAGCCCTTTGGCTGTCAGTTCGAAAGGGCCCTAACATTTTACTTTTATTCAATATACAATTAATAATTTCAACAGGCATTGAGAACTTGGATACAACAGTGCATGCAGGTTAGCATATTTGGGCAACTGTATGCATCTAACCATGCGGTCAAAACCATGAAGATGGGCATGGGC
The DNA here is from genome assembly GCF_965119305.1 of Pelophylax lessonae. Taxonomy (NCBI): domain Eukaryota; kingdom Metazoa; phylum Chordata; class Amphibia; order Anura; family Ranidae; genus Pelophylax; species Pelophylax lessonae. The sequence continues at coordinate 449,133,653 of NC_138769.1, forward strand.
TGTACAGTACAGCAATGAAGTACTGTACTGTAAAGTAAAAATTATAGGTCAGTGACTTTTTTTTTTTTAGGAGACTTTTATCATTTTGCCCATTCAGAGCAAAGTTACTAAGTTTTTTGAAAGCGCACGCCCAGGACTTACTAATATTTAGGGCACCGCGCTCTTCCAGCACACTGTTAGCCTGATTCACACGGGCTTCAGCTTGTATAAAAGCAATTGGAACAGCAAGCTTTGACAAACCATTTGCAGAGCTTTCAGCAAGCTTTGTTGAAGCTTTTAAAGTATGATTTACCACCAGTTTTTAAATGTCAAACACAGATCCAAGTGGGAGTGTTGATTGCCACTTTAAACAAGTTGCTAACAGGCTTTCAAAAAAGCTTCACACAGTGCTGAAGCCTGCTAGCAGCTCGTGGCAATCATCTCTCCCGTTCAGATCCGCCTGTCCGTTTTTTTGGCGGATCTGAGCGGTCCCCCCATGCATCTCTATGGGGGATCGGATGTCAGCGGAGACATGTCCGCTGACATCCGACCCGATCCATCAAATCTGGACGGATGGAAACCCTATTTTCCATCCGTCCAGCGGATCGGATGGGATCGGATGAGAACGGACCGACGGTCCGTTCCCATCCGATTTCCCCCATAGAGATGCATGGGGAACTGACAGCTGTGTCTCCACGCACAGCGCGGAGACACAGCTGTCACCCTCCTGCTCAGCGGGGGATCGAACCGCCGAGAAAAACAGAATCCGTCCGACGGACGGATAGTGTGAAAGGGGCCTAAGGATCTGTGTTCAACATTTAGAAACTGGAGCAGAATGGTACAGTACATCTGGAATGTATTCACAGCGCTTCACTTTTTCTACATTTTGTTATGTTACAGCCTTATTCCAAAATGGATTAAATTCATTATTTTCCTCAAATTCTACAAACAATACCCCATGATGACAATGCGAAAGATTGTTTGAAATCTTTGCAAATGTATTAAAAATAAAAAAATCACATGTGCATAAGTATTCACAGCCTCTGACATAACACTCAAAACTGAGCTCAGGTTCATCCTGCTTCCACTGATCATCCTTGAGATGTTTCAACAACTTGATTGGAGTCCACCTGTGGTCAATTCAGTTGATTTGATATGATTTGGTAAGGCACACACCTGTCTATTAAAGGTCCCACTGTTAACAGTGCATGTCAGAGCACAAACCAAGCCACGAAGTTAAAGGAATTGCCTGTAGACCTCTGAAACAGGACTGTATCGAGGCACAGATCAGGGGAAGGGTACAGAAACATTTCTGCAGCATTAAAGGTCTCAATGTGCACAGTGGCCCCCATCATCCTTAAATGGAAGAAGTTTGGAACCACCAGGGCTCTTCCTAAAGCGGGCTGCCCGGCCAAACTGAGCAATCGGGGGAGAAGTGCCTTAGTCAGGGAGCTGACCAAGAACCCGATGGTCACTCTGACAGTCACTCTCTCCAGCTCTGGACCTTCAGACTGGGGTGAAGGTTCATCTTCCAACAGTACAACAACCCTAAGCACACAGCCAAGATAATAAAGGAGTGGCTATGGGACAACTTTGTGAATGTCCTTGAGTGGCCCAGCCAGAGACCAGACTTTAACCCGATTAAACATCTCTGGAAAGATCTGAACATGGCTGTGCACCGATGCTCCCCATCCAACCTGATGGAGCTTGACAGGTCCTGCAAGAAAGAATAGGAGAAACTGCCCAAAAAATAGGTGTGCCAAGCTTGCAATTGGTGCCAAAGGTGCTCCAACAAAGTATTAAGGAAAGGCTGTAGATACTTATGTACATGTGATTTTTGTTTCGCATTTTATTTAAAATAAATTTACAAAGATTTCAAACAAACTGTTTTTACATTGTTATTATAGGGTATTGTTTGTAGAAATTTGAGGAAAATAATACATTTATTCCATTTTGGAATAAGGCTGTAACATAAGAAAAAAGTGAAGCGCTGTGAATACTTCCCAGATGCACTGTACTTTTCAATGACCAGAATAAATTATTTATTCTGGCCAATGAAATAAATAAACGCCCAGGAACATGAGGCCTGTTAAAGCTCCTAAAAGCTTGTAAAAGTTTTTGATGCTTTTACATGCATTTAGTATTTTTTCTGCAAATACGCTGTTGGTTTCTAGGAGAGTGAAATAACGTCCTGTGTGTATGAGGCCTAAAAGCTTCAGCAAAGCTTGCTGAAAGCTCTGCAAATGATTTGTTAAAGTTTGTTGTTCACACTGCTCTTACATAAGCTGAAGCCCGTGTGAAACAGAAGCCTTCAAAAAATAGATAGTGCTTTAGCGTATGTGAGTGCATGTGACCTCCCCCGAGATGCAGTGCTCAGGCCTGAGCAGCCAATAAGTCAGGTTCAAACACTGTCACATGAAGGAGTGGGAGCATCTGTAACCCTGTGTAAGCTCCAACAATGTCTGATACAGAAGTTGCACATGGTTTGGACTCCCAGTTCTAATAGAGGAACATGGCAGAATTAAAGCGTAACTCCACTTTTGTTGAGAAAAAAAAACATTCCCCTCTGGGTGATCTCTGTACATTACAAGGATTTTAACAAACTTTGTTGCAGATTCCTACCTTTTGTTATTCTGAAGAAATCATTATTTGTTCCTCTGTGCCTCTGTGCTGAGTGGGTCAAATGGGAGTGGTTTCATAAGAATAAATCAGCTGTGCACCTAATGAAGAAAGCAGCTGGGCATGCATCCCTTTAGACGTGTTCCTATTGGGAGTATCTCACCAAACATTACATTTTTGCTGCAGGGGATGCCAGAAATCTGACTTGTATCTTAGGCAGACTTCTGGGAAAATTGCTGAGCCAATCACACAAGCAGGAAATGATGTTTCTGGGGTGTGGTCAGTATACATTCTGTGTACAGAACACCTCCAGGCAGCCATATTGCATTGCATTTTCAGAAAATTACAACAGCTGCAGATTAAAAAGGAAAGGTCATTTTTAATAACATTCAATTACAATATTGATTTGTGTCACAATTGTATACTCTATATCATTCTTTCTTTATTTGCTGATTTTTTTCCCCCACGAAAGTGGAGTTACCCTTTAAGTACAAGTGACTCAGGGTAAGGTTTCAAGAACTCTGTCACTTTTCCCTGAATGGGAAAAGTGACAAAGTTGCTTTTAGGTGTCCAATAATAGCCAACCAGTTATGATGATATATTGTAAACAGCATCCAGCCGTGATATTCGCTCAAGAAAACAATGCTGAACTTTGTTATTGTGATTGACAATAAGCTAAGCAGCACTTAATGTCTGGCAACAGCTGCAAAAGCAAAAAATAAATAAAAATTGAGCTATAAAAATATGTTGTGAAAATATGATTGCCCAATAGGAACTTCAAGAAACCATTGAAACATACCCATTTTCGTGTACTGATGCAAGTTACGTAAAACAGCCCATTCACTTTGAAGGAGCTGTCGATACACCTCAATACACAAAATAATACAACTTCACTATTTGTGGCAACACAACAGACCATAGCACACAGAGTGTTCATGGTGCACTAAAGCTCAGGTGTTTCCAAGTCTACTGTATATGTGCATTGGGATGCTGTGCAAAATGAACGGCAACGGCTACACCTATACCATGCGTTATCCCACACTAAGATAAAACAGATCAATGTGGCTTTCAACCCTCATTACCATATTGCAAAAACTGAATTTTTGTAAAATCTTACCTGTAAAATTCCTTTCTCTGAGTCCTCCGACAGTCGCCGCCTCTTCATATTAGTCACTAATGGGGTTATTGACCTTTGCTCCGTAGGAGTAGCTAGGCAACAGAAAATATTAATATCAAAGCTTTTAACATATCCCACCCCCAGGGGGTGGTCCCCTCAGTCAATACCTCCCTGCTTCCTGCATACCAACTCAGTTTCAGTAGAATAGCAGTAGAGTACATAAACAAAACCCCAAAAGAGGGGCGGGGGCGGCGACTGTCGGAGGACTCAGAGAAAGGAATTTTACAGGTAAGATTTTACAAAAATTCCGTTTTCTCTTACGTCCTCCGACAGTCGCCGCCTCTTCATATTCGTCACTAATGGGGACGTCCCAAAGCAGTGTAGACATGAGGGGTGGGAAAAAAACGCAGCCGCGCCTAAAGCAACGCAGTACCCACATCAGAGAAAGGAACCTTACCAAAGTAAGAGAACCAACTGTGAAATTCCGAGATCCTCTTCGGGAAGAAAAGACGGATTAGGTCGCAAGACCACCTTATCCAAGTGAATCACCAAATACGGAGACTTGCAGGACAAGGCCGCCAGCTCTGACACCCTGCGAGCCGAAGTAATCGCCACTAAGAAGGCAACCTTCTTAGACAACAAAGACAACGAGATCTCCCTGATATCTTCAAAAGGAGCATGTTGCAACACGGACAGAACAAGGTTCAAATCCCATGGAGGCAACGGCTTCCTCCTAGGAGGGACCAAATGTCGCACCCCTTGAACAAAGGTGCTAACCAAAGAGTTAGACGCCACAGGACGTTGAAAGAGAACGGCCAGCGCAGAAATCTGACCCTTAATCGTGGCCAACGCCAAACGCTGGTCCACGCCGGTTTGAAGGAAAGCCAACACTCTCGACACCGAGTATGAGCGAGGGGAATACCCCCTGCACTCACACCAGGCAAAGTAAGCCTTCCAAGTACGGTAGTAAATCTTCCCCGAAGAGGCCTTCCTAGCCTTGATCAAAGTGGGAATGACCTCAGGGGAAAGACCCCTATCCTTCAGGACCTGGCTTTTAACAGCCAGGCCGTTAAAGCCAGCGACTGTAAAGCAGGATGGAATATCGGTCCTTGAGACAGGAGATCTTCTCAAAGTGGCAGACGCCACGGAGCGTCGACCGCCAGATTCACGAGATCTGTGTACCAAGACCGGCGAGGCCAGTCCGGTGCCACCAGAATCACCATTTTTGGTTCCGAGGCCAACCTGCGAAGGAACCTGGACAGCAGCTGAATCGGTGGAAAGGCATACATCAGGCGATACTGATGCCAGGGCGCCACTAACGCGTCCGAGGCGTCCGCCCGAGGATCGCGCGTCCTTGCCACAAACCTTTCCACCTTGTGGTTTAGACGAGACGCGAACAGGTCCACATCTGGGGACCCCCACTTCGCGCACAACATCTGGAAGACATCCGGGTGAAGGGACCATTCCCCCTGGTCCAGGGTCTGGCGGCTCCGATAATCCGCCTGCCAGTTTTCCACCCCCAGAATGTGAACTGCAGAGATCGCCGGGACGTGCGTCTTGGCCCAAGACAGAATGTCGGCTACTTCCCGAGCCGCCCGGGCACTCCTGGTGCCCCCTTGGTGGTTGATGTAGGCCACCGCTGTGGCATTGTCCGTTTTTACCCGAACTGGACGGCCCTGAAGCCTGTCCGTCCAACGCAGAAGACAGAGATTTATCGCTCGCAATTCCAGAATGTTGATCGGAAGGGAGGATTCCTCCTCCGACCAAGTTCCCTGGGCGGACAGAACGCCCAGAACACCACCCCAGCCCGACAGGCTGGCATCCGTGGTGATCACCGTCCACGACAAAGGACGAAAGGACTTGCCCCCCGACACCGCCGGGGACTGGAGCCACCACAAAAGACCCCTTCGGGTGAGATGGCTCAACGACAGCCGCAGATCCAGAGATTGCGGACGCCCATCCCACATGGCCAGGACCTCCGCCTGAAGCTCCTGTGTGTGAAACTGGGCAAAGGGAATCGCCTCGAAGGCCGAAACCATCAATCCCAGACACCTCATACACGTCCGGAGGGACGAGCACTGATTGTCCCTGAGGGACCTGACTTCGCACTGAAGTGTCCGAAGCTTGTCTTCCGGCAGGAAGACCTTCGCTTGAACAGAATCCAGGATCATCCCCAGGTAGGGAAGACGAACCGACGGACACAACGTCGATTTTGGAAAATTTATCGTCCAGCCGAATTCCTGCAGAGTCTGCATCGTGATGGACAGGTCGTTCACCAGGCCCTGACTGGTCGCGGACCGAATCAGGATATCGTCCAGATACCCCAGGACAGAAATGCCCTGGGCCCTCAGCAAGGCCAGAACTGGCACAAGCACCTTGGTGAAAACCCGCGGAGCCGAGGCGAGACCAAAGGGCAACGCCACGAATTGATAATGATCCTCCGCAATGGCAAATCGAAGGTACCTCTGGTGACCCTCGAAAATGGGAATGTGAAGGTATGCATCCTTCAAGTCGATGGAGGCCATGAATTCCCCCGGAACCAGGGCAGCCACCACCGAGCGCAGGGATTCCATGCGGAACTTGCGAACCCGCACAAAGCGGTTCAGAGCTTTCAAGTCCAGAATCGGACGTACCTTGCCCTCCTTTCTGGGCACAGTGAACAGATTGGAATAGAAACCCCGAAATCTGTCCCGATGAGGCACCGGAACCACCACTCCCTGGGCCCGCAGGTCCCGCACCGCCAGGTGCAGATCCTGCAAGCGCTCCAGAGGCAGCTGAAGGTTTGAGGGAAAAAATCTGCCCGCCGGCCGAGAGAGAAACTCGATCTTGTATCCAGATCGAACGATTTCCTGAACCCACCTGTCCCGAACGCGGTCCAGCCAGGGTTGAAGAAACCCGAGCAAACGTCCCCCCACCCCAGAAACGGGTGAGGGCGCCCCTTCAGGCCGCATTGTTATGGGCAGCGGATCCGGACTGGCCGGACTTCTGCTTACCCGCCCACGGCTTCTTCTGGGAGCCTTGGCCTTTGAAGGGCTTGCCCTTATAGTGCGACCGAAAGGCACGAAAGGACCCCTGAGAGGGCCTAAACAAAGCATTCTTCTTACCACGAACAAACTTATTCTTGTGAGATTGGGGCAAGAGAGTGCTCTTACCCCCAGAAATACCCTTTATCAGAGTATCCAAAGATTCGCCAAAAAGGCGAGATCCCGCGTAGGGCAAATTAGCCAAAGTCTTGCGAGAAGATTGGTCAACCGACCAACATTTCAGCCATATCAGGCGACGGTTCAAGACCGCCACACTAGAAAGACGCGCAGCCAAAGGGACTAAATCCAAGTCCGCATCACACAAATACATGACACCCTGATGAATCTGATCCACCATAGCCAAAGTTGTCGGCGGGGCAGAGTCAGCCACCAGAGTGCGCTTGAGCACCTGCGTCCAATCCGCAATAGCCTGGGCTGCCATAATGTAAGCAAAAATAGGCTTCAGCATAGAGCCAGCAACCGTATAGGCATGACGGGCCAGAGATTCCAATCTCCTGTCCGTCGGGTCCCGGAACACCGGGGTATCCTCAGCAGGGATCGCAGTAGATTTATTCAAAATCGCCACCGCGTGATCCACCTGAGGCGGCACACACTAACGCTCATCAGTAGCTGGTGTAAAGGGATAACGCAGTTTGAACCTACTCGGTACAGCAAAAGGCTTCTTTAAATTGCGCCATTGCTCATCAACAGCGCGCTGAAATTCCGTAGAGCAAGGAAAAACCTGCGATGTTCTGCGTTTCCTCTGCGTCCCATAAGAGGACATCAAAGCAGGAGGACATGGTTCATCCTGCAAATGCAGCGTTTGCTTGATAGAAGCAACTAACTCATCCATGAGTGCAAGCTCTTCAGACGAGCCAGGGGGAGAATTATCAACCCCTTCCACCTCAGCCTCCCCGTCAGACCCCACGAGGTCTAGGGATGAGTGAGACCCTGAGAAGGGCACACCGGCCATAGCAGCCCCATCGCCCTCCGAATCAGAGGAAATAGACACCCTGGGCCGTTTTGTGGATCGATCAGCCACCAGCATCTGCACTTGAGCAGCTAAGTTAGCCACAATAGTGGCCAGATCAGCCCCCTCGGGGGAAGCAGCAGCCCCTTGGCCCCCCACCAAGGTGGGGGGAAACTTGCAATCCTGAGAATCCATGCCCCAGCCAAATAAGTAAGAAAGGGTACTGCCCCTTTAAGATTGCGGCGAGCGTAGCCCACCGCACCCACTAAACACACTGACCCCCACAGGGACAAGAAACTGGGCAAGGTATACAGGAAAGAAGGAAATATAAAAACCTGGAGAGATCACACAGGCTGCTGCACCGATCGCTGTCCCAGAGCAAAAGGAAGTGATGCAAGACTGACCGCCCCTATGAAGCCTATGCAAGGCTACACAAACATGGCCACTCGGCTGATGGAAAACCCTGGGCAAATAGAACATGGCGCTGACATGTGGTGATCGATCGCCGCTCAAAATGGTGGCGTTTGGCGCCAAAAACGCTGTGCAGTACCTCACAGGACCTGCCACCATAATCTTGCCCCAAAAAAATGGCGGATCGCCGCAGCGATCGCCGCACAGCATGTCTAAAATCAGGCTGCTCCATATGACACCCAGCAGAGCGGGAGAGCCCCCCCCCTTCACAGCCCACAAACAGGCAGCAAGCTCACACAGGAGCTGACAGGGAGCACAGCAGCCACACAGACACGCAGGGTCACACAGTCCCAGACTGACACCCAAATAGACAGGTCCCCACATAGAGTTACACTTACCAGTCCGGATGGCGTGGGGAGCCTGCTCCAGCGACCAAACCACAGTAATGAGGACAGGGAGTGTCGCAAGCATGACACAGTGGATTTGCGGTGCGAAACCGCAATGGCGTCCAGTGAGGTAGCCACCTCACCGATGGCATCCCTGCAGCGAACAGGGATGGGTCATTCAATGTGCCAGGGCAAAACCTAAGCTGAACGCTCGATGGCAGGCTGGGAAGGCCAGACTGAGACCCAGCTCCGCACGATCATCTTCATCAGAAGAAACTAACTAACGCTGAAAATAAACAGCTAAGTAAAAAGAGAGAAAAACTTCAAATAAAATCAAAAAAGAGAAAAGTAGCTGAGACTAAGAGCCCCAGCACAGGAACAGCCTGCATACTCCTGAGCTAGGCATATGAAACTGAGTTGGTATGCAGGAAGCAGGGAGGTATTGACTGAGGGGACCACCCCCTGGGGGTGGGATATGTTAAAAGCTTTGATATTAATATATTCTGTTGCCTAGCTACTCCTACGGAGCAAAGGTCAATAACCCCATTAGTGACGAATATGAAGAGGCGGCGACTGTCGGAGGACGTAAGAGAAAGTGTGCTTTCAGCCCAAAGTAACTATTTCATAAAATAAATATGTAGACTGCCATTGCTGACCTCTTCTTCTAAAAATACAAATTTTATGTCTGTCTGTCTGATGCTCTGGATTTGATACTATGGGTCACCAACTGTTGGAGGGGCTTTTAAACTAGGAGACGGGGGGAGGGCTCAGAAGTAGAGGCAGTTAGGAGGGAGCAAAGAACTGAAGGCAGCTGTAGGGTCAGCAGCGACAGTAGGTCCACAACGTCAATCGGTAGGTCTGTGCGGGACAACCTCAGACCAAACAGGAATAAACATAACCACCAATCACGTTTAACTTCCGTAAAACTAAGAGGGGTATATGCTAATGCCAGGAGCCTAGCTAATAAAATGGATGAGTTGGAAATGTTAGTACATGAGGAGGACATAGACCTTGTGGGAATAGCGGAGACTTGGTTCGACCCCTCACATGACTGGCTGGCCAATATCCAAGGGTATTCGGTGTACCGGAAGGACAGGGTAGGAAAAAAAGGGGGAGGGGTATGTCTCTACGTCAAGAACAATGTAAAGGTGATTGAGAGGAGTGACATTACGGAAGGGATGAGTATGGAGTTAGAATCCGTATGGGTAGAACTCCATAGGGAAGGAGAAAAGGGAAAAGTAATTGTGGAGGTTTGCTATAGGCCACCTAAACAAGGGGAGGAGGTAGAGCTGGAATTTTTAGCACTTTTGGGTAAAGTGGCAAAGCTAGGATCATTCATCATATTGGGGGACTTCAATTATCCCAACATTGACTGGGGAGAGGGGACTACACACTCACATAAGGCCCGTCTATTCACGGAAACCTTACAGGATAATTACATGTCACAGCTGGTGGATTCTCCTACTAGAGAAAACGCAATCCTGGATCTATTGATCACTAATGACCCAGACCTAATCTCGGAGGTAGGAGTCCAGGACAACCTGGGCTCTAGCGATCACAGGATGATCACATTTAGAGTAAATAACAATATAGCAAGGCAAGTGGGGAACATAAGAACCCTTAACTTCAGAAAGGCAGACTTTCCAAAATTGTACTCATTGATGGAAAGGGTAAACTGGGACCAGACCCTGGGATCCCTGACCACAGAGGAAAAATGGGAATGCTTTAGGAACATATTAAGCAAAGGTATCTTGCAGTGCATCCCTATGGGAAATAAATTTAGAAGAGACAAAGCCAAACCTGGCTGGCTAAACCATAGCGTTAAAAAACTTATTAGGGGAAAAAAATTGGCCTTCAGGAAATATAAATCAGAAGGCACAGTATTGGCTTTCGACCAATACAAGGAGGCAAATAAGAAGTGTAAACACGAAATCAAGATGGCTAAAATAGACTTTGAGAGACAAATAGCGGAGGATAGTAAAAAAAACCCAAAGAAATTCTTTAAGTATATCAACAGCAAAAAAACTAGGGCAGAGCATATTGCACACATAATTAACGATGATGGGAGGATGGTTACAGAGGACACTGAAAAAGCAACCGTGCTGAATGCTTTTTTCTCGTCAGTATTTACACAGGAAAAGGAGGGGTACACTGACCATGACTGTATGGTTAGTAGTAATACACAGGACTTGCCACTATGGCTAACAGAGGGTGAAATCAGGGAAAGGCTGGACAAGCTTAACACAAACAAATCACCAGGCCCGGATGGCGTACATCCGAGAGTACTCAAGGAACTCAGTAAGGTTATATCCAGACCACTGTTCCTGATCTTTGCGGACAGTATTAGGACAGGAGATGTACCAGGGGAATGGAGGAAAGCAAACGTGATTCCGATATTCAAAAAGGGTCAGAGGCATATACTGGGAAATTATAGGCCGGTCAGTCTGACATCAGTAGTATGTAAACTTCTGGAGGGGATGATAAGGGACTATATCGTAGAGTTTGCTAAGGACAAGAGTATCATCAGTAGTAACCAGCACGGGTTTACAAATGGGCGTTCTTGTCAAACCAATCTCTTAACATTCTACGAGGAGGTGAGCTGTGAGCTAGATAGGGGCAAACCAGTGGATGTGGTGTACCTAGATTTCGCTAAGGCGTTTGATACAGTTCCCCACAAGCGCTTAATTTATAAAATAAGGTCTGCAGGTATTGACAGCAGGGTTTGCTCTTGGATACGGAACTGGCTAAAAGGGCGTGTCCAAAGGGTGGTAATAAACAGCGCATACTCAGACTAAGACTGGTCTAAGGTAGTAAGCGGGGTCCCCCAAGGCTCAGTCCTAGGACCGACCTTGTTCAATTTATTCATAAACAGCATTGAGGACGGGATCAGTAGTTCGATATCAGTTTTTGCTGATGACACAAAATTAGGCAGGGCAATAACTGCACAGCAAGAAGCAGATACCCTACAGAATGACCTGGACAAAATAACGGAGTGGGCAACGACTTGGCAAATGAGGTTTAACGTGGAGAAGTGTAATGTTTTGCACTTGGGGACTAGAAACATAAAAGCACAATACACGTTAGGAGGGGAACCCTTGGGGGAATCAAAAATGGAGAAGGATCTGGGAGTCTTGGTTGATGATAGACTAGGCAACAGCATGCAATGTCAAGCGGCGGCTACCAAGGCTAGCAGAATATTAGCATGCATAAAGAAAGGGATGTTTTCCAGCGATAAGACTATAATCCTTCCACTTTATAAAACTCTGGTCCGACCTCATCTGGAGTATTCTGTCCAGTTCTGGTCGCCAGTCCTCAGAAGAGATGTGTTGGAGCTGGAGAGAGTACAGAGAAGGGCAACTAAACTAATTAGGGGATTGGAGGACTTTGATTATGAAGAGCGTCTCCAATCGCTTGATTTATTCTCCCTGGAGAAGAGACGCCTGAGGGGGGACATGATAGCAATTTTTAAATATCTCAATGGGGATCTCAGCTTAGAAAAAAAGCTGTTCAGTCGAAGGGATTGTATGAGGACTCGGGGGCAGACATTGCGATTAGAGGAGAAGCGTTTTAACCTCAGGCAACGTGGGGGGTTCTTTACTGTTAGGGCTACAAGACTGTGGAATTCTCTACCACAAGAAGTGGTTTCTGCGGGTAGTATGGTGGCTTTCAAAAGACTTTTAGACGTACATCTCAAGGATCAGAACATTCAGGGGTATGTGAGATGATTACAGCAACACACACCTACACAGGTTGAACTGGATGGACTATTGTCTTTATTCAACCTCACCTACTATGTAACTATGTAACTATGTAACTGGAACAAATATTAATGTAGCAATATTTCCAGGCCTTGAGCCTGATATGGGTCTGCCATCGTTACCGGAGACACTTCCAACACATTTAAGTTGTGAACCCAAGTGTGAAAGTTGAGAAAATGACCACTCCGGCACCTTTGGTTGGTTTTATTTATTGTATTTTGGGGATGGGAGAAGGGAATGAGTGGGATACTCCTCTGTCTCAACTAGGTTAACTGGGACTTTTTACAAAAATGTCCGTTGGCGCTGTCTTGACGCCAGCTGAATGCCGATCAGCGCTTCCTGACCTTTGGAGATACTGCTTTGCTGAACTAGTGCTGGAACCTCAACTTTAACTTGTTTGTTAACTCAGAAGATCCAGGACTGTAGAACACTTGACTCCTGTCACTCAATTTAGCTCAAAAGTCACTGATCAGCTCCCTTCAGTCCTTCACTGACCGAGGTAGCTCCTTGTCACTGCTTGTGCAGCTGCAACAATTAACTCTGTACACTACACACTGTACACATTAGCTCTTCAGGGCCCAACCGCTGGCGCCCCCTCTAACACTTCAGGGTCCTCTGACCAGTTTTCCCCCTCTAACACTTCAGGGTCCTCTGACTAGGCACCCCCTTTACAGCTAGCTGACTCCTGGATCCCTGGAACCTTCTCTGGAGTGGTCCCCTCTACACTTGGCACAGAGGCGTAACTAGAACCTTCAGGGCCCCGATGCAAGAAACCATGAAGGGCCGCCCAGACCCCTGGCCGGGGCCCTTCCCTTCAAGCCCGGGGCTCTTCCCACTAATCCTGGGGCTCTTTACTCTCATTGCATGGCCTTTTATTATGGTCCCGCATCAGGATCCTTTCACAAGTTCTGCAGTGGGCCCCCTTCCTGCAATCTTGGGGCCTCCCCACAGTGGTGAAATGCCAGGGCCCGGTCGCAAGTGTGACCTTTGAGATCCTAGAAGTTCACCCACTGGTTTGCTACCGGGCCCCCTGGAGCATGGGGCCCGGTAGCGATTGCAACCCCTGCAACCCCTGTAGTTACGCCCCTGACTTGGCAGACCCCTAGGGGCAGTTCACAGTACTCACGACCTTGGCAGGCTTTCCTGGAACTGAACCCCTCTTCCTTCACTGGTCCTCGGCACACCAGATCCCCTCTGCAGACATGGACGTTATTAAGCCAGACAAGCAGCATTTTTTAGAAGAAAGCAAGCAATGTCAACCCTCATGTTTTACTCACAACAGGTATATTTTAACAAAAAAATGCAGCTATACATTTACAATACTACTAAACAGCTCTAACACTGGCACCAACAGTATGTTTAATAGTAAGACTGAGCAGATAATATTATTTAATCATACCGTACTATGACATTTTTTGTAAATTAAACAGTTCTAGATTAATTTTGTATCCTAATCTTGAGCTTGTAAAGTGCACTCTGTAGTTTTATAACAAAATTATTCTCATTTCAGTAGTACTTGCTGAATAATTTATGTGACTGGATCTAAATATTTCAATATCATTTGCTTAATAATCTTGTCTTATAATAGCTGAAATGAAAAAAAAAAAAAGATAGCAAGATAAAATGGACACCTTCTTAAGTATAGTTTGTAAAATTGTGCTAGCTTTTAAAATTCTGTATAAATCAAGTAGTTTATTCATATACAGGTACAAAGAAGTAGTTAATTATTAAAATGGGGAAAAAAATCAAGATCTAGTATGAGGTGAGTAAAAGTAGAACTATAGGCAAAAAAAAAATATTTGAGAGCTACAAAGGCTAAAGCTCTCATACAATGAAGGGATCCTGATGTTTACCCAGCCTTTCCTTTTCCATTGTCCATTCACAGAATGTCTTGTATTCTGTGAACACACAGCAGGTAGATGTAGGCATTCTACAAACCCAGAAGTCACAGAGTCTAAAGATTCCAGTGATGGATGTAGCTATGCAAGATGGGGAAGATTGGAGCCACTGGTGGTACAACTGGTAATAGGCCTCCTTATCATGGGCGATTAGGGATATACACTGGATTCCAGTGGCATGAGTCAGGAGATTCTTACCACTGGAATCACAGGTGTATGCAAACAGTGGCAGCAACTTAGCCTGTGCACAGCAATGACAGGCTGAGAGGAGCCATCGCTACTTGCATGTACAGTGGTGATCGAAAGTTTGGGCAACCCAGGTAAAAATTTGTATTAATGTGCATAAAGAAGCCAAGGAAAGATGGTAAAAAATTTCCAAAAGGCATCAAATTACAGATTAGACATTCCTATAATATGTCAACAAAAGTTAGATTTTATTTCCATCATTTACACTTTCAAAATAACAGAAAACAAAAAAATGGAGTCTGTAAAAGTTTGGGCACCCTGCAGAGTTAATATCTTGCACTGCCCCCTTTGGCAAGTATCACAGCTTGTAAACACTTTTTGTAGCCAGCCAATTCTTGTTTGAGGTATCTTTGCCCATTCTTCCTTACAAAAGTCTTCCAGTTCTTTGAGATTTCTGGGCTGTCTGTCACGCACTGCTCTTTTAAGGTCTATCCATAAATTTTAAATTATGTTGAGGTCAGGAGATTGTGAAGGCCATGGCAAAACCTTCAGTTTACGCCTCTTGATGTAATCCCCTGTGGATTTCGAGGTGTGTTTAGGATCATTATCCATTTGTAGAAGCCATCCTCTCTTTAACTTCAGCTTTTTCACAGATGGCATCAAGTTACCTTCCAAAATTTGCTGAAATTTTATTGAATCCATTTTTCCTTCTACTCGAGAGATGTTCCCTGTTCCACTGGCTGCAATACAACCCCAAAGCATGATTGATCCACCCCATGCTTAACAGTTGGACAGAGGTTCTTTTCATTAAATTCTGTGCCCCTTCTTCTCCAAACGTACCTTTGCTCATTCCGGCCAAAAAGTTAAATTTTAACCTCATCGGTCCACAGAACTTGTTTCCAAAATGCATCAGGCTTGTCTATATATTCATTTGCAAAGTTCAAACGCTGATTTTTGTGGTGAGGACATAGAAGAGGTTTTCTTCTGATGACTCTTCCATGAAGACCATATTTGTACAAGTATCTCTTTGTAGTGGAATAGTGTACCACAACTCCAGTGTCTGCCAGATCTTTCTGGAGGGATCGTGCAGTCAAACGTGGGTTTTGAATTATTTTTCTCACAATCCTGCAAGCTGTTCTGTCTGATATTTTTCTTGGTCTTCCAGATCTTGCTTTAACTTCCACTGTTCCTGATGACTGCTATTTCTTAATTACATTCCGAACAGAGAATATTGACATCTGAAAACGCTTTGCTATCTTCTTATAGCCTTCTCCAGCTTTGTGAGCGTCAACTATTTCCAGTCTCAGTTTTCTAGACAACTGCTTAGAAGATCCCATGGTGCTGATTGTTGGGGCAAGGTCAGATGAGTCTGGGCATTTAAAACCTTTGAGATTGACATCACCTGGTCTTCCCAGACAATGATTGAGAACAATCCATGACACTGGCAGGTCTCAGCCGTGCAAAGGGGGCAGTGCATGCTATAAATTCTGCAGGATGATAAATTCTGCAGGATGCCCAAACTTTTGCAGACGCCATTTTTTTGTTTTCTGTAATTTTGAAAGTGTCAATGATTGAAATAAAATCTAACTTTTGTTGACATATTATAAGAATGTCTAATCTGTAATTTGATGCCTTTTGGAGATTTTTCAATCTTTCCTTGGCTTCTTTATGCACATTAATACACATTTTTACCTGGGGTGCCCAAACTTTCGATCCCCACTGTAGCTGCACATGCAGCAGTTACTTGAAGTTAGGGATAGACACCTGTGTCCAGCATCAATCATCTCTCCCTACCGCAGATAGCTGCTGCATGGTCCCCATGGACAGCCATGGTTGCTGTCAGCTTGTGATTTAGTCAGACGGGAAGAATGGCTGCAGCTAACTGTAAACACGGGTGATTCTGACTGCTATTCTTCCTGCTGAAAATCAGACGTTGGACTGGCAAGGAATCCCCCCAACATGGAGTGGTGTCTCAGGAGTAGATCGCTTCTTATGGCTAGAGCACACCTCTACCTTCAAACAAAGGCTCTGTCTCCAAATGGAAGCCTTTAGATTTGATCAGGCCTGTGATATCACGGATTTGCACACCTGTGCGCTCATACGGCCTGCAGGTCTCCAGCAAGACCCGGACACAGGGTGCTTCACCCCACCCAAGACACTTTGAAGCTTTCAAGCTTGAGGCCCCAATCTGGGACTAGGCATGGAGAATACTGACAAGCCAGTCTTCTCTATTCAAAAATAATGTTCTGGAGCTTCACACATACCCTGCCTTGATGCGAATCCTTTGTGCATTTTTCCTTAACTTACACAATGACAAGCCTAGTATTGTCAAAGAACCTATCAAAAAGTGCAAAATGCAAGGTGTTCTCTGTCTGAATGAGGTGGTAAGGTGAGGTGGCGATATGATCTCCACATAATTCAATCAGAGAACACCTTGCGTTCATTGAGAAAAGTGCAAGGCATTCTGTAAAAGGGACCTGTGCCAAGCAAGTGACCCCCAGTGTTTTCTCTGCAGAAGTGCAATCACTCTGCATTGGATCCGGAAGACAGCGGCGATCTCAGTACTAGTGCACAGTGGTCCTCAACTCTGGTCCTCAGGGCCTACTAACAGGCCAGATTTTAAGTATTACCTTGGGGAGATGCAGACTAGAGTACTGCAATCACTGAGCAGCAAATTATATCACCTGGGATGTATTTCAGTTACCTTGCAAACCTGGCCTGTTAGTGGGCCCTGAGGACCAGGGTTTAGGACCACTGCTAGTGCACACTACTATAGTGATTTCCAGTTTTCACAGGGATCCTACAGGTATGTCATATGTATGCTTTCATTGATCCAACCCGGACCAATGTAACTGTGTTATAAATCCATACCTGGAATTTAGCTTTAACCACTTGCCGACCAGCCACCGCCTATATCCGGCGTCAGGTTCCCGCAAATTGCCATACCTGTACGACGGTTCACAGGAGCGATCCTCGGGGGTGCGCCCGCCCCATTCGCCACAGGGGAAGCTGATGCACGAGTCGGCGATTGCCGCTTGGCACTGTGGAGAGAGAACAGCGGTCTGCTGATGTTAACACAGCAGATCGTTATTCTCTCAGTAATCAACACAGGGCTCCTGTGTTTCTCCTATTTAGAAACACAAGTCCCTGAGTTGATTCCACAAGCCCATCCCCCTCACAGTTAGAAAACACCCCCCTAGGCTTACATTTACCCTTTGATCACCCCTGAAGTTAACCCCTTCTCTGCCAGTGTCATTACTACAGTAACAGTGCATATTTTTAGCAATGACTACTGTAGTAATGTCACTGGTCCCCCCCAAAAGTGACAAAAATGTCAGTTAGGTGTCCAATCTGTCTTCCGCAATGTCGCAGTCCCGCTAAAAATCGCTGATCCCCGCCATTACTAGTAAAAAAACAATCAAAATACGCTTATTGGGATTTTTTTTACTAAAAATATGTGACCGAATTTATTTTTTATTGGGAATGTTAAATAGCAGAAAGTAAAAAATATTGTTTTTTTTTCCCAAAAAATTGTCGCAATTTTTTGTTTACAGCGCAAAAAATAAGAATCACACAGGTGATCAAATACCACCAAAAAAAAGCTCTATTTGTGGGGACATACATTTTATTAGGGTACAGTGTCGCACGACTGCGCAATTATCAGTTAAAGTAACGCAGTGGCAAATCACAAAAAATGGCCTGGTCATTAAGTTGGAAAATATTCTGGTCCAGAAGTGGTTAAAGAGGAATTCCAGCCCAAACCTAACTAATCCTAAAAATGTTACCTCCCCCCTTCTAATACCTAGGTTGACTAACCTGTGTAAAAAAGATGTAAATACTTACCTATTTTCAGCGCACTTTGATCTGGTTATGTGAGCCAGCTCCTCTGTATGTCTGCGTCACCTGCAGGGGAGAGGAGGACAGTACCGACAATGGATGTGCCATGGGATGACATCACTGCTCCAGGCTTTACCAGCCGTTCCAGAGTGCTCTCTCCTCTCCCCTGCAGCTGTCGATGGCTGACAAAGGGGATCACATGACTGGATCAGAGCGGGCTGAAACTAGGTAACTATGTACATCTTTTGTACACAGGTTAGTAAAAATAGATGTTAGGATTAGGGAGGGGCCTTTTTTAAGGCAAGTTAAGATTCCATGGGACTTTCCTGGGATTTTAACAAAACCCTGGTGTCCCGCTGATCTAAGCTGTGTGCCGCTGCTGGTGTAACCTCCCTTCTTACTCTCTCTTGCTGTGTCAGTGATGGCTATTAGAGGACACTGATGGTTATTAGAGGACACTAATGCAATATGCAGGCTTTGCTCTGGACACAATAGTTGCAGGGCTTTGTGCTACAGTCTCTCTCCATGCTCAGATTTGCTGTGTGTGCAGGGCTGGCCCAAGACATTGTGCTGCCTGGGTCCGAGAATGAAATGTTGCCCCCCCCCCCCCCAAAAAAAAATTCTATAGGACTATGAAAGCAATCAGAGGAGTATAAGTGTGTACGGAGTGACAGCAAGAGCAGGACAGAGCAGTAGACACTGGGCAGATGAGCGCACACCAGGCTTTCTACTGTCTATAGTGCCACAGTGCCCTGCAGGGCTGCGAGCATGGTACAGTAGAATGCAGTGCTGCAGGCATGGTACAGGAGAATGCAGGGCTGCGGGCATGGTACAGGTGAATGCAGTGCTGCGGACATGGTGCAGGAGAATGTAGGGCTGCAGGCATGGTACAGGAGAATGCAGTGCTGCGGACGTGGTACAGGAGAATGTAGGGCTGCGGGCATGGTACAGGAGAATGCAGGGCTGCGGACATGGTACAGGAGAATGCAGGGCTGCAGACATGGTACAGGAGAATGCAGTGCTGCAGGCATAATACAGAAGAATGCAGGGCTGTAAGCATGGTACAGGAGAAAACAGGGCTGTGGGCATGGTACAGGAGAATGCAGGGCTGCGGGCATGGTACAGGAGAATGCGGGGCTGCAGACATGGTGCATGAGAATGCGGGGCTGCGGGCATGGTACAGGAGAATGCAGGGTGCGGGCATGGTACAGGAGAATGCAGGGTGCGGGCATGGTGCATGAGAATGAATGCAGGGCTGCGGGCATGGTGCAGGAGAATGCGGGGCTGCGGGCATGGTGCAAGAGAATGCAGTGCTGCGGGCATGGTACAGGAGAATGCAGGGCTGCGGGCATGGTACAGGAGAATGCAGGGCTGCAGGCATGGTACAGGAGAATGCAGTGCTGCGGACATGGTACAGGAGAATGTAGGGCTCCGGGCATGGTACCGGAGAATGCAGTGCTGTGGACATGGTACAGGAGAATGTAGGGATGCGGGCATGGAACAGGAGAATGCAGGGCTGCGGAAATGGTACAGGAGAATGTAGGGCTGCGGGCATGGTACAGGAGAATGCAGTGCTGCGGGCATAATACAGAAGAATGCAGGGCTGTAGGCATGGTACAGGAGAAAACAGGGCTGTGGGCATGGTACAGGAGAATGCAGGGCTGCGGACATGGTACAGGAGAATGCAGGGCTGCGGACATGGTACAGGAGAATACAGGGATGCGGACATGGTACAGGAGAATGCGGGGCTGCGGACATGGTACAGAAAAATGAGGGGCTGCGGGCATGGTACAGAAGAATCAGGGGCCGTGGGCATGGTACAGGAGAATGCGAGGCTGCGGGCATGGTACAGGAGAATGCGGGGCTGCAGGCATGGTACAGGAGAATGCGGGGCTGCAGGCATGGTACAGGAGAATGCGGGGCTGCGGGCATGGTACAGGAGAATGCGGGGCTGCAGGCATGGTGCATGAGAATGTGGGGCTGCGGGCATGATACAGGAGAATGCAGGGTCCAAGCATGGTGCATGAGAACGCAGGGCTGTGGGCATGTTGCAGGAGAATGCAGGGCTGTGGGCATGGTGCAAGAGAATGCAGTGCTGCGGGCATGGTACAGGAGAATGAAGGGCTGCGGGCATGGTACAGGAGAATGCGGGGCTGCAGGCATGGTGCATGAGAATGCGGGGCTGCGGGCATGGTGCAGGAGAATGCAGGGTGCGGGCATGGTGCATGAGAATGCAGGGCTGTGGGCATGGTGCAGGAGAATGCGGGGCTGCGGGCATGGTGCAAGAGAATGCAGTGCTGCGGGCATGGTAGAGGAGAATGCGGGTCTGCGGGCATACTACAGGAGATGCAGTGCTGTGGGCGTGTACCATGCCCGCAGCACTGCATCTTCTGTAGTATGCCTGCAGCCCCGCATAATGGCAGGTAGTGTGGCTGTGTGTGGAGCAGTCTCACTTACCTGTTCCTAAAGGGCGCCTTAGGATTTAAAAATGGCGCCGCTCGGCACCAAAAAAAAGGTCCGCGGCCAGCCTGACATGCACACTGCGCATGTGCCGCCGCCGCTCAGTAAAGTCCGTACATGTTCGGCTATTATAAAATAGCCGAACGTTTACGGGCTTTTCTGAGCAGCGCGGCGGCGCATGCGAAGTGTGCATGTCAGGCCGGCCGCGGACCTTTTTTTTTTTTTTTTTTAGCTAGCCGAAGAAGAGAAGAGGCGGCCACTCTCTGGGTCCCATGGTCCCAGCGGGACCCATGGTAGGGCCGGGCCCTGTGTGTGTGCTCATGCAAGCATTCTCACGTTGCTGGTGTTGTCTGTATGCAGAGCATGCAGACATGCCTCTGTTTTGTTCCATCCTCAGCCAGCAATGGAAAGTGTTACCACCACTGCTGGGAACCAAAGGGAGTGGTGACTACTGCAGCTGTGCCCTTTTCACATAAACAGGCTGCTCTTTTTAGAATTCCCTGTTTAGCTAGAAGGGGCAGGCTGGCAGCTTTGAAAGTTGCCTCTCAGATAGAGACCTGCGACTCAATTCTCAAAGCTTTCAAGCATATGTATAATCAATAAAAAAAAAAAAAATGAAAAAATATATTTAGTATATCTTTGCAATATATGTACATATCAACACCCGGCAAGTACAGAAAATACCTGCTGAGCTGGCAGAAAAGCCCTCAGCCCTTAAAGCATAACTTAAACTAAAATGGAAAGTTCTGCTCATCCTCCTCCTTCCCCCTTCCTCTGCCATCATTGGAATTTTCTTTTTCTTCTAGAGCAGGCATCTACGTATTTCTGACAAGTACTTGCTCCCACTTCTGCTTTTCTCACCTAGGCGAAAGAGCAGGTGTTTGCACCCGCCTCCCCGTCTGCAACCTTCACATCACATGTCTTAGGAGGCTGCGGGACCAGTCTGAAAGCACAGCACAATTCCGCACATGCACAGTGGGGAGCCGGTGTAACGTGAGAATTACCTACCCCGTGAGAAAAACCTACCCTCTTCACTTCCGGCCAGGAACAGCTGAGCAGTGCAGCAGTGCACATGCTCACAGCCCCGGATACCTAATGGAACAGCTGAGGAGCTGACTAGTGCGCATGCGCACTAGTATGAAAAGATCACGGTGTACCGTGAAAAAAACCTACCCACGCAGCGGTTACATAAAACAGCTGGGCTGCAATACGAGTCATCTCCGCTCCTGTCCCTGTCACTTCCCTGATCTGGGCTAGTAAATATAAAAGCGGCTCTCGGCTCCGTTATTTATGTTTTCATACACCCGTTGCCGCTTTTATATTTACTTGCCGAGATCAGGGAAGTGACAGGGACAGGAGCGGAGATGACTCATTTTGCAGCACAGCTGTTTTAATGTAACCGCTGCATTACATACAGTGCCATGAACCGGAAGTGACGAGGGGTAGGTTTTTTCACGGGTAGGTAATTCTCACGGAACACCGGCTGTGAAAAAGCAGGAAGTCACTGCCAGCTTCCCACAGCTAAAATGATGGAGTCAAGGACCTGAAGACCATTAAAGGGCCAGCCTGGGTGAAGACATTGCGTAACTTCTGGACTGGTAAGAGTCTTTTTATTAGTGATTGTAACGTTTCGGTATTTTTTTAAAAAAAATAACAAACATGTTATTCTTACATGCTCTGTGCAGTGGTTTTGTACAGAGTGGCCTGGATCCTCCTCTTCTCGGGTCCCTCTTCAGGGCTCCTGGCCCCTCTCTCCTGTTAAGTGCCCCCACAGTCACAGCTCCCTGTGTCCATTCAGACACAGAGCCACAGCCCAGCCTCGTCCCCTCTGTCTCCTGATTGGCTGACTGACTTTGATTGCCATGAGGAGGGGAATCCCGGGCAGCTGAGACACTTCTGCAACAACAACATTGCTGGATAGAGATGGGCTCAATAAAATATTAGGGGGGCTGCTGCAAAGAATGCATTAAGATAAAAAAAAAAAAACTTCTACCTTTACAACCCCTTTAAAAGGCAGCAGCTATTGTATTTGTAGCTGCTAACTTTTCATTTTTTCAAAAATTACCGAAGTTCCATTTTAAGTATAACTCCCAAAAGTCTCAGACTTTGCAGCACTGTCCCAGGATTTTAACAAAATCCTGGTGCCCCAAGGATCCAGGCTGTGCCCTGCTGCAGGCTGGGTGCTAGGACATTCCATGCTTCACCCAGCTCAACTCCTTTGCTGCTCTGCAGAGTGATCTCCTGCCTGACATGGGCAATATAGTTTGGGCAGAGGGACACAGTGGAACGGGACACACTGTGTGTAGAGGTAGGAAACCAATGCACGCCATAGATCTCCACTGAAATCAATGTCCCCCATCCTAACCTCACCAAGCACTAGTGCTCCCTCTCCTTTTGGCAAGTATTAGTACCTACTTTTCCCCCTACTCAGTACCAGTGGCCATTCCTCTTCCTCCACAGAGCATCAGTGCCCCCTTCTTCCTCAGCAGTGTACCAGTGTCCCCCCATCCTTCCACAGGGTTCCAGTGTCCCCTCTTGTTCCACAGAGTAAAAGTGCCCCTCTGCCCCCTCCACAGAGTACCAGTGCCCCCCCTCTCCTTTTAAAGAGTACTAGTGCCCCTCCTCTCCCTCTGAAAAGCACCTGTTCTCCCCCTTTTCTTATCACTGAGCATGTCCCCCTTTTCCCCCTCTTGAGCGTCAGTACTTCATCTTTTCCACTACTGGAGCATGTTATGATGGAAACGTCAAGTATTTCCTTTCTCTGACAACCAATTGCAGACATTTTTTCCCCCACGTTAGCCACCAGTGCCATTTTTTCCTCCGACTGACAGCAGCCATTTTTTTCTCCCTCCGACCATTGATACCAGGTATCCCCCCCTTTTTATTTTTTGAAGATAGGTTTATGTGTGTCTGTGAAACTCTCACCTGTTATACAGTAAGTGAAGAGTGCGTATACCTCCCAACTTTCTGAGATGGTAATGAGGGACACCTATTAGCAAAAGTATGTAGACATAGGACACACCCCCTACTATGCCCCCCCCCCCTTAAAGGAGAAGTGTACAAAAAAAGGTTGGTTAAACCCGCAAGTGCTTTTTACCACTACCATTCGTTTATATTGGCAATTTGGAAATTGGATGAAAGGTTTAGTCCTGTAAAACCCTTTTGGAGAAGCGTTGCATTGTATATACAACTATATAGATCAGACCAAAATAAGGGACAAATGAGGATGAAAGAAGGACAGAGTGACTTTGAAACAGACAGAGGGAGTTTGAAAATGACATGCTAAGCTATAGCTAGACTTACCAAGCTTCACAACTTTGCTACACAATTGCAGTAAGTCCATATTGCATGACTCCAGATCAACTTACTTTGCAAACATTCTGCAAGTCTGCTGCAAGTTCTGGTTCAGTTATATTTTGCAATAGTCATCCCACCACAGGGGTCACTGTGACTTGCAGAGCTCTTGCTGTAGACTCACCACTGCAACTTTGCTCTTTCTAGAGACTTGCCATGGAAATTTGCTACAAATTGGAAAAGTGTCAACTAGAACTTGTGCTTCAAGCGCTCTGCAAGTTTACAACTTGCCAGTGAAAATGTGCAGCAAGTTTACAGACTTACAATTCAACACTGCCACAAATTTGTGGCAAGTTACCTTGATATCTCTGGGACAGTCCGCCAAAATCAGGGACAGTTGGGAGCTATGGGATTGTTTAGGTGTTTCCACAAAGTTTCTGTAAATCTAAAGGAGACTGAACAGAGATTGTACAATTAGATTGTATAGTGCAGTGATGGCGAACCTTGGCACCCCAGATGTGCATAAGCAGCATGAGAAATGTAGTTAAAAACATCTGGGGTGCCAAGGTTCGCCATGACTGGTATAGTGTATGTCACCTTTTGACTACATTCCACTATGTTTCTTTAGGCCACATCCAATTTCCAGCCCAGTTTAGCTACGCTCACTCTTTGCTGCAAAGCGCTCCACATTATTTTCATCAGGTTGCCATAGTGAAAATCAAAGGCGGCTTGACTTTCAGAAGACAGGGCTTTCTCCAACTTCTCCGTTATTGACCAATCAGGTTTTCTCTCTTATTATCTAGAAAGAGGGAAAGAAATCAGATTGGCCACTGTCGTTTTTTTTTTTTTTTAATACTGCTTATTAGGGATTTATTTACTTGTTGTGGCTGAAATCTTCTTTGTGCATTTTTATGGGAAAAAGTATTCATACCCCCTGAAATTTTCCCCATTTTGTCATGTTACAACCAAAAACGTAGATGTATTTTATTGGGATTTTATGTGATAGACCAACACAAAGTGGCACATAATTGTGAAGTGGAAGGAAAATGATAAATGGTTTTCAAATAAATGTGAAAAGTGTGGCGTGCATTTGTATTCAGCCCCCGAGTCAATACTTTGTAGAACCACCTTTCGCTGCAATTACAGCCGCAAGTCTTTTGGGGATGTCTCCACTAGCTTTGCACACCTGGAAAGTGACATTTTTGCCCATTCTTCCTTGCAAAATAGCTCAAGCTCTGTCAGATTGGATGGAGAGTGTCTGTGAACAGCAATTTTCAAGTTTAGCCACAGATTCTCAATTGGATTTAGGTCTAGACTTTGACTGGGCCATTCTAACACATGAATATGCTTTGATCTAAACCATTCCATTGTAGCTCTGGCTGTATGTTTAGGGCCATTGTCCTGCTGGAAAGGTGAACCTCTGCCCCAGTCTCAAGTCTTTTACAGAATCTAACAGGTTTTCTTCTAAGATTGCCCTGTATTTGGCTCCATCCATCTTCCCATCAACTCTGACCAGCTCCCCTGTCCCTACTGAAGAAAAGCATCCCTGCTGCCACCACCATTATTCCCAGTGGGGATTGTATGTTCAGAGTGATGTGCAGTGTTAGTTTTCTGCCACACATAGAGTTTTGCTTTTAGACCAAAAAGTTAAATTTTGGTCTCATCTGACCCGAGCACCTTCTTCCACATGTTTGCGGTGTCCCCCACATGGCTTCTTGCAAACTGGACTTCTTATGGATTTCTTTCATCAATGGCTTTCTTCTTGCCACTCTTCTATAAAGGGCAGATTTGTGGAGTGCATGACTAATAGTTGTCCTGTGGATAGACTCTCCTACCTGAGCTGTGGATCTCTGCAGCTTCTCCTGAGTTACCATGGGCTTCTTGGCTGCTTCTCTGATTAATGTTCTCCTTGCCCAGCCTGTCAGTTTAGATGGACGGCCATGTCTTGGTAGGTTTGCAGTTGTGCCACACTCTGTCCATTTTCGGATGATGGATTGAACAGTGCTCCAAGAGATGTTCAAAGCTTGGAATTTTTTTTCATAACCTAACCCTGCTTTAAACTTCTCCACAACTTTATCCCTGACCTGTCTGGTTGTTCCTTGGCCTTCGTGATGCTGTTTGTTCCCTAAGGTTCTCTAACAAACCTCTGAGGGCTTCACAGAAGAGCTGTATTTATACTGAGATTAAATTACACACAGGTGGACTCTATTTATTAATTAGGTGACTTCTGAAGGCAATTAGGTTTTAGTTAGGGGTATCAGAGTAAGGGGGGCTGAATACAAATGCATGACACACTTTTCACATATTTATTTGTAAAAAATGTTGAAAAACATTCATCACTTTCCTTCCAATTCACAATTATGTGCCACTTTGTATTGATCTATCACATAAAATCCCAATAAAATACATTTACATTTTTAGTTGTAACATGACAAAATTTGGAAAATTTCAAGTGGCATAAATACTTTTACAAGGCACTGTAATTGTATTTCATTCTAAAGATAAGCATACAACTAAAGACATCGATATATAAAAATACAAAAATAAAACATAGCAGCACTATATGACCAGCATAGCCAGAACCATAATGAGAATGTCACCTTTCTCCTGTGCTGTCTACCACAGTTATACAATGTAACACATAGACAGCTTTCACATTCCCCTCACTTCCTGCGGGACGCGGCAAGGACACCGGAAGTAATAGTGCGATCCTGAAAGCTCTCTATCTCTCGCAGTCAGCTGGAAGAATGTAGAGGATGTTCTGCTTCCGGGTTATGACTCCTGGTCTAGTGCTGTCAGCATGGCCGCTGCTTGCTGGAGTCGTGGGTTAGCGGTGGTGCTGCGGTCAGTGGGGACATGTGCCTGGAGACCCGGGGTGGCCGCCTATGGAGAGGTAAGGTCATGAGCTGCATAAACTCTGAGATATGAGCTAGTCTTTGCACGAAGTGTGAAATGATGATTGAATGAATGATGGTCGAAGTCCTTGACTTCTCCAAAACAGACCTGCAATTTATTGGCTTTGAGGGCTATTTCCATGCATGTTGTGTTTGCGGTGCAATTAAATGTGTGTTTTGTTTCAGGACAATGCCCCCCAAAAATGTGTGGAAGGTTTTTTTTTTTTTTTTGGCACTCGGGCAGCCCATTCAGGTGAATGCTGTTGCACTAAAAAAATGCAGGTGTGAATGGGGCCTTACACAGCAGTGATAATATACAGAAACAATCAGGTGATAACACAGACCTACACACTGCATCTATGTCTATCTAAATATCACTCATTCCCCCATCTTTTTTTTTTTTCTTCTTTCAATTGCCAAAAAATCATTTCTGCCATCTTGAATAATAAGAGCAGGCGATTCATGTAGCATTTACTTTCTGGGATTCATCTGCCCTTAGCCCAGGCATGATGGTAGGAGGGTGTGCTTAGCTGAGAAAACTCCTCCTGCCCTCCTAAATACACCTGGGATGTGTGACATTTGCCTAGGCAAGGAAACTTGGAAGTAAAGGTCCTTTCACACAAACGATCCGATCAGATCTGCCTGTCAGTTTTTCAGGCAGACCTGATCGGATGCTCCATGCACCTCTATGGGGCAGCGGATGTCAGCGGAGACATCTCCGCTGACACTTGCTGCTATCCGATTCCGATCCTGCCCGTGAAATCCAGATGGATGGAAACCCTATTTTCCATCTGTCTGGCAGATTGGATCGGATGAGAACGGACAGGCGGTCCGTTCTCATCCGATTCCCCCATAGAGGAGAGCGGGGATCTGACAGCTCCGTCTCTGGACACAGCGCAGAGACAGAGCTGTCATCCGCCTGCTCAGCGGGGATCTGCGGATCGATTCCCCCGCAGAGCAGAGAACGGACGGCACCGTGTGAAAGGACCTTTAGGCTATCCATACATTATATAATTTTTCTTTAAGTTTACCAAAACTATTTAATTTGAGGTCAAACCTAAGCACTTTGTATGCAATCAGGCAGGACCTTGCACTACATAGTTTAAGGTAAATCTAAATGAAAGCTTACCCACATAAGGAGCAGGCCTAGTTCTGACATGTTGTTTACAAGATAGAATCTGTGTTTTTTGTTAGAAAATTACTTAACATTCCCAAACATTATATATATATATATATATATATATATATATATATATATATATATATATATATATATATATATATATATATATATAAAATCATTTTTTTTTTTTTTTAAGAGACCCTAGAGAATAAAATGGAGATTGTTGCACTACTTTATCACACCGTATTTGCGCAGTGTGATTACAAACACATTTTTTGGGGGAGAAAATACACTTTTTTGAATTAAATAAAAATATGAAAACAGTAAAGTTAGCCCAATTTTTTTTTTTTTTTATAATGTGAAAGCGAATGTGGCGCCGAGTAAATTGATACCTAACATGTCATGCCTCAAAATTGCGCACGCTCATGGAATGGCAACAAACATTGGTACCTTTAAAATCTCCATAGGCGATGCTTTAAAAATTTCTACAGGCTACCAATTTAGGGGTACAGAGGGGGTCTAGGGCTAGAATTATTGCTCTCACTCTAATGATCATGGCGATACCTCACATGTGGTTTAAACACTGTTTACATATGTGGGCACTACTTGCGTATGTGTTTTCATCTGCGCACAAGCTTGGAAAGGCGGGGTGCTTTGTTTTTTTTTTTGGGGGGGGGGGTTATTTTTGCTTATTTTACCTTTATTTTTACACTGTCCCTTTTTTTAAAAAAAAATAATTTTTGATCACTTTTATTCCTATTACAAGGAATGTAAACATTAATTAACAGTAATAGAAATAAGCAGGTCAGGTCCTCTTTAATGTGAGATCTGGGGTCAAAAAGACCTCACACCTCACATCTACAGTAAAAAGAAAAAAATGTCATTTTCTTTTTCCAGCAAGAAAAAAAAATGGGCCCTTTAAGGTCAATAGGTGGAAGAGACGCATGACGTAGCTCTGGTCCTCCAAGGCCATAGAGTCGAGTGGGAGCCATCTTGTCCTCACTCGACTTTCTGTCTGGGACAAAGAAGGATTGGATCATTTTCCCCACTACCGATGGCCGGGAAGCGTTGGGAGGGGGTGGGGCAACTCTCCCGCTGCCCATAAAAATGATCCTGTGGTGGTGGGAAAACTTTTATGTGAAGAGGACTGCCGGCCGTGTAGAAAAATACCGGGTTTATGGCAGCTAGCTGCGGCCATAACCCCGATATTTAATGTCAAAGTAGCAACGTAAATACGCGGCGGGCGGTCCAGAAGTGGTTAATAAGAAAATTGAATAATGTATGGCGGCCTAATGCTCAATTTTCTTGAATAATTTTCCTTTAGATTTACCTTAACCCCTTTATGCCAACAGTATGCAAATATTTTTTGCGTACCTCCCTTTGTGCTGGGAGCATGCGCACTCCCAGCACAGAGACTATGGGCTCACTAAGAGCCCCGTTAGAATGATCAGGACCCAGAATGGTTGGTTCTGGGTCACCTGCTCTCTGTGATGCCTCTGATTTGGCTATCACAGTTATCAATCACTGTGAAGCCCCCCCCCCCCCCTCTTGTGTTTTCTCTTTGGGCTCTTTCACATGGGCGTTCCGTATGTCCGTATATTACCCCATCCGTTTGTGGGTGATATACGGACATAATGCATGTCAATGAGATTGCGGATGTCAGCAGATGACCATCTGCTGACATCCGATTTGCTTCCTTTCAGTTCTGTTCCGTTTTTTGGAACGGAACAGAACCCTATTTTTTCTTCCGCAAAAAGGTGTCCGATAATATTAAGAGGCAAAATAATATATTCAAACACTAGCAGCGCTATATAAACAAACTGAAGAATAAAATCCAAAGTCCTTAAATTGGTATTTCCAGGTCATGTGGTAGGTTGGTTAGACACAATCCTTTATCCCAGGGAGGGTGTGAGGGGTCCTGGCCGTAGCACCTGATTTCCACCACCACTTTGTGCCCCCCCCCCCTATTCTTAAAACTCACCAGAGGATGGTGAATCAAGATCCTTCAAGGGACTCCACCACTAGATTACAGCATTGGACACTGGACCACTTTTCCTCTATTAGCTGTACACTCTCCTCCGTTGCCAACAGACCATGTAAGTGAACAGAGTGGGGCGACAATAGTGTAATTCCGCCAATGACGTTTATTAAACACTAAAAACAACAAAATGTAGCCCCGCTCCCCTCAGGATGTCTACTTACAGGAGGTAATAAATAGTGAAGGCATTGAGTAGAAATGTAATGTAAATTCCGCTTGATCACTCTGTACCAAACCTTGTGCAATCTGGAAAGAGCTCCAGGCGTGTATGTAGATGTCCTTATGCGACCGCGCACTACGGCTCTGACGCGTTTCGTCCTCCGACTTCCACAGAGAGCCCGTGTGCGCGGCGCGGTCGTAAGCTATTTATAAATGTGCCGGCACAAGCGCACTCTCGCCAAAACCAGCGTCACCCGGAAGTGAATGACCATTACGTATTTCCGGTAATGCTCACTTCCGGCGTATAGACACGCTCCGCCCCGCGTCACAGCGCGGGACTTGCGGCACGCCGGAAGTGCGTCATTGATGTAAACATCCGGTCGGCTTTGATGACGATGCTACAGGAAGATACCTCCCTGTGCTGAATGTCATATCTCGCGTCTCACAGACACGAAATTCCACACATCCCCGCACGTGGGGGGTTGTCATCTAGCCGCATCCTTAAACCAAATCACAGGAAATCCAGGATCTTTGGCCTGAAATGTTAGTTATTTAGAGGCATGAATGCATAAATAAATTTCACTGAATGCCATTCACCTAACATAAAATATATGTCATTGTTAAAACCACACATATAGAGCTCATAAA
Organism: Pelophylax lessonae; assembly: GCF_965119305.1. Classification (NCBI taxonomy): domain Eukaryota; kingdom Metazoa; phylum Chordata; class Amphibia; order Anura; family Ranidae; genus Pelophylax; species Pelophylax lessonae. The sequence goes on from NC_138769.1 coordinate 449,164,453, forward strand.
TAGTCTCATAAAAAAGAGAGTTAATTGTAAGCATGCAATAGATAAGGTAAACTTCACATCCCTGATAGAAAACAGTTTAAAATTAAATTGTCTCATTTATCTAAAAAATAAAATAATATATCAAGATTAAAATTTAAAATTAAAAAATTATGATTAAAAGTTACATACGGATATAACATAATAATCACCAAAGGTACCTAATTCTACGGTGATCTCATACACTCCCAACAAAAGAAAGTTAATAATAAAGCACTAGTCCAGTATTACTTTGAATAAATGTGCAAAGCGAGACCTTATATCAACTACTGTCACGTGTTTTTACTGTTCCAAGTAAATAAATATATTATCCCCGGACATCAATAGTTGCTTATAAAGCAGTTAATGTCTAGGTCGACATTAAGTCCCTTTGGGTGCAGACTATCAGTCTGGTAGATCCAATTGGTCTCGCGTTTCGATATTTCGCGGACCATGTTGGATCCCCTCCACACTGGATCCACCTTCTCCACACCCCAAAACTTTAACATAGTGGGATCCTTGTTATGCACATTTCGAAAGTGTAAGGATAGATTATGATCTTTGAAGCCATTTTTAATATTAGTAATGTGCTCCGATATCCTGACCGACAATGCACGTTTTGTCCTTCCAATGTATAATAAGTTACATGGGCATTGGATGCAGTACACAACGTGTACACTGCTGCAGGTAATTAAATCTTTGATTGTAAAAGTAAGTCCATTTGATGGTGAAGAGAAACTTGTGAAGTTTCTTAAATGGGTATTAACCTGTTTGCAGGACTTGCATCTCCTGCATGCAAAGAAGCCTGTAGAATTGTCCCAAAACATCTTCGGTCTTACAGGGGGGTCCAACACTTTTTTGACCACCTCGTCACCAAAAGTCGGTCCCCTTTTATATATGAAGGTTGGGCGCTCAGGAAGAAATTCTCTCAAGACTTTGTCCATACAAAGAACCGGCCAATGTCTGTTCACAATTTCTTCTACTTCTCGGTATTGGGCACTATACTGTGAGATGAAACTCCATTCATGTGTTTGCGTTCTAACCTTCACCGAGTCTGTCAAACATTCATCTTGGGATAGAGTACCTATTTCCCTAATAGTGTTATCTAGTTTGCTCTCTTGATAACCTTTTTCCACAAACCTCTGCTTAAGAACTAGTGACTGTGTCCTATAATCCTCATCTAGAGTACAATTCCTTCTGACCCGAAGGAACTGTCCCCTGGGGATATTAGATAACCATTGATGGTGATGTCCACTCTGGACAGGGAGATACCCATTTCGGTCGGTGGGCTTAAAGAAAACTTGAGTCCTCAGCCCACCTTCCAAGATGGATATCTCCACATCCAGAAAGTGGACACTCTCTCGGCTCCAATTAAAGTCCAATTTTATGTTGTTCCGGTTATCATTCAATTTGTCACAGAATGACTGTAGGGAGGACTCAGAACCGGCCCACAGGAAGAACAGATCGTCAATATATCTGCGATATAAGATCAGCTCTTCGTGCTGGGCTGCATAAATGAACCTATCTTCCCACTCTCCCATAAAGATGTTGGCCAAACTCGGAGCGAATTTGGCCCCCATGGCAACCCCTCTCTGCTGCTGGTAAAACACTTGATCAAACCAAAAGTAATTTCGAGCTAGACAAAAGTCTAGTACATCCCTCAAAAACCGCTTTTGGATATCTGGGATGTCGTCCCGTTTGCTAAATGCCCAATTAAATGCCAATAAAGCATCGTCATGTTGTATGATTGTATATAGAGAGGAGACATCTCCAGTAACCAAGAAAACATCTTGGTTAGTTGGTAACTGCACCTCTCTTAATGCTAACAAAAACGCTTTGGTATCCCGCAAGTAAGATTTGAGTTGGAGTACACTGGTTTGAAGGAAGGAGTCAAGGTACTCTCCAAGCCTAGCTGTAACTGACTGAATTCCATTCACAATCGGTCTCGCTGGGGGATTAATCTGGTCCTTATGGACTTTGGGCAGCGTGTAAATGGTTGGAATGCGGCTAAAGCTGGGTACTAGGTATTGTTTCTCCTTCTTAGTTATAATATGATTTTCATATCCACTACTCACCAATGTCCCCAGCTCTCGTCTATATTGTACGGTGGGATAGGGGGGGGAGCACAAAGTGGTGGTGGAAATCAGGTGCTACGGCCAGGACCCCTCACACCCTCCCTGGGATAAAGGATTGTGTCTAACCAACCTACCACATGACCTGGAAATACCAATTTAAGGACTTTGGATTTTATTCTTCAGTTTGTTTATATAGCGCTGCTAGTGTTTGAATATATTATTTTGCCTCTTAATATTATCGGACACCTTTTTGCAGTTGATCTTTCCTTTATAGCAGCTGCTTTGACGTCAAGTCGGTACTATTGATTTTATTCTTGTGCCTTCTTATTTATTTTAGCGCAGGGTGAGTGTATTTATAGGATTGTAATTTTCATATATTTATCACTCCTTATTGTTCCTATTTTTTCTTCCGTTTAAAAAAACGGAAAGGAAGGAAAATCGGATGTCAGCGGTGTCATCCGCTGACATCCGCAATCCCCATAGACATACATAGGAAAAAAAAAAAAGCAAAATGTGAACTATTGATTCGGGGCTGTACTACGGGTACAAGCAAAAACTAACATACACATATGTGGTACGCTGCGATGAGCAGGAGTAAATATTTTGGGTTGTTCTTTGGTGGTATGTTATGGTAGTAGCAAGAAATATCCAGTTACAAAAATATATATTTTTTATTTATTTATTTTTTTACTATTTTGGGCCAGTTTGCCTTTTAAAAAAAAAAAAATCAGGAGATATCCTTTACCATTAGCTTTTTGCTATTTATCATTGCGCTTTTATAACTGACATTTATGCAGTCATGCAATGCTGCACACAAATGAAATGTATATATTTTTTTTCACGTTTTTCAAGTAGACCTTTTTTTTTGGTGGTATTTGATCACCACTGGATTTTTTATTTTATAAATGAAAAAAAAAGGCCGAAAACAAAAACATTCTGCGGAATCGCCACTGGATCACTTTTATAGGCGGTGGGAGAGGTGCCCCCCTCCCACCGCTTCCTGGTCATTTTTCCGCTTACCGGAGCCGTCAGTAGCGGGGAAGGAAAACGATTGAGTCCGATGGAGTCCTAGGCAGGAAGTCGAGTGAGGACAAACTCGCCCCCACTCGACTCTATGGCCTCGGAGGACTGGAGTGACTTTATATGTCGCTTCCTCCCAACGGCCTTAACCACATAAGCCCCGGAAGATTTTATCCCCTTCCTGACCAGGGGGTATTTTGCGATTCGGCACTGCGTGACTTTAACGGACAATTGCGTGGTCGTGCGACGCTGTACCTAAACGAATTTGGCGTCCTTTTTTTCCCCACAAACAGAGCTTTCTTTTGGTGGTATTTGATCACCTGTGCGACTTTTTGATCACGCGCTATAAACAAAAAAAGAGCGTCAATTTTGCAAAAATAGCAATATTTTTCACATTTTTTTATATGAAATTCCCCCCCAAAAAAATGTAAAAATCAAAATTTTTTAACATTTTCGGCCAATTTGTTTTATGCTACCTATGTTTGGTAAAAAAAATCGCAAAAAGCGTATTTTGATTGGTTTGCGCAAAAGTTATCGCGTTTACTAACAAAGGGAAAGATTTTTGTCATTTTTGTTGTTTTTTTTTTTTTTTTAACGCGTAATGGTGGCGATCTGCGATTTTTTTTTTTTTTTTTTTTTTTTTTTTTTTTGCGGTACTGCGACATTGCGGCGGACAGATCGGACCCTTGACTGACATTTTTGACACTTTTGGGGTTACCAGTGACATTTCTACAGTAATCAGTGCTATACATATGCACTGTTACTGTAAAAATACACTGGTAGTGAAGGGGTTAACTTTATTTGAGAGGGAGGGGCTGTGTGTGTCCCTAGGGGCTTGCTTTCTACTGTGATTGGCTGTGGCTTCAGATGTATGAAGAGTGATCGACGGTTCTACATAGTAGAACCGTATGATCATCCTTCATACACCGGGGAGAATGACAGGCGGTTTGTTTACACAAGCCGTCTGACTTTCTCCCTCTCCCCCGCCGATCGCCGAGTGACCAGCGGACATCGGGTCCGCTGGTCACACGCGCGGGGGGTTGCGTGACCGCGCGCTCGCTCCCTAGACCCTCACAGGCTAGCGACGTAGACCTACGTCGCTTTGCCTGTGAGGGGCTGACTGCCAACGTAGATCTGCGTTAGGCAGTCGGCAAGTGGTTAAAGGGCCCCCTTTTTTTTTTTATGGTTTTTACTGTAGATGTGAGATCTGAGGTCTTTTTGATTCCAGATATCACATTAAGAGTTAGAGGACCTGTCCTGCTTATTTCTATTACAAAGGATGTTCCCATTCCTTGTAATAGGAATAAAAGTGATTAAAAAAAAAAAACATTTTTAAAGGGACAGTGTGTAAATAAAAGATAAAATAAAGAAGAAAAAAAAAATTAAAGCGCCCTGTCCCACCGCCGCATACGCAAGTCGCGCACGCGTATGTAAACGGAGTTCAAATCACACGTGAGGTATCGCCGCAATCGTTAAGAGCGAGAGCAATAATTCTAGCTGTAGACCTCCTCTGTAAACTGGTAACCTGTAGAAATTTTTAAAGCATCGCCTTTGGAGATTTTTAAGTACCAATGTTTTGTCACCATTCCACGAGCCTGCGCAATTTTGAAGCATGACATGTTGGGTATCTACTCGGCGTAACATTATCTTTTACATTATAGAAAAAAATTGGGCTAACTTTACTGTTTCGTTTTTTTAGATGCAGTGAAATGTATTTTTCCCCAAAAAACTGTGTTTAAAAGACCGCAGCGCAAATATCGTGTGACATATTGCAAAGACCGCCATTTTATTCTCCAGAGTCTTTCCTAAAAAAAAAAATATATATATATATATATATATATATATATATATATATATATATATATATATATAATGTTTGGGGTTCTAAGTCATTTTCTAGCAAAAAATACAGATTTTAACTTGTAAACAGAAATAGGCCTGGTCCTTAAGTGGTTAATCTGGTGATTTCCTTATTGACTAATGTAATTTACAAAAATTGCAGGGCAAGACTAAGTGCTCTTTGTTGCACTTTACTAAAGTGACCCGTCATATAAAAACCAGATATTACTAACCAAGCACGTATCTGTAAAAAGAGACTGAATAATTATCTCTCGTGGACGCTTCAGGGAGTGTCCGTCTTCTTGGACCCCTGCAGCTCTTGCTGATCTTTTTGCTTGTCTCCACGTCCCTGCTTTCCACTGCACTGCACAGTAGAGGCCAACACACAAGACAGAAAAGGTGCATATTTTATTATTGTAAAACCGATACAACAAAGTGGTATATTTACCAGGCCAAGATGGAGAAATTGAGAGGCTTACTTTTTTTTAGCAAAATATTGACAATTTCAGCCTGAAGAGTGCATAAAATCCGATCTCATGTCACTAACATAGGGATAAAAAAAAAAAATAAAAAAAAAAAAGGTTTTAAACACAGAAATGGTAAATATGTTGACGTACGAGGAGCAGACATTACCAGCTTTAAAAAAGGATATGTTTACATTTCAAAAAATAATCTGTGCAAATCTCAGAGCATATTGATCTGGTAACATCTCAGGATGCTGAAGACTGAATATAGATGTGACAGTCGAAAGGGGGGGAGTGGGGGGAGAAGATATAGACAGGGGCAAATAAGAAGTTCAGTGTTAGGGTTTATATACAGTAACTTTATTGTCTGGTCATGTGACACTCTTTACTTCCAAAGTAGTCCAACAGTGGGTAGTCCTCGGAGTTGCAGGAAGCAGTTCTGACATGTTGATTTTAGCATCACTGTCTGCATGAATACGCTATGAAGGCCTGTTCACACTAGCTGCACACTTGAATGAGGGGGCAGGGCTATGACACCCATTCATTTCTAATATGTTGTCATGTTCTCATTATTTTGACGCTGGGTGTCATTCAACATTGAAGACTGAGGGCATCTTGTGGTGGAATAAAAGTACTGCAGGAGATAACTTTAGAATACATTTTAGAAGGGTGGATTTAATTAAATTAAAGTCTGTTTAAATCGCTAGTAAAAAGGCTTGATTTAAATTGACTCGATATAAATCATAATTTTTAAAGAACAACTGTCATCTCTGTCCCGCAGTGGCTCCTTCACTGACCCGCTGTTGACTTACCGACAGTCCTATTCACTTTAATGGGAGGGCTGGTGATGTGGCAGTGACACAACAAGGTTAGGGACGTGGCAGCAGCAGGTGAGTGGATGCCTTCTAACAGGCGCTGCCATGAAGAATCTGAAATGACAGGTGCTCTTTAAATGTAAGGACTTAAGCTGGCCATACACAAGCCAAAAAATCGTTCTAACTCATTTTCGAAAAAAACAAAAAATCGTCCGTCAGAGCAGACAATCGTGCCATCAAGTAATGACTGAATTTCGAACGATAAATCGCTCAATGGACATAAATGAATCTGTTTTTTGTTCATTTTGTCAAATATGCCTAGTTCAAACAGTTCGGGCGAAAAACACATTAACCTTTCAAATTTATCATTCGTTCGGCAGAATTTTCCAAACTGTTCCTTCGATTTTTCGGCTCTGAAAAGTTAAAACCAATTTTCTATTTGCGCCCATTAACTGGATTTTAGAACGATTTTTTTTTTGGCTAGTGCATGGCCAGCAGAATTCTTGTTGGTAGTTATAAACTTTAATATTTGCAAACAAAATTTAAGGTTTCCTATTTTGAAAAATAAGCTGTCAGGTTAGTAAAACAGCAACATCCGAACCAACTTAGTCATACAGTTTGTAATGTACATAGATTTGCAAAACAATGGGATAAAGAAATATTCCTGAACTTTGTTTTATCTCATGGTTACTGTAAATCTGTGTGAATGCATCAATGCAGTACATTAATTGGGTTTACCAAAAATGTAAATATTGCAGAATATACAGCCTTATGCTACATAACTAAGCTGCATGTCACATTGAAGAAACTAAATTATTCTGGTATCTTAAATAGAAAACTCTTTTTAGATAGATTTTTACTCCAAAAGCATTTTATTAAAAAAAAAAAAAAATGATAAATAAAAATCATTTTATTATTTTTTTTAATCATTGATTTTTACCCACCTTACATTTTACTATTACAGTCTGAGCTGATTTACATAGTTAGTCAGGTTGAAAAAAGACACAAGTCCATCCGGTTCAGGTTGAAAAAAGACACAAGTCCATCCGGTTCAGGTTGAAAAAAGACACAAGTCCATCCGGTTCAGGTTGAAAAAAGACACAAGTCCATCCGGTTCAACCAAAAAAAAACAAGTGTTATTTTTCACTCTGTCTGGGGGACAAGTTGAATAAAAAAAGATGCCTGGTAATGGGCTTTAAAACAGGCCATAGATTATGCAATTTTCTTTCCTGCAACCACAAGTCAGTGTTGTTGGGAAAATCCCCCCCTACTGCGCTATTGTGTTCTCCCAGTGGGAAGAGGGAAGACTCCTTGAAGGGAGAACACAGTGATTACTGCTAGCCGCTAGCAGTAATTGTATGCTAAAAGTCCAGCATGCTGGTTGTATCCAAGTCAATCGATGGATCAACTATGGTACAATAAGTCTGAACATAGATGGATTGATTCTCGGCCAGTCCCTGCTGAACTGTCCGAGAATCGATCCATCTATGGCTGGCTTTAGGAGTTGCAAATCCTAGCATCCCTTGTCAGTTAATTTAGCCACTAACATGCACTGCCAGTTTTCAATCAGAATGGGCAACAGCCTGATGTCTACAGGTCCTGAAGATGCACACCAGCCGACCACTGTCAAAAGTAAGAATTAACAAGTGCTTGGATTTATTGCACAACTGATGAAGAGTATCCCTGAAAGTGCTTGGGTCATGCCAGCAGTCTGGTCTCCTGGTTACGATCAGGATTATCTTTTATTTGTTGCTGTGTTTATTGTTGAGAGGCATCTTATTATGGCAGATCAGCAGGCAAATTGTTTCTTAGTACAGGGATTCCCAAACTACGGCCCTGTAGCTCTTGCAGAACTACACATCCCACAAGGCATTGTAAAACTCGGACATTCACATACAAAGGCATGGTGGGAGTTGTAGTTCCTGAAAAACTACAGGGCCGTAGTTTGGGAATCCCTGTCTTAGTATATTTCCTGCAATCAAACATGTTTTCTTTATCACTGCGAGAGCAAATTCATTGATTTATCTGTTTCCCAAAAACAAGCTACTTTGTGTGGAAAGGATGGGGTGGGGGATATGTGGATGTTCTTTCTTTTGTTGCTAACTTTAGTGCCACTGGAGTTTTTTAGTAGGTAGGTGCACCTATGTTGCTTTACAGACCTGGCTGAGTTAACAACCAAAGCCTTAAAATGAGAGTTGATGAAATGACAGCACATACCTGTGCAATGGTAGGTATGGACATAGTGATGCTAAAAGACCTAGCTACTGTACAATTGTGGAACTATTATGGCTATAAAAAATGCATTAATGCAGTGGAAAAGCAAATGTGTTTGGCTTTATCTCATAGAAACAGTAAGACTGGCCATGCATCCATTTTTTTCGGTAAGCAAGCGGGCTGAATAGATTTCCTTCTCCTTACAAGCGAGGTGGAAGGAGGAATTCTCACTGCAGTGCTGTTCAAACACAAATTTTCCAACAAGCCAATTTGCGAGAAGTCAATCATTAGAGCGACTTCTCACAAACTGGAACGGCTATAGATGGATTGAAGTCCATTCTGATCCTCCTGAACTGGCTGTATTTTGATATGGCCAGCTTAATGCAGCATTAAACCCAAAAGCAAACATTTTATTCTATCGCAGCTTACCCATTCTTGGATGTAAAGGCTGCGATTTGTTTTTTTTATGCTTTCTTTTCTTTATCTTTTCCTGGTGATCTAACCAGTAAATCTGTTTTTAAACGTTGTCCTGCTGATGTAGCAGTTAGAGCATTTAGACAAACTATTTAACACTTGCAGGGGTGCTAACAATGATCAGTTTTTTTTTATCTCAAAAGGAACAAAGCTGTAACTGATTAAAAAATGTAAGCTGATGTTCACCTTCAATATGTCAGTGTACTTAAAGCGATGTTCTGGCCTCCCTCTCCAAAAATTCAAAGTCAGCAGCTACACATAACTGTAGCTGCTGACTTTTAATATAAGGGCGCTTGCCTGTCCTGGGATCCAGTAATGTCGGCACCAAAGACGATGTCTCCATCAGCTGTCGGGTACTGTAACCGCCATTGCCGGTAAGGGAACCTGGCAGTGAAGCCATGCTTCTTCACGGCCAGGTCGCTACTGCGCATGCGCAACGCGTGCTGCGCTCTCTTACTGGCTTGGCAGCAGAGGAAGGAGGAAGAGGGGGCCTAACTTCTGACGTACCTCACCACAATGAGGTCCGACGGAGGTGGGGACAGGGTACCTGTTAAAAACAGCTCCCCCCCTGAAAGTTGCCAAATGTGGGGAGGAGACAGATAATCAAGAGTTCCACTTTTGGGTGGAACGCCGCTTTAAATCTGCTGTTGCCTCTAACCTTTCCCCTCCCCACTAAAGACAATGCCACTGTACAAAGGTGTCTCTGTTGCTCTTCCATCCTTTTTTGTGGGTACTCTGATTACAGCATGTTACTGGCTGCATCACCAGGTGAAAAAAAAATCTAAAAAAAGAAATGAATGCAGTCATCACATCATGATTGATAAGCTGCAATATATTACATTTTTGCTTTTAAGTTTAATACCACCTTAACCACTTAAGGACCACCCGGCGCAGTTATGCTGCGGCAGGCAGCCCCTGCTGCGCAAACCGACGTAGGTATACGTCAGTCGCGCGCCTGCAGCTAGGGGACCAGCGGGTGCTGCCGCTGACACGCTTCTGCCCCCACTCGGCAGCAGGGGACTCGCATGCACTGTGCAGGCGGCTCCGATTGCCGCCTGACACTTTCGTTCCCCGCTGAGAGAGGACGATGGTCAGCTGCTGTAAACACAGCTGACCGTTCTTATCTCTGGAATGATCAGAGTGCCTGTGATCCTTTTATGTAGGATTACAGGTCTCTGTGATCATTTCACAAGCCCCGACCCCCCCACAGTTGGAATCACTCCCCTAGGATCACATTTAACCCCTTGATCACCCACAGTATTAACCCCTTCCCTACCAATGTAATACAGTAACAGTGCATATTTTTAGCACTGATTACTGTAGTAATGTCACTGGTCCCCCCCAAAAGTGTCAAAAATGTCAGGGGTCCCATCTGTCCGCCGCAATGTTGCAGTCCCGCTAAAAATCGCAGATCGCCGCCATTACTAGTGGAAAAAAAAAAAAAATTACATAAATCTTTCCCGTAGTTAGTAGACGCGCTAACTTTTGAGCAAACCAATCAAAATACGCTTATTGCAAAAATGTTTCTCTTACGTCCTCCGACAGTCACCGCTATCTTCATATTCGTCACAATGGGGTATTAGACTTTGCTCCGAAGGAGTAGCTAGGCAACAGAATATGTTAATATAAAAGCTTTTAACATATCCCACCCCCAGGGGGTGGTCCCCTCAGTCAATACCCTCCTACTTCCTGTATCCATACTTCAGTTTCAATGTCTAGCTTGTCAGGAGTAGCTGGATGTCTCTATGCTGGGGCATTTTGTCTCAGCCTTTCTCTATTCTTTTTTGATTTTGTTTGAGTTTTTTCTCTCTCTTTACTTAGCTGTTGTTTTTGTCAGCATTAGTTAGTTCTTCTGATGAAGAGGATTTGTGCGGGCTGGGTCTCGGGCTGATCCCCCTGGTCGCAGGTTGTGGGTCATTGGCTTCCCAGCCTGCCATCGAGCGTTCAGTCAGGTATCGCTCCTGGCACGATGAACGACCCATCCTTGTTCGGTGCAGGGATGCTATGGTGAGGTGGCTACCTCACTGGACGCTGTGCGGTTTCTCAACCCTAGTTCTTCTGCGTCCAGGATGCGACTCTCCCTGTCACATGTGCAGTGGCTTGTTCGCCTGTGCGGGTCCCCCACGCCATCTAGGAGGTAAGTGTATCTGTGTGGGGACCTGTCTGTTGGGGGGTGTCAGTCTGGGACTGTGTAACCCTGCCTGTGTTCACACTGTTAAGTTCCCTATCTCTCTGGCTGCATGCTGTGGGCTGCAAGGAGGGGGGGCTGTGCTGCACTGTCTGTGTCAGCCTGTGCATGTGTGAATGGCTGTGTGCTGTGGGGCATGATTTTATCATGTTTGGGGCACATTACAGCGATCGCTGCGGCGGTCCGCCATGTTTTATTATAATGTGGTGTGTTTTTTTCACTTCACTGAGGTGGAGGAGCGGCGTTTTCGGCGCCAAACGACGCCATTTTGGCTGCGCTCGCTCCGGCCGCATTTTAACACTGCAGGCGGCCATTTTCTTGTAGCCTTCTATAGGCTTTAATAGAGCGCCCTGCATGTCAGCACTTCCTTTCTCCTGGAGCACCGATCGAGGCAGAAGCAGCAGTGGTCTTTCAAGGTTTTTACCTCCCTATCCCTGTATCCTTGCCTGAGCTGGTCTTTCTCCCTGTGGGGGTCGACTTGTGTGGTGTGTGCGGTGGGCTGCGCTTGCCGCGCTTATTAAAGGGGCAGTTGACCCTTTCTTTTTCCACATACTTTGGGGCATGGATTCTCAGGAAAGCAAATTTCCTGCCACATTGGTGGGAAGCCAGGGGACTGCTCTTTCCCCCCCAGGGGGGGATTTGGCTGCGGTTGTGGCTAGCCTTGCTGCTCAGGTTCAAATGCTGGTGGCTGCTCAATCCTCTAAAAGGCCCAGAGTTTCAATTTCCTCTGATTCAGAGGGTGATGGTGATGGGGCTGCTGTGGCTGGGGTCTCCTTGTCGGGGTCCCGTTCCTCCCTGGATCTTGTAGGGTCCGAGGTGGAGGCTGAGGTTGAAGGGGTTGATAATTCTCCCCCGGGCTCGTCTGAAGAGCTTGCACTCATGGATGAATTGGTTGCTTCTATCAAGCAAACGCTGCGATTACAGGATGAGCCATGTCCTCCTGCTGCCTTGGCAGCTTATGGGACGAAGAAAAGACGCAAAACATCGCAGGTTTTTCCCTGCACTGATGATTTTCAGCGCGCTGTTAAGGATCAATGGCGTAATATACGCAAGCCTTTTGCTGTACCAAGTAGGTTCAAACTGCGTTATCCTTTCACGCCCGCTACTGACGAGCGTTGGTGTGTGCCGCCTCCAGTGGATCACGCGATAGCGGTTTTGAATAAGTCCACTGCGATTCCTGCTGAGGATACCCCGGTGTTCCGGGATGCCACGGACAAGAGGTTGGAGTCTCTTGCCCGTCATACCTATTCTATTATGGGTTCTATGCTGAAAGCTCTGTTTGCTTCACTTATGGCGGCCCAGGCGGTCGCGAGCTGGACGCAGGTGCTTAGGCGCATTTAGGTGGCTGATTCTGCCCCCTCGGCGACATTGGATATGGTGGATCAAATCCATCAGGGTGTCATGTATTTGTGCGATGCGGACTTGGATATGGTTCCGTTGGCCGCACGTGTACACGGTGTGGCGGTGTTGTCTCGCCGCTTGGTTTGGTTGAAGTGCTGGTCGGTGGACCAATATTCGCGCAAGACCTTAGCCAATCTGCCCTATGATGGTTCTCGCCTTTTTGGCGAATCCTTGGATACTCTGATAAAGGGGATCACGGGTGGTAAGAGCACGCTCTTGCCCCAATCCCACAAGGCTAAGGCAGCTCCTGGTAAGAAGCATGCTTCCTTTCGGCCCTCTCAGGGGTCCTTTCGTGCCTTTCGGTCGCACTATAAGGGCAAGCCGTTCAAAGGTCAGGGCTCCCAAAAGAAGCCGTGGACAGGTAAGCAGAAGTCCGGCCAGTCCGGATCCGCTGCCCACAACAGTGCGGCCTGAAGGGGCGCCCTCACCCGGTTCTGGGGTGGGGGGACGCTTGCTCGGATTTCCGCAACCATGGCTGACCCGTGTTTGGGACAGGTGGGTTCAGGAAATCGTTCGATCTGGTTACAAGATCGAGTTTCTCTCTCGGCCGGAGAGCAGATTTTTTTCCCTCAAATCTTCAACTGTCTCCGGAGCGTTTGCGGGATCTGCGCCTAGCGGTGCGGGACCTGAGAGCTCAGGGAGTGGTGGTTCCGGTGCCTCATCGGAACAGATTTCGGGGGTTCTATTCCAATCTGTTCACCGTGCCCAGGAAGGAGGGCAAGGTACGTCCAATTCTGGACTTAAAGGCTCTGAACCGCTTTGTGCGGGTTCGCAAGTTCCGCATGGAATCCCTGCGGTCGGTGGTGGCTGCCCTGGTTCCGGGGGAATTCATGGCCTCCATCGACTTGAAGGATGCGTACCTACACATCCCCATTTTCGAGGGTCACCAGAGGTACCTTCGATTCGCCATTGCGGAGGATCACTTCCAATTTGTGGCGTTACCTTTTGGTCTCGCCTCGGCTCCGTGGGTTTTCACCAAGGTGCTTGCACCACTGCTGACTTTAAGAGCCCAGGGCATCTCTGTCCTGGGGTATCTGGACAATATTCTGGTTCGGTCTGCGACCAGCCAGGGCCTGGAGACGGATCTGTCCGTCACGGTGCAGACTCTGCAGGAGTTTGGTTGGACGATAAATTATCCAAAGTCGACGCTGTGTCCGTCGGTTCGTCTTCCCTATTTGGGGATGATCCTGGACTCGGTCCAGGCGAAGGTCTTCCTACCGGACGACAAACTCAGGACTCTTCAGGGAGAGGTCCAGTCCCTCAGGGACGTTCCGTGCTCGTCCCTGCGGAAGTGCATGCGGTGTCTGGGACTGATGGTCTCGGCTTTCGAGGCGATTCCCTTTGCCCAGTTTCACACGCGGGGTCTCTAAGCGGAGATCCTGTCCAGGTGGGACGGGCGACCGCAATCTCTGGATATCCAGATTTCGTTGAGCCATCGCACCAGAAGAGATCTTCTGTGGTGGCTCCAGTCCCCAGCGGTGTCGGGGGGGAAAGTCTTTTCGTCCTCTTTCATGGACGGTGATCACCACGGATGCCAGCCTGTCGGGCTGGGGTGGTGTTCTGGGCGTTCTGTCCGCCCAGGGAACTTGGTCGGAGGAGGAATCCTCCCTTCCGATCAACATTCTGGAGTTGCGTGCGATAAATCTCTGCCTTCAACGTTGGACGGACAGGCTGCGCGGCTGTCCGGTTCGGGTGCAGACGGACAATGCCACGGCGGTGGCTTACGTCAATCACCAAGGGGGCACCAGGAGTGCCCGAGCGGCTCGGGAAGTGGCCGACATTCTTTCTTGGGCCGAGACTCATGTCCCGGCGATATCGGCGGTACACATTCCGGGGGTGGAGAACTGGCAGGCGGATTATCTGAGCCGCCAGACCCTGGACCAGGGGGAATGGTCTCTCCACCCGGATGTCTTCCAGATGTTGTGCGCGAAGTGGGGTCTTCCAGAGGTGGACCTGTTCGCGTCTCGTCTGTGAACAACAAGGTAGAAAGGTTCATGGCAAGAACGCGCGATCCTCGGGCAGACGCGTCGGACGCGTTGGTAGCCCCGTGGCAGCAGTACCGATTGATGTATGCTTTTCCACCGATTCAATTGCTGTCCAGGTTCCTTCGCAGGTTGAACTCTGAACCGCACACAGTGATTCTTGTGGCACCGGACTGGCCTCGCCGGTCCTGGTACGCGGACCTCGTGAATCTGGCGGTCGACGCTCCTTGGCGTCTGCCTCTTCGAGAGGATCTCCTGTCTCAAGGGCCGATATTCCATCCTGCTTTACAGTCGCTGGCTTTGACGGCCTCGCTGTTGAAACCGAGGTCCTGAAGGATAGGGGTCTTTCCCCGGAGGTCATTCACACTTTGATCAACGCGAGGAAGTCTTCCTCGGGGAAGGTCTATCACCGTACTTGGAAGGCCTATTTTGCCTGGTGTGAGTCCAGGGGGTTTTCACCTCGCACATACTCGGTGTCTAGGGTGTTGACCTTCCTTCAAACGGGTGTCGACCAGCGTTTGGCGCTGGCTACGGTCAAGGGTCAGGTGTCTGCGCTGGCCGTTCTTTTTCAACGTCCTGTGGCGTCTAACTCCTTGGTTAGTACTTTTATTCAAGGGGTGCGACATCTGGTCCCTCCTAGGAGGGAACCTCTGCCTCCTTGGGACTTGAATCTTGTTCTGTCCGTGCTACAACATGCTCCCTTTGAACAGATCAGGAAGATCTCGTTGTCCATGTTGTCCAAAAAAGTCGCCTTTTTGGTGGCGATCACTTCGGCTCGCAGGGTTTCGGAGCTGGCAGCTTTGTCCTGCAAGTCTCCGTATCTGGTCATCCATCTAGATAAGGTGGTCTTGAGACCTAACCCTTCTTTTCTTCCGAAAAGAGTTTCGGATTTTCACCTCAATGAGGACATTGTCCTGCCTTCGCTCTGCGCGAAGCCCAAACATCCGAAGGAGGTGGAGCTGCATTCCTTGGATGTTGTTCGGGCGATTAGGGTTTACCTGAAATCGACTGAATCTTTCCGCAAGTCGGATTCCTTGTTTGTCCTTTCGGAGGGGCCTCGGAAGGGCATGGCGGCGTCGGCTTCTACCATCGCCAAATGGATCAGACAGACTGTTGAACAGGCCTATGCTTTAAAGGGGAAAGTTCCCCCTGTGCCTGTGAGGGCGCACTCTACCAGGTCTCTGAGTACGTCTTGGGCCTGTCGTCATGGGGCTTCTGTGGCCCAGGTGTGTAAGGCGGCGACTTGGTCGACCGTGCACACCTTCACAAAATTCTACAGAGTGGATGTTCAGGCATCTGCAGATGCTTCCTTTGGCCGCAAGGTTCTTAGTGCGGCGGTTCCTTAGAGCCTCTTGTATTGGGCTCCTTGGCTGTTTGGGATATATGTTTTTATCCCTAGGTTATTTGTTTTCCTGGGTTATTGCTTCTGTTGAGCAAGTTTTTTCTCATGTTGCCCAGCTGGTTTCCTTCCTTTGGTAAGGTTCCTTTCTTTGATGTGGAGACTGCGTTGCCTTAGGCGCGGCTGCGTTTCCCACCCCTCATGTTTGCACTGCTTTGGGACGTCCCCATTGTGACGAATATGAAGATGGCGGCGACTGTCGGAGGACGTAAGAGAAAACAGAATTTTTGTAAAATCTTACCTGTAAAATTCCTTTCTCTGAGTCCTCCGACAGTCGCCGCCCCCGCCCCTCTTTTGGGGTTGGTTGTATACTCTACTGCTATTCCACTGAAACTGAAGTATGGATACAGGAAGTAGGAGGGTATTGACTGAGGGGACCACCCCCTGGGGGTGGGATATGTTAAAAGCTTTTATATTAACATATTCTGTTGCCTAGCTACTCCTTCGGAGCAAAGTCTAATACCCCATTGTGACGAATATGAAGATGGCGGCGACTGTCGGAGGACTCAGAGAAAGGAATTTTACAGGTAAGATTTTATAAAAATTCAGTTTTTTTTTTTTTTAATTTTTTTTTTTTTTTTTACCAAACATATGTAGCAGAAAACAAATTGGCCTAAAATGTTAAAAAAAATTGATTTTTAATTTTTTTTTTTTTTGGAAATGTTATATATCAGAAAGGGAAAAATATATATATTTTTTTTTTCCCAGAATTGTTGCTTTTTTTTGTTTTATAGCGCCAAAAATAAAAATTGCAGAGGTGATCAAATACCACCAAAAGAAAGCTCTATTTGTGGGAAAAAAAGGACATCAATTTTTTTTGGGGACAGCATTTCACGACCGCGCAATTGTTCGTTAAAGTAACGCAGTGCCAAATCTCAAAATATGGCCTGGTCATTAAGGGGGCAAATCCTTCTGGTCCAGAAGTGGTTAAAGATATATTCCAAACCATCAGTTCCTTTCCCAGGAGTGCAGGTAGTGCCTATATGGGTTGTTGACTGCTTATAGATCTAGAATCCGTTATTAGATCAGGCAAAGGTCATGCTATGTATGTTCTTACCAAAAGCTATCTATTGTGTAGCAAATGTCTACAAGCCTATGTAGACTTGTAAGATCTGTAAAGTAAATCTCACGGTGCCATAGATGTCACTTTTAGGCTTCATGCGCACTGGACATTTTTTTGGTTTTTAGGTGTTTTTTTCGGAGGCCAGTAAACTCCCCAGCCTGTTTATCTTATGTGTCCATGCACACACAGGCTTTTATCAGCGTTTTGGTAGGGCTGTTTCTGGCTGGAAAAACACTAGTGGGTTTAAAGAAGTGTTTTTTAGCTGTAAAAATGCTCGAACTCTAAAAAAAAACCGCTAAAAAAAATGCAGAAGAATGCGGTTATTCTGCATTTTTGAGCCATAATCTTTTGTGGGAGTATAGTTTTGCTAAAAGACACAGACGGTTAAAAAATGCTGATGCAAATACCCTGCCAAACGTGGCAAAACTCGTGTTTTTAACGTAGCATTCTACAGATAAAGCTACTGACGTTTTTGTAATGTCCAGTGTGCATGAGGCCTAAAGCCCCGTACACACGATCAGATTATCGAACAATCTGTCGTCCGTTTTTTGTGGCATGCTAGTCTGATGTGGAAAGTGAAGAGGTTATTTTCATACGAATTTTCCCGTACGACAGAATCTACTTCAGAAGTGATGTCATGTGTTGGATGTTTTTGTATGTGTTCTTTCCTTTCTGAGCATGCCTAGTCTTGCTCTTAAGATTTTTTTTCCCGTCAAACTGTACTAATGAGATGAAAATCGGACGTTGTGTTGATGGATGATAAAAATTTTATAGCCTGCACATCAGGATTTTTTCGGCCGAAAAGTCGGAGTCGGCTGTCGAAAGCACCATACTAACAATCCGAAAATCGGCAGGTCGGTCCTCGGACAAATTTTCCCTACAGATTTTCTTATCATGTGTACGGGCCTTAAGTTGTATCAGATGGAAGCCCAATTGAAGCCTCATGGGTTTCTTTTCTTTTTTTTGGTACTAGTTTTGTAGTCGGGCTATAAAAAAACAGTCAAGAATATAATGTTTTTTAGGTTTACTCAGTGTGTGTGTGCTTGGTACTCTAAAAGCTGTCATCCTCAGATCACAGTTGTCCAACACTTCCCATGCACACAGTGCTACTATCAACACTTCTCATGTAGCCTGACTGCATAACAAAAAGTAAAGAATAAGGAGCTTCAATTCTAAGTCTCTGTTCACACCTGTGGGATATGTTGTGTGACAATGCATAACAAGATGAATCCCATTATTGTGTATGGCACCTCACCACACCTATGTAACGCAGTTACTTGTGATTTGGAAAAAATATATAACATGGTGAATTTTTAGCTTCACAGACCTCAGAGGGAGTGCATAGAAAAGAAGGGCAGCGAAGAGTTGCTTTATATGAACCTGACCTGCCCTAAAACATCTACACATTTTTCCAGATTATTTAGAAAAGCTGAAAAGTCTTGATTGCATTTACCCCTTTGCCATGAACTCTTAAATCAGGTCTGGCACAACCAGTTACCTCTTAAAAAGCCTCATAATTAGTTTGAGGGGGTCTACCAGTGTGCAATTAGTGTCATATGATCCCAAAATAAATACACCTGTTTCTGGAAGACCTCAGAGTTTGTTACAGGATACAGTTTGTCTAAGCAAACCGCATCAGGAAGACCAAGAAGCTATCAAAACAAGTCTGAGTTCTAAAGAAGCACCAATCAGGTCCAAAAATGTGATCTTCCCCGGGAGTACAATTTAAAATGTTGCCTTAAAAAGCACAAAGTAATCCTGGAAAAGAATGAAGGAATTAAAGCATCAACCCAAAGGCTAGTGGTAACTGTAGAGCTCTACAAATGATATGGGAGAACCTGGGTAATTTTTTTTTTCAAATATGAAGTTTTATTGAAACAAACAAAGAGGAATAACAACATGGTACATATAAAACAACCACAGTAGACAATCTTCCCGCAAGGCAAGGCAAAATGCTAAAAGAGGCAATACCATCAGAAAAGCAAATGCATAACTGAGTCTTTCGTTAGGTAAGAGGAAAACATCTGAAGTGGGCCCCACCACGGTGGGCCAAAAAACTTAAGACCTTAAATCAGACAATGAACCTGGGTAATTTTATACTGGATGTATATATCAGGAAAAATAATGAAAAATAAAATATAAATGCTGTTTAACCACTTAATTACTGGGCACTTTTAATCCCTTCCTGCCAATGCAGTACAGCCTCCTTATATACCTGGTGTGGCGTTGGTCACAGACATTGACTAGTTTCAGTACAAAAACTTTTTATTTTTTATTACATTTTTTTTTTTTTACACACCATGACCTGAGCAATACATTCATACTAAGGTAATATCTTACTGCTCTGGGGAAGTGATCAGGATTTTTTTTTTTTTTAAACACATTGTTTGCTAATAGCAATGTATTACATTAGCATTTTACTGAATGAAACCGATTCATTCAGTCTGTTTTGTTGTGATTAGCTGTGATTTGTCAAAGCTAATCACATGATACAGATGGGCTGTGATTGGCCCTGTCTGTACCATGTGATCAAATTGACCAATCACAACTAGCCACACAGTTGTACACATTAAATGGCTTGAAAGAAAGTCATCCACTGTGTACAACTGTCATGTGACCTGCTGTGATACGCTACGGCGGTCACATGGTACCGGCAGCAAGCTGATGCGTGGCCCTGCAATTGGCGCATCCTGCCAGGAAGTCCTATTATGCGCAGTCAGGATAAGAGAGCCATGGCCCACCTGTCATTGTGCTATAGGCCGGGCGGCTAGTGGTTAAACCTTGCCAAAATGTATACCAGCATTTCTCAACACAGAGGTGCCCTTATTTCTGGTTTCAGGGAGCCCCTGCTAAAAATTGCTATATCTACAACTTATTATACATTGGTGTAATTGTCAATGGGAGGAATGCTCCTTACACTTGTGGTCTTCGGCAAGAATTACTTTCTTACAGATGGCTAAAAAGATCATTGGTGTCAGTGGGAACCTATCTGAGAGGCAGAAATTGCCCAAGGAACCCCTAGTAACCTCTGGAGGAACCTTAGTTAAGAAACATTGTGGTAGACACTGAAAGAAGATTCTCTGGTTTGATGACACCAAAGCTAAATCTTAGCTTAAAATGCATTGTGTTATGAAAAGCCAACACTGCTCATAATCCTATGAACCCAATCCCTATGGTGAAAGTTGGTGGTAGTACCATAACGTTGTGTGGAGGCTTTTTTTCAGCAGGGAAAACATATTCAGGGCTATTTCAGTTTGCAAGAGGACTGGGACAAGAGCTTAGCCCTAAAGTCGTAGCCAGCAATACACTGGTATGGTTTAAAACCAAGAACCTGAGTGTTTCAGAATAACCTAAAATTCACAGAACATTATATGGGGAAAAAATGATTGAGTGACAGTTCTGTGGAAGGACAGACCCCTTACTAATAAAAGTGGGCAGATGAGAGGGGTCAGACTTGTTCATGTTGACTGGAAGTCCACAACAGCACTGATAACGTCCTGTATCTTTGGTGTGCTCTTTTGCAGAGATCTGTGAATAAACCACAAGTTCCATCTGCACTGTGGCAGACACACTTGTCATTCTGCATGTTCTACAAGTGCGTTAATTGGCACACTTGTCAAAGGAAAGGTTCATAAGCCGCACCTTATGAAGCAGACCCATGTGCATGAAGTGAGATGAATGGCAGCCTCAGCCTGGACTTAAGGCAGGCCACACCCTCAACACATTTCACTCCACCCCTTGGAGCTTAATCATCAGGAGGCACTCGTAGTCCACTGACTCTTCCTCCAGGTTCCAAAATGAAAGACGTACAGGGGTATTAGCACATAGCTGGAGAAAGAATGTTCAGGAGCTTGACATTGCTCCCATGATCCATTGATCTCAGGTGCAATGCTTTGAAGTAGGGATCGACTGATTATCAGCAAGGCCGATATATCAAGGGCCGATATTGACTGTTGCCAATATATCTGTATCTGCCCCGGAACTGGCCGATATTCCAAATATTGCTCATTTGAGGGTAAAATGATGTCATAGCATAATTCCGTTTACAAATGTTATTGAATATGCCACTCACATATGTACAAATTAAAGATATAAGCAATGAAGTGATGTCATGACATCACTTCCGAGTACTGGCGCCAGATTTAAAAAATTGACAGCATTCAAAACAGCCAAACTTGGCGTTTTGAATGCTTTTAAGTGCAGAGGAGGGGTTGGTCTTTTAGACCCACAGATCCCTCCACAGAGTTTACCTGTCAAGTGATAAAAATAAAAACGTTTTTTTTTTTTTAAAATCTATGAAAGTATCGGCCGATACCGATATTTTGGCCATTGCATATCGGTATCGGCAACGAAAAACCGATATCGCTCGATCACTACTTTGAATGCTCCTGTGGAAAAAAAAAAAAATAAGTAGAGCTTTTTCACTAAATAACTACAATCTTATTTATTTGCCTTTCCCCCATTTTTTTTTAAATGAAAATGCGACTCAGCAGAGTCCAGTAAATCCTATACCCTTCTTTTTCATCTTTTTTTCTGCTCTTACTTCTTACACCCCCCACCCCCTTTCTTTTTATTCATCCCTTTTTTTTTTTTTTTCCCGATCATACATCTTTCAGTAACCTGAACTTATTTGTGAGTCTTCTTAACTGTTTTTGAAATATTTAAATGTTCTAAATATTTATAATTGCTTATGAATATTTATAATTGCTTATGATGTAACATTTGTTTACCATTGATTTGTTCGTGATCTGATTGCTTATCTTTTTTTTTTATATACTAACCTGTTTATACTGTATATCCAATTCTAATCTGACCAGTAAATATTCCAGTGTAGCAGCGATTGTTAGAGCTGAGAGAGCTATCATTTGTCCTCATGAAGTGTGCCCCACCTTACCACCCCCTCCTCCATTCATAGTAGCTATTCTACAGCTTCTATGAATAAAACAGGGTCTATGGAGGACAGATGGATAAACGAAAGGTGCACCCCCTCTATTCATTAGGTTTCATTCATAAAAGCTGTAGTATGGGTTTCTACGAATGGAGGAGCTGGGCAGAATGGAAAGGCATATTGGGGCACTGCTGATTAGTGCAAATGGCAACTCCAAACTAGAAGATAATTTGAGAGGGGGGGGGGGGGAGCGGCCAAGAGGAGGAAGATTTCAGTGAAGCCAGGAGCTATTACCACAAGGGACAAAGAGCATTAATTAGGGATGCACCGAAATTTCGGCCGAAAATGAGCCTATCCCATTTCGGCCGATAATGGGTTAACAATGCCGAAATTAATATGGCCACCGTGAGGAAGGAGGAGGGCGCAGGGCAGATTTTAAAAGTCCCGCCTCTGGCCGGCCGCCCGCCTCTCAATGACGTCCCTACTACTATGATGTGTGTATGAATGAAGGGACATACCAGGCGGGAGGGCGGGGCGAGCGGCCGCTAATAGATATAACTATGTGAGCCTTCACTTCACTGTCAGCGGGACTGTGTGTGAATGAACTGACCTGACGCCGGGCGGGGGGAGCGGCCGCTAATAGCTGTAGCTATGTGATTCTTCACTTCCCTGTCAGGCATGTATCTCCGCTGACAGGGAAGTGAAGGCTCACATAGTTAGTTATTAGCTGCCGCTCCCCCCGCCCGGTGTCAGGTCAGTTCATTCACACACAGTCCCGCTGACAGTGAAGTGAAGGCTCACATAGTTATATCTATTAGCAGCCGCTCGCCCCACCCGGTGTGTCAGTTCATTCATACACACATCGTAGTAGTGACATCACCGGGAGGCGGGCCGCCGGCCAGAGGCGCTTCTTTTGAATGAAGGACACCCGAGGAGGGACGCTGAGCCAGAGGGGGGGGGGTGTACTGCCGAGGGGGACGCTGAGGCAGGGGGGAGGGGGGATGGGGGAGAGCTGAGGCAGCTTACCATTGGTATTAGTATTATGCAGCATGAGGGGGTTAATGTATTGCCACTGCTGGTCACTGATGCATTAGTGACCGACCAGTGGCAGTTAATTAACCCCTTTGTGCTGCATTGGTGCAACCAGTATCAGTGTTAATTAACACTGGTTGCACTGATACTGGTTGCACTAATGCAGTACAAAGGGGTTAATTAACTGCCACTGGTCGGTCACTAATAGATGAGTGACCAGCAGTGACAATACATTAACCCCCTCGTGCTGCATAATACAAATACCATTGGTAATTAAATTAACCTCTTGCCAACCCGTCACAGTACATACACTGTGACAGGGTGGCAGCTACAGGTGTACGTCGCTGCCTGTTTTTGGTGTATGCCCCTCCTATCTATTTTAATTTTTTGGGGGGGAAAAAGTCGGTTTCGGTTTTCGGCCAAGGGCATCCTGCAGTTTCGGTTTCGGCCCAGAATTTTCATTTCGGTGCATCCCTAGCATTAATAGTAAATCATGTCCCTGATTTTTGGTTTATTTTGACAAAAAATAAAAACCGGAAAGTATGGCTACCTTGGGCACCAAAAACACTAGGATTGGACAGTTGGAAGACTTAACCAATGATCGGTCTGAGGAGTCTTCATTTGTGTTGCAGCATGTAGATGTTAGATTCAAAATTTGATGTAGGATACAAGTTACTCAAGTTGATGCTTACACAGAGCTCTGAATTCTGTGACAGTCCTGGTGCTTGGCGATTGGCCACATGCTGTCACATGGAGTGAGTCATGACTTGCATGTTCCTCCATATCCAGAAGTACTGGGTATTTTTTTCCTGCCATCATCTGAATTGCGTGTTTAGGGAGCACAGAAAAGGTGAGCATAGGCTGCTGGTGAGGGGAGGTTAAAGTGAACCTGTTGCTTTGCCCTTGGTTTATGGCCAGGTTGAATTTTCTAGGTTTATGACTGGTTTACTTTAAGGTCCTCATGACAGAAGTTTCCTGAAAAAGAAAGGCTTTGCTGTTAGAAAATAAAGGAAGGTCACTCTACCATAAATGGCTTGAAATTAAAGAGAATACTTCTCCCCACAGATACTGTTGCTGGGATAAGTGCCAGAATTTCTATTATTGACAAAGTCCACATTAAGTGGGATTTTGATATTCTGTTCAGTTTCGTGTTATCCTGATCATGCTGTTTATTACTGTCAAGGAAAGCTGAAAGCCCCAGGCAGCCTGAGAAGGTGTTATAAAGCAATATCAGACTTACTGAGTAAAAAGCATTCTGGACCATGCTTGCAAATACTTACTGGCTTTTGTTGTGTTTCTAAATTTTTATTTATTTTTTTATTTTTTGTGTGCTGTTTGCTGAATTGACTTTCATATTATCTCTTAGATCCGTATATTAAGCAGATGTGCTGCACATTCAGTGACAAGCTGTGCTGTCAAACCAACTAGTTTTACTAATGTCAACACATCTCCGAATGTTTATCTTGCTCAGTACCACTACAACATACTATAGGATTTAAAATGTATTCAAGTGAAGTGAAGACACATCAAAACACATTTGAAGAGATTTCCAGCCTGTTTTACAGAATTTTAAATTGCTAAAACGCTTGTTGTTTTATCATCTACTAGGTAACTGCTATCATGTTTCTTGGAGTTGGGAGTACAAGTACTGTGTAGTGTTCCTTGATGCGATATAACATTCTGCATGTGTGCTTGTTTTCTGGTACGTTATGTGTTGGAGAGGTTTGTAGGTAAAAGTTCCCTTGTGATCAGTGAAAATGTAATGGATATGGTGAGCTACACATGTACACCTTTTTTAAAGTCTTTAGAAAATAAATGCATCCAAAGAATGTGTTTTTCAAAGGATCTGTACGTATTTTTAATTTGTTTAACCACGTAATATTTATTAGAAAAATACATTCTTTCAACTTTAAACTAGGGATGCACCGATCCCATATTTGGATCGGATATCGGCGCCGATATGGCCATTTTAGCTGCAATCGGGGGTTCGGTAACATTGACCGATCTACTGGCCGATCCGGTTTTTGCTGAGTAACGGCTCAGCCATCCCTTACTTGGTGCAGTAGTAGTATGGGATGGTAGCCGCTACTTCCTGTATAGGTCGGCTCACAGGCGTAGTGATATCAGATGCACTCCGCCTGTGAATGGAGGAGCCGTACACATGAAGCAGCGGCTTTGCTCTTTACTGCAGCCGCTTGCTTTGTGTGTAGCTCCGGATCGGTTCCGGTATCGGTATCGGTATCGGCGATTTCACAACGCAAGATATCGGGTCCAAAAAAGTCAGATCGGTGCATCCCTACTTTAAACCTAATTTTTCTGCTGACATTTGTCAGCTACATTACAAGTACATTTACTTTTCTTCTGGACATGCTTCCCCAGCTATTCAAAGGAGTTATTGCTCAATGTGATCATACATTGACCACCGTAAATGATGTCTGTAAAAGGTTTACTGCAAAGCAATGAATTTAACCACTTGAGTACTAGCTTGTATATACCACCTCAATACCGGAGACTCCTTCCTGCCCAGACCGATTTTCAGCTCTGACTTTAAATGACGATTGCGCGGTTATGCAGCACTGTACTCCTAATTTTTTTTTATTTTTTTTTCACACAAATGGAGTTTTCTTTCGGTAGTATTTAATCATTGGTAGTATTTAATCACTGCAAGGTTTTTTGTTTTTTGCTAAATAAACATAAAAAGGTCGGAAATTTGTAAGAAAAAGCACTTTGTTTCTGTTAGAACTTTTTTTTTTTTTTTTTTTTTTTGTGAATAAATTATCTACATAAATGTATGCCAAAATGTATTCTGCTTCATTTCTTTGGTGAAAATAACTAGAGGTGCACCTAATGGAAACTTTGGTACCGAAACCACAAATTCAGGATGTACAACCAAAACCAAAAATGACAGTTTTAAAAATATAGGTATATTTGTATATAATTGTATTCAACTTTTTAATCAGTATCATGAATATGTATTTATTATTGAACAAGAAAAGCTTAAAAAAAATGTGCCCCTTTTAAATTCTACGTGATGTCTTTACACTGGTCCCTTGCTCTTCCATTCTGGTGTTAAAAATCTTGGTTGCTGCATTTTTGGTCAGTTAAAAAACTGCACCAAAAACGCACTTTCCCATTGAAATGCTTTGAAAACACAGGAAGAATGCATCAATAACACACCGTGTTAGGTTTTTGATAAGCACAGTAAAGTTGCTGCAAAATTACATGCCTTTTTGGTGCCATTATTGACGCCTTTTTCTCTATCGGCAAAATGCCATTTTTGGCCTATGTGTTTTTCAGCCGCTGAAATTTCGGTGCATCTCTAAGGCTTCTTTCACACGGTCCGCCTCCGCAGGCGGATCCGTGTTGCTCAGCGGGGATCGATCCGCGATCCCCGCTGAGCCGGGCGGATGACATCTCCGTCTCCGCTTGCAGAGCGGAGAGGGAGGTGTCTCAGCACCCGCTGCCCTCTATGGGGGATCGGAGGAGAGCGGACCGCTTGTCCGCTCTCATCAGATCCGCTCCGATTACTGAACGGATGGAAAAATAGGGTTTCCATCCGTCCAGATTTCAGCACAGGATCGGATGCGGATGGCAGCGGGTGTCAGCGGAGGTGACCTCCGCTGACACCCGCTGCCCCATAAAGCTGCATGGAGGATCCGATCAGATCCGCCTAAAAAACTAACAGGCGGATCTGATCGGACCGCCCGTGTGAAAGAGCCCTAAAAATAACCCAAATCTGTGTATATTATTTAGTCTGTAGAAAAGGTGTGTGTGTGTGTGTGTGTGTATGTGTGTAAAATGTATATTCTCTGAAAATTGATCAATCCTGATGCGCTGGCGGCCTATCTAATTTCTTGAGACCTGAAAATGCCAGGACATTACAATTATCCCCAAATGACCATTTTTTTGGAAAGTAGATAGTCCAAGGAATTTAGTAAGAGGCATGATGTGTTCTTTAAAGTTGTAAATTTTTTTTGGAAAATGAAGAAATTGACAAAGTTTTTTGCCATTTTTACATTTGTTTTACATACTCTACGTGTCATCGTATAGCTGGTGTGGCGGTGTTTAGGGACACTGACTGACTGGTGACAGTATGTAAAAATAATAAATAAAAAAAAAAATATATACATATTTTTTTCAATTTTGTTATTTTAATTTTTTCTATTTTCTTTTTTTAGTTTTCATTTTTTTTTTTTTTTTTTTTTTTTTTTTTTTTTTTTTTTTTTTTTTTTACATACAGTGACCAGAGTGATAATGTTATCAGTAACACTGAACTACTCTGGGGAGATGATCAGGGTTTATTTATTTTTGTGAAGTTTACAGTTATAGGCCTCTTTCACACGGGTGTTCCGTATGTCCGTATATCACCCCATCCGTTTGCGGGTGATATACGGACATAATGCATGTCAATGCGATTACGGATGTCAGCGGATGACCATCCGCTGACGTCCGATTTGCGTCCTTTCAGTTCTGTTCCGTTTTTTGCAAACGGAACAGAACCCTATTTTTCTTCCGTTTAAAAAAAAGCAAAGGACGCATAATCGGATGTCAGCGGTGTCATACGCTGACATCCGCAAACCCATAGACATACAGTGCTTTGCGAAAAGTATTCGGCCCCCTTGAACTTTTCAACCTTTTGCCACATTTCAGGCTTCAAACATAAAAATCTAAAACTGTATTTTTTTGTGAAGAATCAACAAGTGGGACACAATCATGAAGTGGAACTAAATTTATTGGATATTTCAAACTTTTTTTAACAAAAAACTGAAAAATTGAGCGTGCAAAATTATTCAGCCCCCTTAAGTTAATACTTTGTAGCGCCACCTTTTGCTGCGATTACAGCTGTAAGTCGCTAATGTCTCTATCAGTTTTGCACATCGAGAGACTGAAATTTTTGCCCATTCCTCCTTGCAAAACAGCTCGAGCTCAGTGAGGTTGGATGGAGAGCATTTTGTGACAGCAGTTTTCAGTTCTTTCCACAGATTCTCGATTGGATTCAGGTCTGGACTTTGACTTCACCATTCTAACACCTGGATATGTTTATTTGTGAACCATTCCGTTGTAGATTTTGCTTTATGTTTTGGATCATTGTCTTGTTGGAAGACAAATCTCCATCCCAGTCTCAGGTCTTTTGCAGACTCCATCAGGTTTTCTTCCAGAATGGTCCTGTATTTGGCTTCATCCATCTTCCCATCAATTTTAACCATCTGTCCCTGCTGAAGAAAAGCAGGCCCAAACCATGATTCTGCCACCACCATGTTTGACAGTGGGGATGGTGTGTTCAGGGTGATGAGCTGTGTTGCTTTTACGCCAAACTTAACATTTTGCATTGTTGCCAAAAAGTTTGATTTTGGTTTCATCTGACCAGAGCACCTTCTTCCACATGTTTGGTGTGTCTCCCAGGTGGCTTGTGGCAAACTTTAAACGACACTTTTTATGGATATCTTTAAGAAATGGCTTTCTTCTTGCCACTTTTCCATAAAGGCCAGATTTGTGCAGTATACGACAGAGTCTCCCACCTAAGCTGTAGATCTCTGCAGTTCATCCAGAGTGATCATGGGCCTCTTGGCTGCATCTCTGATCAGTCTTCTCCTTGTATAAGCTGAAAGTTTAGAGGGACGGCCAGGTCTTCGTAGATTTGCAGTGGTCTGATACTCCTTCCATTTCAATATTATCACTTGCACAGTGCTTCTTGGGATATTTAAAGCTTGGGAAATCTTTTTGTATCCAAATCCGGCTTTAAACTTCTCCACAACAGTATCTCGGACCTGCCTGGTGTGTTCCTTGTTCTTCATGATGCTCTCTGCGCTTTAAACGGACCTCTGAGACTATCACAGTACAGGTGCATTTATATGGGGACTTAATTACATACACGGGTGAATTCTATTTATCATCATTAGTCATTTAGGTCAACATTGGATCATTCAGAGATCCTCACTGAACTTCTGGAGAGAGTTTGCTGCACTAAAAGTAAAGGGGCTGAATAATTTTGCACGCCCAATCTTTCAGTTTATTTAACAAAGTTTGAAATATCCAATAAATTTCGTTCCACTTCATGATTGTGTCCCACTTGTTGTTGATTCTTCACAAAAAATTACAGTTTTATATCTTTGTTTGAAGCCTAAAATGTGGCAAAAGGTTGCAAAGTTCAAGGGGGCCGAATACTTTCGCA
The DNA here is from genome assembly GCF_965119305.1 of Pelophylax lessonae. NCBI lineage: Eukaryota > Metazoa > Chordata > Amphibia > Anura > Ranidae > Pelophylax > Pelophylax lessonae. Next base: position 449,193,494 of record NC_138769.1, read on the forward strand.
GGGCACTGTACATTATGTCCGTATATCATCCGCAAATGGATGGGATGATATGCGGACATACGGACTGGATGACACTCGTGTCCGTAAAAAAAAAAAAAAAAAGTGCCAGAGCGGATCGAAATACGGTCCGCTCCGTGTGAAAGAGGCCATAAGCAGATATTTTTTTCTAATGAAAACTATTCAAACTATTCCAAAGCTGTTCGTTGTGCACAATTGGAATGTGATCTACTGTGTCACTATTGGTCACAGCGATCACGTGGTACCGGCAGCGGGGCCTGCATGGCCATCATACTATTAATAGACCAGGTTGGAAGCAGTTCAACTCAAACATTTTCATAGTGTGAATTTCTTTGTTTTTTAGACCATGGCACAGAAGCTTCAGAGTATGTAGCTTGCCATTATTTGTAAATTGTTTCAGTAGACCTTTCTATTGCCAGTGGCAATGCAGTAGCAGCCGCCAATCCTCTGACGGCTGTGTTGCCACTGTCAGTGTGCATGATTGCAGCTCTAGATGATCACCATCCAGCACTGTGCCCAAGAGCAGCGTCTCTCCCTCCTTACAGGGCATCAGGATGGAGCCTGCAGGTATGCCACCATAGGAAGTGGCTTCCCATGGTGGCACACTGGGAAGGAGAGGAGCAAGGGGCGCCAGTGGGGGATTCCAGAAGAGGATCGGGACTGCTCTGTGCAAAACCAATGCACAGAGCAGGTAAGTATGACATGTTTGTTATTTTAAAAAAAATGTTACCCTTTCCAATGTCTTAAAGCCCAATATACATGCATTAAAAAATCATCCAAATTTTAGTACATGTGTACCGCTGTCTGTTTGATGGGTCCTGTTAGTAAAGATCAGCATTTGATCAGTGCTTACAGCCAATGGCTGAATACATGAGAAACTTCCATGAGTGACGTCTGCAGGCTTCAACAGAGCTTTCTGGTTTTCTCGAACCCCCCCCCCCCCCCCGGTCTCACTGGGGTTGGGAGAAGCAAGTTTTTCACTTGATCACTTCATATAACATTGAAGATTTTCATTTTGGGATTTTTTTTTTTTTTTTTAACTGCTGGCGATTTTTGCTGCTAATCTTATATTTCATGATGGTTACATATAAAAGTTGCTACAATGGGTTTAATGACACTGGCCTCTTTCACACTGACGGACAAATCGGGTCCATCTGTCAGTTTTTTCAGGTGAACCCCATTTAGACCGTACATTGGTCTTCATGGAGCGATTGATGTCAGTGGACTTGTGTCCGCTGACACCCACTAAAATCCGATCCTGTTCACTAAAAACAGACGGATGGGGATCCATTCCCCATCCATCCGCAGATCGGATGACAGTCCGATAGAAACAGACAGAGGCAGTTTGTTTCCATCTAATAGCCCATAGAGGACAGTGGGTTGTGTCCATGTCCACTCTGCATCAGTGGAGCAGACACAGACCTGTCATCCGCCTGCTCAACAGGGATCAGCAAAGAGGTCTCTGTTGAGCGGATGTATCAGCTTGCAGTCTCTGCCAATGTGAAAGGAGTCCAACAGGCCATTTTTTTTAGTTTTCAGTGCTGTAATAGTTTGACAATTTACTCGGCCATGCAACTGTTTTTGTTTTTTGTCGTTGTTATTTTTTAAGTTTTATAAAAAGAAATTTATATTAACTATATTTATAACCACTGGGTTTTATTTTTTACTACTAAAATCTGATCTCCTTACATATAAAATGTAAGTGCCAGGATAGTACGAAAAAATTCCCCCTTTTGGAAATTAGACATCCAAGGGTAATCTCCTTTTTTGCCATACATTTTAGAAAATTAGTAAACATGCTGGTACTGGGGTGGTTAAAACATGGAGCCTTGTAGTGGTGTACTAGATACAGTGCATCATTGATGCACAGGGAAGAGGTGGTGAAGGGGTTAATGTATGGGTCTCATTCATTGGGAGAAGATGAGAGGGTTAATGCACAGTTCAAGGGAGGTGAAGGTGTTAATATACAGGTCAGAGAAGAGGGAAACCAGCTGTTGGCTTTACAAGTATACATAGCTCCTGGCTGCATTATTTATAATGTGTGTAGACACCCCCACTGCTGCTATCATAAGCTTTACATCGTTTGCAGCGAAGGGGGTTAAAGAGACCCTGTCAATAATATTGCAGATAAAAGCACATAAAATCAAGTAGCTACACAACCTTTCATGTAGCTGCCAGGAAATACAAGGGGGAATACTAAAATTTCACTTGCGTGACAGTCTGCTGGGGCTACTGAAATCACAGCAAGGATGGCGGCACCCGGCAGCAGACTCGGGCATTTAAATGTCTGCATGAGGCAGCCTTTACCGGCAAACTACTAATTTAAAGTTCTCTTCTATATCCAAAAATTAAATGGAAAGTTTAGGTGTGTAGGCTTTAACACAAAAAAGGTCAGACCTTCCTCAATGTTGTCTGTGTCCCAGCTAGAGAGATTAAGCCCTCTGCTTGTCCAGGTGACCATTGTCTGGTGAAAAAAGTGAAGGGATGTCCAAAAACTTTAAGTTGTCTCACACACAGGAGGTGAAGTGATTCTAAAGGCAGAAGGTTTTACTTTAATGCATTCTATGCATTAAGGTAAAAAACCTGGGTGCAGTTCCCCCCTCGGCCCCCTTATACTTACCTGACCCCTATCTCAATCCAGCGATCTGCATGAGAGCAGAGGCTCTCCCGTATCTCTCTCTTCATTAGTTTACACAGCAGCCAATTGATCACAGCCAGTGAGCCAGAGGGGGCGGGGGGGCGGGGCCAAGCCGTGCTCTGTGTGCAAATGGACAATGTCCATTCACAGGAGCACAGCTATCGAGCAAGCCTGCTTGAGTATCCCCATAGCAAGAGGCTTGCTATTGGGAGCCCCCGGGAGGGGGAAGAGCCAGGACCGCCAACTATTTTTATTTAGGACCGCTAAATATTTTTTTCCTTCACCTTTTGCTGGGCCTTCTGGCTTCTCTTCTCTATTTTACTACGATAACATTAGGCATAGGCAACACGCTTTTGGGTAGCATTTTGAGGGTTACTTGCCTTCAGTCCGGGAGCGGACCTCAATATGCTGCATCAAATGTGGAAATGTACCCTTGTCGAATGAGTGAGACTAAGGGAATTGAGAATATGATTCTGTATGTCTAATCTGAATTTTGGTACACTCCTCACACTTTTAGCACCTGGATACTCTCCTCTATGGTTTGTTGGTTTCATCTCTTGTGTTCTCCTTATGCAAATGCTTTGTCCAATGGAGATTCCACTTAATTGTCAATTTTTCTGCCTTTGGATTACTATTGGTAATATGTCTATCTTATACCTTTTGTCAAAATCTTAAAAAAAAAAGACTGAAATAGAAAAAACTTGGTCTGCTGGCAACTTTTCCCCTAACTTTGGAAAGATTTTCTTTTCTCTTTCGTTCATTGACGGACACCGCTCCAGAATCTTCTTGACCATTGGGTTATGCTGTACCCAACAAGAGTAGGACACTAGGCAGGAAAAAGCTTTACTACGCCTATGGGGCAGTCCCAGAGGGTATACTCCCACTTCCTGCTATAGGCATTCAGTTTTTTTCTGCCTATTCAGGAGTAAGGACCTAGTTCCTTGCTGGGATCTCTGGTCCGTTTTTAAACTGATTTTCTCTTACGTCCTCTGACAGTCGCCGCCACCTCGAAGTCATCACTGTTGGGTATTGACTTTCTATCCGCAGGAATAGCTAGGCATATAGACTTAGTCCAAAGACAAAAGGCATTAGCATATTTGGCATATACACACCCATGGGGGCTGTCCCATCTGGTCAATATCCCCCCTGCATCACCACTCCCAACTCAGTTTTAATCTGCCTAGCGTCCGGAATAGTCAGGCTTACCTTGTGCTGGGGCTTCAGTCTCAGCCTTCCTAATCTTTTATTTGATTTTCTTTGAAAATGTCAGTTTTTTCTCTTAATTTACTAGCTGTTTATTTTGTCAGCTTCTAGTGTTAGTCTTCTCTTCGGATGAAGATGGATCATGCAGTGCTGGGATTCGGACTGGCCGCCCTGGTTCTCCAGAGCAAAAGGGTCAGATGGACCCCCAGCCCGCCATCGAGCGTTCAGCTATGGTTCGCCCTGGCATTACGAACGACCCATCCCTGTTCGCTACAGGGATGCAGCCGTGAGGTGGCTACCTCACAGGACTCGTCTGCGGTGCTGCAGCATCATGTCCCTGGCTCACGGCACTCCCTGTCAGATGAGGACAGAGGCTTTCCGTGCATAGAGGCTCCCCACGCCATCTGGTACAGGTAAGTACTTCTGTGTGGGGCCTCTGTCTGGGGTGGCAGTCTGTGTTGCTGTGTGTCCCCCATGTCTGTGCCTGTGTGACTCCCTGTGGGGATCGCTTGTGCAGATACTGTGTGTGACCGAGGGTCCCTGTCCCTGTGTCACTTAGGTGCATTTTTGGGGGTGCAGACGTTTCTGATGGTGCGGCGACCGCAGCGGCGAATTTTCGCGCGGTCCGCCAACTTTACTATGGGCTTACATGTGTAGCTCCTCTGGGGCGATCCTGCATGTTGTTTTGGCGCCATTCGCCGCCATTTTGTGGGAGGTGGAACGATCGGTCCGGCCGCATGTCGGCGGCCATTTTGGCGTAGCCTCCAATGCATCCCTATGGGGCAGCCATTTTCCCAGGGTCTGGCATATGGTCCAGCCTACTCCAGCAGCGCTTCCTTCCATCAGCAGCAGGACATCGGTAGCAACGCTCTGCAGGTTATCACTCGGTTTCCCTCTGTGCTATCGCTTCTAGCTCAGTTTCTTTTCCCCTTTTGGGGGTCTTTTATCACTGTTGCAGTAGCGGTGGGCTGCGCACACCGCATCGTTTTCTTAAAGGGACAGTACTTTGTATTGCACTGTAGTTTGTTCTGATAACTTGAGCAATGGATTCTCAGAAAAGCAAGTTTCCTCCAGCTTAGTGGGGGGCCCCAGTTCTCCTGTGGCCCCGCTGCGACCCGATCTGGCTGCTGTGGTGGCGACTTTAGTGGCAAATATGGAAATGCTGATGTCTGAACGTGCTGCGAGAAAGAGGCCCAGGTTGTCTCTCTCTTCTGCTCAGATGGGGATATGGCTGCTGCTGCGAGCATGCCCTTTTCAGGGTCCCGCTCATCCTTGGACCCCCCGGGATCTGAGGGGGAGGCTGAGATGGAGGGGGTTGATACCTCCTCCCCGGGGTCGCCTGAAGAACGGGCGACCATGGATGAGCTGATTGTGTCTGTAAAGGACACCTTACATTTAGAGGATGAGCCCTGTCCTCCGGGTGTTGTGTTCTCATTTGGGACGCACAGGACCCGCAAGTCTGCGCAGGTTTTCCCCTGCCCAGCGGAATTCCATTACACTGTTAATGAAATGTGGCGCACGTTGACACGTTCATTCCTGGTACCTAGTCGGTTCAAATTGCTTTTATCTTTTTGCGCCGGCTACGGAATCACGATGGTGTGTGCCTCCACAGGTAGATCACACTGTGGCTGTGTTGCACAAGGCTACCTTGCCACCTACTGAGGATACCCGGGTTTTCCGGGATCCCACGGAACGGCGGTTAGAGTCTCTACCTCGCCATTCCTATACGGTGGAGGGTTCGTTGCTCAAACCCGTTTTTGCGTCCGTTCTGGTGGCTCAGGCGGTGGCTTCTTGGACAAAGATGCTTAGGAGCGATCTCGTGTCTGATGGTGTTCCACCTGCCTGGCTGGATATGGTAGATCAGATCCACCAAGGAGTCATGTACTTGTGTGATGCAGCCTTGAATGAGGCCCCCCCGGTGGCTCGTCTCTCTGGTGTTGCGGTGCTTAACCGGCGACTGATATGGCTGAAGAGCTGGTCGGCCGACCAGTCCTCAAGGAAAACTGTTGCTGATTTTCCCTATGCTGGCTCTCGCCTTTTTGGCGAGGCGTTGGACACCCTGGTGAAAGGAGTCACGGGGGGCAAGAGCACTATGCTGCCCCAGAACCTGAAGAACAAGTCTTTTCGAGGCAAGCGGGGTTCTGCGCCTAGATCCAATCGGGCGTCTTTTCGTGCCTTTCGGAACCAATCCAAGGGCAAGCCCTTCAAGGCCCAGGGCAACCAGGAGAAGCCCTGGGCGGGTGAGCAGAAGTCCGGCAATGCTGGCTCGGCGGGTCAATCCGCCTCTGCCTGCAGGGGCGCCCTCATCCATTTCAGGAGTGGGGGGACGTTGGCGCGGTTTCCTCCAACCTTGGCTGCTCCGGATATCGGACAGGCGGGTTCAGGAAATCGTTCGATCGGGTTACAAGATCGAAATCCTTTCCCGGCTGGCGGACAGATTCTTTCCCTCCAATCTTCCTCTGCTTCCGGGGCGTCTGCAGGACTTGTATCAAGCGGTGCAGGACCTGCTTGCTCAGGGAGTGATTGTCCCGGTGCCTCATCGGGACAGTTTCGGGGGTCTTATTCGAATCTGTTCGCTGTGCCCAGGAAGGAGGGCAAAGTGCGTCCTATTCTGGACCTGAAAGCGCTAAACCGCTTCGTGCGTGTTCGGAAGTTTCAAATGGAGTCTCTCCGTTCGGTGGTGGCCTCCTTGAGTCCAGGAGAATTCCTGGCTTCGATAGATCTGAAGGATGCGTACCTGCACATCAGCGGTACCTTCGGTTTGCTATCGCAGAGGATCACTACCAGTTTGTGGCGTTACCTTTCGGTCTCGCTTCGGCACCAAGGTTGTTTACCAGAGTGTTGGCGCCGGATCTGGGCCTGCTGAGGGCCCACGGCATTGCGGTCCTGGGTTACCTGGACGACTTGCTTCTGAGATCACGTGCCAGCCAGGGCCTTGTGCGCGATCTGTCCATCACGGTACAGACGCTCCAGGAGTTCGGATGGACCATCAACGTTCAAAAATCGGCGTTGTCTCCATCGCTTCGCCTTCCCTACCTGGGAATGGTTCTGGACTCTGCTCAGGCAAAGGTGTTCTTGCCGGATGACAAGCTCCGGTCTTTGCGGGACGAGCTCAGGTCCCTCAGGGACTACCCGTCCTCGTCACTCAGGACCTGTATGCGGGGCCTGGGGTTGATGGTTTCGGCCTTCGAGGCGATACCCTTTGCTCAGTACCACACGCTGGCTCTCCAGGCGGAGTTCCTGGCCAGGTGGGACAGACTGCCTCAGTCCTTGGGTCAGGATGTCTCCTTGAGTCATCAGATCAGATTGGCTCTTCTGTGGTGGCTCCAGTCCCCGTCGGTGGCGGAAGGCAAGTCCTTCCGTCCGTTGGTGTGGACAGTGGTTACCACGGACGTCAGCCTATCGGGCTGGGGTGGAGTCCTGGGCAACCTGTCTGAGGGGGAGTCCTCCCTCCCGGGGGAGTCCTCCCTCCCGATAAATGTGCTGGAGTTACGAATCAAACTCTGTCTCTTCCAGTGGTCGGACGGTCTCCGGGGCCTGCCTGTCCACGTACAGACAGACAATGCTACTGCGGTGGCCTACATCAACCACCAGGGGGGCACCAGGAGTGCTCGAGCGGCCCGGGAGGTGACCGACATTCTGTCTTATGGGACTCGAACTTGGTTCTGTCCGTGTTACAGCGCGCTCCCTTTGAAATCATCAGGGAAAAATCGTTGCCTCTGCTGTTGAAAAAGGTTGCTTTTCTGGTGGCGATCACTTTGGCTCGCAGAGTGTCGGAGCTGGCGGCGTTGTCTTGCCGCTCCCCTTACTTGATAATTCACAAGGATAAGGTGGTTTTGCGACCACCCCCATCCTTCCTTCCCAAGGTGATCTGAGTTCCACCTTAATGAGGACATTGTCCTGCTTTCGCATTGTACGAAGCCTATGCATCCTAAGGTGATTACATTGCATTCTTTGGATGTTGTAAGGGCGTCCAGGGTTTACCTGTCATCTACGGAATCCTTTCGGAAGACGGATTCCCTATTTGTCCTTCCTGAGGGATCTCGGAAGGGCATGGCTGCGTCTGCAGCAACTATTGCCGAATGGATCAGACAGACCATTGAGCAGGCGTATGCCTTGGAGGAACGGGTTCTGCCCTTCCCTGTTACAGCGCACTCTACCAGGTTTTTGAGTGCGTCCTGGGCCTATTGGCATCGGGCCTCGATGGCCCAGGTGTGCAAGGCTGCGACTTGGTCATCGGTGCACACTTTTTCAAAATTCTACAAAGTAGATGTTCTAGCATCAGCTGATGCTTCTTTTGGCCGCACAGTTCTCAGTGCGGCAGTGCCATGATGGACCCTTGAATTTTTTTTTCTGGGTCCCTGGCTGTTGGCATTTGCTTTCCTGGGCTGTTGCTCCTGTTGAGCAGTGTTTTTTTCTGTTGCCTAGTTGGTTCTCTTACAGTGCATGTAAGATTCCTTTCTCTGATGTGGGTACTGCGTTGCCTTTTCTACGGTTGTCTCCCACCCCTCATGTCTATACTGCTTTGGGACATCCCAACAGTGATGACTTAAGAGAAAACTGAATTTTTGTAAAATCTTACCTGTAAAATTCCTTTCTCTGAGTCCTCCGACAGTCCCCGCCCCTCTTTTGGGGTTTTTATTACCTACTGCTATGCTACCAAACTGAGTTGGGAGTGGTGATGCAGGGGGGGGGGGGGGTATTGACCAGATGGGACAGCCCCCATGGGTGTGTATATGCTAATTATGCTAATGCATTTTGTCTTTGGACTAAGTCTATATGCCTAGCTATTCCTGCGGATAGGAAGTCAATACCCAACAGTGATGACTTAGAGGTGGCGGCGACTGTCGGAGGACTCAGAGAAAGGAATTTTACAGGTAAGATTTTACAAAAATTCTGTTTTTTTCCTCTTATTTTTTCTTTTCCTGTGAGAACTACAATCAACTGCTGGACTGGGCGACGGACTGGATATTCTGGATCCTTATGGTCTCCCCAGTCCAGCCAGCGAGTGTGTGCATGCCTCAGCTCCGCGCCAAGTCAGCCACGACATAGCCCTGCTGGACGGTGGGGTGGCCTGCGAGTTGAACGTCTCATGAGGATGCATACAACCTGGTCGCCGCCATTCTGGTGAAGAGGTGATCTGTCCAGAGGGGTGCCCACCCAGTTCCACAGTGTTTTTAGGTTGATGTGGGACTGCCAGGTTCCCCTCCTTCTCCACAGCCCCTCTAGGGTCACTGTGGGTCCTTCGTACCCCCCACCAATCCCCCTTCTCTCTGGAGGGGGGGGCTTTTTGGGGCTGCTGCTGACGTTTTTTTTCTGGGCGCACACTGGGTGTTACATCTGGGTCCTTCATCACCCTGGGGGGGTTAGTGACCTGGGCAGTGGGGTCCTAAGGGCTTCCGGCTGTTTTGTTGGGCTGGGGCAGCAGATGAATTTAGGCCGCTGCCTACAGGCCGGACGCTATTTTGGGATGCCCCAGTGAGGGTGGCTGGAGCCCCCACCCTCCGTTTGTTCATCCGCCCTGTCCCCCCGTTGTCCCTAGGCGGTCGGCTCCGGGCTTCATGACTTTAGGCCACGGCATGGGCCCTGGGTCAGAGTCCTCTTGCGGGAATCGCAGTTGGCGACCCTCACCTGCCGGTTTTGTATCTATGCAACAATCCTGAATGTTATGTTTCAAGGTGAGCTTATTATGTTGCGATCCTACTGGGTCTGAGTCCACCCACTTCGAGTGCTCTGATAGTGAGGATGATTCCTCTTCTACTGCAGCCGCGCATGCAACGGCGCTGGTGGATGCACTGATTGTATCGGTGCGGGCAACTTTAAAAAATTGAGGATGCAGCTACGTCGAAGTTGCCCGCCCCCTTTGGTACCCGCAGCTCCCCAAAAGCAGCAAAATGTGTCCCCTTTTTTCCGCCTACTTGACAAATTGTCACGAGTCAGTGACCTAAACGCATTATGTCGGTGCCTAAGCGTTTTTGCTAGATGGTTTCTTTTTTCAAGAGTCCCTGTTTAAAAAAGTGGACAGTCCCACCTGTGGTGGATTCCCAGGTTTTCAGGCGGAATAACTCCACTTTAAATCCAGTGAAGGGGTCTCCGGCTTTTAAATACCCCTTTGACGGGAGAGTCGAGACTTTGGTCCGCCACATGTTTCCTATGGCCGGTTCGGTCCTTAGGCCGATGTTCACCATAGCATTAGTGTCCAAAACTTTTAAGGAGTGGGCAAAGCTTTTGCGCCAGGATCTGGAGGGGGAACAGCTTCCCCCCTGCCCTTGCGAGCTGGCGGACCAGTTGGTCCAGGGGTTGCAGTTTCGTCTGTTGTGCCTCTCTGGATGTGGCTCCATTGGTTTCTCGGCTGTCCATGACTGCAGTGGTCCTTCGGCGCATGGTATGGCTGAAATGCTGGTCTGCAGTCTCCTAAGGCGGCCTTATCTGGTTTCCCCTTTTTGGGGGATCGCCTGTTTAGATCTTCCTGGATAATATCCTTAAGGGTCTTACAGGTGGGGGGGAGAGTACTCTTCTTTCACAGGCTGCCAGGGGCGAGGAGTCTCGTCACAGAGAGCAGGTTCTTCCAGACCTGCAGACAAGCCCTCTTCTGCCTGAAGGGGCACCCTCACCCGTGTTTGAGTCGGGGGGGACGTCTTCGCTTCTTTCCGGACACATGGACCTTCCTGATTCAAGACAGTTGGGTCCACAAGCTGATCCAGTCAAGCTACAAGATCGGGTTTTGGTCTTATCCTTCAGTGAGGTTCTTTCCTTCCAATCTGCGTTTGTCCCCAGACCGCCTGCGGGGTCTCTTTGGGGCAGTGCAGGCCTTTTTTCTACAAAGGGTGATGGTTCCGGTTCCAAAATCGGAACGTTTCCAAGGTTTCTAGTCAAACCTGTTTACAGTTCCCAGGAAGGAAGCTAAGTTCGTCCAATCCTGGAGCTCAAGGCTTTGAACCGCTTGTGCGGGTACAGAAGTTCCCAATGGGGTCTATTCGTACAGTAGTGGCATCCCCACATCATATGCATGCTTGTTTTACTTACTGTGGAACCTAAGGGGTTAATCCTCTGCATTGAGTAAAAAGGCTGTTTGATCCTGTATGCACAGATCCTCCCCTTCTTTCACTGACACCAAAACATGTTCAGATATTACAAAGCCTTAGAAGTTAGACCACCATGTAAACACAAGGAATGCAAACATTCCTTGTGACAGCAATAAAAGTGATACATTTTTTTTTTTTAAAGGGACAGTGTTAAAATAAAGTTAAATTAAAAAACTAAAATTGAAGCGCCCCCATCCCTCCGTGCTGGCACGCAGAAAGCCTATGTGTGCACATTAGGGAGTTTATGTTCAGGAGTGTTTAGGAGGCAGAAAAAAACCCTTCAGAATTGTGTTTTTGAGAGGAGTTTTTAGGCAAAAAAAACGCTTAACGTTCATAAAGGCAGCATTTAGGACCCTATGACATTTTCAAGTATACAATGAAAAATTAGCAAAGGGGAATGTTTTGGAAAAAAATACTAATTTTATTTATTACAGGAATTTTTATAGCTCTGTCAATTTACACAGCGTGTTACATACAGTATCTCACAAAAGTGAGTACTTCCTCTCATTTTTGTAAATATTTTTTTGATATCTTTTCATGTGACAACACTGAAGAAATGACACTTTGCTACAATGTAAAGTAGTGAGTGTATAGCTTGTATAACAGTGTAAATTTGCTGTCCCCACAAAATAACTCAACACACAGCCATTCATATCAAAACCGCTGGCAACAACAGTGAGTACACCCCTAAGTTAAAATGTCCAAATTGGGCTCAAAGTGTCAATATTTTGTGTGGCCACCATTATTTTCCAGCACTGCCTTAACCCTCTTGGGCATGGAGTTCCCCAGAGCTTCACAGGTTGCCACTGGAGTTCTCTTCTACTCCTCCATGAGGACATCACGGAGCTGGTAGATGTTAGAGACCTTGCGCACCTCCACCTTCCATTTTGAAGATGCCCCACAGATGCTCAATAGGGTTTAGGTCTGGAGACATGCTTGGCCAATCCATCACCTTTTATCCTCTGCTTTTTTAGCAAGGCAGTGGTCACCTTGGAGGTGTGTTTGGGGTTGTTATCATGTTGGAATACTGCCCTGCAGCCCAGTCTCCGAAGGGAGGGGATCATGCTCTGCTTCAGTATGTCACAGTACATGTTGGCATTCATGGTTTCCTCAATGAACTGTAGCTCCCCAGTGCCGGCAGCACTCATGCAGCCCCAGACCATGACACTACCACCACCATGCTTGACTTTAGTCAAGACACACTTGTCTTTGTACTCCTCATCTGGTTGCCGCCACACACGCTTGACAGCATCTGAAACAAATATGTTTATCTTAGTCTCATCAGACCACAGAACATGCATGGTTCCACAGTACTCCATGTCCTTAGTTTGCTTGTCTTCAGCAAACTGTTTGCAGGCTTTCTTGTGCATCATCTTTAGAAGAGGCTTCCTTCTGGGACAACATCTATGCAGACCAATTTGATGCAGTGTGCGGCGTATAGTCTGAGCACTGACAGGCTGACCCCCCCACCCCTTCAATCTCTGCAGCAATGCTGTCAGCACTCTACATAGGCATGTGACCGTATCAGATTTCCATGCTGCGATTAATTAAGGTTTTGCCATGATATACGGTATTACGGTATTCAATTATATGAGTTAAGGGGGCAAATCCTTGCGGTCCAGAAGTGGTTAAACCTGCAGGAGGACCAGTGTATTTATTTATAAATTACTCTACTATTGCTTTAGGCCGAATCTCAGCCCCTTCCTGCTAAACCGCCTGAGATTTGAACCGTCTCTGGCCAGCTTTAGTGTAACAGAAAATGTTGTTTAGTGCTCCTTGCTGCCTGGCAGGGCTTTTTATCATTTAGAATTGAATGGACAGCAGGGGGGGGGGGGGAAGGGGGCCATGTCAGGACAAGTCTGATCATTGGAGGAGTAGCATAGCTAGAGAGCTGACCACGGGGAGCTCTCCTGCTTGGTGTGGTCAATCTTTGATTGGAAAGCAGAGGGACTGGCAAGAATACCAGGGATTTCACATAAAGGAAGCCATACAAAAAGAAAAGGATGCTTTCTCATACAAGTACATGGTACATATCATGAATATGAAGTGTTCTATCTTGTCACAAACGCTTTATCTTCATGTAAGGACACTGATCGAAAACCTTAACTTTGGGGGGGGGGGGGGGGGGTTTGTAAATGCAAGCCACACCGTGAATATTTTGAGTGCATAGCAGCCCTCTGCCATGTGGAAGTGAGTATTTTTCTGGAGTCCAGGAAAGATAAATGTGAAGCACATGGTTCCTGTAAAACAGATCCGGGTGTTCTGGAAGGCTAAGCTCACACAGTCTGCAGTAGCTGTGCTCCCAGGCAATAACTGCATAATGAGAAAATGGTGTGCGTTTTGTGGATTGGTGCTTTAGAAGTGCCTATGCACGTAGCTGCTTTCTTCCACTTACAATCCACAAAATACGCAGATTGGTGTCGCAAGTCAGGGTCATTTTCTATTGAAGTGTTACTAAAGAAAAACTGACTTCATAGTTCATTGAGGACAGTTTTTGTATGGCTTTGTTAGGTTGGTGGATGCTCCTATTACCAAAGTTTTAGATAAGAGAAAGGCAAGTTTACAGTGTAAAAATCAGGAGAAATAAGGAAATTAAATAAAATGCAGACCAGTAAATAGTGTGTTTTTGGCAGCACAGGATATTTGCACTGGCAGTGAATGGGGAGATACTTGGCGGGCACCTGGAAGTCCTACCTTCTGGAAACGACAGAATGTCTCCACTTGAATGTTTGCTTGTCTTCAATGATTGAGATCCTTTCTACAAGTTCCAGTTTATAGGATGAAAAAATTCTCTACAACGGCTTGACTTTAGATTCAAGAAAGATATCTCTCCTGTGCACTGGTCTACATAGGGATCACAACACTTCCTGTTAATATGTTCCTGCTACATTGTTAAGCTTTAGATCGTACAGTATGTCCCTCCTAGCAAGTTTAGTAATGATTATTAATGGCATACTTCTCATAACAGAATACAGCTCTAGAAACCTACAAAAGGAATGTGACTAGATAACGTTTCATCAAAGTAATCAAAGACCAATAAATTACTAATTTATGTTATTTTTGTTTCATTCTGCATCCCTGCAGCCTAAATCCAGGAAACTTTAAAACTATCCCTTGCAGTGGGGCTGTGTCTGTACAGCAGTGGTAAACTGCATGTTCTGTTTAGGAGAGAAGAGAAACGCCTTTACTTGATTCTCTATTCATCCAGCAGATGATGGGACCCCATGCTTCAATGGTGGCATTATTTTCACTGCAACTTTTCCAAGATTGTCATTCGATTTATTGCACGGCAAATCGCGTGAAGCTTGTCGCCCAGAAGCAGCGCCCTCTCTATGCAATGCGATTGTCGCGATTGGCAGTTCAAACCAAAGACTGCATATTGATCCAAATCTGATAAAAACTGCAACAATTCAGACATCAATCACAGTTCAGAAAGTCCAACTCCAATAAGAGTTCTTGACCAACAGAATGCAAGCGTGCAAAATTCAAATGTGCCAACTCCAGTGATCCACCACAGTAAGTCAGAGCCTCTTACCAGAAGCACTGGACCTGCTAATGAGTTCATGAGCGCTTAGGTGACATCCTAAAAATCCAACCCAAGGGCAACCACAATGAAGGGACTGATCACTTACACAAGAGTATCATATTTGGACCATAGAAAGGGAACAGACAGGGCACATAATGTAATCCTATTTAAAATCAAATGTGTTGTTTAACCACTTAAGCCCCGGAAGATTTTACCCCCTTCCTGACCAGGGCCTATTTTGCGATTCGGCACTGCGTGACTTTAACGGACAATTGCGCGGTCGTGCGACACTGTACTGTCCTTTTTTCCCCACAAACAGAGCTTTATTTTGGTGGTATTTGATCACCTGTGCGATGTTTTTTTTTTTTTTTGATCATGCGCTATAAACAAAAAAAGAGCGTCAATTTTGCAAAAATAACAATATTTTTCACATTTTTTTTTTTATATGAAATTCCCAAAAAAAAAAATGTAAAAATCAAAATTTTTTAACATTTCCGGCCAATTTGTTTTATGCTACATATGTTTGGTAAAAAAAAATTGCAAAAAGCGTATTTTGATTGGTTTGCGCAAAAGTTATCGCGTTTACTAACAAAGGGAAAGATTTTTGTTGTTTTTTTTTTTTAACATGTAATGTCGGCGATCTGCAATTTTTTTTTTTTTTTTTTTGCGGGACTGCGTCATTGGGGCGGACAGTTGGGACCTTTTGACTGCCATTTTCGACACTTTTGGGGTTACCAGTGACATTTCTACAGTAATCAGTGCTATACATATGCACTGTTACTGTAAAATGACACTGGTAGTGAAGGGGTTAACTTTTTTTGAGAGGGAGGGGTGGTGTGTGTCCCTAGGGGCGTGATTCTAACTGTGATTGGCTGTGGCTTGAGCTGTAGGAACAGTGATCAATGGCTCTACATAGTAGAACCGTATGATCACTATTCCTACACAGGGGAGAATGACAGGCGGCTTGTTTACATCAGCCGCCTGCCTTTCTCCCTCTGTCACGGACGATCGTGAGTGAAATTCATCCTTACCAAACGGAAATAAATAAAGTGCAACTATATTTTCGTGTGATTTACACGTGGTGTTTGTTCACAAGGAGATTGGATATTTTTTCAGCACAAGAAAATATAGTTGCACTTTATTTCCGTTTGGTAAGGATGAATTTCACTCGGTGGTGGATACACGTATTATTTGGATAGAATACAATTCTACTCACCTGCACACTATTTATGGACACTTAAGAACTTTTATGTTTATGCACCAATTGATTTGCATTATTAATTGGCTTCACAGATTGATATATGTTATATATATTTACTTTTGTTGATTTGGTTCACATATAGATATGTTATATATTCATTATTTATTTGTTGTTTAGCGCACCCCACACTACATATACATAAATCCCAACATTATTACCAGGATCCCTGCAAAACCTGGTTTGCTCTGTAATGTCAGCTGACAGCAGGCTTTAGTCGGCTGAATCTGGGTAACAGACTTGCAGAATGAAGATTGCAGTTTCAGGCAGAAAAGTAGTACAGATGATCCAACATGGACATACTTTCTCCTTCGGCGTCGTCTTGTGAGAAAAACTCTTACGGATTACACTGCTAGTAAACTGGTCTGTGAATGGGGGAGGATTCTGGATAGCTGGGTCACAAACCTAGCTGAACAGAATTTCTTAAATTATGGCTGATAAAGCAGCTTGCATACATGTATTTCGACTGTAAATGACTATTTGCCTGGAGTTCAACATTGATGAATGCATCTCATTGCTTTGCCTGTAAATTTTTTTGTTAGAAATATTTTAGTCTTATTTTGCTTATGTTTTTTTTTTTCTATTTTCTGAAAATTTGATTAATATTTTCCTATTTCCATCTTGCCTCCCCTGTTTTTTGGCATAGGTTTCTCGACTAATACATACCAGTTATGCAGCACAGAGGAAAAATGTTGCAGCCTCAGGTCCCGAAAAGTACACAGAGGCTTTTATTAAAAAACAGATTGAAGAGTTCAACATTGGAAAGAGACATTTAGCCAACATGATGGGAGAGGATCCAGAGACATTTACCCAAGAGGATATTGATGTAAGTATAGTTGTTCTGTTGGAAAAGTAATTTAGTGTGTAGCTTTATACTGAAAACTCTGGTGTAACTGTCCCAAAACAGTGTGAATTTTAATCAAACTGTCTAGATACAGCTAGTTATATTAGAATGTCTTGTATTAGTAGGGCCAAATCAAATCCCTCTTTATGGCATTGCCACATCACGCTGCAAAAAAAAAAACACCTTGCCTTTTGGATTGTAAAATATTTTTAATGCCTTGATAGTCGTATTGGCGGTAAGTCCTGTATACATTCTTCATGTGGCTGCATTATGCTATCTCTCTGCCATTCAAGAATATCCTTTTTTTTTTTTTTTTTTGACAAGCATTTTTTTGGTGATAACTGCAGGGTTAGCGTATTGTCAGATGGTCACCATGGAAACACCAGTAATTAGGCAGACTGATATGTAGTCCATTCATCAATGTGATGCCTCCTGTCATTGGGAGATACCAGTTCATAGAAATAAACTTTTGTGTTAATGTTTTTTTTTTTTTTTTTTTAATTTACGAGGCAGCAGTACAGTAAATGTTAGATTTAAATCTAAGTTTTTAGAGTCTTTTTAAAAGCTGATTGGTATACAATGCATTTTTCTGTATATTGTACATAGTAAAGAAGACAAGCGACAAAGCTTCTCATTTGTTTTGTTACCCTGTAATCACAAGAACAGTTTTTTTTCACCATTGTCTTTTTTGAGTGTGTCCTCCCTTCGGTTCTCTGAATAAGGCAATAATGTGGGTGGCATATTTTACTACTTTCTCAGTATACATGTCCTGATTTGTATATAAATATGACACATCTACAGGTATTTTATTGTTTTATTAATGCTCCAGTCAAAAAGATAAGGAAAGTTTCAGGGTGAGTTTAATGGCAGAAACCACCAACCTGATTTTTTTTTTTTTCTTCAGCCATCCTTGATTTTTTTATTTTTTTTTGTGTCCGCTTTGCTGTATATATCATACCCAGAATTTTAAAACTCTTCTCTAGCCACAAATGTTAAGGCTAAGTTCACATGTAGGCGTTTTTCTGCTCTAGGATCAGCTCAAAAAATGCCCAACAAGGCAAATCCTATTCATTTCAATGGCCCCTGTTCACATCTGAGTTTTTTGACATTTTAAGCAAAACGCCCAAGGCTCAAAAAAGTACATGAGCTTCTTTTTGGGCAGATTACAGGCGTTTTTATTTTTTTCCATTGGTCACTTGTCAACCTAAAAACGTCTGCACAAAAAACGCCTGTAAATAGCAACACCAAGATGTGAACGTAGCCTTAGGCTACATTCACACCTGAGCGTAGCGTTTTCGCGCGTTTTTTACCGTGATTTTACCGCGATTTACAGGCGTTTTTTGATTGAATAGATACCAATGGAAAACGCCTGTAATCTGCCCAAAAAGAAGCTCATGTACTTTTTTGAGCGTTGGGCGTTTTGCTTACAGCGTCAAAACGCTCAGATGTGAACAGAGGCCAATGAAATGAATAGGATTTTTGTCTTGTTGAGCGTTTTGAGAGCTGATCCTAGAGCAGAAAAACTCCCCAAAAACGCCCCAAAACGCCTAGATGTGAACGGAGCCTAAGTGTCAATATAAATAGCTATCGCTCACCTTTGCATATCTGTCTTTGCATTGTAGATCAGCTGCCCCAGTCAATTATCTTTACTCAGAGCCAGACTAGTCTTTCTCAGCCAGGGTTTCTCCAGAGGAGGTTGCTAGAAGTTCATTAAAGTGTAACTCTGCTTTTGTTGAGAAAAAAATATTCCCTTCTGGGTGACCTATGTACATTACAAGGATTTTTACAAACTTTGTTGCAAATTCCTACCTTTTTGTTCTAAAGAAATCCCTGTGTTTCTCTGATAATTTTGATACCACTTCCTTTAAGACTCCCTTTCCCACGTGGATACAATCAGCTGTGCACCTGCAGGGCACAAATGAGGAAATCTGCTAGGCCTGCATCCCTTTTAGGCATGATTTCCTATTGGGAGTATCTCACCAAAAAAAAAAATGACATTTTTATTGTAGGGGATGCATGAAGTCTGACTTGTATCTTAGGGCAGACTTCTGGGAAAATTGGTGAGCCAATCACAGATGCAGGAAATGATGTTTCTGGGGGTCATACTGTACACATTCGGTGAACAGAACACCTCCAGGTAGCCATATTGCATTGCGTTTTCAAAAAAATTACAGAGCTGCAGATTGAAAGGAAAGGTAATTTTTAATACCATTCAATTACAATATGACTTGTGTTGCAATTGTATATGCTATATTCTTTTATCTTTATTTGCTTCTTTTTACCCTTTAAGCAGTTTCTACCTTTACAGATAAGTAAACATTGACAAATATCTTTTTAAGCTGTCTGTAAGAGGGATTCTGCCCAATATCCACAAATGTAAGCAGCATTCTTCCCAGTGAACATCACACCAATGTACTGTGCTCTAGATCTATTCACTGAGACCCTAAAGTTATTACAATGGTTCCTCCATGTTAAAAAGGTTGAGAGACGCTTTAGACTGTGGGATCCCAGCAGTTCCTCTTCATAAGTCTAGTTTCAATTCAGAAAGTGCTGATGTCATTAGGACTTTAGATGCCTAGATATCAGCTTTAAGGGTGCCCCCATCCTGTCCAATCTTTGCGCATACAGAGCCGCTGATAGGGGGGGGGGGGGACCACTGGTCCTCCTGTAGGGGGCCCAAGCTCACAGAGGGGCCCAGACAGGGAATCAGATCTGTGTGGTGTGGCAAATACAGGAACGATGCCCTGTATGTCTCTCTCTCCAGCAGCTGAATGCCAGAGGGAGAGAAACATCATTCCTGTACTTGCCACACCACACCGACCCACTATCTCGGCTGAGCCACATATAATCCCCCTGTGTGCCTGGGCGCTCCAGCACTTTCCTGTCACACTTTCCAGTGTGAACCGGCTCTAAAAGTGCATATTTTTAGCACTAAAATGCTGAAAAAAATTGGGAATGTTATATAGCAAAGTGAAAAATATGTTTTTTTCACAGTTATCCCTATTGTTTTGTTTATAGCACAAACAATAAAAATCACAGAGGTGTTTAAATCCCTTGAAAAGAAAACTCTATTTTTGGGGGAAAAAAAGACATTGATTTTATTTGGGTACAGCGTCGCACGACCGCACAATTATCAGTTAAAGTAAGGCAGTGCCCAAATGCAAAAAATGGCCTGGTCATTAAGGTGGAAAACCTTCCGGTCCAGAAGTGGTTAATGGGTTTTTCAGTCTGGAGGAGAGGGCATTCCTAGGCAGACTCCATTTTACATGCAGCTTGCCCTAGGAAAAGCCCACTTGTAATGCTGAGTCTCCATGATTGAAATTCAGCAAATAAAATGGTCAGGCCAAAGACCGTAAGGGTCCTTTCACACGGTCCGCATTCCGTTGCGGACCGTTCTCTGCTCAGCGGGGATCGATCCGCCGATACCCGCTGAGCAGGCGAATGACAGCTCCAATGCGGAGAGGGAGGTGTCAGAGCCCCGCTGCTCTCTATGGGGAATCTTAAGAGAGCGGACCGCAGATCCTGTAAAATAATAACTATATACAGTATCTCACAAAAGTGAGTACACCCTCCACATTTTTGTAAATATTTTATTATATCTTTTCATGTGACAACACTCAAGAAATTACACTTTGCTACAATGTAAAGTAGTGAGTGTACAGCTTGTATAACAGTGTACATTTGCTGTCCTCTCAAAATAACACAGCCATTAATGTCTAAACCGCTGGCAACAAAAGTGAGTACACCCCAAGTGACAATGTCCAAATTGGGCCAAATTAGCCATTTTCTCTCCCCTGTGTCATGTGTCTCGTTAGTGTTACAAGGTCTTAGGTGAATGGATCCGATCCCATCCCCTGGACGGTTAGAAAATAGGGTTTCCATCTGTCCGGATTTCGCGGACATGTCTCCGCTGACATCCACTGCCCCATAGGGATGCATGGAGGATCCGATCAGATCCGCCTAAAAAAACTGACAGGTGGATCTGATCGGATCGTTCGTGTGAAAGGACCCTTAGGAAAGATCATGATCATGCTTGATGTCCTCCCACTACAAAATGAAACCCTTGATCAGACTTGCTGCAGCTTCTAATGCATGTTGTTAAAGCTCACTGCATGCAGTAAAATCAAAGTAAGCAATTTCACTAAAAATTGCTATTAGTTATTAGATATGTTTTAGATTACACAACATATGTATCCTACCCTTCAATCAACACAGCATTGTGTTGTAATATGCTTTGTAACTGGCTTTTCTGGCTTTGTGTGTGAGTTTTATAATGCTTGCAAAAATATTCCCTTTCAGTATAAAATAAGAATAAGAGGTCACATAAAAGTACTCTAATCAGATTAAACTGTGCTGGACAAAGCCCAGAAGCCACATATCCAATGTACTTACTAATTTGCTGCTGTCACCTAACTTGGAGTTTTTTATGTTGATGTCAATTCAAACACATCTTCAATAGCATTTTATTGAATTTATTTGGCTTTTAGACCGGATTGTCTGGGTCCTTATGTGTAGCAGAGTTAGGCTATACCAGATATTCCTATGATAAAATTGGCAAAGATGGTAAAGTGTTCTTTCATTATTTTCGGTTTGAAAGGAAGTACTTTTCTTTCAAATTGACCTGCATGCCTAGATGTTCAGTGCTTTCATTAAAAAGGAGATAAAGCATGCAAGAGGGTTGGCTGCCTAAAAACTCAAGCACTCTCAAATGCACCAGAAGCTTCCTGGGGTGGTTGATGGTCTGCTTATCTTGTAGATTCCCCCTCCCCCTTATATAAAAAGTACATTTAAATAAAAAAAAAAAAACTCTAAAAGTTGTTTGCTCTACCCCATGGCTCCCAGCTGCTTCCTGAAGACAAGGGTGAAGTCACTGTGCCTTCCTCTGGGGTCCTGGGAAAGCTAAGAATTCCAGATATTGTAAGACTTTGCCTCATCGCAGTGCAAGAGTATCTTTGGGAGAGTTTTTGGATCTTTGCTTTTCTCAGGGTTCTGGGTGAAGGCCCAGCAACATCAAACTTACCAGAAGCACACGATAAAAGGTTAGAATGTTTTCTGCTTTTCTTTTTTTTTTTTAATTCCACGTTTTTGTTTTCATTTTACTTTACATGTTGCCATGTTTTGGCATTGCCAAAATAGGCATTCCTCTAGCTTGAAGCATGCTGCTGAGTGTGCCCTTTTTAGTGTTTGTCCTCATGGGTTCAATCTATCAGTAATTGTCACTTTTTCAAATAAGGCTTCAAGGCTTTGGTAATCAAAAATCTCTGGGTAATCTGCAAACTGTGGGTTGGCACATTATATCTGTGATATAGATACATAGATTACACACACTGCAGAGATCTGCCACTGAAAACACCAGGAAAAGCTCAATCCCAGTTTTAACCTGCCGGTGCAGATATCTCTACCTCTGCAATGCAAGCAGATTGATAAATAATGCTGCCAAGTTCCCTTCAATTGCTTTTTAATTGTTATCTCCGCTCTTGCTCAGAAACCTGCGTGTCCTCTTAGAGCTAGGGGAGAATATTCTTCAGGAAATTTCTCTAATTGATTTGCTGTGTCCATTCTGTTTGCTGTATCATTTTTCACAATACTTCATAATTTGTGCTCATTTCTAATGAACAGAGTCATTAGAACAGGCATGACTAAGTACAACTGACAGCTAACATTAGGTGCCAGATGCAGTTTCTAATGCTACGTAAAAGTGAAGAGAACAGTTTAAATAAATTAGCACCTGTACATTAGTCTCACTTGCTGGTAATTTATAAGCGAATCAGTCGAGATGACATTTAGGTAAGTCATTGATCACGTTAACAGCTGCCTACCCACTGCCCAGCTGGGATAGCTAATTAATAGAGATAGCAGTCCTGACCTAAAGCTTTTCCTAGACCATGGTATCCTCTCCTCCTCACATATCAAAGCTTTTTTGCATTTCTTTTCTGAAATCCCTTGTACTAAAGAGTTGATACCATTCTACTATGGTAATGATTGATAAGTGAAAATGTCTTTACATGTTGGTAAATTGGAAGTGAGGGGATCATAGTGCCAATTAATTGATTGCAATTAAATGTTAACTGGCATTTCCAACAAAATGCATTAAAGTATGTTAGTCAGGTGTTGCAGGAATAGTTGAAAGAAATCCATGCAAGCAAACAGGACACAGAGCCAGTTATAATCATAACTATTTGGGTTATGTGCCACCTATAGGTGAATGGACACTGGCAGAGCAATTAATAATGAAGTTCTCCCCTACATAGCCCCTCCTATACAGGAAGTATCATAGTTTTTTTCACCAGTGTCTGTAAGGTGGTCATTGATATGCTACATGTGCTGTAAGAGCATACTTGGATGTCCTAAACTGTTCTGTTGTGAATCATGGACTTCAATCAGATCCATTCGGAAAAAAAGCTGGCGGCTAAAATGGATGGTACCTGAGCCTTGTTGGATAGGAGAAAAATCCTTGAGGTTTGCCAGTAATGCAGCCTTATGGTGCTGGACCCTGCGTAATGGAACCCTGTGCAGAGTTTGTTCTGACCAAGGTGTTTTATTGCAGGGTGCTATACAGGTCCAGGGGAGTGGACACCAGATTAAGGGTGGCCGAGTCCCTGAAGGTCTTTTATGACAGAGCCCCCCGTGATGGGTGAAGGTTGGACTCCTGTTATGACTCGGGGTCCTGCGGCAGGAATGGTAAGTCTGCATTTGCAGTATCTCTTTAAAAAAAAGAAGAGATCTGACTGTCTGGTTTTTCTTCTGGTGGCCACTGGGGGCAGTGTGCTGTTTGGTCTGACCAGGTCATGCTCTGTGTGCTTCTCAGGAGTATGCGGGTTCTCCAGCCACTAGACCGCGCAGGTTCACTCAGTAAGGTCTACTCTTGTCAGTATAGGCAGGAAGTAGAGGGTGGCCATTTTTTGGTTTGGAATACCATGTGGACTAAAGGATCAGCAAGGCTTCTTGGGTACTTCCTTTTTGGAGAGCTGTATGACCAGACAGGACACGATTATATCATGAATTTAGCGCATAAAAGTTACTTACTGCTAAATCAGGGGGGCTTGAACAACTTCCTGTTGATACACCCCTGTGTGGGTATCAGTGCACTTTAAGTAGTTGTGTCTCCAGAATAGCATGCATTTGATCTACAGGAGCTTATTTTTAGGCTGCACTGAAGCAGTATGAAAGCTGCATTGGATGCATTTGTGCTTGGCTGATCCTGCATAACTAGTATGGGGCCAAGTGCAGTTGGGCAGGTGCAGCATATGTCATCATTATGGCATGCTTACCTGTATGATTGTATTGTACTGCGTACATGCTTATTTGCATAGGAACTGCAAAAGCGCTACATAAAGGCATATTTTCAAAAGAATTGCATACATACCACATAGGTATGTAAGTACACAGATACTCAGTTATGCTGTTTTTTAGGTACTTGCATACCTACGTGGTTGCGTAGTGGTAGACCAACATGGGTTTGGGACTTCATATTAGGTTGTTGGCAAATATAGTTGCTACATTTACCTGTTACAGTTGGGGAAAAAAAGTATTTAGTCAGCCACCAATTGTGCAAGTTCTCCCACTTAAAAAGATGAGAGAGAGAGGCCTGTAATTCTCATCATAGGTACACTTCAACTATGAGAGACAGAATGGGGGGAGTGAATGCAGGAAATCACATTGTAAGATTTCTAATGAATTAATTGGTAAATTCCTTGGTAAAATAAGTATTTGGTCATCTACAAACAAGCAAGATTTCTGGCTCTCACAGACCTGTAACTTCTTCTTTTAAGAGGCTCCTCTGTCCTCCACTCGTTACCTGTATTAATGGCACCTGTTTGAACTTATCAGTATGAAAGACACCTGTCCACAACCTCAAACAGTCACACTCCAAACTCCACTATGGCCAAGACCAAAGAGCTGGCGAAGGACACCAGAAACAAAATTGTAGACCTGCACCAGGCTTGGAAGACTGAATCTGCAATAGACAAGCAGCTTGGTTTGAAGAAATCAACTGTGGGAGCAATTATTAGAAAATGGAAGGCCACTGATAATCTCCCTCGATCTGGGGCTCCACGCAAGATCTCACCGCGTGGGGTCAAAATTATCACAAGAACGGTGAGCAAAAATCCCAGAACCACACAGGGGGACCAAGTGAATGACCTGCAGAGAGCTGAGACCAAAGTAACAAAGGCTACCATCAGTAACACACTATGCCGCACGGGACTCAAATCCTGAAGTGCCAGACGTGTCCCCCTGCTTAAGCCAGTACATGTCCAGGCCCGTCTGAAGTTTGCTAGAGAGCATTTGGATGATCCAGAAGAGGATTGGGAGAATGTCCTATGGTCAGATGAAACCAAAGTAGAACTTTTTGGTAAAAACTCAACTCGTTGTGTTTGGAGGAGAAAGAATGCTGAGTTGCATCCAAAGAACACCATACCTACTGTGAAGCATGGGGGTGGAAACAGCATGCTTTGGGCTGTTTTTCTGCAAAGGCACCAGGACGACTGATCCGTGCAAAGGAAAGAATGAATGGGGCCATGTATCGTGAGATTTTGAGTAAAAACATCCTTCCATCAGCAAGGGCATTGAAGATGAAACGTGGCTGGGTCTTTCAACATGACAATGATTGCATACACACCACCTAGTCAATGAAGGAGTGGCTTCGTAACAAGCATTTCAAGGTCCTGGAGTGGCCTAGCCAATCTCCAGATCTCAACCCCATAGAAAACCTTTGGAGGAGTTGAAAGTCTGTGTTGCGCGGCCCCAAAACATCACTGCTCTAGAGAAGATCTGCATGGAGGAATGGGCCAAAATACCAGCAACAGTGTGTAAAAACCTTGTAAAGACTTACAGAAAATGTTTGACCTCTGTCATTGCCAACAAAGGGTATATAACAAAGTATGAGATGAACTTTTGTTATTGACCAAAACTTATTTTTCCACCATAATTTGCAAATAAATTCTTTAAAAATCAGACAATGTGATTTTCTGCATTTCTTTTTCTCATTTTGTCTCTCATAGTTGAAGTCTACCTATGATGAAAATTACAGGCCTCTCATCTTTTTAAGTGGGAGAACTTGTACAATTGGTAGCTGCATAAATACTTTTTTTGCCCAACTGTATATGGGTTGAATGCCTCCAAAAGGTAGAGGTAGCCAGGGGTGGCAGGTGAGTCATTAACGCATATCTTCATGTGCCAGTTTTTTCCAGGCTAATTAAAGGTTTATGCGATTTACAGTAGAAAATCGCCATTTTTGTTTTGTAAACCAAAGGAATGACACAGCCCCCAAGGGTTCACATAGCTCCTAGCCCCAGTTCTGGACTTGCTGAAGACACAAGGGATGTCGATCTCGGTATATGGGTGCCCTTCCATACATTGTATATGTCTGATGGAACCCAACCCCCCCCCCTCTGATGTTTGTCTCACAGCCCAAAAACCAGGAAGCTGCAGAGGCATCAGACAAGACAAAAAAAGTACTGCCACACTTGCGGCGAAAAGATTGCCCCCAGACACCAACAAGCTGTTATGCTATAGATGCATAAAAAAGATTGTCAGCGAGGAGACAAAGCAATTGGAAAAATACTTCTAGATTTCAAGAAGGAAATACCATCCGCTCTAAAATCCCTTCAGGCATCCATTAGTGAAATGAAGAGTGCGGATCAATCATCATCGTCCTCAAACCCGAGTAGTGCACATCGAGAGAATACTCAAACCTCCAGCCCTCCCTCAGCTCCTCCGACTATGAATCTGAAGAGGAAGGAGAGCTCCTCTTTCAAGGTAGCTCAGATTCCTATGGCGAACTAGGTCAGAGAGAAGCAGAGGAAACGGGGGAACTCCTCAAGGCTATCTACATAACAGAATATATCCAAGAAACTCAGACCACTGATTCGGTTCGTGTCCGGTTATATAGAAGTCTGCAGGAGACCAAAATCAGGTCCTTCCTGGGCCTCATGTTAGCTTCCATCCCGGCTGTTTAATGGAGCCAATTACACATGAGCGCACTACAGTGCCTTCTCCTAAGCCATTGGCATGGAAAGACAACCTCACTAAAGGAGTGTATTCCCGTCCCTCTAGTCATCAGGAAGTCCTTAGCTTGGTGGCTGAAAAAGGACTCTCTGGCAAAGGGAAGGCTCTGGCTTCCACCTGTCCAGGTCAGTCACCACAGACGCAAACGCTCTCAGTTGGGGAGCTCACAGAGGTCAGACAAGGCGCCTGGAAGAATATGGGGCTGGAAGTTTCCTCCAACCTAAAGGAGCTCATGGCAGTGCGAGAATCACTGCTCGCTTTCCATAAAGACAAAATGCAGACACATCCAGGTACCGTCAGACGTCATCACGACGGTGGCGTACATAAATCGCCAAGGGAGCACCAGATCAAAACTCTGATGACGGTAGCTCGCGACCTACTGTCTTGGGCAGAAATTCATCTGCTATCCCTCTCAGCCATCCACATCAAGGGGACGACCAACGTTCTTGCGGATCTTCGAAGTCGCAAACAACTAGATCCAACAGAATGGGAGCTAGATCACAAAATCTTCTCAGCACTCTCTAAGATGGGGCTCACCAGAGGTGGACCTGTTCGCCACAGCGAAGAACAAGAAGGAAACAAATTATTTCTCTCTGAAAAGAGAAAAGAATTCCTTAGAGATACACTCCCTAAGGTTCCCATGGCGGTTCAACCTCGCTTGCGCATTTCCACTAATCCAGTTCCTTCCGAGGATGATCAGGAAGATCAGACCTTCTGGTGCCCTACTGGCCAAAAAAGGCATGGTTCATGCCACTGAGAAAGATGGTGGAAGAAGACCCTTAGATCCTGCAGATTCAGAGCAATCTACTCTCACGATCGGGAGCTTACCACCCACAAATCCAAATCTTGAAACATCAGCATAGATCCTGCTGACGGGGCACACTCTGCTAAATAAGGGACTCTCAGCCAATGTGGTAGACACCCTACTACAAAGCAGGAAGCCAGTAACGAGGAAGATTTAGGGCAAAGTGTGGAGGATATATACATCAAAAATGCTGTCCAAAAACAAGTCTGCAAAGCATAAGTACCGTTCTAAACTTCCCCCTAGAGGGTGCAGAAGCCGTTCTCGCAGTGAGTACCCTAAAGGTCCTTCTGGCAGCCTGATCGGCATTCCTGGACATGATCCGTTAGTCAAATGGATTTTCAAATCCATCGCCCCAGCAAGAGCCTCAGGGAAGCCCCCTGGGATTGCTCGTTGGTGCTCAAAGCCCTCACCAAGGACCCTTTTGAGCCACTCGCGGAAGCATCCCTTAAACACCACTCTTAAGGTAGCATTACTTGTTGCCATCACATCGGCTATGCGTGTAAGTGAGTTGCAAGCCCGGTCACTATTTTTCCAGAAACTGGTACTCAAAACAGACCCTCTGTACCTCCCTAGTCACATCGGTGTTCCGTCAGACACAAGAAATGGTATTACCATCTTTTTGCCAGAACCCTTCTAATCAGGGAGATTAGGCTTTCGTTAGACTAGACCTCAGGGGGTGCATGCTACATTATTTGGAGGGCACCAAACCCTTCAGGAAGGCGTCCAATCGCTTCATATTGTTCAGAGGCACTCACAAGAGAAAGTCCGCCTCTAAAAGTTCTATAGGCAGATGGATCAAGATGGCAACAAACAGTCTACTCGACCCAATTCCAGGCCAGTTATCCAAATGTGAAGGCGCACTCCACTCACTCTGTAGCTAACTCCTGGGCAGAAAGGGCTGGGGCATCCATCGTACAAATTTGCCAAGCAGCCACCTGGTCCAGTGACTCCACTTTAGTGAGACACTAGAGGATTGATCTAGTGTCCACCCAAGATCTGACCTTTCGGCGAAAGGTCCTGCAAGCGGTAGTCCCACCCTAGGTATGCATCGTTGGGGTCTCATGTGACTATCCTGGAGGATGACTTGGGGAAAGTCCAAGTTTTATCTGATAACTCCCTTTCCAGGAATCCTCCAGGACGGTGGACCTCCATCCTTACTACTGGAAAATATTAGACTATATATATATCAGGCTGTTAGCCTTTGCTGTCCAGGCCTTCTTTATACGACTGAGGGGCAGCCGATGGGCAACCTTTTTAAACCTTATCTGTGTTTGTGTTTCCTGCAGGAGGAGGGGCATATCTCTCATGTGATACTTCTGGAGGATTCCTGGAAAGGGAGTTATCGGGTAATAACTCTGACTTTTTTTGCTGGTGTCTTTATCAGATGAACATTTTCTGTCTACTAAGAGACGCTTGCCTCATTTAGGTTAAGGTTTTGCCTTAAAATTCTTCTATCATGTTCTTAACTGCAAAATTCCAGCAGAAGACCACCTTCTATTTCGAAGGAATCTGATCAGAATGAGACCCCTTCTGCTGAGATCTCACCAAGAACTAAGAATACCATTAATACCCTTATTGACGTGGTGCCTAAGTCCTTCCTGATGCACTTGCTTTTAGAGCTCATCATGTACAGTGACTGGCCACACCCTGTAAGACACTCTGCCCCTTCTAAGTGGTTTGCTCAGCAATATCCTATGGAGAAGGTTTTCCATCAGAAATGGACAGTTCCTGTGGTTGACCTAGCTATTTCTTGCCCTAGGAAAACTTTAGCAGTCCTTGTGGAGGATAATCCCATGTTCAAGGACCCAGTTGGCAAGAGGTTACAAGCTCTCTTTAATGCTTTCCTTGGCCATGCAACCTGTGATCGCCACCATGGCTGACTGCCAGACACTGGCTGTCTGAACTAAGCGCATGGCTCTAATGTGACCCTAAAACCATAACGGATCACTGCATTCACCACAACCTGAAGCTTTTAACTGTGGCCTTTTGCTACTGCGTGAATGGCTTAGCTAGATCTCCATGATAAGCCTGTCCATATCAGAAGGGTCCTTGGCTCAAATGCTCAAGAGGATGCTCTTCGAGGGAAATCGCCTGTTTGGCACTTTCTTAGACATCAAAAAAATTGTGGGGATGTAAGAAAGTACTTACCTTCTTCAGGAAAAAAAAAAGTTTTCAGTCCTACAGGTAGTCCTTTAACTCTTGAGGCTAGCAAAGGTTCCTTCCATCCCTTTCAGGCCTCAGCTTCAGGTTTAACACCTTAGTCATAAGACATGGAGCTTCAAGCCAGCCAAGCTTGTTTTCTAGCCCTAATCCAGATGAAAGTGCAGCCCCACTTGTCAGAGTGTGGGGACATCTGTCGGCCTTGTTGACATTGTGGTCCCAAGAGATCTGATGCATGGGTTCAGTGCGTCATTTCCTAGGGCTACAAACTGGGGTTTCTGCATACTCCAAATTTCAGTCTCTTGAATTTGCCCCATTTAGCAACTTCCCATTCAGGGGTCATTTCTCCAGTCCTGAATAGGGAATATTTTCAGGGTTTCTCTTCAAACCTGCTCAGTCTTTCAGGCAAATCGAGCCACTCGGCCCTTTCTGAAAACTACTCTCAATTTTGGATTCAAAAGTTCCACATGGAATCAGTCAGGTTGATCATTACTTTCCCCTCCATGGGAACATTTTGGCCTTTGTGGACATCGGAAATGTTGACTTGCACATATCCATCTTTGCTCCTCACTATTTGCAGTTTGCTGTGGGCACTTAACAGTACCAGTTGCCTTTTGCCTTTTCTGCAGTACCCTGGGTCTTCACCAAGGTGATTGCCCCGGTCCCAGCTGTGCTCCATTTTCAGGGGATTCATGTTGTAGCATTTTCCTGTTAAAGTGCTAGTCCTCCCTATCCCTGTCAGCCAATGTCCAATAGATAATAGGGACCCTGCAGAGTCCCTCAATCTTCAAAGGTTGTCCCTGGGATAAACTCGGATTCGAATTCCTGGCCCAGTATGGCCCTGTCCTGGGACTGTTTGTTCTTGATCTGTGCCTGTGTGAGGGTCTAAAGCCTGACGATAGCTTCCATTGAGGTAGTGCTGTACTCCCTGTTTTACTCTA
The DNA here is from genome assembly GCF_965119305.1 of Pelophylax lessonae. Taxonomy (NCBI): domain Eukaryota; kingdom Metazoa; phylum Chordata; class Amphibia; order Anura; family Ranidae; genus Pelophylax; species Pelophylax lessonae. The sequence continues at coordinate 449,223,980 of NC_138769.1, forward strand.
GAATGTTGCAACTCAACGCTCTGGTCTTCTCCCTCCGCTGATGTCTTCTCCCTCCTCTGATGTCTTCTCCCTTCTTCTCCGACGCTGGCTCCCATTATCGTGCCAGCTCCATTGTCTGCTGGTTCTTATATAATAAACAAGCAAAAAATTGGGGGAGCAAACCCTGAACATGTATATCTAAAGCCGGTGCAGCTATGGACCAAGCGACATGTATATTAAAAAAAGAATAGCGCACACATGCAAAAGAAATGACTATCAAATATGGAGACAATCCATAAATAAAAATGGGGATTTAGTCCCACCATATGGCCATATTGTGCTCAAGCCCACCACTGCGTCAAAGTACCCCATTATCAGTGGGTCCTACACTATCCATAAAAAAAGGGGTGAATCCAGCCTCTCTAACCCTTGGAGACAACACTCCTTGCTGGGAAAGATGTGCTAATGCACTACAGGGGACTCCTCCTAAATCTACTTGATAGTGGACACTGATCTTATATAGCCATGGGCTGTGGCCACCGGTTGATGTCACCCAGAGACCCCACTTCTTGTGACATCACAGGGGGTGGGGTCTCTGGATGACATCACTGGATGGCTATATAAGAACCAGCAAACAATGGAGCTGGCATGACAATGGGAGCCAGAGTTGGAGGAGGAAGGGAGAAGACTGGGGTGAAGAAAACATTAGCGAAGGGAGAAGACCGGGGGAAGAACACAGCTATGACTGTGGACAGTCTTCATTTTTAATAAAGGACTTGTCAAACCATCTCTTGTTTTTTGTAACACTACAATTTTCTTTGGGTGAATGGGTAGGAGTACAATATTCCCCATACTAATTCACATAAGGAGGGGCTCCTTTCTTAAAGGTGGCTCCCAGGTTCCAATACGTCCCCTGCCCACAGTCCCCCTAAAACCACCACCCACGGTTGTCTGAAAGAGGCCCTTGTCCCCATCAACATGGGGGCAAGGTGCTTTGGGCTGGGGGAGCCCCCCTGCCCCAATGCACCCACCCCCATTGCTGAGGGTATGTGACATGGTATGGTCCAGAAGGGTTGGGGACCTCACTTGTTTCTTCCCTCGCCACAAGTCAGATCAGATCCCACCTGCATGTGATTTCCATTCAAATCAATTTAGCTGAAAGTCAGATCAGTTAGGACGGCTCTCATACGGAACCATTTGTTTTGTCAAAAAAAACCGCTAACGTTTTTTACAGCTGTAACACCAGTCTTGAGAACGGACTGGCCCTGGGTTTTTCTTTTTTTTTTTTTTTTTTTGCAGCTTGAAACCGCCTATGCCCCTTACAGGTCACAAAAGCCTATGTGTGCATGGACACATAAAATGACATGGAGAGCTACAAAAAAACAAATGTCATACGCTGGTAAAAGAAGCTGTAAAAACGCCCTGTGCACATGAGGCCTTGTTATCTGGTCACAAGTTAAGTATTAATGGGTAGAGGTTTAGACCGCTTCCTGATGCCAGCTTTGGGTATAAGGTGCTGCAAGCTGCTCTTTGAGTTATGCCAAGCCCTTTTTTGACCCCTGTATTATTACAATGGCTGATTGATGTTTGCAGTGTTTTCCACCGCAACAACAGCATGTTTTTGGATGTACAATGGTTAAAGCATATGCAAAGCCTAACAATACATTTCTCTTATGTGCTCCATTTGGTCTGTTAAATATACAGTTAAGCAGGTAAGTATTTTATTATCTGTTCTAAAAGTATGAAAAAAAGCTCTTCTTCCAGCCAGATATCTTGTGAGCTAACTTCCTATGCTCTCTGCCTCTAGACTGTTTTCAGTTAACATTGTTCCCTGATTTTTCCCTGGAGTACAAAACACCTTTTGCTGTTATAGAGAAGAGAGAGAGGTGTTTAGAACGAACACATACCCTGTCCTAGGGTGCTGCGCTATACAGTTGTCAACCTAAGACAGAAAGCGTGTTAATGGCAGGGTTACCGAGTTTAAAATAAAGTGTGAAAGAAAACAAATGCAGCCAGCACATCTAAGGACAGTAAAACTGCAATACTTTCAATTTTGTCCTTGGGTTTAGATATGCTTTAAAATTAAGAATCTGTGTCCTATACTGAATGATTAGGAAAAAAGGATTTTTCATTTACCAGTAAAAGCATGATCTTGGAGTACAGTACAGTACAGGACACCGTTCACTCCCCTTTATCGTTAGGATCTCCCTATTGCTTGCTACAAAACAGATTAGCTGAGAGTAGGAGGTTTATATAGAGGGATGCTCCTGCAACCCTTTTTGCCAATTTCTAAACACCTGAAGGCAGCTTCATATAGAGGTGACCATACACCATACAATCTAATTGTACTATCTCCTTAGATCTTCCATCACCTATGTAGTACAAGGGCCTAACTGATTTGATACTAATGCAATTAACTATTTAGGGGTATCCTCATTACATTGTTTTAGTAAGTCTCAAGGAGATTGTACATACATATTGTGTGGCCATGTTTAAGATCATGTGTCCTGTATTGCAAATCCTAATTTTGCTTACACACAACAGGATGATTTAGGCTCCTTTCGCACAGTAAGTCCGTCAAACTGACTCCGCTTTTCTCAGCGGGGGATTGATCCGCCGATCCCCCACTGAGCAGGAGAATGACAGCTGTTCTCCACACTGTGTGCAGAGATACAGCTGTCACAGCCCCATAGATCTCTATGGGGGAATCGGATAAGAACGGACCGTTGGTCCGTTCTCATCCGATCCACTGGACGGATGGAAAATAGGGTTTCCATCCGTCCAGATTTGACGGATCGGATCGGGTGTCAGTGGACATGTCTCCGCTGCCATCCGATGCCCCATAGAGATGCATGGGGGGGACCGTTCAGATCCGCCAAAAAAACGGACAGGCGGATCTGAACGGTCTGCCTGTGTGAAAGGGGCCTTAAGTCAGCACAGTTTCCCTTCATTAAGTTAAGAGAAAATTCTATTTGCCTTGTAAATAGTCTATACTTCTTTAATTAAAAATCTCTTTGCGTGCAGTTTTATTTCACAGGACCTTCTACTTACAATAACATTTCAAGGATGACTGTCCACCTGAGTTATAGCTTTCCCCTTTGAATTAAGGGTAAATTCACATCACTGCGTGTGCATATGCGCTGGCAACGTGTGTTTTTGCATGCACAATTGCATTGCAGTGCTGTTTTTATTTATTTCTTAGATTAACAAAATGCGGTTGGGATTCAGGCTCGTTTTCACGCTGGGTTGACTTGGCAGGAGACTTAAGTCGTGTACAATGGACTGCAATGGAACCGTTCGAATCAAAGCGACTCAAGTTGTTCCGACTTAGAAAAAGGTTCCTGCACTACTTGGGGACGACTTCAGAGCAGTTTGCATTGACATTTGTTAAGTCGTTTGCAAGCAACGCTGAAGTCGCGCTGTAGGGGGCGGCTTCATAGTCGGGCGACTTTGAAGCCGCCCCAGTGTGAACCGAGCCTAAAAGTTGTGTTTTTAAACAAAAAACTGTTTTAAAAAAGCCCATATATACAATCATCATTTGTAGCAAAGATGACTAAATAAGATCACCTCATTCAGCTACGAAAGTAGAAACTCCTCTGATCCAGACTTAGAGACTGTCATTGGAGATCAGGGCAATTTGCTGCAGGTAAATGTTCAATCACCTGGCGCCTTCACATAGCTGCAACAGCCTCCCGAACACGCCTGTCATAACCTAATCTTACAGGCAACGCTGCAGTACTTCTTCAATGTGCCAAAGCTTGCCTGTCCCTTTATGCATCCTGCACATTGCCATTGTCCAGTAAGGCTGCCCGTGATAGCAATAGACCAGGAGCTTAGTGGACAGGTCCAGCACTACCTGGAAGTAGATGGCAGCACTTCATGCCTGAAGCAGTTTGCCCCTCTCCCCCTAGTAACAGAATCTTTTTAAATCTAGTGCACTTTACTACAGTGTCCTAAAAGACTTCCTTCATTCCTTCACACGTACAGAATGTAGAGAACTTGTATGAATTGTTCCTGAGCAGAGAAAAGAGAACCAACGGCTCATACTTGGCCAGATGGTTTAAAGAAAAAAAAAAAAAAAAAAAAAAAAAACAGCTGTGCAGACACATTTATGGAATTCCACTGCCAAGATCAATGTGGAGAGAGTTGTCGTCTGTCTCGACATGTCACATGTAGGTCTGAACCAAGAGAAAAAAAACACGGAACACTTTCAATGATTTGCTCCATCCATTGTGTCCACAATGTTGTGGTGCAATGGTAGTGGTAGACTCATGGTGGTTTTTAAGCTGGCAAAGAAAAGAGGTAGTTTATCAAGCAAAGAACGCTGGTAAAGTGTGTAGAAACATATTGATATTGCTGTTGTCTAGGTGTTAAGCTTGAGTGGAGAATTCTTTTATTTCTAAGTCTTTATCTTTTTATTGTGATGCCTGGATTAAGCCTGTGTTTAGAACCAATGCAAAACAGGTGCTTTCCTGGAAAATCTTCCGCTGTATAGCCTTATTTAATCAACAGGCTGGTTGGGGAGAGTCTTTAGGCTTTGATTAAGAAAAGACATGCTAAGTAATAGATTAATGCGGCACAGATGCCTCTGGTAAGCTAGCTCTGCTTCCCAGAGTCCATTTAGCGAGGACTCCTGAGGAAGATTCTAATAGATAAAAGAATTACTAGCAGCCGAGTAAAATAAACTTTCCTTTTACACAGTAGGTTTCAGTAAAACTGTATTTAAGGATCACAGATACCCAGTTAACAAATACGCTTTGTTAACCTATGGTAGTTTTTGAGCTACTGCATGTTCTTACTTGGTTCATTGCCAAGATCACTTCAAAGTTCCTTCATCTGCTAAATTTAAGCTTGTGCATCTGGCAATAGGTGTAGTCATTATTGGTCTAGTGTGTTGTGTGTAGTGTTTTTTTTTTTTTTTCTCAGTATGGATATTGAGCACTATTTTATTTGCACTAATTAAAGGAGGTCTATATGCCCTTTGCAGTGTTATAAGTAGGCATGTGACGGTATCAGATTTCCATGCTGCGATTTATTGATTAAGGTTTTGCCACGGTATACGGTATTATTAAATTTAAATTATTAAATTTCTACCTCACTTCAATTTCATTGCTGAATTTAGGGACTTTGGTTCACTTTTGCACATTATTATAGTCAGTCAGTACAGACTCTGTGAACCAGGCCTAAAATAATCCATCAAGCAGTGTCAGGCCTACCTGGTGATGATTGGTCCTGGCGCTCAGCTCCGATCTGATGGCCTGGTCATTAAGGGGGCAAATCCTTGCGGTCTAGAAGTGGTTAAACCTGCAGGAGGACCAGTGTTTTTATTTATAAATTAGTTTACTATTGCTTTAGGCCTGGTTCACATGTATGTGGGTTGGCGGCCCACATTTGCACAGGCAAAGCAGCCGATTGATATATCGCATAACCGAAAACCGGCATATGTCTAGTTATAAGTGGCACTGCTCCCACTTGGCTGTACATTCTAAATCCGTGGCTCTCAGCGTGGTGTCAATCGTATAAGAGGCAAGAGGAAAGAACCATGGTGCAAATCGCTAATAAAAAGTATGTATTTCCATACAAAAATCCACTCACATTTCAGTAGTAAAAAAACTAGCATTTCACAATACAATCCTCTGCATACACAGCTCCACCTAGTCCCAGCGTGATTACGTCACTGCCCACCTCACACATAGCGCCCAATGGGCTTTCTTAAAGGTTTAGGCTAGGTATACCCCAGATGATGTCCTTGTGGACGAAAGGCGTCAGGTCGTATTGAAAGCTTGTTTCATGTCATTGCGCCTGCCGGGATTTTTATTGTGATCACATACCACTTCCTTACTCAAATTGCCTTTGACTTCAGATTTGATGTAAGTGTTCTGCTTTTTAATAAAACTCCTTTAACCACTTAAGCCCCAGAAGATTTTACCCCCCTTCCTGACCAGGGCCTATTTTGCGATTCGTCACTGCATTGCTTTAACCACTTAAGCCCCGGAAGATTTTACCCCCTTCCTTAACAGGGCCTATTTTGCGATTCGGCACTGCGTGACTTTAACGGACAATTGCGCGGTCGTGCGACGCTGTACCTAAACAAATTTGACGTCCTTTTTTTCCCACAAACAGAGCTTTCTTTTGGTGGCATTTGATCACCTGTGCGATTTTTTTTTTTTTTTTTGATCATGCGCTATAAACAAAAAAAGCGTCAATTTTGCAAAAATAACAATATTGTTCACATTTTTTTATATGAAATTCCCCCCCAAAAAAATTTAAAAATCCAATTTGTTTCATGCTACATATGTTTGGTAAAAAAAATCGCAAAAAAGCGTATTTTGATTGGTTTGCGCAAAAGTTATCGCGTTTACTAACAAAGGGAAAGATTTTTTTTTTTTTTTTTAACGCGTAATGGCGGCGATCTGCGATTTTTTTTTTTTTTTTTTTTTTTTTGCGACATTGTGGCGGACAGATCGGACCCTTGACTGACATTTTTGACACTTTTGGGGTTACCAGTGACATTTCTACAGTAATCAGTGCTATACATATGCATTGTTACTGTAAAATTACACTGGCAGTGAAGGGGTTAACTTTTTTTGAGAGGGAGGTGTTATGTGTGTCCCTAGGGGCGTGATTCTAACTGTGATTGGCTGTGGCTTGAGGTGTAGGAACAGTGATCAACGGTCCTACATAGTAGAACCATATGATCACTATTCCTACACAGGGGAGAATGACAGGCGGCTTGTTTACATTAGCCGCCTGCCTTTCTCCCTCTGCACCGCCGAGTGACCGGCGGTCATCGGGTCTGCCGGTCACACACGCGGGGGGGTCTGTGACCGCGCCTCTGGGGGTGCGCGCTCGCTCCCTAGATCCCTAGGGGCTGACCGCCGCAGTAAATAGTCGTGCGGCAGTCGGCAAGCAGTTAACGGACAATTGCGCGGTCGTGCGACACTGTACCTAAACTAATTTCATTCCTGTATGAGTCCCCAAGGGTCCCCTTTGGACATCAGGGCTCCTTGAGAGATGTAGTCATAGACCTTGAAGCAACTCTGTTAAATTTTATATTATATATATATATATATATATATATATATATATATATATATATATATATATATATATATATATATATAGTATGGTTCCTGTGCTATCCTGGATTCTACTTTTTCCTTGATGCTGCACCACAAATACTGATACTACAAAACAGCACAAATATTGGTTTAATGGGGGTGGTGGTGCGCCTCAAAGGTGAAAATAATAAACCTAATTTAAAGTGCTTGCATTTGTTTAAGCACTTTAAATTATGTTTATTATTTTCACCTTTTGAGGCGCACCACCACCCCCATTAAACCAATTCTGTTAAATTGACCACTGGGACTGGTTTTTCTTCCATGCTGGGTGGTGGCAACTTGCCACCAGTGGGTTTGACACAGTGCCACCAGTAAGTTTGACATGGTTCCTGGTGGTAATGATTTGATCATTGTGAGCTAGGACTAAATCCAAGAAAAGTATTTCATTTGGGATCTAAAACATGGGTAGAAGACAAGCCCATAAGGTTGTTGTTACAATAATGTAAAATTACTAGCAGCGCAATGCCGCAGTGAACAGATGGTGTGATATGAGAAATTGTCACCCCTAACACCTCTCCAGGTGGTGGGGCAAAAAGGATGGTAGGTTGAATGCTATGTGCATAATAAATATCATCCAAGAACGTTATATGATACAAATTAACAAATATTAGTGTGTGGAAACTCTACTAAAAGTGCATCAGTGATCAATACTGAGAGTAATATCATTTGAAATGCATTAATAAACAATATTGCAAGTGCCCATATAAGGTGCATCAAAATAGCAATAAATAGTGCAAAGGTAGGTGCAAATATAACCTTATGCAGTGCAAATTAACAACAAATACAGTGTCCATATAAGGTGCATATAAATTGCTGGTATATTAAGTCTCTTCAAAGTGCTATAGTGGATTGATCCTTATTCCAGTCAATATAGAGTACTATTGAGAACAATGATGGTGACACCCTCTGTGCTCGTGGGATATGATAGCAATGCACACTTAACAGGGTTGTTGACCCCCACTACCATACGGCAAAGGAGGTCAAAAATAGCTTAGGACAATGGTCCAGGTCTTTATCACATCCGTCCGTGCCCCAGGCGGGTGTGTGGGAACAAAAAATATGGACTCCTCATGGTGTAGTAAGTTAAAACTTTCCGAAGTTTATTAAAATATTTAAAAACGGTATTACAGTGGAAAAACGCAAAGGTAAACACAAAAAAGCACACCGCCAGGGAGTGAAGGGAAGCCGGCTATCACAGTCTGCCGCTGCACAGCACTTTCTGGTGTGTTAGCGGCTTGCGTTCCAGTGCGTGTTCCAGCTTGACACGTTTCCTCATCACCTGTGACGTTGAAACAGCAGCAGTCTAATTTTTTCATTTACATATTTATTTTATCTTGGTAATTTTTTGGCGCGAGGATTTTCTCAGATCATGTTACAATAAGCCACAAAGGAGGAGAACACCTCGGGGCCACCAACCAAATGAGCAGGACCTCATCGATCTACCTGCTGTAGAAGATGAGATGTCTTGCAAAAGGATTGTTGGCCCAGATTTGTTCATCCTCCCAGTAGCCCATGGTTAGGTTTGCATACCCCCGGGGCAAAATGGCCCTCATGGCTGTGCCTTTGAGCTGTATATAGAATTGATCTAAAAGTGTGAAATTGTGAGTTAAACAAAATTCAACGCTGTCCACTAAGAAATTAGCCTGTCTTAAGTTGATCTCACCACTCTCTATTGAGAAGTATTCTACCGCCCTAAGGCCTATATCATGCGGATGGACGTATATAGAGAAGAAACGTCCAACGAAGCCCACATGTAATGGTCCTCCCAAGAATATTGTCTAAGCATTTTTTATAACATGACCACACTATGGTTTGGAGGAAGGAATCCTATATACATTGAAAGGCCACTGATGAAACTGTCTGTACTGGCCACTATAGGCCTCCCTGGGGGATTACCTAAATATTTGTGGACCTTGGGGAGGTGGTAGAATTATGGGGTGCTACACACAGAAGGAATCAGCAACGATCTTTTCTTACTGTCGAGCACCCCATCCCTCCAAGCCTCATCAACCAGGGTTTTTAGTTCTCTTTAGAATGTTGGAAGGGGATCGGTTACCAGTTACGTGTGTTTAAATCCATTAGGAGTCGATGGCCCTCTTGGATGTAGTCTTTCCTATTTTGGACTACAAGGCCACCACCCTTGTTTGTCTGTTTATCCATAATATCTTTATTGGCCAGCAGGTCCTTGAGTGCCTGTTTTTCCAACCTGGTTAGATTGCCTTGCACCTTTGTCCATGGGGCTTCACATAATATAACTAGATCTCTATATACCGCTTGATAATATATCTCTATGTATAGACCCTTGGAATTAACTGGATAAAAGGTAGACTTGGGTCTGAGGTTAGAATGTCTAATTTCCGGGTCTGGAAACACCCCCAAGGTTTGACAATCCTGATTGCCTTCAGACCAAAGTTCCTGTAATATTAAGAGGATGTCATCAAAGGTCAGGGTGGGCTCATTTGGCATTGGGGAGGACATTCTTGATTTTACCATATAAGTTTAGAAGTAATGTCTTTTGATGGTCAGTGATCAAATAAATTTATTGAGATCTTTATAAGAGACCAAATCGATTTGGTCCTTTGGAGGGAGAGAAACTTAGATCCTTCTTGAGCAGGGCAAGTTCCGTACCATTAAGAGACTGTGAAGATATATTAAAAATCTTCATGGTACTCTCAACTGTATTGTCTGTCTTTTCTTTGTTTGATCCTCCGATGTCTGCCTCCTCATCTGCCTCGTCTATTTTTCATTTCATAGTCTCTGGGGCTGGGAAAATTTGAAATAATATTATACATGTTTCTTTGTTTCTTTATTAATGGACCATCTAATATTATAAGAGAGCACTCATTGCTTTGTGGATTTTATTTCAGATTTTTACTTCTCATTCTTTTTTTTTTTTTTTTTTGTAACTCTTGCCTTTTTGAAGTTAAGTCCAAAACCTCAGAATCTCCCCTACTGGGGGCTAGCAAGGAACACTCAACTGTCCTGGGGAGATCCAAGACTTAAAAGAAAATCTGTGTTAATTCCCACAGAAGAGAGATGATATATATATGTGTGTGTGTGTGTGTGTGTATATATGTATATGTGTGTGTATATATGTATGTGTGTGTATGTTTGTATTTTAATCACAAAAGTGAATACATCCCTCCACATTTTTCTAAATTATTTTTTTATTTTTTCATGTGACAACACTAAGGCTCCATTCACATCTGGGCGTTTTTGAGCTCCAAAAACGCTAAAAAAAAGTAAAACCCCATTCATTTAAATGGCCCCTGTTCACATCTGAGCGCCTGAAGCAAAACATCTGTAGCTGAAAAAAGTACATGAGCTTCCTTTTGGGCTGATTACCAGCGTTTTTGATAGATGTCAATGCCTGCCTCCAAAAACGCTTGAAAAAAACGCCAGAAAATCGTGGTAAAAATCGCGGTAGAAAAACGCTACGCTCAAGTGTGAATGCAGCCTAAAGAAATAACACTTTGCTACAATGTAAAGTAGTGAGTGTACAGCTTGTATAACAGTGTAAATTTGCTGTCCCCTCAAAATAACTTAACACACAGCCATTAATGTCTAAACCGCTGGCAACAAAAGGGAGTACACCCCTAAGTGAAAATGTCCAAATTGGGCCCAAAGTGTCAATATTTTTTGTTGCCACCATTATTTTCCAGCACTGCCTTAACCCTCTTCGGCATGGAGTTCACCAGGGCTTCAGAGGTCTTCACTGGAGTCTTCTTCCACTCCTCCATGACGACATCACGGAGTTGGTGGATGTTAGAGACCTTTAGGTTAGAGTCCTCCACCTTCCATTTGAAGATGCCCCCCAGATACTCAATAGGGTTTATGTCTGGAGACATGCTTGGCCAGTCCATCGCCTTTACCCTCAGCTTCTTTAGCAAAGCAGCGGTCGTCTTGGAGGTGTGTTTGGGGTAGTTATATTGAAATACTGCCCTGTGGCCCAGTCTCCGAAGGGAGGGGATCAGGCTCTGCTTCAGTATGTCACAGTACATGTTGGCATTCATGGTTCCCTCAATGAACTGTAGCTGCCCAGTGACAGCAGCACTCATGCAGCCCCAGGCCATGACACTCCCACCACCATGCTTGACTGTAGGCACGTCACACTTGTCTTTGCACTCCTCACCTAGTTGCCGCCACACATGCTTGACATCATCTGAACCAAATACGTTTCTTGGTCTCATCAGCCCACAGGACATGGTTCCAGTAATCCATGTCCTTAGTCTGCTTGTTTTCAGCAAACTGTTTGCGGGTTTTCTTGTGCATCACCTTTAGAGGCTTCCTTCTGGGACCACAGCCATGCAGGCAAATTTGATGCAGTGTGCGGCGTATGGTCTGAGCACTGACAGGCTGACCCCCCCCCTTCAACCTCTAAAGCAATGCTGGCAGCACTCGTATGTCTATTTCCCAAAGACAACCTCTGGATATGACACTGAGCACGTGCATTCAACTTCTTTCGTTGACCATGGCGAGGCCTGTTCTGAGTGGAACCTATCCTGGTAAACCGCTGTATGGTCTTGGCCACCATGCTGCAGCTCAGTTTCAGGGTCTTGGCAATCTTCTTATAGCCTAGGCCATCTTTATGTAGAGCAACAATTCTTTTTTCAGATCCTCAGGGAGTTCTTTGCCATGAGGTGCCATTTTGAACTTCAGTGACCAGTATGAGAGAGTGAAAGTGATAACGCCAAATTTAACACAACTGGTCCCCATTCACACCTGAGACCTTATAACACTAATGAGCCACATCACACCGGGGAGGGAAAATGGCTAATTTGGCCCAGTTTGGACATTTTAATTTAGGGGTGTGTACTCCCTTTTGTTGCCAACGGAGGAACCCAAAACCCACTGCACCAGCATGCGTAGGGTTGGACAATGGGTCCAAGGATTTCATCCCGATTCCTAATGGCAGTCAGGGTGCCATTGTCTAGCCTGTAGAGGTCTGTGCATCCCCCCATGGATATGCCTACCCAGACCATCACTGTCCGACCACCAAACCAGTCATACTGAACAATGTTACAGGCAGCATAACCTTCTCCATGTCTTCTCCAGACCCTTTTACATCTGTCACATGTGCTCAGGGTGAACCTGCTCTAATCTGTGAAAAGCACAGGGCATCAGTAGTGGACCTACCAATTCTGGTGTTCAGTGGCAAATGCCAATCGAGCTCCATAATGCCGAGCACAGGGCACACTAGAGGACGTTGGGCCCTCAGTCAACCCTCGTGGACTGTTTCTGCTTGGTCAGAGACATTCAAACCAGTGGCCTGCTGGAGGTAATTTTGTAGGGCTCTGGCAGTGCTCATCCTGTTCCTCCATGCAAAAAGGAACAGATACCAGTCCTGCTGATGAGTTAAGGACCTTCTACGGCCCCCTCCAGCTCTAGAGTATCTGCCTGTCTTCTGGAATCTCTTCCATGCTCTTGAGACTGTGCTGGGAGATACGGCAAACCTTCTTGCAGTGGCAAGTATTGATGTGCCATCCTGGAGGAGTTGGATTGCTTGTGCAATCTCTATAGGGTCCAGGTATTGCCAAATGCTATCACCAAATGCAAAAGTAGTGAAAAACAGTCAGAAAAAATTAGTATGGAAAAAATTTCAATGGCCTTGATTTGTAAAACCATTCTTGTTTTGGGGGTTGTCTCATTGTTGCCCATCTAGTGCAGTTAATTTCATTAACACCAAAGCAGCTGAAACTGATTAACAACCCCCTCTGCTACAAAACTGATCAGATCAATATCCCAGGAGTTTAATTTACCTAATGCTGTACTCTGAAAGCGTTCCTTTAATTTTTTTGAGCAGAGTATTAGTCGCGCACTCTACAAATCTAGCCTTAAAAGAAGAGTGGCAAGAAGAAAGCCATTGTTGAAAGAGAGTCATAAGCAGTCCGGTTTGCAGTTTGCAAGAAGCCATGTGGGGGGACACAGCAAACATGTAGATGCTCGGGTCAGATGAGACCAAAATTTAACTTTTTGGTCTAAAAGCAAAATGCTATGTGTGACAGAAAACGAATACTGCACATCACCCTAAACATGTCATCCCCACTGTGAAACGTGGTGGCAGAATCATGTTGTGGGTAAGCTTTTTTTCTTCAGCAAATACAGGGAAGCTGGATGGAGCCAAATAATGGGCAAACTAACCACCTGTTAGAGTGTGCAAAAGACTTGAGACTGGGGTGGAGGTTTATCTTTAAGCAGAACAACGACCCTAATCCTACAGCTAAAGCTACAATGGAATGGTTTAGATCAAAGGATATTCATGTGTTATGTTAGAGTGGCCCAGTCAAAGTCCAGACCTAAATCCAATTGAGAACCTGTGGCATCACTTGAAAATTGCTGTTCACAGATGCCCTCTATCCAATCTGACAGAGCTTGAGCTATTTTACAAAGAATGGGCAAAATTTGCACTCTCAAGATGTACAAAGCGGGTAGGGACATTCCCAAAAAGACTTGCAGCTGTAATTGCAGCGAAAGGTGGTTCTAACAAAGTATTGATTCTAAATATAAATGTACGTCACACTTTTCACATATTTATTTGTAAAGAATTTTGAAAAGGTATAATTTTCCTTCTACTTCACAATTATGTGCCACTTTGTGTTGGTCTATCGCATAAAAATCCCCAAAAAATACATTTACGTTTTTGGTTGTAACATGACAAAATGTGGAACATTTCAAGGGGTATGAATACTTTTTCAAGGCACTGTATACTGCAGAATGTTATGACAAGTGATCACATGAATAGCAATTAATTGCAAAGTCCCTCTTTGCCATGAACATTACCTTAAGCCCATCAAACCTTTCCACATCATTTGTGAAGACGGCTTCAGGGTGCCCAAGAAAGTCCAGCAAGCGCCAGGACCGTCTCCTACAGTTGATTCAGCTGCGGGTTCGGGGCACCACCAGTTCAGAGCTTGCTAAGGAATGGCAGCATGCAGTTGTGAGTGCATCTGGACGCACAGTGAGGCGAAGACTTTTGGAGAATGGTTTGGTGTCAAGAAGGGCAGCAAAGAAGCCACTTTTCCCCAGCAAAAACATCAGGGACAGACTGATATGGTGCAAAGGTACCAGGGATTGGACTGCTAAGGACTTGGGGTAAAGTCATTTCTCTATCGCTCATTGACAGACGTAGTCTTCTTGATTCTCAAGAGCTGGGTTATGTTGTCTCCGCAGGAGTAGGACTAGGCAGAATGACAAAACGTTCTGGCTCCACCCTAGGGGGCAGTCCCTGAGGGTATATCCTCCCTCTCTCTGCTACAGGGAATCAGTTTTTTTCTGTCTAGTCAGGAGTAAGGACCTAAGTTCCTTGCTGGGATCTTTTGGTCCTGGCAAGACTTTTTTTCTTTAAGAAAAAGACATTTTTTAGGTAGTTTTCTCCAGTGTTTTTTTCCTGTGAGATCTTCAAGCAAAAATGCCGGACTGGGCGACACTTGTGGTCACCCCAGCCGGCCTACGAGCGCGTGCAGACCAGGCATTGCGCTTGGTCGGCCGCGACATATTCAAGTAAGTATGCGGGGCCGGGCGACGGGCTGGATGTGAGATCCAGTGGTCACCCCGGTTTCTGCCTAAAAGCGCGTGCAGACCAGTGCGCTGAGTCGGCCGCGACGGAGTCCCAGTAAAGGGACTGACTTTGCGAGTTAAAAGCTCGCTTGGACGCCAGGACCAGAGAGTCGAGGCGTCCACAAACCCCCACCTCGGTGGAGAGGGTATTATGAAGAGAGGGTGCCTGTCGGTTCGGTATGGTGAGTAAAACGTTCCCTTTTTTCCTCATTTATGAGGCAGTATGTATTATGGGCCCCTCCATATATGGTCAGTATATATCTGATACTTACAAGTCCCCCTTGTAATACAGCATGTGTTTGTGGGAAGTGGACTTGGTTCAAGAGCTAACACTCTACCCAGCAGACTGTAACATTACAGCAGACATAGGAGGTATAATCCTACCTTATGTGCAGTGTATCTCTGTAGATCCATATGTCACCTCTCAGCAGAGTGCAGGTGGATGTGCTGGGAAGACGATATCGGCGGTCCGCCGCCATTTTGCCGTAGACCGAATGCATGTATGTCCTCAGGTCACGCCGGCCGCCATGTTTTTGGAGTCTTATGTCTCTTCTATGGGGGCGGCCATGTTTTGTGAGCCCAGCTTCCTCGTGGAGGGCTGGGAACGCCGGAAGGCGTACACAGGGGGCGGAGCCACGCCTTCTGCCCGGGAAAAAGCAAACAGCTCCTTCCAGTCTGTGTAAGACAGACGCTGGCTGCAGTTTGTTGGAAACTGCACTGCATCGGTTGGTGAGCCTTGGGGGTCCCTCTCTCTCTCTCTCTGGGATCGAGAAGCAGGTACTCTGAGGGGCGCTATTGCGCTAGGGGGAGACACACAAAAAAAAAAAAAAAAAAGTTTTTTTGTTTATTGCTGGCAAAAGTGTCCTGTATTAACATGGACCCTGCCACTCATGTATCTCCTCCGGATCCCCTCGAGGGGTCTGCGGGATCCTCCAGCACCCCATTGACAATTGAATCTTTGTCAGCCATTATGGAAACTTTTGTGTCCCGGGTGGAAGTGGCTTGTCAGGGACAGGGCGCAAGAAAGCGACCCCCGCCTAACCCCTTATTATCTGAAACCTCGGATTCAGACTCTGAGCCTATTTCTGCAGTTGCAGGTACTTCATCTGGTATTGGTGTCTCGGGTCCTGTCTCTTCAGACAGTGAGGAGGATGTTTCGGCATCTGCCATAGCCCGAGAGGAAGCGTTGGTAAACGCACTCATTGTATCTGTTCAAGAGACTTTAAGGTTACAGGGTATTCCATCAGAAATAGCTGAAACTGAGATCCCTTTTGGGACTAAAAAGCGCATCAAAGTGGCAAAGGTTTTTCCATTGCCCAAATGTTTTGGCAATCCAATCGATGAAGAATGGCGTCTGCCAAAACGCACTTTTAATATTTCCAAACGCATTGACAGGCGTTATCCGTTTGAGGAAACCCTTATTAAGAAATGGACAGAACCACCTGTGGTGGATTCACCAATTGCTAGATTGAATAAAGCCACGGTTATTCCTTTAGAAGACGCTCCGTCTTTTAAAGATCCAGTGGATCGCAAGATAGAAGCTATGTCTCGCACCATGTTTTCCTTGATTGGATCAGCTTTCAGGCCAATAATTGCTATTGGTCTGGTTTCGCAGGCTGTAACTGAATGGACCAAGTGGTTACGCCGGGACTTAGAAGAAGTCCCTCAGGCGGTATCAGATTTGTTGGAACAAATGATACAGGGGTTACAGTTTGTATGTGATGCGGCGTTAGACGCCACTCCATTAATGGCGCGAGCATCAGTCTCAGCAGTGGTTCTCAGGCGTACACTGTGGCTAAAAGGTTGGATAGCCGACCAAGGTTCCAAAAAAGCATTGGCTAATATCCCCTTTTCAGGAGAACGTCTATTTGGAGCCAACTTAGATGAGATCATTAAGGATCTCACCGGTGGAAAAAGCACCTTTTTACCGCAAAATTTTAAAGGTAGAGGAACTCGTCAAAGACGAGGGCCTTCTTTTTCTGCTCACAAGAGGTTTTTTCGTCCAGCGGGTGAAAAAACTAAGTCCTCCAAGGTTCCTACAGGAGGCGTCAGGGGTCGTTGGTCGGGCAAGCAAAAGCCCGCCCCCTCCAGACCTGAAGATAAACCATCCAAAGCCTGAAGGTGCGCCCCCACCCATAACTGGGGTGGGGGGACGTCTTCGCCGGTTCCCGGATCCATGGCTTTCCAGAATCCCGGACAAATGGGTTTGCGAAGTCATAAAGTCAGGGTACAAGATCGAGTTTCGATCTCTCCCACCGGCGCGATTCTTCCCTTCCAATATCCGACTATCTCCGGATCGTCTAGAAGATCTGCGGAGAGCAGTCACAGATCTACTACAACAAGGAGTGGTAGTCCACGTTCCTTGGACAGAACGGTTTCAAGGGTTTTATTCAAACCTGTTTACAATACCCAGGAAAGAGGGCAAAGTGCGTCCAATTCTGGACTTAAGAGCACTCAATTCTTTCGTCAACATAAGAAGATTCAGAATGGAGTCCATTCGCACGGTAGCAGCCTTCCTGCATCCAGGGGATGTCCTAGCGTCCATAGACATCAAGGACGCCTATCTTCACATTCCCATTTTCGCAGGACATCAGCGTTTTCTACGCTTTTCCGTAGAGGAGAACCACTATCAGTTTGTGGCGTTACCTTTCGGTCTCGCCACGGCTCCGCGGGTCTTCACAAAAGTGTTGGCCCCAATGTTGGCACTTCTGCGCCAAAGAGGTATATCGATTCTAGGTTACCTAGACGATCTTCTGCTTCATACAGAGTCTCCTCAGACCTTGCTACAAAACATAGAAATTACTATGATTTCTTTACAGGAATTCGGGTGGCTGGTGAACCAGCAAAAGTCTTTTCTGGTTCCCACCCAGAGGCTCGAATATCTGGGTCTAATTCTAGACACAGTCAGGACAAGAGTGTTTCTTCCGGTAGGGAAACTTCGAAAGATTCAATCAGCAGTCCAGTTGTTACTGTCCAACAGCTGGTCTTCCCTTCGGACTTGCATGAGGGTTCTGGGGTTGATGGTGGCTTCATTCGAAGCAGTCCCATTTGCCCAGTCCCATACCCGAATTCTTCAGCAAGAGATTCTTCTCAGATGGAATCGGAATCCGGAATCCCTGGACAATCAGATACGATTGAGCAAACAGACCAGAGAGTCTCTGGTTTGGTGGCTTCGGTCTCCAATGCTCAGCCAGGGAAAGTCATTTCTGCCAATATATTGGACGATAGTGACCACGGATGCCAGTCTATCCGGATGGGGAGGAATTCTTGGTCAGTTATCTGTCCAGGGACTTTGGTCCCCGGAAGAATGCAGATTACCGATAAATGTATTGGAACTGAGAGCGATCAGACTTTGTCTGATTCACTGGACCGAGCAGCTTCAGGGCAGCCCGGTTCGGATCCAGTCGGACAATGCCACGGCCGTGGCTTATGTCAATCATCAGGGGGGCACCAAGAGTGTCCGAGCGGCCAAAGAAGTGGCTTGCATTCTTCGCTGGGCGGAACGATTTGTTCCAGCAATCTCTGCGGTGTTCATTCCGGGGGTGGAGAATTGGCAGGCAGATTATCTCAGCCGTCAGACCCTGGATCAGGGGGAATGGTCCCTCCATCCAGACGTTTTCCACCAGTTGTGCCTACGGTGGGGCACCCCGGATGTGGATCTGTTGGCATCACGATTCAACAGGAAAGTTCAGAGATTCGTGGCTCGCTCCCGCGATCCTCTAGCAGAAACCGCAGACGCACTGATCGCCCCCTGGGGGCAATACCAGCTAATATATGCCTTCCCTCCTCTCGCGTTACTGCCAAGACTTCTTCGCAGGGTAGAGGAGGAAGGAATCCCAGCAATCCTGGTAGCTCCGGACTGGCCTCGTCGAGCTTGGTACGCCGACATGGTCAGACTGGTGGCGGACGTCCCATGGAGACTTCCTCTCAGAGAGGATCTACTGTCTCAGGGACCGATCTTCCATCCTGCTTTACGATCGCTGGCTTTAACGGCCTGGCTATTGAGACCCAGGTGCTGAAGGACAAAGGTTTGTCAGCTTCAGTTATTCCTACTCTAGTTGAAGCAAGGAAAGCGACTTCCAGAAAGATTTATCATCGCACATGGAAGTCCTACATTGCATGGTGTGAACCTTTGGAGTTCCGTCCTCGGTCTTATTCGATTAGTCGAATATTGGCTTTTCTGCAACAAGGGGTTGAGCAGAAACTGGCCTTGAGTACTATCAAGGGTCAGGTCTCAGCATTAGCCATCTTCTTTCAGAAGCCTTTGGCTACTCATTCCTTGGTGCGGAATTTCATCCAGGGGGTGCGACATCTGGCTCCGCCAGTGCACGCGCCGTTACCCCCCTGGGATCTTAATTTAGTGTTGTCGGTTCTTCAGAAACCTTCCTTTGAAGATATTAGGGAGATTCCTCTACCCACGTTGTCCCAGAAGGTGGCCTTCTTGGTGGCTATTACTTCTGCACGCAGGGTGTCAGAACTGGCCGCATTATCTTGTCGTTCACCATATCTGGTGGTTCATAGAGATAAGGTGGTTCTTCGTCCGAATCCATCCTTCCTACCAAAAGTGGTTTCAGAATTTCATCTGAATGAAGAAATTGTATTACCTTCCCTGTGTCCTAAGCCCAGTCATCCTCGGGAATTTGCTTTGCACTCCTTGGATGTGGTCCGGGCGATCAGGGTATACTTGAAAACGACAGACTCGTTTCGCAAGACGGATTCACTTTTTGTGATCCCAGATGGACCCAAAAAGGGGTTGCCTGCATCTGCCGCGACCATTTCCAGATGGATCAGACAGACGGTAGTGCAGGCTTATTCTATTAAGGGTCGGGAGCCCCCGTTCCCTGTTAAGGCGCACTCCACTCGGGCACTTAGTGCGTCATGGGCCTTTCGCCATCAGGCGTCAGTGGTCCAGGTGTGCAAGGCGGCTACCTGGTCGTCGGTGCATACCTTCTCTAAACATTATAAAGTTGATGTAATGGCATCGTCTGATGCCTCATTTGGCCGCAAGGTTTTGCAGGCCGCAATTTGAGGAGACCAGTGGTCTACCTCGAGGGTTTTTTCCGTTGGAAAATTTTTCTTTAGTCTCATTCTTTGTTTATAATGAGCCTTTAAAACTTCTAGTTTGGCACCGGTTGGGCCTACTAGATTGGATTTGATTTTGTCAATCCCACCCCTCATTTGTGGCACTGCTTCTGGATGTCCCAGCTCTTGAGAATCAAGAAGACTACGTCTGTCAATGAGCGATAGAGAAAAATGGATTTTTGTAAGAACTTACCGTAAAATCCTTTTCTCTTAAGCTCATTGACAGACGTAGTACCCGCCCCTCTATCATTGAGTTGGGTTGGGTTAATTTCTCTGTACTGCTTTAAACAGAACTGATTCCCTGTAGCAGAGAGAGGGAGGATATACCCTCAGGGACTGCCCCCTAGGGTGGAGCCAGAACGTTTTGTCATTCTGCCTAGTCCTACTCCTGCGGAGACAACATAACCCAGCTCTTGAGAATCAAGAAGACTACGTCTGTCAATGAGCTTAAGAGAAAAGGATTTTACGGTAAGTTCTTACAAAAATCCATTTTTTCTCTGATGAATCCACTTTCCGATTGTTTTGGGTCATCTGGAAATCTGGAAAAATCCTTGTTCAGAGAAGAAAAGGTGAGCGCTACCATCAGTCCTGTGTCATGCCAACAGTAAAGCATCCTTCGATAATTTGTGTGTGGGGTTGCTTCTCAGCCAAGGGAGTGGGCTCGCTTAAATTTTTGCCTAAGAACACAGCCATGAATAAAGAATGGTACAAAACATTCTCCGAGAGGAATTTCTCCCAACCATCCAAGAACAGCTTGTTGATAAACAATACTTTTTCCAGCATGATGCAGCACCTTGCCATAAGGCAAAAGTGATGACTAAGTGGCTTGGGAACAAAACGTAAAAATTTTTGGTCCATGGACAGGAAACTCCCCCAGACCTTAATCTCACTGAGAACTTGTGGTCAGCCCTCGAGGTGGGTGAACAAACCCCCCCCCCCCCCCCAAATTGACATCCTCCAAGCATTGCAAGCATTGATTATGCAAGAGTGGGCTACCATCAGTCATTGTAAAGTCTTGTTTCTTTCTTTTTTTTTTTTAAATAAACATGTTAGACTTCCCTCCTCTGTGCAGTTGGTTTTACAGAGAGCAGCCCGGATCCACCTCTTCTTGGGTCCCCCTTCGGCTTTCCTGGCCCTCCCCTCTTATAGGGTGCCCCCAAAGCAAGCAGCTTGCTATGGGGGCACCCGAGCCAAGCTGCAGCTCCATTCAGACAGAATTACCATTCGGCCCCACCCCCTCTATCTCCTGATTGGCTAACTGACTTTGACAGCCGTGGGAGCCAATGACACCAAGGCTGTGTCTCAGCCAATCAGGTGAGAGAGTTCCTGGAGTCCAAGGGACTTGTGGACATCGCCGGAGAGAGAGGGGGTTCAGGTAAGTATTAGGGGGTGCTGGGGAGGCTGCTACACACAGTTTTTTTTTTTTTTATCCTAATGCATAGATTTAAATTACAACTCCTTTAATGTAAATGAAAGCCTTTGGCACTTATGAAATGCTTGTAATTATACCATAGCAACAGCTGACAAAAAGATCTAAAAACTGAATCGGTAGACTTTGTGAAAATTAATATTTGTGTCATTCTCAAAAGTTTTGACCACGGCTACACAGACTTTCAAATGTGCAGGCTCTTTAATGTATTCTGAATATTAGCAATACATTTTCTTATGAAAATTTTAAATTTGTCCAAAAATTAATACCATGTAGATGTGCTTTCCTATTCAGCATCTGTGCACATCGATTCAGTGAAGTGCAGAAATTGTTGCTAGCTCTTTTTTTTTCTCCCTTCCTCTTTGACATGATACAACATAAGTTAGTTATTGCACGTTCCTCTAATGATGAGGGCATGGGAAAACAAATGCGCTGCAGACATTGATGTATCTCTTCACCCAGACTTGGTAAATTGATAATCACAAATTTGTAATTGTCAACTTTTTACTGCTGTGTAATTAATCCATAATTTCCTTTTGGGTATGATTGAATTATGTGTGCCACATATCCATCAATGCCATATTCTTTATTCTAAGAGTCATTATCGTAAATCAGTATATTATATATCAAAGAATCAGGACCTCAGCCAATTATGAAAAGTTCTTCGAGCTATCGGGAGCTATCATGATTACAATCTAAGGCACAAATAAACCAGACATAATTCAAAGTTTGAACTTGATATGATTCTTAACAGATCATTACTCTATTCTTCAAGCTTTAGTTTTATGTGTTTGGCAGTCATTTTAAAATATTTTTTAGCTTAACATAAATAAAATATTTTAAATGGACCCACAAAGCAGTGGATGTTGTGTTCAAAAGTGTGGATACCCTGGCAGAAATCGTAAAATATTGGCATTGATATTGAAAATATGACTGTCTTTTATTTACGGATAGTGCTTATATGAAGCTATTTTTTTTTTAAGGAGCACAATCTAACAATACTTGAACAAATATGAGCTGCATGTTCGAGAAATCTTTACTGCGCGAATGCCACAAAAAAGCCTGATGAGGCGTGTCAAGGTGTTGTCGGGCATATTGTAACCAGGCTTTCTTGTGGCATTGCCGCAGTAAAGGCTTTCTTCTGGCAACTTGACCAGGCAAATCTTTTTGTTCAAGTATTGTTGTATTGTGCTCCTTAGAAACAACCACATCATCTTTTTCCAGAGCAGCCTGTAGTTCTCTTGAGGTTACCTGTAGGTTTTTCTTTGTATCCTGAACAATTCTTCTGGCAGTTGTGGCTGAAGTCTTTCTTGGTCAACCTGATCTTGGCTTGGTATCAAGAGATCCCCGAATTTTCCAATTCTTTATAATTGATTGAATAGTACTAACTGGCATATTTAAGGTTTTGGATATCTTTTTATATCCTTTTTACATCCAAAGTTCTAACTTGTTACGCAGGTCTTTTAACAGTTCTTTTCTGCTTCGCATGGCTCAGTATCCAGCCTACTCAGTGCATCCATGAGAGCTAACAAAGTCATTGACTATTTATTTGCAGCCTCAAATGTGTGAAATTAACCTTTGATTGCCATTTTAAACTGTGCGTGCCACCTTGTGTGTCTGAACCAAGCCCAATCAATTCAGGTTATGTAAACTTTTGCTCAGGGCCGTTTGGGTGATTTCTGTTATTAGGATTTTAAAAGGAGCCAAACAACTTATGTATTAACACATGGCTTCATATGATTATTATCCTTAAAGTGTTACTAAACCCACAACCATAAAATCAGTCAGTCTGTATATGCAGTAAAGCATGCTTGTTATACTCACTGTAGAACCTAAGGGGATAATCCTCCGCATTGTGTGAAAAGGCTGTTCGATCCTGTATGCACAGATTCCCCCCTCTTCTTCCACTGACTCCATAACATGTCCGGTAGTTACTGGACTCAATCTGCACATGCTCTGTTTGGTGTGTATTGCTAGAGAGATTTTTATTTTTTTTATTTTCTTGGGAGAGTGCATGTGATCAACAAGGGGCCAATCGGCACTGTCCAGACAGAGGGGCAGGGGTCCTGAATCCTGATAGGACACCTCAGTGCATTATGAAAACTCCTCCTACAAATTTTAACCAGGAACTGATAGAAGTCACAAGATTGCTATATACTGCTGATGAAAAAAAGTATTTAGCAGTTTATATTTACTAAAATAATTGCATTTTCATGTCCTGTGTACTGTGGGCAACCAGATATAATGATTGCAGGGTCCTGGGTTTAGTAACACTTTAAAGGATATATTCATCTTTTAAAAAAAAAAAAATAAATGCAAATCTTTTTGCGGGTAAAAAAATGTGCATTAATTTTTTTTTTTTTTTACCTGGAGCCTACAAAGCATAGCTTGTACCTTGTGTGGACAGACAGATACACACTGACAGGAAGAATATATTAACTACCAGGGCTCTCAAAAGCACCATGATAGTTCTTTGAAATTACAAGCCGACACCCACAATGGATTTTGGGACTTGTCGTTTCCCTTTCACAGAGGACTGTGCATGAATAGCTTGGCCGGCTGAACAGAGCCCCGTGTGGCCCGGTTATTTTAACAGTGACAGCAGGCGTCTTGAGAAGATGCCCACCCACTGTCATTCATTGTTGAAAGGGGGGAGGCTGCAGCTTCTGAAACATGTTACACCCTAAATGTGGGTGGAACATGTAATCTGTTCCAAAAGGTGAACTTATTCTGTAAATAATACCATTTTTAGGCATAATCAGTCATGTTTTCAATATTTATGCCAAAATTTTACGATTTCTGCCAGGGTATGCAAATCTTTGAGTACAACGCTTATGCGATACAGCACAGGTCTATCACATATAACTTTGCTTGCTTAGTGATGAGCAACTTTTATATTCATGATCTTCTGTTTGAACAAGCCAGGCACTCTTGTTTCACTAGTCGATGTGGTCTGCAAGTACCCAATCTTTGAGGGTCTGAAAGTGACAACAAACTGCTTTAAAAAAAAAAAAGAAAAGAATTCTATCCTAGTACAGTATGTATTCTTAAAGCTAACCTCCAGCAAATAAATGATTGTCTAAAATGTACGACAAAACCAGAGAAAATTCTCAGCCCAACTTACCAACCGAATTAACCAGTCCAACAATATGCGTTAAAAACAGGGGTTTAAGCTGCAAGGCCCCTTCATGGCCCCCTGTATTTCTTGCAGTCCTAACCCTTCTAAATTTGAGAGCCTCTACAGTGGGAGCACATGCATTCTAATGGATAGATAAGGGGCAGGTGGGCCTGGAGGGTAGCCCAAACCTCCTTAAATTTTTTATTTTTTTTGTCCCAAAATGGACTTAAAATTAATCGGATTTGTAGTGTGCATTGGGATAATAGGAAATATACATAAGAATGTTTGTATATATTTAAACCTGGGCTCAGAAGGAGGATGTTTTAATCACGCTGGAAGTAAGATTAAAGCGGAGTTCCAGCCACAAAATCGACATAGTCGATTTTGGGCCATCCGCTTGCTATAGCTCACCTGAAACAGAAATGGATAATTACGATTGTTTTTTTTTTTTTACTCGCCTTGTAATTGCAGAAAAACATACTCACCTTTTTTCCACTTCCTCCCTCGGCGGCCGCGGCCCGCGCCGTCACTTCCGCTTTACAATGATTCCTGGGAGCTGAACGTCATCGCTCCCAGGAATCAATGTGCCTGCACCGGCCCCGACGTCAGTTCCGGTGCAGGCGCGTCATACCTTGCTAAACAGCTTCTGGGCATGCACAGAAGCTGTGCAGGGATGACGCTGCAGACCCGGAAGTGACGGCGGGGCCGGCGCAGTGCATCGTGGGACCGAAGAGGACGGAAGAAGACTCAGAAGAGGATCGCGCTGGCTTCAAGCTGCCCACACCAGAGATGGCAGCGCTGGAGAAGAAATTTTAAAAGTAAGTATTTCTTCTAAAAGGTAAGTGCGAACCGGGACAGATCAGAGGCTAGCCATTGTGGAATGTACTAGCCCTGACTGTCCCAGGGGTATGTATGTTGAAATTTTTTTTTTTGTGGCTGGAACTCCGCTTTAAGGGCAGTTAATGGCGAAAAAGAAGTACCGGGGAGGATAGCAGTTGGTTGAAGGTAAATATTGCATCAAAAGCTGCTTTGTTGTATTTGACTGGAGTTCTACTTTAAAGAGGTTTTTTTTATACAATTTGCATAAAGAAAGGGATTTTTACTGCTGGAACGGTGTGCTGTTTTCTTGGTTTATATGGCTGTTAAAGATGGAGCTAGGTTACCAGCAACCCATGTACCTGATTTTTGAACACACTGTGGGAACTGGAATAAACATTGTGGCACTGCTGTACATACAACAAGTGAGTCTTCTGTTTGAACTAGCAATGCCATCCAACTTGGTTTTCTAAAGTAAAGTTGGGATGGAACTGATCCCCTGTCAGATGTTTACTGCTGTTCAGAAGGCAAAGGCGGTAATAATCATCTCAGCCAGCTAAAAGATATCTGGGAATTATGAAGAGTAAGTCTTGACCAACTCAATAATCTGTTTTGAATATAGACAATATTCTCATACTTAGGAATGCAAAGCACAGAAAGATGTTGTTTGCCGTGGACAGTAACTTCAATTTTGAAACCATGCCCACAGTATTTTTGTATTTTTTTAGTTAAATCTACCTGATCAAGGTCCATATCATTGTATAAATACATGTTTTCTTTTTTTTTCAGAAAGCCATAGCTTACCTTTTTCCATCTGGTTTATTTGAGAAGAGAGCCCGGCCAGTTATGAAGGTATTCCTTTTTTTTTTTTTTCTATACTCTTGTTTAGATTGTATCTCATACAAGAGTAGAGACATTTTTGACTGGGTTGCGATACAGTGGTACATTGACAAAATTAAGAAGATAAGTCCTAATCATTATGATCCAGGGACATTTTACAACTCATTTTATTTGTACTTTTCAATATCTTTCATGGAGATAACTGGATATGTATGGTCTTAGGCTAGGTAGTAGGGACCCATCTCAGTTTAGACAAGCAAAAGGCATCTTATATCACTAAGAGATTGATGATGGCCTGGCATGAATGCAAGATGTCCTATTGTTGGTGGAGGGTTTGAGCCTCCAAAATATATTATCAAAAAAATAGACTTTGCTTTTTCACTGTAAAGTCCAGATTATTTTTATATGTGGTATTTGATCATTCCACATCTCTACAGCTCAAAATCCCATTCATTAGATTATAGTCATTTTTTAGTTTCGGAAATATATCCTTATGTACACCATTTTCTCTTTCTGCAGCATCCCGATGACATTTTTCCAAAGCAGCTAGGTAAGTGAACAAATACCATTGTGGCTTGTAATAGACATATTCAGCTGGACTTGTTTAGTAATGTTGAAGATATTTCACCACTAATCCAAGTGATCACTTTAGTTCTGAAGGAAGCTGATCTGATGAGTGATGGAATGTTTCAAAGTTATTGCATATATCCTGGTAAATATGACAAACTGTTTTGCGCTATACCAGGACATAGAAAAATGAAAACCTTCAAAATCTAAGGGAAATATGTATTTTTGTAGCATGCGATTTATGTGAAGCCCCAGCAAAAAAAGACTTTACATCTTCTATGCTATAGGGCTTGATCTGACACTCTACCAGATTTTTATGGCTCTATACCATCTCCGCTCTGGAAGGTTTTACCCCCTTCATTACCAGGCTATTTTTTGCTATTTAGCACTGCGCTACTTTAACTGGTAATTGCATAGTAATGCAACGCTGTACCCAAACAAAATTTGTATAATTTTTTCACACAAATAGAGCTTTCTGGTATTTGATCACGACTGTTTTTTTAGTTGTTGCAATATAAACAAGAAAAGACTGAAAAAAACAATATTTTGCTTTCTGCTATATAACCTATCCGATAAAAAAAAAAAAATATATATATTTATATATATAATATTCTAAAATATTAGTATTGGCGGTGATCAGTGTCCTATAATTGGACTGGGATAGTGCAGCTGGCAATCTGACACTGACATCACCAGTGACGCTAATACAGTGATCAGTGCTAATAATATACACTTTCACTGTACTAATGACACTGGCTGGGAAGGGGTTAACCTCTAAGGCGATCAACAAGTTATATGTGCCTAACAATGTTTAGTGTGTCTACTGTGTGATAATTTTAATAAGCAATGTGCTGGTGTTTAATCCCTGCTTTGCAGGGAGAAAGAAACTGGCGCATCACTGCTGTCTGTAGAGAGCCCTGTGGTGTTTACCAACACAGGACTCTCTTCTGTCATTCGCTCAGCCAATCAGCCGGTCCTGGCCATAAATCAGTGGCCGCTGATCCGCTTGGGCTACAACAAATGACCACACAGTCTCCCGGGTTTTTGCACACATGCAAGACCGGACCCCGAAGAAAGCTGCTACGCATAGGTAAATGTACTGTGGCGGGTCAACAGGCAGTTAAAAGGCGATTTCACTGTAGCACATCTGTCAAAGATACAAATTACAGTGGTGAATTCACATTATACAGTTTCTTTCTACAAATAATTCACTAGCACAAAAAACTGATCATCATCACACATGCAGCCCTGTTACTTTACCTTACAACACACAGCTTAACCCCATTTAAAGGATAGGTTTACATTTAGTAGCATGTTCCACCTATATTCAGGGTGTAACATGTTACCAAATCACCTGCCGCCACCCTGACCTGATCCCCCATTATGACCATTGGCAGAGAATCCTCTCCCCACACCTGCTGCCACGATTCAAAAACAGCAAGACGGTGCAGGGCTCCACCCACACTGCCACGTCATTCACAGGGTTCTGTTAATGAATGAACTACAACTACTGTCAGCCATTATGGCTGACAGCTTGTAGTTCTCATTAAATGCAGTTTATTGATCTTCCTACAGTTCAGTAACTGCCTGCATGTACGGTACAGGTAGGCATCTCTACTGACCGTCTGCAGGAGCCTGGCATTGCACCCACAATCTGCTGATTGCAGGTGCAATGCTTTAATGACTCCTATAGAAAAAAAAATATTAAATGCACTTTTTTTTTTTTTTTTTAAGTTGAATTTGTCCTTTTTTAAAATGAAAAACTGGGCTCTAGCTGTCCTGACCTTTATTTAAGGTATAATTTCTTGAAAATTTTAACTTCAATGCAAAATTATTTTCTCATGCCTTTATAAAATATTAGGGTTAAAGTTTCTGTCACATCATAAATGAACAATTGGTAACGATCAAAAATAAAGTGCTGATTTTTTTTTTTGGTACCTGTAGTTTTCAGTAGCAATATTAATACTTTTTTGTATTGTCTGATTAAATTACGTCTCATTTGAGTTTGAGAAGATGGACATAAAATGCTGTCACCTGACTTCTAGTGCAGGGGTCTCCAAATTGCAGCCCGTGGCCCTTTGCTTTCCTTTCCTTTATCCGGCCCTTGCGGCACTATTCTGCCCACTGACACCTGTGATGGGGAACTAATTCTTCCCACTGACACCAGAGAATGGGGCACTATGCCTCCCACTGAAACCAATGATGTAACTAGTTTATCCAACTGACCAACAAGCCTATGGCATCGTTTACTCACACCAATGCCAGGACATTTTCTACTCCTACTGGCCACAGTCCGGTCCCCCTAAAGTTTGTAGGGCAGTAAACTGGCCCTTTTGATTTAAAAGTTTTGAGACCCCCCTGGTCTAGTGGATTCTCCATAGGAATTCCCACAAACTAAAAGTCCTTGCGGGGTGGAGCCCATCTCCTTGCTGGCATCTCGGAGACCTGTGACGTCCTGGTATGGGGTCGTAACCCTGTTTGTTTAAATTGAGTCCATTAATTCTGCTTTGAGAATCTGCAGTGCTGACTACTTCATTTAATAGGGCTTACAGTATGTGAGAAATTTAGTAGTTTGCTATTTTTATTTCTTTGTATTCCATAGAGGCAACATGGCAAAGAGAAACTTTTTTTTTTTTTTTTTTTTTTTTTTTTTTTTAAGGATTTTTAAATAAGAACTATCTATGGTGCCTGTAGCTAGCAGTTATTTTAAGACCTGCACCAAAAAGTGACAAACCCTGGAAGTTTGAACTTAATTGGTTGCCATGTAGCATATGCTCTGTTCTCTTTTCACGTTGACATTTTGACAGATGAGTCCAGAGTCATTCCTGAGGTGAGTTTTATCAAGGAAGAAATGAATGACTTTCTTTTTTTGGGGGGGAAATAAAGTGACTGACTGTGGGAAATATGGCACTAAATAAAATAGATATGATTATTGTATATGTATAACATTTTTATTTAAATAGTTAGTAAAATTATGTTTTTTTTATTAAAAAGCAGAAATGGTCTGCTTTTCACTTTGCAATGGTTTTATCAATTATTTTTCTTTAGTTCCTTGCATAGTTTGCTACCTTACCTTTGTACAGAGTTCATGTACACTTTTTTTTAGTCAGCAATATTTATTTTTTTTTTTTTTGCTGGCATGCATAATGAACCCCTGAAAATATTAGGTCTGCCATTACTAACCTGATGCCAAAATTAGTAGTTGTCTGTCTGTCCCTGACTTCAGTACTTTTAAAGCCCACTTTTGCCGTCAGATGTGAAAAAAAGATTCATACTTGTTCCCATTCATACAGCATACCGAAATATGCTGTTAAGAATATTTCTTGCCTTTCTAGTTTTTTTTAGTGCAATACCACCGAAGCAGTGAACACCTCCGCCACTAAACCCCCCTCCACATGCAGAAACATGAATGTAAATGTACACATTTGGGCAATCAGTGCACGAGAATGTAGATTTCGCTACACATGTATGCACACTCAATGTACTTTTTACTAAAAATTTGCGCTTGATAAACTGTTGTGCTAATATCATCATAAAACTCAATATAAACTCCGTGTATAAACTCAATCCCGCTACCTATAATTAAAATTAAAATAAGCTGGGGAGTAACTGCAAACGGATTCGCCACAAGATCACTTTTAGAAGCGCAGGAGAGGTGCTTCTCCCGCTTTCTGGGCTTGCATTACCGATCAGTGGGCCTGGGAACCATTGGCGATGGCAGTGTTTTCCAATAGAGATGATCGATGGCAAGATAGCCACTGCCTTATCTCTATGCCTTAGGAGGGCCAGGGCGATGTCATGACGTCACTTCCAGTTCTTGGGCTATGTTAACGTGTGTGTGTTTTTTTTTTTTTTTTTTTAAAGCAAAAGATGAGAAAAAGTTTCTCTTTCATCTTTTACTTTTAAGGGTAGAGAAGAGATCTGAGGTCTTTTAGACCCCAGATCTCTCCCAAAAGAGGACCTGTCATGCTGTATTATAGCAAGGGATGTTATAATTCCTTGCAATAGCAATAAAAGTAATGAAAAAAACATTTTTTTAAAACGCCGTTACCCGCGTGCTTGTGCACAGTAGTGAACAGATACATAGGTCATGCCCACATATGTAAACAGTGTTTGCACCACACATGTGCAGTATCGCCCCAAACGTCTGAACCAGAGCAATAATTTTAGCACTAGACCTCCTCTAAACTGTTAACCTACAGAAATGTTTAAAGCATTAGCTATGTAGATTTTGTGGTATATTTTGGTATATATTATAAAAAAAAAAAAAAAAAAAAAAAAAAATGTGTTTTTGTAAAACCGTGAATTTATGATTTCTTGGCCATTTTTCTGAGAATATGGATGATAACGCAAACACTTTTCTTTCCCTCATGGTTTGGCTGAAGCACTTTATTATCAATCAACTGTGTTTACTCTATTTAAATCATAATGACAACAAACTACCCAAATGACCCTGATCAAAAATTTACATACCCTGGTGACATGCACACAAGTTGACACAAACGGGTTTGAATGGCTATTAAAGGTAACCATCCTCACCTGTGATTTGTTTGCTTGTAATTGGTGTGTGTTTAAAAGGTCAGTGAGTTTCTGGACTCCTGACAGACCCTTGCATCTTTATCCAGTGCTGCACTGACGTTTCTGGATTCTGAGTCATGGGTAAAGCAAAAGAATTGTCAAAGGATCTGCGGGTTGAACTGTATTAAACAGGAAAGGGATATAAAAGATATCCAAGGAATTGAGAATACCAATCAGCAGTGTTCAAACTCTAATCCAGAAGTGGAAAATGAGGAGTTCCGTTGAAACCAAACCACGATCCGGTAGACCAACTAAAATTTCAGCCACAACTGCCAGGAAAATTGTTCGGGATGCAAAGAAAAACCTATAATTAACTTCAGGTGAAATACAGGATTCTCTGAAAACATGTGGTGTGGCTTTTTCAAGATGCATAATAAGGAGGCATTTTGAATAAAGATGGGCTGCATGGTCAAGTCGCCAGAAGAAAGCCATTACTACGCAAATGCCACAAAGTATCCCGCTTTCAATACGCCAAGCAGCACAGAGACAAGCCTCGAACCTTCTGGCGCAAAGTCATTTGGAGTGATGAGACCAAAATTTTGCTTTTTGGCCACAACCATAAACGCTACATTTGGACACCAACAAGGCCTATGATTAAAGGTACACCATTCCTACTGTGAAACAAGGAGGTAGATCGCTGATGTTTTGGGGATGTGTGAGCTACAAAGGCACAGGAAATTTGGTCAGAATTCATGGCATGATGAATGCAGTATGTGATCAAAAATTACTGGAGGAAAATTTGCATTCATCAGCCCGGAAGCTGCGCATGGGACGTACTTGGACATTCCAACATGCCAATGATCCTAAACACAAGGCCAAGTTGACCTGTCATTGGCTACAGCAGAATAAAGTGAAAGTTCTGGAGTGTCCATCTCAGTCCCCTGACCTCTATATCATTGAGCCACTCTGGGGAGATCTCAAACGTGCAGTTCATTCAAGACAGCCCAAGACGTTACAGGAACTGGAAGCTTTTTGCCAGGAAGAATGGGCAGCTTTACTATCTGAGAAGATAAAGCGCCTCATCCACGAATACCACAAAAGACTTCAAGCTGTCATTGATGTCAAAGGGGGCAATACACAGTTTTCTGAACTGTAAACTTTTGATCAGGGTCATTTGGGTAGTTTATTTTGTCATTATGATTTTAAAAGAAGAATAAACACCGTGGATTGATAATAAATGGCTTCAGCCAAACACTAACAAGAGTGAAAGGTTTTTGTGTTATCATTCATATTCTCGGAAAATGGCCAAGAAATCTTAAATTCTGCCAGGGTATGTAAACTTATGAGCATAACTGTGTATGTGTATATATGTATGTGTGTGTGTGTGTGTGTGTGTATATATATATATATATATATATATATATATATATATATTATACATAGGTCTTTTTCCTCAGAAAATAGGTGCAGGAACTCAACTATGACCCTCCTCCCCCCACTCACACACCTTCCAAATCGCATCAAAAAGTGGGTGTGGTCAAATTTCACTAACAGTGGGAGGGTCTTAAATGGGCACTAAATACCAGGAGTGCATTAGGTACCAAGTGCAGAGTTTGGGTGGGGGCGACGGGGGTTATCCACAGAGTGCAGAATTCAGGGGTGTGCTTTGTACATAGTCTTGAGTTCAGGGTGCGCTGTATACAGAGTGCAGAGTTCAGCCATCCTTCACAGCTGCTTACCCCTGCATGCCCTATCTACCTCAAAAGTTCACCCTTCTTTAGCTCTGACCTCTGCATGCAATTCCCTCTCCACTCTTCCTATCATCTCCTCCTCCCCCTCCTTAAAAACTCCACCATCTTCCACATGTCTTACTTTTGTGGCTTTATTAAGTACCCAGCCAGCTTTAGTACCTCCCCATAAACTGTAAGTGGCTCCGCCTCTCCTACTTCCCGGGAGATCATACAGTAGGGGTTTTAGGCATCGGCACTGCACCCTGGACACCGGCATCTCCCCTCTCCCCATCCTGCACTCAGTGGGAGAAACTCAGGAGATCAGATCTGTGGGAGACAAGATGTCACTTGTAGACACTGAAGCCAGACTTCTGTATTTACAAGTGATAGTGGTGAGCAGAAGGCCTCCACCAAGTTCCACCTGAAAAAAGGTGTGTGTGTGTGTGTGTGTGTGTGTGTGTGTGTGTGTGTGTGTGTGTGTGTGTGTGTGTGTGTGTGTGTGTGTGTGTGTGTGTGTGTGTGTGTGTGTGTGTGTGTGTGTGTGTGTGTGTGTGTGTGTGTGTGTGTGTGTGTGTGTGTGTGTGTGTGTGTGTGTGTGTGTGTGTGTGTGTGTGTGTGTGTGTGTGTGTGTGTGTGTGTGTGTGTGTGTGTGTGTGTGTGTGTGTGTGTGTGTGTGTGTGTGTGTGTGTGTGTGTGTGTGTGTGTGTGTGTGTGTGTGTGTGTGTGTGTGTGTGTGTGTGTGTGTGTGTGTGTGTGTGTGTGTGTGTGTGTGTGTGTGTGTGTGTGTGTGTGTGTGTGTGTGTGTGTGTGTGTGTGTGTGTGTGTGTGTGTGTGTGTGTGTGTGTGTGTGTGTGTGTGTGTGTGTGTGTGTGTGTGTGTGTGTGTGTGTGTGTGTGTGTGTGTGTGTGTGTTACAGTGGGTACGGAAAGTATTCAGACCCCCTTAAATTTTTCACTCTTTGTTATATTGCAGCCATTTGCTAAAATCATTTAAGTTCATTCTTCTTCCTCATGAATATACACATAGCACCCCATACTGACAGAAAAACACAGAATTGTTGACATTGTTGCAGATTTATTAAAAAAGACAAACTGAAATATCGCATGGTCCTTAGTATTCAGACCCTTTGCTGTGACACTTTTTATTTAACTCAGGTGCTTTCCATTTCTTCTGATCATCCTTGAGATGGTTCTACACCTTCATTTGAGTCCAGCTGTGTTTGATTATACTGATTGGACTTGATTAGGAAAGCCACACACCTGTCTATATAAGACCTTGCAGATCACAATGCATGTCAGAGCAAATGCGAATCATGAGGTCAAAGGAACTGCCTGAAGAGCTCAGAGACAGAATTGTGGCAAGGCACAGATCTGGCCAAGGTTACAAAAAGATTTCTGCTGCACTTAAGGTTCCTAAGAGCACAGTGGCCTCCATAATCCTCAGATGGAAGACGTTTGGGACGACCAGAACCCTTCCTAGAGCTGGCCGTCCGGCCAAACTGAGCTATCGGGGGAGAAGAGCCTTGGTGAGAGAGGTAAAGAAGAACCCAAAGATCACTGTGGCTGAGCTCCAGAGATGCAGTCAGGAGATGGGAGAAAGTTGTAGAAAGTCAACCATCACTGCAGCCCTCCAGCAGTCGGGGCTTTATGGCAGAGTGGCCCGACGGAAGTCTCTCCTCAGTGTAAGACACATGAAAGCCCGCATGGAGTTTGCTAAAAAAAACACCTGAAGGACTCCAAGATGGTGAGAAATAAGATTCTCTGGTCTGATGAGACCAAAATAGAACTTTTTGGCCTTAATTCTAAGCGGTATGTGTGGAGAAAACCAGGCACTGCTCATCACCTGTCCAATACAGTCCCAACAGTGAAGCATGGTGGTGGCAGCATCATGCTGTGGGGCTGTTTTTCAGCTGCAGGAACAGGACGACTGGTTGCAATCGAGGGAAAGATGAATGCGGCCAAGTACAGGGATATCCTGGACAAAAACCTTCTCCAGAGTGCTCTGGACCTCAGACTGGGCCGAAGGTTTACCTTCCAACAAGACAATGACCCTAAGCACACAGCTAAAATAACGAAGGAGTGGCTTCACAACAACTCCGTGACTGTTCTTGAATGGCCCAGCCAGAGCCCTGACTTAAACCCAATTGAGCATCTCTGGAGAGACCTAAAAATGGCTGTCCACCAACGTTTTTGAGCATCTCTGGAGAGACCTAAAAATGGCTGTCCACCAACGTTTACCATCCAACCTGACAGAACTGGAGAGGATCTGCAAGGAGGAATGGCAGAGGATCCCCAAATCCAG
This sequence comes from Pelophylax lessonae, assembly GCF_965119305.1. Lineage (NCBI taxonomy): Eukaryota > Metazoa > Chordata > Amphibia > Anura > Ranidae > Pelophylax > Pelophylax lessonae. The sequence continues at coordinate 449,259,038 of NC_138769.1, forward strand.
GTGTGAAAGACTTGTTGCATCTTTCCCAAAAAGACTCCTGGCTGTATTAGATCAAAAGGGGGCTTCTACTAAATACTGAGCAAAGGGTCTGAATACTTAGGACCATGTGATATTTCAGTTTTTCTTTTTTAATAAATCTGCAACAATGTCAACAATTCTGTGTTTTTCTGTCAGTATGGGGTGCTATGTGTACATTCATGAGGAAGAAGAATGAACTTAAATGATTTTAGCAAATGGCTGCAATATAACAGAGTGAAAAATTTAACCGGTTGCCGACTGCGCACAGTATATTTACTGCGGCAGTCGGCCCCGGCCAGGCAGAGTGACGTAGGTCTACGTCGCTCGCCTGTCACTCCTTCTAGAGCCAATAGCTGGCGGGCGCGCGCCCGCCTCGGCTCGTTCACGGAGGAGTGCGGGAGTGTGACTGGCGGACCCGATGTCCGCCGGTCACACTACGATCGCCGGTACAGCGGGAGAAAGACAGAGCGGCTTATGTAAACAAGCCGCCTGTCAGTTCTCCCTGTGTAAAAGTGAAGATCAGACAGTTCTACTATGTAGAACTGTTGATCTTTGTTTTTACACTAGTAGACCTGTCCCTGCACAGTTAGAATCACGCCCCTAGGACACACTTAACCCCTCCCTGTCCAATACTGTTAACCCCTTCCCTGCCAGTGTCATTTTTGCAGTAACAGTGCATATATATAGCACTGATTACTGCAGTAATGTCACTGGTACCCCCAAAAGTGTCAAAAATGTCAGTCAAGGGTCCGATCTGTCCGCCGCAATGTCGCAGTACCGCAAAAAAAATCGCAGATCGCCGCCATTACTCGTTAAAAAAAAAAAACACCAAAAATGACAAAAATCTTTCCCTTTGTTAGTAAACGCGATAACTTTTGCGCAAACCAATCAAAATACGCTTTTTGCGATTTTTTTTTTTTACCAAACATAGCGTAAAACAAATTGGCCGAAAATTTTAAAAAATTTTGATTTTTACATTTTTTTTGGGGGGAATTTCATATAAAAAAAAGTGAAAAATATTGTTGTTTTTGCAAAAATTACGCTCTTTTTTTGTTTATAGCGCGTGATCAAAAAATCGCACAGGTGATCAAATACCACCAAAAGAAAGCTCTGTTTGTGGGAAAAAAAGGACGTGAAATTCGTTTAGGTACAGCGTCGCACGACCGCGCAATTGTCCGTTAAAGTCACGCAGTAAAAAATCGCAAAAAAAAACCCTGGTCTTTTAGCAGGAAAATCCTCCGGTGGTAAAGTGGTTAAGGGGGTCTGAATACTTTCCGTACCCACTGTGTATATATATATATATATATATATATATATATATATATTTATATATATATATATATAAATAAAATGTTTGGGGGTTCCAAGTTATTTTCCAGCAAAAAATACTGATTTTTTACTTGTACACAATAAAAGTCAGAAAAAGGTTGAGTTCTTAAGTGGTTAAAGCATTGTAAAAGGTGAAAAGTTGAGGAAAACCAGTTAAAAAAAAAAATAAAATGCAGATTAATTTTTAATTCTCCCTTGGAAAGACAGTAATCTATAAATATCATAAACCATATATGTAAATTCACATTTAAATAATGCACAATATTGACATTTGACTCATGTTAACATATCGTCAGCTACAAGCATAGAAATGCATTTCTGTAAATAAGTAGTGTAATTAACACCTCTGTTTAGTGGATGTCTAAAAGTGCTTTGTTTTTATCCCATCAGCAATTCAGTGGGGAGAAGACAAGCGCCCGTTCCACTTTCTATTTTACACTGGCAAGCAGGAGTTTTACTCATTAATGCACGTGAGTATCTTATGCTGCATGATGAATTGTGCGAGCTGTACGCCAAGCATTAAATTACACTAGGGACTTTCTCAAATAGGCTCTGGGTCTCTGCATTTTATTTCCAAGACAATGAGTAAATGCCTAGAAAACCTTTTAGTGCAAGATTTCACGGTGACGCCGTGCAGGGAGTGATTGGGTTTGCAGTCTTCCCTTTGCCTGATATTGTTTAATATAATTTTCTTTAACGGAATGAAGCTGCTCATTTCTTGCATGTACAGTTTGTTTTACTATAAAAAGCAGCCGTCAAAGAAGAATTTGAGTCTCGCTCAAAAATAAACCGGGTGCTTAAAGCTAATTTGTAAATTAGTAGAAAACGTATTGCTCTTAGCTAGTAGGTTAATGTAGATAGACTCTGCACTTCTTCAAGGATATACTTTACTTTGGAAGTTGTCTATAGCCTGTTTTAGTCACATCTTAGTTTATAGTGAAAGTGTTTTCTGCTAGGAAAGAGGTACTGTTATTATGGAAAAAGAGCTAGCACAACAAGAGAAACCTGAATAGAGCCTACTGTGATTGCTCAGATTTGTTTTTTTGTTTTTTTTACTGGTCATTTGCTTCAGCAAAATCTAGCCATTTTTTTTCGTTCTAGATGGTGGAGAAAAGTTTTATCCTTTGTCAGGCTTCTAATGCTGTTGATAGCCACACTGAGATTTTCCCTCATGTCCTGACCCAGTGGGACACTCTGCAACCATGATAACCTTAGCCACTTGACCTCCGGAAGATTTACCCTCTTTAATGACCCGGCCACTTTTTGCAATATGTCACTGCATTGCTTTAACTGACAATTGTACGGTCATGCAACGCTGTAGCCAAATAAAATTTTTTCATTGTTTTTCCCACAAATTGCTTTCTTTTTGTGGTATTTAATCACCACTGTGGTGTTTGTTTGCTCTATAAACAAAAAAAGACTGACCATACTAAACAAACTATTTTTCTCTTTCGTTCATTGATGGACACCGCTCCTGATCTTAAACATTGGGTTATACTGCCTCCTATAGGAGTAGGACACTAGGCAGAAAAAAAGTCTTGCTATGCCTATGGGCAGTCCCAGGGGGTGTACTCCCTCTCTCTTCTATAGGTACTCAGATTTTTTTTTTTTTTCTGCTTATTTAGGAGTAAGGACCTAGTTCCTTGCTGGGATCTCTGGTCCTGGCAAATTTTTTTCTGTTTTTTTTTTCTGTGAGATCTACAACCAACTGCTGGGTGACGGGCTGGATAATCCTAGATCCAATGGTCACCCCAGTCTGGTCAGGGAGCGCACGCAGACCTCAGCTACGCGCTAGGACAGCCACGACATGGGGGGGCTGGCCTGCAAGTTGAAGGGCTCGCGAGGTCTTATAGGACCGGGTCTCGCAGCGTTCTCCCTGGCCGACAGCCCCCCATTTTGATGGCGAGAGGTTCTGTTGCCTGCCTGGTTCCTGGTATAGTGAGTAGCTGTCCCCTTTCTCCCCCTGGAGGGTTTTGGGGTGGATGGTTGGACCCCCAGGCCCCCCTCCGTCCCATCAGGCACTGCCCTCATCTGTCCCCCCATCCTACCCCCCCCCTCCACTTATGCTGAGGCTGTGTGGGTGGTCTGGTCCACCTCCTGGGGTGGGGGCAGGGTGCTATGCTGGCGATTGGGGGGGGGAGTGCAACGCCATTAACCGGATGATCGGCTGTGCAGGGGGGATGTACCTAGTGGGAGCTCCTGCCGGGGCCCCCTGTCCTGCCTGGGCCTGTCATTGAGGCCTAGGTATCCCTCTTGGGAGCCTCGTGGTACCCCCATTTTGTTGTAGCCTTGTGCTGCAATGCACGCTGCCCATGTTTGTGTAGTCTGGCGGCCATTTTGCGGATGTTTTGCCCTTGAAAACACCAACGGCCATGTCTGTGGAGCCTTCTGGGTGGCATTTTCGGCGGTGGGAGCCCCTCCTCACCCCTTGGTGCTGACTCCTGGATCCTTTCATTTCCTGATCACTGCTCGTGCAGTGCAGATTCTCCTGGTGGCTGCGGTGCCTTGTTTCTGTGGGGTAGTTAATCGAGTGGGGTCCTCTCCCTCTCTGCTGAGGATCGATTGGTGCTCTGTGACTGGCAACTGGGTGTTGCTGCCAGAGCAGTGGGGGTTGTCCCTTAGCAGTGTTTTCCCACTCTCTATCGTTCATTGACAGGCGCAGTGCAATCTAGTCAGACTATAGGGTTATGCTCCTCCTATCGGGAATAGGCACTAGGCAGGAAAAAAGCTTAACCACACCTATGGGGGCTGTCCCTGCAGGCATAACCCCACACACCCTGCTATCATCAAACAGTTTGTTTCTGCCTAGTTTAAGGAATAGGACCTAGCCTTCTGCTGCGACTTCGGTCTTGGCTATTATAGGAAAGCTTGTTAGTTTGTGATTTTTTTATTTTTTTTTATTTTCACTAGTTAGTTGCTGAGGACCAAAATCCAGAGGACCTACAAGCAACAGCCGGCTGAGGTTTTGCACTGGATAATCTCGATCCTTAAGGTCTCCCAGCCTGGCCAGCGAGCATGAGCAGGTTATATTCCAGAAGTAGGCTTCGCCATGACAGTCCCCAGACAGATGGGAACGAGCCCGCGAGTGGACCATCTCGCTGGGACGCACACGACCTGGAACGCCCTGAGTCGCAGCTTCCCCCTGGCTGACGGCACCCCAATCGCGGGGGGAGGTGATGTGTTTCGGAATGGCGCCCACCTGCTACCATGGTATGGTGAGTAAATTGTCCCCCCAAAAACCCCTGGCGGTCGCGGGGCGGACATGGGCCCTTCCCTGTAATAGTCGGACCTTAGGGGCTCCCTTGGTTCCTCTGGCACCTTGGAAGACTAGTCCCCTACCCCTAGCAGGCTTTTACCTCAAGGGGGGGGGGGGCAGTAATAATGCGGCCATTGTGGTGCTTATTTGAGCAGGGGTAACTTGTCATCTGTGGGCCCCTGGGCAGGAACCTTCCAATGCCTATTGTTCTGGGCCCCCTCTTGGGGGTCCTGGAGACCGCATGGCGCACCGTGGCGGCTGCCATTTTGCTGTGGATCATGATTTTTATGTTCCCATTTGTTTATATGGGCAGCCCTTTTCTATAAATCCCCATTGAGAATGCATGAGCGGCCATTTTCCTAAGGTCAATAGGCTCGACAGGCATGCGGCATGGTTTTTTAAAATATAGAGTCTGAGTTTTCTCTTTCTCTTCCTGTACAGTCAGTGTCAGTTTCGTTTTTGCACAGATCGTGCTGGAAGTCTCCTCTGTGGTCTGGTAACGTTTTCCTGCGGTTCCTTGTGGGTTTTTCTTCATTTACTCTGCTATTATCTTATAATTAACCAGGGATTGTGAGCCTGCACTTAGACCACGTTTTTGGCACTCATCTTCCCCAATCCTCTAAGGGCAGGGTGCCACGTCCTAGGCAGGGGCCTTTCTTTAATGCTCATAAACGTCTTTTTTATGCCTCTGGGTCTCAAAAAAAAAAGGTAAATCATTCAGGTCTTCTGGGGGTTCCAAGAAGCCGTGGTCGGGGAAAGCAAACATCGGCCAATCTGGACCTGCAGACAATCCTCATCTGCATGAAGGGGTGCCCTCACCCGATTCTGGGGTGGGGGGGGGAGGGGAGTCTTTTGTTTCTTTCTGGACCTCCTTATTCAGGACAAATGGGTTAACAAACTGATCCAATCTGGGTACAAGATTGAATCCCGGTCTTGCCTGTCGGACAGGTTCTTCCCGTCCAATCTTCGAATATGCCCAGTCCAGTTAAGAGACTTGCGAGGGGCAGTACACGATTTGCTGTCGCAAGGAGTGACTGTAGCAGTTCCTTTTCAGGAAGGTTTTCAAGGGTTTTATTCAAACCTCTTCACCGGGCCCAGGAAGGAAGGAAGGCAAGGTGCATCCCATCCTGGATCTCAAGGCCCTGAACCGCTTAGTGTGGGTACAGAAGTTTTGGATGGAATCCATCCGCACAGTAGTGGTGTTGCTGCACCAGGGAGACTTCTTAGCCTCCATAGATATCAAGGACGCATATCTACACATCCCTATTTACGCTGCACACAAGCGGTTTCTTCGCTTTGCAGTTGCAGAGGAGCATTATCAATTTGTGATGGTACCCTTAGGTCTCGCCTCAGCTCCCAGAGTGTTTACCAAGGTCTTAGCACCAGTATTTGCATTGCTGCGCCAGCGGGGGATTGCGGTACTGGGGTACCTAGACGCTCTGTTGAGAGCGGACTCTCCTTCAGTCTTGTTGGGGGATCTGACGGTCACTGTCAGAACTCTGCAGTATTTAGTTTGGAAAATCAATTTCAAGAAATCCATGCTGACACCTGTCTTGAGACTGGATTATCTGGGCTTGACTCTGGGTTCAGCCTTGGCCAAGGTGTTTCTTCCCCCCGAACAAGCTGCAAAAGTTGCAGGCGGCGATTCGATAGTTGTTGGTGAACAATCTGTCCTCTCTTGAGTTTGCATGCGGCCCTTGGGTCTGATGGTATCAACCTTCGAGGCGGTTCTGTTTGCTCAGTTCCATACCAGACCATTGCAAATGGAGATATATGTCAAATGGAACAAGGATCTAAAGTCCTTGGACTCTATGATTCGGTTAAGCCACAACACAAGGTCTGCTCTGTTGTAGTGGATTCATTCGCCAGCACTATGCCAGGGCAAATCCTTCCTTCCATTGTTTTGGACGGTGGTGGCCACGGACACCAGCCTTTCTGCCTGGGGCGGGGTGCGGGGGAACCTCTGTGCCCAGTATACCTGAACAAAGGAATAGTCAAAACTACAGATAAATGTTTTGGAGCTCACAGCAATAAAGCTTTCTCTGAGCCATTGAACGACTCGTCTGCAAGATTGTCCGGTTTGGATTCAATCAGACAACGCCACGGCTGTGGCTTTCATCAATCACCAGAGGGGCACCAAGAGTGTCTTTGCAGCCAAAGAGGTGGCCGAGATTCTGGCCTGGGTGGAAAAACATATTTTAGCCCCCTCTGCTGTACACATTCCAGGTGAGGAGAACTGGCAAGCGGATCAGGTGTTGGATCAAGGGGAGTGTTCCCTGCACCTGGAGGGGTTTCATCTCCTGTGTGTTCAGTGGGGACTCCCGAGGTAGATCTGTTTGTTTGCTTCTCGCCTCAACAAGAAGGTTCCGAGATTTGTAGCCAGGTCTCGAGATCCTCTGGCTGACGCCACAGAGGCTCTGGCTCCTTGGGGTCATTATCGGCTAATTTATTTCTTTCCTCCCTTGAAACTCCTGCCGAGGCTTCTGCGCAGGATAGAGGTGGAAGGGATTCTGGCCATTCTGGTGGCTCCGGACTGGCCTCGCTGGTCTTGGTACACAGACCTAGTAAGGTTGGTCGCCGATGCTCCTTGGAGACTTCCTCTCAGGGAAGATCTGTTGTCTCAAGATCCAATCTTCCATCCTGCATTACAGTCGCTGGCTTGAACGGCATGGCTTTTGAAAGCCAGGTGTTGAGAGATAGGGGTCTTTCTGACTCTGTGACTCCTACGCTGTTGAAGGCTAGGAAGTCGACTTCTAGGAAGATATATCATCATACGTGGAAATCGTATATTTCATGGTGTGAATCACTGAAGGTGCGACCTCGCTTGTTTATGATCGCTAGGGTCTTGGCCTTTCTGGAGTTGAACAGCGGTTGGCTTTGGGTACTATCAAAGGCCAAGTGTCGGCTTTGGCTATATGTTTCCAACGTCCCTTAGCTACGCATGCTTTGCTTCGTACCTTTATACAGGGAGTGCGCCATATGGCTCCTCCGAGAAGGTCCCCACTACCTCCGTGGGACCTCAATCTGGTATTATATGTTCTTCGAAAGCCACTTTTTGGGAACATTCGGGAGATTTCTCTGCTTTCGTTGTCCCAGAAGGTTGCCTTCTTGGTGGCTATCACTTCCGCTCGCAGAGTATCTAAACTGGCGGCGTTGTCCTGCCGCTCACCTTATCTGGTGATACACAGGGATAAAGTGGTACTTTGCCTTATCAGTCATTTCTTCCTAAGGTTGTTTCTGATTTTCATCTGAATGAAGATATTGTGTTGCCTTCACTCTGCCGTAAGCCTAAACATTGTAAGGAATTTGCGTTGCACTCTTTGGATGTGGTTCGGGCGATCATGGTCTATCTGGAGACCACTGAGTCTTTTAGAAAATCAGAAGATCTTTTTATCCTTACTGAAGGATCTTGTAAGGGATTGGCTGCGTCTGCGGCGACCATATCCAGATGGATCAGGCAGATGGTAGTTCAGACTTATTCACTGAAGGGTCAGGTTCCTCCTTTCCCGGTGAAGGCGCATTCACAAGAGCGCTGAGTGCCTCTTGGGCTTTTCACCATCAGGCATCAGTGCTGCAAGTCTGCAAGGTGGGCAGCTTGGTCATCTGTGCATAAGTTTACAAAATTCTACAAAGTAGATGTGTTTGGCATAGGTTTTGCAGGCTGCTGTTCAAAGAAAAACGTTTTTTTGTTTCTCTTTGAGGGTCTACAGTATTGTGTTTTCAGGGTCAGCTCCAGTTGTTCTTGGTTGAGCTCCATGTTACCTGGTTGGCAAAGTTTAGCCTTTGGAGAGTTTAGTTTCCATTTGCGTTGTCTTCCCACCCCTGATGAATATACTCCTTTGGGACATCCCTATAATCTGACTAGATGGAGCTGCGTCGGTCGATGAACGACAAGAACTTACCGTAAAATCCTTTTCTCTGAAGTTCGACAGACGCAGGACCCACCCCTCTACTTCTGAGTGAATGGGTTTTTTTCTATTCTAAACACTGCAACTAAATGGTTTGATAGCAGGGTGTGTGGGGTTACAGTATCTCACAAAAGTAAGTACACCCCTCGCATTTGTGTAAACATTTTATTGTATCTTTTCATGTCACAACACTGAAGAATTTACATTTTGCTACAATGTAAAGTAGCGAGTGTATAGCTTGTATAACAGTGTAAAATTAGCTATCCCCTTAAAATAACTCCACACCCAGCCATTAATGGCTAAACTGCTGGCAACAAAATTTGAGTACACCCCTAAGTTAAAATTTCCAAATTGGGCCCAAAGTGTCAATATTTTGTGTGGCTACCATTATTTCCCAGCACTGCCTTAACTCACTTGGGCATGGAGTTCACCAGAGCTTCACAGGTTGCCACTGGAGTTCTCTTCCACTCCTACATGATATCACGAAGCTGGTGGATGCTAGAGACCTTGAGCTCCTCCACCTTCCGTTTGAGGATGCCCCACAGAAGCTCAATAGGGTTTAGGTCTGGAGACATGCTTGGCCAGTCCATCACCTTTACCCTCAGCATCTTTAGCAAAGCAGTGGTCCTTTTGCAGGTTTGTTTGGGGTCCTTATCATGTCGGAATAATGCCCAGCGGCCCAGTCTCCGAAGCGAGGGGATCATACTCTGCTTCAGTATGTCACAGTACATGTTGGTATATATGGTTCCCTCAATGAACTGTAGCTCCCCAGTGCTGGCAGCACTCATGCAGCCCCAGACCATGACACTCCCATCACAATGCTTGACTGTAGGCAAGACACACTTGGCTTTGTACTCCTCACCTGGTTGCCGCTACACACACTTGACACCATCTGACCCAAAGTTTATCTTGGTCTCACCAGCCCACAGGACATGGTTCCAGTAATCCTTGTCTTTAGTCTGCTTGTCTTCAGCAGACTGTTTGCAGGCTTTCTTGTGCATCATCTTTAGAAGAGGCTTCCTTCTGGAACGACAGCCATGCAGACCAATTTAATGCAGTGTGCGGCGTATGGTCTGAGCACTGACAGGCTGACCCCCCACCCTTTCAACCTCTGCAGCAATGCTGGCAGCACTCGTATGTCTATTTCCCAAAGACAACCTCTGGATATGATGCTGAGCACGTGCACTCAACTTCTTTGGTCGACCTTGGCGAGGCCTGTTCTGAGTGGAACCTGTCCTAGTAAACCACGGTATGGTCTTGGCCACCGTGATGCAGCTCAGTTTCAGGGTCTTCTTATAGCCTAGACCATCTTTATATAGAGCAACAATTCTTTTTTTCAGATTCTCACAGTATGAGAGAGTGAGAGCGATAACACCAAATTTAACACACCTGCTCCACGTTGACACCTGAGACCTTGTAACACTAACGAGCCACATGACATCGGGGAGGGAAAATGGCCAATTGGGCCCAATTTGGACATTTTCACTTAGGGGTGTACTCACTTTTGTTGCTAGTGGTTTAGACATTAATGAGTGTGTGTTGTTATTTTGAGGGGACAACAAATTTACACTGTGATACAAGCTGTACACTCACTACTTTACATTGTAGCAAAGTGTCATTTCTTCAGTGTTTTCACATGAAAAGATAGAATAAAATATTTACAAAAATGTGATGGGTGTATTCACTTTTGTGAGATACCTTATGCCTGCAGGGACAGTCCCCATAGGTGTGGTTAAGCTTTTTTTCCTGCCTAGTGCCTATTCCTGATAGGAGGAGCATAACCCTATAGTCTCTGACTAGATGGAACTGCGTCTGTTGAACTTCAGAGAAAAGGATTTTACGGTAAGTTGTTACAGAAATCCATTTTTTTTTTTTTTTTTGGGTCCCCCTGATGACTCATGGAGTCTTTGGAGCACATCTCCCCACCTGATCCCCTATGTTAGGCTGCGGGGCCACCACCCCGGGTCCCAACCATCCATTGATGCACTGACGGCGGTCCTGGGGTCCTTTGTGTCCTGGGTGGAGATGGCTTTTGAAGGATATGCTGGCAAAAAGCACCCCCCACCTTTCCCTGCCTTCCCCCATCTGTCTCATCAGATCCTGAATCTGATTTGGCCGTCACCATGCGCCCTGAATCCTTAGATAGTGAGGAGGATTTCTCCACTTATTCAACCGCGCACGAAAAGGCACTGGTGGACGCACTCATTGTATCTGCGTGAGACCTTAAAGTTGGAGGATGCAGCTGCGACGGAGGCGCCAGTTGCCTTTGGCACTCACAAGCCATTCAGAGCGGCAAAGGTGTTCCCTTTCCTCTCCTATTTTAACAGAATTTTCACCAAAGAGTGGGGATGATTGGAGTCCCCTTGGGGTCCCTAAACGAAATGCTAGGCAATACCTCCTATTAGGAGTCCCTTAAGAAGTGGACCATTCCACTGGTGGTGGAGACTCTGGTTTCCAGATTGAACAAGGCAACCATGATTCCAGTTAAAGAGTCCCCGACCTTTAATGACCCAGATGACAGAAAGGCAGAGGCTGTGGCCCACAATATGTACACCCTGGCTCGTTCGGCACTGAGGTCGAGATGCTCCATTGCCCTTGGGTCGCAGACTCTGACCGAATGGGCTAAGCTTTAGCGCCGTGACCTGAAGGGGGGAGTAGCTCCCTGCCTTTGCTGAGCTGGTGGACCAGCTGATCCGGGGGCTGCAGTTTATCTGTAATGCCTCTTTGGATGCGGCTCCCCTAGTGGCTCGGCTGATCTTCCCTTTCAAGGAGATCGCCTGTATGGTGCTACCCTGGATGACCTCATTAAAGGTCTCACAGGGGGGATGAGTACCTTTCTTCTGCAGGCTACTAAGGGCAAGGACCCTCGTAGTAGATGTGGGCCCCCCTCCTCGGCTCATACGTTTTTTTTTTTTTTTTTTTTCCTCCCCTCGGGGTCGAGTGACAAGGGGTCGAAGCCCTTCGTGGCCTCCTCTAGAGGATCCAAGCGAACTTGGTCTGGCAAATCAAGAGTGAGCTTCTCCAGACCCATGGACAAGGCCCCTTCAGCATGAAGGTGCGCCCTCAACCGTATCCGGGGTGGGGGGATGTCTACTCTGGTTCCCAGGCCCATGGACTTTCCTGGCACAAGAAAGTGGGTCCATGAGGCCATACAGTCCGGCTATAAGATCGAGTTTCGTTCCTACCCTTCCTTTCAATGTGCGACTGTCTCCAGTCCGCTTACAGGCTCTTTGGAGCGGTGTTAGACCTTTTACTTCAAAGGGTGATGGTCCTGGCTCCAACTTTGGAACTTTTTCAGGGGTTTTACTCAAAATTTTTTACAGTCCCAGGAAGGAAGGCAAGGTGCGTCCAATTCTGGACCTCAAGACGCTGAACTGCTTTGCCGTTGGAGAGGAGCATTATCCGTTTGTGGCGTTACCCTTTGGTCTCGCCTACGCTCCTTGGGTCTTCACAAAAGTGTTTGCCCCCGGTGCTAGCATTGCTAGGCCAATGGGGGATCGCGGTACTGGGCTACTTGGATGACCTTCTTTTGTAAGCGGAGTCTCCTACTGCTCTGGTGGAAAACCTGTAAATCGCCATATGAACTTTGAGGGACTTTGGCTGGATTCTGCATTCTCAGAAGTCTATCAGATGTCTGAAGTTGGCATTTAGATAAGGACATTGGTCTTGCTTCCAGTAGAATACAGCATCATAAATTAGTTTTTAAGTACAACAATTAAAGTTAAAACGTTTATTCCGTATTTACAATTTGATAGAGGCAGCTAACTGCCCCCTTATACTTTGATGAATCAGTTAGTCGTATTATATACTTGCCACATTTGGAGCAGTACAATATCTATACCAGTATAATTTGTAATTCATAGACACTCTGTTCATTTTGGTAAAAAAAACTGGTTCAAGTTGACCAGAATGTTTATAGATAAATGTATTTTCCCACCACCTAGCTAGAAAATTGAATAAATTATTTTCATTACATCAAAACAAATTAATGCAGATAAATGTCTTCTTTCTGGTCCATTGACAAACCTATTTTTATACCTTTTTCCTTACTCTTCAGAGTTTCTTATTTGGTAAAGATTTTTCACTACATCTCTGCTGGACGGGATGATGCAGGGATATCCAGAAAGTGACTTTCAGTCACTGAGTTCCACGTAGGGTGCTTTCCAGACTTAATTCTGGTGAAAAATAGCTGCAGAATGCTTAAAAGATCCAGAGTCATTGGCATTGCCTCAGTGCATGGCCTGTCTCTGTAGATTTCGCATTGCAAGTTGACTGGTCAGTTCAAGCATCGAGGAGCTTACCTCACAGCATCCAGCTGTGGGACTGAGCACTGTGTGATCGGTTCACTTTATAGCATTGGGTGAGAATCTCCCCTCTGCTTCTACTACTTGCAAAGAGCCATGTGGAGCTTCAATCTCTGATCGTTCCTGTTGCTTGCCTGGTTACAAGTGGCTATCTGACCCTCATCTGTTACCATCTGTCTGGTTTTTGGGAGTACCTAAGGTCTTGCCTCGTACCCTGAGGCTTATGTTGCCTACCCCCATGCGAGTGCAACATTTCTGATTTTAGACACGGGGAGAAAGGTGTTACAGAGGGACAGGCCCACTTTACTGGGCGCTCCCAGCCTTCACTTTACTAATGACTCCAGGCTGCCTGCAGCATTTCTGCTGATGGTGCCAACGTCTGCAGGCTAGTATCACTTTCTTTGGACACAACCAAGTCCCCCTCCTTCCCCTGCAGACTCTTTTACCCATGAAACCAGCGCCCTTAAGCCATAGGCTGCAAAAACTGTCTGGTTCCGAATCACTCCAGTCTTTGAATGAGCTTGCCCCTGAGGTCTACTTCTATCACTCCCAAATTTTAGGACTCTTTCTGCTCTTTTTGATACTGTTCACACCACTCTTAAATGAAATCATCAGCCTGTTGATTCTACAAATGCAGTTTCCAGACTTTTGTCCTTTTTTATAAGGCCGCAAAGATGTTTCCATTGCACTCACTTGCCTACTCTTTCTCTATGGAGATTGTAACATACTGACAATCTCCCTGGTAATCCCAAGCATTTATTGGCCTTGTACCCATTTTAATAAGAACGTTGTACAAGTGCTCCCTCCTCAATGTGAATACGGCACCTATGGTTCTATAATAAAGTTCTATGTTCACAGCATACATTTGCAATATCAGCATTGTAATAGCAATAAATAGTTATTTCTGATAAACTTACTTGACAATCTACTTTTATGTTATGAGTGCTGTCTGCTTCCTGGATTCCCTGTGTGCATTGCAGCTTCTCCTTTGCTGTTTACTTTTATTGTCTAAAGGCTATGAATGCCATGGTACCTTGCTGCTTGCAACCAGCGACTCTGCCTTCTGAAACTCCCCTCTCAGCACCTCTGTAGTTCAGAAGACGGGCTTTGCAAATTCTGTGGCGCAGCATGCCTTTTCACAGAGTACTGCAAACTTCAAGATCATTCAGTTTAAGCCCCCGTTCACATAGGGGCGACGCTACTTCGCACCGCGACCTCCGAGGTCGCGGTGTGAGCAGCGCGCCGCGACCTCGGAGCGGCCGCCACGGACTTCATAACATTGAAGTCTATGGCAGTCGCCTCCTGGTCGCCCCAAAGAAGCTCCGGACCCTTTTTCTAAGTCTGAGCGACTTGTGTCGCTCCTATTAGAACGGGTCCGCAGCTTCCCTATGGGAGGCGACCTGTGAGGCGACCAGGTCGCCTTAGTGTGAACGGGGGCTAATAGGAGTAGGCTAGAAATAATCAAAATAAAATGTAGAAATAAAGTGATTCTGAAGTCTTGTTTTTTTTTTGTTTTTTTTTTTTTCGTTTAAAAAAACAAAAAACAAACATGTTCTACTGACCTGCTCTGTGGAATGGTTTTGCAGAGCAGCCAGGATCCTCCTCTTCTAGGGTCCCTCACCGTTGCTCTTGGCCCCTCCCTCCTGCCGAGTGCCACCACAGCAAGCTGCTTGCTGTGGGGGGCACCCGAGCCAAGTCGCTGCTCTGTGTGTCCATTCAGACACACAAACTCATCTCTGCTTTGTCCCCTCTCTCTCTCCTCTTTGGCTCACTGACTTTGACAGCAGTGGGAGTCAATGACGCCCCACTGCTGTCTCAGGCAATGAGGAGGGAGAGTCCTGGACAGCCGAAACTCTCATGCAACATCGCTGGATTGAAATGGAGCTGAGGTAAGTATTGAGGGGGGCTGCTGCATACAGAAGGTTTCTTTATCTTAATGCATAGAATGTAATAAGATAAAAAAAACTTTGGATTTTAGTACCACTTTAATATGAGATATGCTTTAACAAGGCATTTAATATTCCATTGGAAGATGTGCTTATCCTAAAGCACTATCCAGAAGGGGAAGCTCTGCTTGTTTGCACTCTCCTCCCCTCCACTGCCACATTTGACACTTTGGGGGAGAGCGGGTACCTGGTTTTGACAGGCATCCGCTCCCACTTCCGGCTCAGATCGCTGTGGCGATCTACGACTATCTTCGGCCCCTTCTCCTCCCCCCCAATCGCCCCTTAAATCTCCCCTTAAATCTCAGATGATTGGATTCAGGAGGTGGTATCCAGGGATACAAACTGGAGTTTCATTCTGTCCCCATCTCAGTTTCTGACCTCAAAACTTCTGTCACTGCACTGGTTGGCACATCTCCATCAAGCCCTCTTGTCTTCCTAGACCAGATTCTGTAGTGAAATCGTTTCAAGGATTTTAGTCTAAACTGTTCATTGTTTCCAGAAACAAACCCACCATCTGCCCCATGTTGAATGTCAAAGCTCTGAATGTCTCCAGAGATTTGACATGGAATCCACCATGTTTGTCATTGCTTTCAGCAGGGGGACTTTGTGTGCAAACAAGTGGACATGCAAGGACCTGCACCTGCATGTCCCCCTTTTCTAGGGCATCAGGGTTTCCTACATTTTGCTAAGGGACACGTACACTACCAATTAGTGGCCCTACTCTCCGGCCTTTCATCTGTACCTCGGATGCTCACCAAGTTCTGTGCAGATTTAAATGTCAACTACAGCTTTTGCGGATGAGCTTAGGCTTCTATCTTATCACACCTCTCCCCTCCTTCCTGTTGGCCTTTAAATGCAAAGAGTGACTTCAAGTGCCAGCGGGATGTAGGATGAAGTCAAGCCAAAGTACGAAAATGGAAGCTATAGTAAATATTTGTATAATGGGACAGTCCATGTTTTTGGGTATCCTGGGGAGCTCTGAAAATAATCCAGATACAAACAGGTTCCTGCAGGTGCCTACTTTATGAAGTTCAGACCACTCACATAGAGAGCCCTCAGGTTTATTATTATTTAACATCACAAAATATTCACTGATCCCCTGGTGTTTTAGGTTAAATTACATTCAGGGCTATCAGTTGGAAAATGATTGATTTCAAACTCGATATGTCTTTATTTTGTTATGTCACTGTTACAGCTTTCATGTGTATATGTATATAAAATGCACACAAGCACAATTGTAGTATGTTTGGAGTGTGTACATGGTTTGTAGGCCCTCCCTCTGCCAGACACACAAATGTGTGTATAATGTGTTTTTTAATGTAAGTTCTGTTGTTATCGTTGACCTTGAGCAAATGAGTTTCTATACCCTGGCAGAAATGAAAGGGGTGATAAATGCAGAGAGTGCCTTTGCTGAGTAATGGAGCTGCAGCACACTTTCCACAGAGGTTTTTCTCTCCTGCTCAGCCTCCGGCAGCCGCAGGACCCCTGCTGTTCATTTAAATAGGTATGTCAAATCTGCCTGGAGATGCCGCCGGTTTGATCTGTGGTAATATTTGTGAAGGTTCCATATGGACTTCAGCCCCCTGCAGTGCTAAGAAATAATGTACAACGCTTCATGGTGCAGACGCAAATTTCCTCTGAAAAAGGATGCAGTGCTGCGTTTTAGCTGTCGGAGTGGATGATGGAGAGGACGCGCTAGGCCTGTCAACTCGTTACACGGATGGGTTGCACGCAGCGAGGCTGTGGAAAATCTGTGCCTTTTAACTTTTCTACTTAATCACGGTTGTAGCATTGCCTTTAGACTGTATGCTACATTAATTCTCTTCCTGCCTTCCGCCTCTCATCCCAAGTTTCACAAGGAAAAAAATAAAAAAAGTCTAGCGTGCAGGTCTTGTCGAGGCCTTATCAAACAGCTGTCATCCTATGAGCCATTTGCATTTGTTTTGGCTGAAACAGAGCAACCCAAGGGCAAGATGTGTTTGTTGCTTTCCATCATAATAAAGAAATTACACATTTCCGAAGGAATAAAGCTTTTATTTTGTAGTGCTTGTGCTTCAGAACCATTTAACCCCAACACCTCTGGAAGTCTCATGTGTCATATACAATGCCGAAAGCCTTAAAGTATCTCAGGAGTGTAACCTGCTGGGAAAAGCTATATTGACGTCTAATTGCAATAGTAAGCAGGGCTGTTTAGTGCATTATGTATTGTATTTTACCTGTTGGCAGTAAAGAAAAATGCTGTCTGCATCTAAGACACAGTGTTACTGTTACTTACTGGCTTTGGTGTGGAAGAGATAGACCATCTGTCATGTTTTTATTGCTGCTTGTGTCCCCATTGGGGAGCTATACCCCTCTATGTATCCTGATGCCCACTGTCACTGAAACAGTGGGGCAAAATGTAAAATGTTTGACTTGTCACCAAAAGCAGAGGTTAATGTAATTCTTCAAATGGGGACCCCTACTCAGTGATATCTGTATTGCAGGGCATTCCCCTCAGTTTGGAAAGATGTCCTTGCATTTCTTGTTGCATTTCCAGGACGGGGAGGTGAAGATAAATTTTCACAAAGGAACACATAGAAAAAAATAAATTAACCTTTTTTTTTTTTTTTTTTTTAATCCCTTCCCTACCCCCAAAATAAATGACTGCACATATACTTTAAAGTGGATCTAAAGAAGGACTCCATAAAATGGGGTTAACTGCTCGTTTTGTCTAAGGGCGCACGACAGGCTATCCTTAAATCCTACAGAAAACTGCACACCCTCCACATCCATTGGTGGACTGTTCTGCCGTTTTCAAGTCTGGAGTCGGTCTATGGGTGTGATGACATCAGGAACAGTACATTCACAAGATCACTAGTGGGGGGGGGCAGGGGCTGCGGGGCCAGTCTTGCGCTCAGAAGATTGGTGGATTAGGCAAGTGTATATCCGCTCTGCAATCTCCTAGACAAAAACGAGCAGTTACCAATGCAATGCAGGCACAGCCCCACAGCATTGGAAAATAATTTGCCCAGAGTTCTTCTTTAACCTCTTCTAGACCGGAAAGGATTTGCCCCCTTAATGACCAGGCCATTTTTTTGTCATTCGGCACTGCGTTACTTTAACGGACAATTGCGACGTTGTACCCAAATAAAATTGATGTACTTTTTTCCCCACAAATAGCACTTTCTTTTGGTGGTATTTGATCACCTGTGCGATTTTTTTTTTTTTATTTTTTTTTTCGCTATAAACAAAAAAAGCGCAACAATTCTGGAAAAAAAAAAACATTTTTCACTTTCTGCTATATAACGTTCCCAAAAAAAAAAGTTAAAAAATCAAAATTTTTAACACTTTAGGCCAATTTGTTTTCCGTTGCATATTGTTGGTAAAACAAATCGCAATAAGCGTATTTTGATTGGTATGCGCAAAAGTTATCAGGTCTACTAACTATTGGAAAGATTTATGTCCTTTTTATTGTTTTTTTTTTTTTTTTTTTTTTTTTTTTTTTTTTACAAGTAATGGCGATCTGCGATTTTTTTTTTTTAGCGGGACTGCGACATTGCGGCGGACAGATCGGACCCCTAACGGACATTTTTGACAGATTTGGGGGGACCAGTGAAATTACTACAGTAATCGGTGCTAAAAATATGCACTGTTACTGTAATAATGACACTGGCAGGGAAGGGGTCAATACTGTGAGTGATCAAGGAGTTAAATATGAGCCTAGGGGAGTGATTCTAACTGGGGGGGCGGGGCTTGTGAAATGATCACAGAGACCTGTGATCCTATATAGAAGAATCACAAGCACTCTGTGATCATTCAAGAGAGAAAAACGGTTAGCTGTGTTTTTACAACAGCTGACTGTCCTCTCTCTCTCAGCGGGGAACGATCGCGGGTGTCAGGTGGCAATCGGAGCTGCCTGGCTCGTGCATCCGAGTCCCCGCTGCCTAGCTGGGGCGGAAGCGCGCCGGCGCGCTCGCCCCCTTGCTGCAGGCGTGCGACCAGCGTATACCTACGTCGGTTTGCGCAGGAGGGGCTGCCTGCCTTAGTATAACTGCGGCAGGCGGTCCTTAAGTGGTCAGTGGTCATTTCTCTAGCCTATGTTGGGAACTCCGCCTGCTCTCCTCCAGTGATCAGACTTGTCCTAACATGCTCCCACACCCCTGCACAGCCTTTTACTGGAAAGCTCAGTGTTCTGCTGTTTCTCCTTCCCCAGCTCTTATGCAGCTGAGAACAGAGGAATGTAATCCCTTATAAAAAAGGGGAAAAAAACGTTATTTATCATGTTTTAATATCTATACAGAAATATTTTGCCTTTAATTTCTGTTGTAAACTGATAGGTTGTTTTACAAGGTGATCATTTATAATTACTTTAATGCATTCTCTACATTAAGGTAAAAAACCTGTGTCCAGGATTGCCCAATCTCAATCCAGCTCACTGTACCGATGACACTGCTCTCTCCGTCCTCACAGGGCAGATTGATAGCAGTGGGAGCCATGCTGCTGTCAATCAAATCCGTTGTCTGTGTCTGTACATGCAGGCATTGGGGCTTGGGATCAAGCCCACTCGAGTGCCCCTATAGGAAGCCGCTTCCTGAGCATGTCGTTTTCAGGCGTTTTTTTTAGGCTTTTTTTCCAGGCATTTTTGGTGGGTTTTTTTCTGGCGTGTTTTTGCAGGTGTTTGGAGGCAGGCATTAATATCTAACAAAAACGCTTGTAATCTTCCAAAAAAGAAGCTCATGTACTTTTTTGAGCTTCAGGCATTTTGCTTCAGGCGCTCATATGTGAACAGGGGCCATTGAAATGAATAGGATTTTGCTTGTTGGGGATTTTGAGACTTTAGAGATGGGCGTTTTATGAGCTGAAAAACACTTAGGTGTGAATGGGGCCTAAGTGTAACATGTTTATTATTTAAAAAATGATAATGTTTAGAATCACTGTAAGCCTAGGGAACGGTGAAGGAATTTTGAATATATATTTGATTGGTTGTTAAACTGATCCTCTCACTTTTAGCCCCCGTTCACACTGGGGCGACCTGTCAGGCGACCTGGTCGCCTGACAGGTCGCCGTAGGTCCCCTGCCATAGAGAAGCTGTGGACCCGTTCTAATAGGAGTGACACAAGTCGCTCCGACTTAGAAAAAGGGTCCGGAGCTTCTCTGGGGCGACCCGGAGCGACCTGCATAGACTTCAATGTTATGAAGTCTGTGCCGGCCGCTCCGAGGTCGCAGTGCGAGCAGCGCGCCGAGACCTATGAGGTTGCCCCGGCAAGTCGGATCGACACAGTGTGAACGGGGCCTTAGACTTTCTCAATAACAAGTATGCAACAAGTTTTTTGGGGGTTTTTTTGTTTTTTTAGCTTGTGGCTGTGTCATTGTCATTCAGCAAGGCAGCCAGTCATGGTTTTCTTCTTAATAGATGCTGAGGATCTACTGCATTAGGCCTTGGTCACGCCATATGTGCATAAAAACGGATGGAAAAAAAACACGCAGGTTTGACTTGCATAGAATATTTGGGCTTGTTCACACCATGTGCAGAGACGAGCGGATTTCTAATGTAGGTCTCTGCAAGGAAACGAAAAGGCCTAAGGCCTTATTCACACCATGTATGCATAAGGCCTCTTGCACACGATACTCCTGTTTGAGCATCTACTTTTTCATCTGTTTTTTTTTTTTTGTATGGATTTGCGCGTATTTTCACGCATATGCATTCGCACAATTTCGCGCAAATGCGCGGAAAGGTATTCTCCTGTTTTTGTTCTGCATATTATGTAAATGCCCATTTGCGCACATTTTTGCGCAATCACGCGTAGTTGTGTGCATGAGGCATAAATTACCGACCAAAAATGCAGAGTTTTCCATTTTGTTTTTACTGAAGAATGCACAGCGCTTGTTTACGCGTCTGTGTGCATAGACACATTACAATTAATGGGCTGCATTTTAGCTCAGTAAAAAAAAAAAAAAAAAAAAGCTGTACTGCGCTTTTTCAAGCTGCAGTGTACAAGAGGCCTAAAAGTTGATGAAAAAACATGCAAACTTGATCTTATTCACACCGTGTGCAGAGACGTGTGGTTTTTTGTTTAGATCTCTGCAAGCAAACAAAGAAATTGTTTTTTTTATGTGCTCTGTTCACACCATAACTGCTGTCATATGTGATCTTTTATTTCTGCACAAACATTTGGAACATAAATTCTCATAAAGTGCACAAAGAAAGAAACAGTTGTTTTCTATGTGCCCTGTTCACACCACAATGGTAATTTCATGTGAGTTTTTTATTCCGCAGTAAAAAAACCTGCAAGTGATACCAGTGTTGCGGTGTGAACAGGACACATAGAAAACAATTATTTTCTTTGTGCCCTTGCATAGGGCGTGCAGAAAAACTCACATCTCTGCGAATGGGGGCTGAGTGATACATGTGATTGTAATGAGAAAAGTGGGTAATTCACGTTTTTAGTGCAGATTGAGATTTATGAAAGTAGGCAAAACAAAAATACTGCACATTTTCCCAATATAATGTAATAAAATCATATTAATATGGCTTTGACATTAATTTAGTGTATCTTGCATGTTTTGGTCCCTAACCAAAAAATAACTAAATTATTGTAATCTGACAGGTACAGATATCTGGTCAAGCAATATTTAAAGCTGCACTCCATCCTAATCTTTTTTTTTTTTTTTTCCCTCACACTTGTAGCAAGTCCTGTGTTGAAACCAATTGCTCTCAATTCCCTATAAACTTGCATCCCCACAATGTAACACTTTACGTCTGCAACAGCTGTCTTGAGCCTTCTTTCATTTCCTGTCTAAACAACTTTAATCATCATCAGTCTCCTCTCATTCTGATCCTTACTGTCATTGGGCCACCTCTCACAGCTATTAGTTTTCTCTGCCATCAATCATTTTTTTGCCAGGACCCTTTCTGAGCCTTGCCTGGCTCTGGCCTGTTAGCTGATAACTGGCAATAGCTGACTCTGGGTCACAGTGGAACAAAAGTTAATATACTACTGTGACCCTCAATAAAAAAGCTTTGGCCATACTTCTTTTTTTAAAGCCAAATACCTTGACATGATCACCTGATTTCACCTAGAGGACTTGTGTGAAGGGCTGCTACATAGTGTAAGGAACAAACCTAATCTTAATTCATTGAAAGTGCACCTGTGCCCAAACATTAAGGAATAGTTCACCTACCAAAAACTGCCTGTATAGCTAAGGGATTTCTCTGGATAAAAACAAGCTGAGCAGCTTTGACCAAAGCTGAATAAAGCCCTTGTTATAGGCATTAGCAGGGCCGCCTTTAACGCAGGGAAAATGGGGCAGCTGCCCTGGGCCCTGTCATTATTGTAGGGCCCAAAGAAGCTGCCTGGGAACGTCTGGAGCTGGGCTGGCTGGCGGTAGGATGAGTTGAGAAACATCCGACACTGCTTCCGGTGCCCTGCTACAGAGAGTGATGTCTCCTGCCTCAGCGTGTCAGGCTGCAAAGGTGGAGGGCAACCCGAAGTCTCTGCCCTGCCTGTTACTTTATTCCTGTTCCGGCACTCAACCTTTTCTCTCCCTTCTGGTTTACTGCTGTTCCTACTTTATCCTGCAGGTGGAGAGGCTGGTCGGGCTGCTAAACAATAGAGCTCTGACTGATCTTTTACAGCCATATGGGGGAGGGTCTGGAGAACTCTGTGGTATGGGGGGCTCAGTAGCAAGGTAAGAACTATTGCAAGTTTATTACATTACTGAGACTACTTTCTCTCCTTTTTCAGTCTTCGGAACATCTCTCCTCTCTTGTGATGTTCGTCAGGGGGAGAGGAGATGTGTGATATTCTGCAGGGCAGGGGGAGAGATGTGATATTCTTTTGGGGGCAGGGGGAGAGGAGATGTTTGATATTCTGTAGGGCAGGGGGAGAGGAGATGTGTGATGTTCTGCAGGGCAGGGGGAGAGGAGGTGTGTGATGTTCTGCAGGGCAGGGGGAGAGGAGATGTGTGATGTTCTGTAGGGCAGGGAGAGAGGAGATGTGTGATGTTCTGCAGGGCAGGGAGAGAGGAGATGTGTGATATTCTGCAGGGCATGGAGAGAGGAGATGTGTGATATTCTGCAGGGCAGGGAGAGAGGAGATGTGTGATGTTCTGCAGGGCAGGGGGAGAGGAGATGTGTGATGTTCTGCAGGGCAGGGGGAGAGGAGATGTGTGATGTTCTGCAGGGCAGGGGGAGAGGAGATGTGTGATGTTCTGCAGGGCAGGGAGAGAGGAGATGTGTGATGTTCTGCAGGGAGAGAGGAGATGTGTGATGTTCTGCAGGGCAGGGAGAGAGGAGATGTGTGATGTTCTGCAGGGCAGGGAGAGAGGAGATGTGTGATGTTATGCAGGGCAGGGAGAGAGGAGATGTGTGATGTTCTGCAGGGCAGGTAGGTAGGAGATGTGTGATGTTCTGCAGGGCAGGGAGAGAGGAGATGTGTGATTTTCTGCAGGGCAGGGAGAGAGGAGATG
Source organism: Pelophylax lessonae (assembly GCF_965119305.1). Taxonomy (NCBI): domain Eukaryota; kingdom Metazoa; phylum Chordata; class Amphibia; order Anura; family Ranidae; genus Pelophylax; species Pelophylax lessonae. Next base: position 449,282,247 of record NC_138769.1, read on the forward strand.
TGTGATGTTCTGCAGGGCAGGGAGAGAGTAGGGGTGTGATGTTCTGCAGGGCAGGGAGAGAGATGTGTGATGTTCTGCAGGGCAGGAAAAGAGGAGACGTGTGATGTTCTGCAGGGCAGGTAGGTAGGAGATGTGTGATGTTCTGCAGGGCAGGGAGAGAGGAGATGTGTGATTTTCTGCAGGGCAGGGAGAGAGGAGATGTGTGATGTTCTGCAGGGCAGGGGGAGAGAGATGTGTGATGTTCTGCAGGGCAGGGAGAGAGATGTGTGATGTTCTGCAGGGCAGGAAAAGAGGAGACGTGTGATGTTCTGCAGGGCAGGGAGAGAAGATACGTTTGATGATCTGCAGCAGGGCAGGGAGAGATGAGACGTGATGTTTTGAAGGGCAAGGAGAGAGGAGATGTGTGATGTTCTGCAGGGCAAGGCAGGGAGAGAGGAGACAGATGTGATTGTCTGCAGGGAGAGGAGAGACGGGTATAATGGTCTGCAGGGCTGACGATATGTGTGATAGTCTGCAGGGCTGACGACAGGTGGGAAGGTCTGCAGGGCTGACGACAGGTGGGAAGGTCTGACAAGTTGCATCCTATTATTGGCAATGGAACTGTTTAAATCAGTGTGATTATGGTTGTAATACTCCCTTTGGTTGGCTGACATAGAAATTGTGACGCCATCTGCCTGCCTCTCAAACTCAGCCAATCTGAGGAAGCCTTGTATACATTGATAACGAACTATAATGGTATGACACAGTGCTCTAAGTGGCCACATAGTAGTGTAATAGAAAAAGTTATTTTGGCCCAAACTAACTAATGTCAAATGAAAGCTGGAATTCTACTTTAAAGGGCATATTATGGATCTCACAAACACCTGCTCTTTTTAGCGGTATTAAACCCCAAAGCAAACCATTTATTACACTACAGCTTACCAATTCCTGTATTCTTTTTCTTTTTTTTTTTTTGGTTTCACCTGGTGATCTGGACAGTAAGTCTGTTTTTGAACAGAAAAGCTGTTCTGTAGCTGTAGCAGTTACGTTGTTGCGACAAACCATTTACTACCCACAGGGGTGCTTAGAAGTGTTTTTGTAAAACCTGTATCCCAAAAGGAGAAAAAAAACTGTTTGCTGTAACTGCTTTTAAAGTGATAGCTAGATTTCAGCTTCAAATTTCATTGTATCTAATTCTGCAAGTACATCTTATGCTGGCCATACACTATATGAAAAATCGTTCCAACTTGTTTTTGAATAACGAACATACAGACGTGAGAACAAACGATAGTGCAATCACAGAATTTCGATCAATAAAAAATCGTTCAATGGACATAAATGAATCAGTTTTTTGTCCGTTTTGCCATATATGCCCAGAGAAATACATTAACCATTTAATTTACCATTGGTTTGGCAGAATGTTCCAACCTGTACCTTCGATTTTCCGGCTCTGAAAAGTTAAAAACTATTTTCTGTTTGTGCCCATTAACTAGAGGAAAAACGAATGAACAGTCCAAATGATGCATTTTAAAATGATTTTTCAGCCAGTGTATGGCCAGCGTAACGCTCCCCATCCCCCAAATTAACAAAGCTGCTGTCCCAAGGTGCTCCTTCATCCAGAGTGGAGGCACTTTAAAGCTGGCTATACATGGGTCAGTGTTTTTTTTTTTTATCTTGTTCTACCAAGGCTAAAAGGTATATGAACAGAAGTTGATCAGTAGATTGATTTCTGTTCAACCACAGTGGCCATAAATAGATCAGACTGGCCGAATTTCAGTCTATGCATGGCCAGATTAATACAGGAGGTGTGTTACTGGCAAGATCACCAGGTAAAAATCGAGGGGAAAGAGCCTAAAAAAGAAAACCACATTAAAGCTGGCCATACACTAGCCGAAAAATCGTTCAAACACATTTTTGAAAAATCGCCAATGAGAGCAGACGATCGTGCCATCATGTAATGACCGAATTTCGAACGATAAATCGTTCAATGGACGTTTTTCGTCCAGTTTGTCACATATGCCTAGTGCAAACAGTTTGGCCGAGAAAAACGTTAACCTTTCAATTTATCATCCGTTTGGCAGAATTTTCCAAACTGTTGCTTCGATTTTTCGGCTCTGAAAAGTTAAAAACGATTTTCTATTTGTGCCTATTAACTGGACGAAAAATGAACGATCGGACCAAATTACAGATTTTCTAACGATTTTTTGGCTAGTGTATGGCCAGCATTAGGCTCCGTTCACACTATTGCATTCCAGATCGCTGGCAGAATCGCCGCAAATCCGAATCACGGCTAATTGCCGGATGTCCTTGCGATCCCCATTTCTTTTAATGGTACCCAAATCTTTTGGGCGACAGGCATTCCGCGATTTTACCGCAATTCTTCGAGCGACAATCGCAGCAAAATCACGCCACGATTTCAGTGCCATTGAAAAGAACGGGCATCGTAATGGCATCCCGTGATTTACAGAGACTTGGAATTGCGGTGATCCTGCCCGTGATCCAGAACGCCATAGTGTGAACAGAGCTTTAATGACTGGTAAGCTGCAATATATTACATTTTCGGTTTAATATTGCTTTAAGCTTTATAAGTCTAAAATAAATGCTCAGCATACTTTAAGAGGGACGAGAAGAAAGTATGTTACATGACATTAGAAGGCTACTTCGGCAATTATAGGTAGAGCTTTGCCATCCTCACAGTATTTATTATGTCGTTTTATACAGTAGTGGGACCTTTCTTTTCACCCTTGACTCTATAAATAAATGTTGTCATTTATTTAGTTGTGTTTTACAATATGTCTTCTATGCTCCAGTGACTTGTGGAAGTTTAGTCTGAAGGCAGCTTAAACGCAGCTGTGCTTTCCTGGTGTATTTAAATGGCACACAATGGTAAGGGTAATATGGTCATACAGACACATTTTGCTGGCCTGGCTCAGCTGGAGTTCCATCTAATGACAGCCTCATTGCTCTTGTCTGTCCTCTGCTCACTGGAGGGTTGGACTGTAGATAGAAAACTGCTTCTGAGTACTAAATCTGAAAAATATTACAACTGTTACTAGCCATATACATGAGGTTTAGGTCCTTTTTCTGGTCAAGCGTACCAAGAATTAATATCTGCAAGCCATCACACCCATTTTATGGACTATATACGTGTCTCAGCAGATCTGTGTGTGTGTGTGTGTTTTTTTGCTTTTTTTTTTTTTTTAAGGCGCCGTTTTGTGTTCAGAAACATTGTTGCACTATGAGCAAATTAACTGTTCTTTTTATTTGTTCTTAAGGCCTACGTCGTGCCTGCGATCCTGTCACTCACAAGGATCAGTAGAGAAGGCGTTGTTCCTTCCTCAGTGAGTGATGCTAATGAGGGGGAAGACTCTTTTTCTGCCCTCTCTAGCAATAGTGTCACTGACGAGTGACAGGATCACAAGTGTGACAAAGACCTTAAGCATACTAGTCTTGTTTTAAAAAATAAATAATAAAAAACCTGTTATACTTCCCTGCTCTGTGCAATGGTTTTGCACAGAGCAGCCCAGATCCTCCTCTTCTCAGGTCCCATGCCAGTGCTCCTGGCCCCCTCCTGCCGAGTGCCCCCACAGCAAGCAGCTTGCTCTGGGGGCACCCAAGCAGGCACGCTCCCAATCCACTGTTGTGTGTGTCCATCACACATGGAGCCAAGACTTGGCCCCACCCCTCAGTTCTCTGATTAGCTCACTTGCTGTGATTGACAGTAGCGGGAGCCGATGGCTTCCGCTGCTGCCAATAGCTAATCAGGAGTGCGAGTCCTCGAAGAGCCAGTGGACATCACTGGATCGAGAGGGAACTAATTTAGGGCGGCACAGTGGTGTAGTGGTTAGCACTTTCATCTAGCAGCAAGAGGGTCGCTGGTTCGAATCCCAACCATGACACTACCTGCCTGGAGTTTGCATGTTCTCCTGTGCCTGCGTGGGTTTCCTCCGGGTACTCCGGTTTCCTCCCACACTGCAAAGACCTGCTGGTAGGTTAATTGGATCCTGTATAAAAAAAAAATTGGCCCTACTGTGTATTTAATGTGAGTTAGGGACCTTAGATTGAGGGCAGGGACTGATGAGAATGTACAATGTATATGTAAAGCGCTGCGTAAATTGACAGCACTATATAAGTACCTGAAATAAATAAAAAAATGTAAGTATTGGGGGGGGGGGGGGTAGGTAGGTTGTTGCATGCAGAAGGTTTGCCTGCAGAGAATGTATGAAGGTAAAAATACTTGTGCCTTTACAACCACTTTAAATTAAAGGATAGTATAATTTTTATAAATGCAAAAGATTTACTGTGCTCTACAAATAAAAATACCAAAACCAATGTGTATAACGCTACTCTCTGCTGCTACTTAGTAATCAATATATATATCCCAAAAGGTGAAAAATGATCAGTGCAAGTCCAATAACCTACAGTAACAAAAGAAAAAACAAAAAATAGATGCCATAATTAAAACCAATATAAATAGTCCTTAAAACATAGAGTGCCAAAAAGTAGAATAATAACCATGAATCCGCCACCAGAATGAAAGTGCGGATCTTCCTTCGGAATATCGCTCCCCGGACCAAAATTGCGGTTTATTCTCATGACTGGCAATATAACGAACATAGGATTCCACCTCAGGAATTCAAAATACAGCCTCCAACTCATTTACTCAGCTCTCATGTTATTGTCCAGGTGTAGAAGAAACAAAAAACGCCTCCAATGGTGTATTACCTCAACATAACAGAAAACCACTTGCATTTAAAATCATAATAAGATTGCTCATAACATTCAAGGGGCATCAGGTTCAGTCTATAGTGGTCTCACAACCTCCAGCTGATTTTTGGATGGCCACTACGTCACTTCCGTCTCCTGTCCTAACGTCACATCAGGTTGCCGCGTAACTACGCCCCAGTAGGGCTGCAACTAACGATTATTTTTTCTGTCGACTACTCTAAGTATTATTTTTATTTTATTTTTTTTTGCTTAATCTAGTGTTCTTTTTTTGATTAGCTAATTAATCCTTTGAATAACTTTACAAAAAATAAGTACAAATTGTAATATAATATTTCAACTTTTTTATTAAATTTTTTCCAAAAAAGACTTCAATGTGGTTGAAGTTTTTACAGTATACAAAAATTAAGTGGCAAAAATAAAATGTAAACAACACTTTAGCATCATGCACGAACAATGCCATTAATTCATAACCAGAAGCATTCAAAATGCCAAATAAATTCATAAAAAGCACTGCTCAACACTGTGTGTGCAAAAATACAAGTAAGACATATACATTAAGTGCCAAAAAAGAAACACTGGCATCAGGCATGAAAATGCCATATAAATTCTGCCTAACACTTTTACTACTTTAAACTACAAGTCAGCTCTCTGCCTTCAGGTAATCTTTTGCTGTATTGGCCATTATTTTTGCACAGTGTTGAGCAGCAGTGCTTGCTTTTGTTGGACTTGGCTCCTTTAAAACTATGTTACCTTTTAGGTATGTTTTACATATACATAGTGTTGTTGTTGACCAGTATTTTTGTGGTGTGTTACTTTACGTTACTTTAGGGCATCAGGCATGAATAATTATGCCATATAAATTCTGCCTAACACTTTGCAAAAGATGCATTCTGAAGGCATTATGTGGTTAAAGTAGTAACCTTGGTATGCTCCAATTTGTTGCTATGAATTAATACTTTGATCTAATAAACAAGTGTTTGGTAACTATTTTCTAGTCTTTCTTTTATTTATTCTTTTTTTTCTTCGAACTAGGATACTCATGAAAAGTTCCAAAAAGTGCAGGCTTATGGAGACGAAGTTAGAAGTAAAGGCCTAAATGCTGAAAGCACTAGACAAATGTAAGTATGTGCCACTTTTGTTTTTTTATCAGTTGAGCATATGGAATCAGGATTTTATATACAGTGGAGAAGATTATTTGATCCCCTGCAAATTTTGTACTTTTGACCACTTACAAAGAAACGAAGGGTCTATAATTGTTATCATGTGTATTTTAAATAATAGATACAGAATATCAAAAATTAGAAAAAACACATGATACATATGTTATAAATTAAGTTGCAGTTCAGTAAGTAAAATAAGTATTTGATCCCCTACCAACCAACAATAATTCTCTGGGTCCCACAGACTGGCCTTGAGTATGTGCTTAATTTAGAAAGGTGCTCTCAACGACAACTCGTTATGTGTATAAAAGACACCTGTCCACAGAATCTTTCTTCCATCCAAACCTTACCATCATGGAAAGGACCAAAGAGCTATCAAAGAACGTCAGGGACAATATTGTAGACCTGCATAAGGCTGGAATGGGCTACAAGACCCTCAACAAGAAGCTTGGTGAGGAGGAGTCAACTGTTGGAGCGATTATTCGCAAATGGAAGAAATACAAAATCACTATCAATCGCCCTCGGTCTGGAGCTCCATACAAGATTTCAACTCAAGGAGTAAGGATGATCATGAGAAAAGTGGGGGATCAGCCCAGAACTACACAGAAGTGTGTAGTCCCCAAACAAAAACCATTGGTAACAAAATACACCTCCATGGACTGAAATCTTGCATCGCCCGCAAGGTCCCCCTCCTCAAGAAGACGCATGTGCAGGCCCATCTGAAGTTTGCCAATGAACATCTAAATGATTCAGAGAAGGATTGTGAGAAAGTGCTGTGGTCAGATGAGACCAAAATTGAGTTCTTTTGGCATTAACTCGACTTGCCGTGTTTGGAGGAAGAAAAATGCTGACTATGACTCGAACGCCATTCCTACAGTCAAGCATTGAAATGGAAACATTATGCTCTGGGGCTGTTTCTCTGCTAAAGGTGCAGGCCTACTTTGCCGCATTGAGGGGCCAGTGAACAGGGCCATGGATTATAAAATATTGGATGAGAAACCTACCTCATTCAGAAGATGGGTCGTGGATTGCAGTGGCGTCTCCAGCTTTTATATTTAGGGGGGGCACATGGGGGGACGGGATCAAAAGCAGGGGGGCCAACTATAAAACGCAATTTTTATATATATATATATACATACATACACTATCTATCTATCTATCTTAGAATGCACTCCAGAGGCCTTGTTACAAATTCACTTTGTTTTATTTGTTGAAAATACAATACACATGAGCGTCAACGTTTCAATCTGACTAGGGACTTTCATCTAGATGCTAAAAAGTCCTTAGGCGTACTTCCGAGAAGGAAGCTGAAGAGTACCTTTAACATGACCTATAAAAATAAACCTGAAATATTCCTGACAGTGGACATCAAAACACATAAACATGAAATATTACTGACAATGGACATCCAATGAATAATCATGAAATATTCAAGTTAAATGGTCAGGAATACTTCATGTTTATGCATTTGATGCCCATGGTCAAGAATATTTCAGGTTTATGTGTTTGATGGCCAATGTCAGGAATATGTCAGGTTTATGCGTTTGATTCCCAAAATGGAAATCAAACACAAACTTGAAATATTCCTGACAATGAGCATCAAACTCATAAACAAAGTACACCTCACAACGGGCATCAACATTAACGTGAAATATTGCTGGCAACGGCCGTCAAATGCATAAACATGAAATATTCCTGACAGTGGATATTAAAAGCATAAACCTTAAATGACAATGTGGACTGACACACTGACAGCATTTTACAGCTGGACATAGCAAACTTACAGACATGTATTATACATGTTTGCCATGTTCAACTGTAAAGTTCTGTCAGCGGGTCAGTCCACATTGTAATTTTCAGGGGCGTGAGGATGGTACGAGAAAGGAAATGTGCAGTGGACTCACTGCTCCACTTACCTGGCACCTCTAAAACCGATGTCCCCGGGCCTGCTCCTTGCGTGCTGGCTGTGTCTAGCTCCTCTGCTGCTTGCTGCTGCCTCGCCTTACCGGTGACTCCACTGACGTTGTCCACACACTCATGGCCTTCAATAGCATAAAACATGAAACATTTGTGAAAAATTGGCCAAATAAAGACATAAACATGAAATATTCCTGACAATGGGAATCAGTCACGAATATTTCATGTTTATATATTTGAAGGCCCAGAGCATGCAGACAGCATTAGCGGAGTCACCTGTAAGGTGAGGCAGCAGTACGCAGCAATGGAACCAGACACAGCGAGCCAGCACACAAGGAGCGCACTAGTGGAGCAGTTCAGCTCAGCTGTAAAATAAATTCGGTCAGCATGTCAGCCCACATTGTCATTTTCAGGGGTGTGAGGATGGTATGACATGCAAATGTGCAGTGGACTCAATGTGAGTCCATTGCACATTTGCATCTCATACCACCCTCACACCCCTGAAAATGACAATATGGGCTGACATGCTGACAGAATTTTACAGCATTGTTCAGCTGTAAAATGCTTTCAGCTCAGCATGTCAAGCACTGTCCACATTGATAATTGTTGGGTCAGGGTGTGAGGGTGGTATAATGCATGGGCAGTGAGTGGACTCACTGCTCCAGTGACTCACCTCCCACTGGCTGTGGCAGCCACCTCTATGATGCCGCCAGGCCTGCGGCTGCTGCTCCTCGTGTCCTGGGCTGGTGGCTGGCTCGGCTCCTCAGAGTCCTCCACTCGGACCCCTCTTCTGTATACTGGCGCTTGCTTGCTGAAGTTGCTGGCTCACTGGCTGGGCTGGCATATGCTTTCTGCTGCCAGACGCCAGTGTCCCCGATCCCCGACAGACTGAGACTGCTGACAACACGTGACGCCAGTCACGCCACTCCCGCGCGGCGGCGCACGCTTTCGGCCAGGCTGGGGCAGGCTGGTGCTTGGTGCACACTGCGCAGATGCGCACCACGCACTCTCCCTATGCTGACGTCATGCCGGCGCCGCTCCGCTGTGCACGCCCCCTCCGCCCACCCGCCGGGACGGGTCGGGACATTGCTAGGTGGGAAAAAGACCAGGGGCTTCAGCCCGAAGGTAAATTTGATAACCCCTCACACATTTTAAAGTCCAGCCCAAGCTCCTCCCACATTTAAAAAGTACCGCGCATACTCCACCCAATGCCCCTCCTCAGTCAAGGGTCAGACATGGGGTGCTATGGAGCATGGTACAGGGGGTCAGGAGGAGAGAAGAGGTGAACAGGGGGTCAGGAGGAGAGAAGAGGAGAACAGGGAGTCAGGAGGAGAGAAGAGGAGAACAGACATTCTTCTCACTGACCTCCAATGTAAGGAGACATTCTTCTCACTGACCACCAATGTAAGAGACATTCTTCTCACTGACCACCAATGTAAGAGACATTCTTCTCACTGACCACCAATGTAAGAGACATTCTTCTCACTGACCACCAATGTAAGGAACGTTCTTCTCACTGACCACCAATGTAAGGAACGTTCTTCTCACTGACCACCAATGTAAGAAACGTTCTTCCCACTGACCACCAATGTAAGGAACGTTCTTCTCACTGACCTCCAATGTAAGGAACGTTCTTCTCACTGACCTCCAATGTAAAGAACGTTCTTCTCACTGACCTCCAATGTAAGGAACGTTCTTCTCACTGACCACCAATGTAAGGAACGCTCTTCCCACTGACCACCAATGTAAGGAGCATTCTTCCCACTGACCACCAATGTAAGGAGACATTCTTCTCACTGACCACCAATGTAAGGGACATTTTTCTCACTGACCTCCAATGTAAGGAGACATTCTTCTCACTGACCTCCAATGTAAGGAGACATTCTTCTCACTGACCACCAATGTAAGGAACGCTCTTCCCACTGACCACCAATGTAAGGAGCATTCTTCCCACTGACCACCAATGTAAGGAGCATTCTTCCCACTGACCACCAATGTAAGGAGACATTCTTCTCACTGACCTCCAATGTAAGGAGACATTCTTCTCACTGACCACCAATGTTAGGAACATTCTTCTCACTGACCTCCAATGTAAGGAGACATTCTTATCACTGACCACCAATGTTAGGAACGTTCTTCTCACTGACCACCAATGTAAGGAGATATTCTTCTCACTGACCACCAATGTAAGGGACATTCTTCTCACTGACCACCAATGTAAGGAGACATTCTTCTCACTGACCACCAATGTTAGGAACGTTCTTCTCACTGACCACCAATGTAAGGAGACATTCTTCTCACTGACCACCAATGTAAGGGACATTCTTCTCACTGACCTCCAATGTAAGGAGACATTCTTCTCACTGACCACCAATGTAAGGAGACATTCTTCTCACTGACCACCAATGTTAGGAACGTTCTTCTCACTGACCACCAATGTAAGGAGACATTCTTCTCACTGACCACCAATGTAAGGGACATTCTTCTCACTGACCACCAATGTAAGGAGACATTCTGCTCACTGACCACCAATGTTAGGAACGTTCTTCCCACTGACCACCAATGTAAGGAGACATTCTTCTCACTGACCTCCAATGTAAGGAGACATTCTTCCCACTGACCACCAATGTAAGGAACATTCTTCCCACTGATCACCAATGTAAGGAACATTCTTCCCACTGACCACCAATGTAAGGAACATTCTTCCCACTGACCACCAATGTAAGGAACGTTCTTCTCACTGACCTCCAATGTTAGGAACGTTCTTCCCACTGACCACCAATGTAAGGAGACATTCTTCTCACTGACCTCCAATGTAAGGAGACATTCTTCTCACTGACCTCCAATGTAAGGAGACATTCTTCTCACTGACCACCAATGTAAGGAGACATTCTTCTCACTGACCACCAATGTTAGGAACATTCTTCTCACTGACCACCAATGTAAGGAACATTCTTCCCACTGACCTCCAATGTAAGGAACATTCTTCCCACTGATCACCAATGTAAGGAACGTTCTTCTCACTGACCACCAATGTAAGGAGACATTCTTCTCACTGACCACCAATGTAAGGAACGTTCTTCTCACTGACCACCAATGTAAGGAACATTCTTCTCACTGACCACCAATGTAAGGAACATTCTTCTCACTGACCACCAATGTAAGGAACATTCTTCTCGCCAAAGTGTACAGATGTCAATATGGGAAAAGCACTCAGTGTACAGATATGTGTTATATATGTTATATATAGGGAATAGCACTCACTAAGTGCTATTCCCTATGTATAACACTGATCTCTGTAAATTGAGTGCTAGTACCTATAACACTGACATCTGTACTACAATGAGTACTATTCCTTATATAACATTGATATGTGTACACTGAGTGGCACTCAGTATACCGATATCAGTGTGTACTCAGTGTACTAGGGAATATTAGCACCTGGTAGATGTGCACTGGGGAAGAAGAAACACTCATTCAGCCTGGCTGGTAATTATAGACACAAACTAAACTGCTGTAATTACAGTAAACTGTGTGAGCAGGGCAGGCATCAGAAATTGAGGCCCCTTAAACAGCTTTAGGCCTGGGTCCCCCCGTGCCTGACCACCACATTCCCCAGGGCCTGCCAACTGGCCATTCCCTCAAATCTGCCCACTTGTCAGAGGTGTACACAACATTTGTAGTTTGGGGGGCGATAAAACGCCATATCTGATCCCTACCCCCCCCCCGCGCAGCAGGAATTATACACACAGTCACACAGGTGTAGCACCTGCCAAGTGTGACCCATTCAAGTGAATGGGGCCACTCTGCAAACGCCCTGCAACTGTGTGCAATGCATGCTCATGTGGAATCCCAGGGGTTAAAGCAGGTGGTGAAGAGGTGATAAAACACCTCCTTTACCCCCTTGGTCGCTGTGCTGCACAAGGTTGCAGAGCGCTTGCTCCTCACTTGAATGGGTCACACTTGGCAGGTGTGACAGGGTGAATAATTCCTGATGAGGTATGTGTACACCCCTGGACACTGCAGTTAAAGGGGGTGTGGTTGGGTGGTGGTAAAAACAGGGCTCAACTATGGCATTTTTACCACCCCCCCCGATGTATCTACAGTATATACACAGACAGGAGAGAGAGAGAGAGAGACCCAGTACCAGGATCCTACTCTCCACTGAGCAGTCACCCCTGTGTCTCTGTGTGATGTAGTAGAACGCTGGAGCCAACAACCAAAGCGGAAGTGACATTAATCCAGGGGCACAGAGCAGGGTGTGGGTATGGTTACACATTGTGGAGCATGCATGCTCCATCCTCAGGCCATAAGACGCTACAGAGCAAGACGCTTTATTTACATACAGAGGAAAATCAACAGTGTGGCTGAACCAATAGATGCTTTAACATTTAAGCTAACATTAAGCCCCGGGTCAAACTTATGCGATGCGGGAAGGCTGCGAATTTGCAGCCTGTTCCCGCATCGCAAACGCACCCCTGGCAGTTCACACTGCCATATGCGATACGCTGGGGGTGTCAATGTAATCTTAACGACACCCCCCAGTTTGATCGCATATTGCAGTGCGATCTGACAGTTCGCACAGGATCGGATCGCACAAGTGTGAACCACTGTACGATCCAATCCTGATGCGGCTGCAAAAAAGGGTCATGTGCGTGTTTGCTGCGGGTGCAGTGCGAATTTAGCCATACAAAGTGTATGGCTAAACTCGCACCGCACAGCCGATAGCATGTAATGAAGGAGCAGTGCGCTCCGACATTACATGCGATCGCCGCAGCCGCACTAGTGTGAACCGGCACTAAAGGGACAGTACATTGAACATAACTGCAATATGACAAACAATGCTAATGTCATATTGCAGTTTAGCAGTTGTTTTCAATGCGCGGCCCTTTTAAATGTCATAGTGTCTATTGGTTCAGCTGCACTGTTGGTTTTCCCTTGTGTGTGTATATAAAACTGTGTGCTCTGTAGTGTGTTTGTGTTAACAATAGTAAGTGGGGTCATGGTACACCACAATCCCCCTACCCCCCACTAGCAGAAGTTCTATCTCCTCCCAAAGCACCCCCCAATCACTACACCATGTGTGCTACTTTCCTTCCCCCCCCCCCCCCCCAACTATATCTATAAACTATACACAGGGGGGAGAGAAAGAGAGAGAGGGTGGAGGAGGAGAGAGAGAGAGAGAGGGGGGGGGAGATGAGGGGGGAGATAGGGGGGGGAGGGGGGAGAGAGGTTTGTTCACTAGTTGTCAAGTTACAGCATCCTGAAGAGCTTTTCAAAGGTCCAGTGTACATGTGGACTGACAGAAATAAAAAAGTGTAAGAATAAATAACCCTTCCTCACTTTAGAGATTCCCTATCACTTCATGTCCTGTCCTGTCCATGATGTTGGCTACATGCAAAGGTGCTGAGTTTCCATACAATATTGCAGTCACCATGCAGGTCACCCTGGATGCTTGGAGAAAACAGCAATCTATGTCATCATAAACATTCCTCCACCATTATATACCAGTCCAGAACGGATGAGAGAGAGATAGCTCACCTAAAGCTGCATTTTCTCTCTGCTCTGAGGTCTTCTTCTGCTGTCGGGAGGAAGTGGGTGGAGCCAGACAATCAATAGGCACGGAGGAGGACAAGGCAGATCCTCCACTGCTCTGCATTCTGAGTCCTCTCTTCGCCTTGCTTTAATCCTTGGGACGTCACTGGTTGCTAGATGCCAAGCGGCTGGCAATCATAGCAACCAGTCTACTGTACACCAAAGCGGTGGGTGGAGGAGAGGAATAGGTCTCCGGGGTGGCTGTCCAGCAGGTACATTAAACTTAACTGCTGTCTGTGCATGGCATGGGCTGTCTGACAAAGGGGGCGTGTCCCACATATCAGTTCCGCCCATCCCGACATCAGAGCTACATTTTGACAGCTCTGCTCTCTCTCTCCTTGCAGCTGCCTGGCTTCCCACCAATCACTGGCGCTGTGCACAGTGCAGGCGCAAGACAGAATGAGAATCCATGACTGTTGCTGTGCACATAAATTGGGGGGGCACATGGGGGGGCACAGACTAATTTTGGTGGGGCCATGGCCCCCTCTGGCCCCCCCCTAGTGACGCCACTGGTGGATTGGTCTTCCAGCATGACAATGAACCAAAACATACAGCCAAGGCAACAAAGGAGTGGCTCTAGAAGAAGCACATTGAGGTCATAGAGGGGCCTAGCCAGTCTCTAGACCTTAATCCTATAGAAAATTTATGAAGGGAGCTGAAACTTCGAGTTGCCATGCGACAGCCAAGAAGCCTTAAGGATTTAGAGAAGATCTGTAAAGAAGAGTGGGCCAAAATCCCTCCTGAGATGTGTCCAAACCCGGTAACCAACTACAAGAAACATCTTACCTTTGTGTTCGCCAACAAGGATTTCTCTGCAAAGTATTAAGTCATGTTTTGCATGGGGATCAAATACTTATTTCTCTTACGTCCTCCGACAGTCGCCGCCTCTTCATATTCGTCACAATGGGGGTTATTGACCTTTGCTCCGTAGGAGTAGCTAGGCAACAGAATATGTTAATATCAAAGCTTTTAGCATACCCCACCCCTAGGGGGTGGTCCCCTCAGTCAATACCCTCCTGCTTCCTGCATTTCTACCTCAGTTTCAATTGTCTAGCTCAGGAGTTAGCAGGCTTATCCTGTGCTGGGATTTCAGTCTCAGCCTCTATTCTCTCTTTTTTGATTTTATTTCAAGTATTTTCTCTTCTTTACTTAGCTGTTATTTTTCAGCATTAGTTTAGTTCTTCGGATGAAGATGATTATGCGGAGCTGGGTCTCGGGCTGGCCTCCCTGGGTATCCGGGGTTCAGGGCCAGTGGCTTCCCAGCCTGCCATCGAGCGTTCAGCTCAGGTTTCCCTGGCATATATGAACGACCCATCCCTGTTCGCTGCAGGGATGCTGCGGTGAGGTGGCTACCTCACCGGACGCCATTTGCGGCTTCGCACCGCAGTTCCACTGCATCCTGGCTGCGACTCTCCCTGTCCCTAGTGCAGCGGTTTGATCGCTTGTGCGGGTTCCCCACGCCATCCGGATGGTAAGTGTATTCTGTGTGGGGACCTGTCTGTTTTGGGTGTCAGTCTGGGACTGTGGGACCCTGCATGTCTGTGAAAAAACGTTGAGCTCCCTGTCAGTGTTAGCTGCCTTTCTGTGGGCTGAAGAGGGGGGGGGGGGCTCTCCTGCTCTGCTCTGTGTAACTGAGCTGAGAGTTCTGTGAGACATGCTGTATGCTGTGTGTGACATGCTTGTGCACCGTTTTTGGAGCATACTGTGTGGCGACCGCTGCTGCGGTCCGCCATTTTTTTGCAGCAAGCTATGGTGGCAGGTCCTGTGTGGAAAGAGCAGCGTTTTTGGCGCCAAGCGCCGCCATTTTGGCAGCGATCGATCCGGCCTCATGTCAGCGCTGTTTCTGTATCTGTCTATGGAGCCTCAGCCAGCGGCCATGTTTGTGTAGCCTTTACATAGGCTTCATAGGGGCGGTCAGTCTTGCATCACTTCCTTTTCCTCTGGGACAGAGATCGGTGCAGCAGCCTGTGTGATTCCTCCAGGTTTTACCTTTCCATATTCCTGTATTCCTTGCCTTGTTTGCCTATCCCTGTGGGGGTCAGTGTATTCTGTGAGTGCGGTGGGCTACGCTCGCCGCGATCTTAAAGGGGCAGTACTCCTTTTTTTCCTAAGTCTACTGGGGCATGGATTCTCAGGAAAGCAAGTTCCCCCCCACCTTGGTGGGGGCCAAGGGGCTGCTGCTTCCCCCGAGGGGGCTGATCTGGCTACTATTGTGGCTAACTTAGCTGCTCAGGTGCAGATGCTGGTGGCTGATCGATCCACAAAAAGGCCCAGAGTGGCAATTTCCTCTGATTCAGAGGGCGATGGGGATGCTATGGCTGGAGTGCCCTTCTCAGGGTCTCGCTCATCACTGGACCTTGCGGGATCTGAAGGGGAGGCTGAGGTGGAAGGGGTTGATAATTCTCCCCCTGGCTCGTCTGAAGAGCTTGCACTCATGGATGAGTTGGTTGCTTCTATCAAGCAAACGCTGCATTTGGAGGATGAACCATGTCCTCCTGTTTTGATGTCCTCGTACGGGACACAAAGGAAACGCACAATGTCGCAGGTTTTTCCTTGCTCTACGGAATTTCAGCGCGCTGTTGATGAGCAATGGCGCAATATAAAGAAGCCTTTTGCTGTGCCGAGTAGGTTCAAGCTGCGTTATCCTTTTACACCAGCTACTGATGAGCGTTGGTGTGTGCCGCCTCAGGTGGATCACGCGGTGGCGATTTTGAATAAATCCACTGCGATCCCTGCTGAGGATACCCCGGTGTTCCGGGACCCTACGGACAGGAGATTGGAGTCTCTGGCCCGTCACTCTTATATGGTTGCTGGCTCTATGCTGAAGCCTATTTCTGCTTCCATTATGGCAGCCCAGGCTATTGCCGAATTGGACACAGGTGCTCAGGCGCGCCCTGGTGACTGACTCTGCTTCGCCGTCAACATTGGCTATGGTGGATCAGATTCATCAGGGTGTCATGTACTTGTGTGATGCGGACTTAGATATGGTCCCTTTGGCTGCGCGTCTCCAGAGTGTGGCGGTGTTGAACCGTCGCCTGATCTGGCTGAAATGTTGGTCTGTTGACCAATCTTCTCGCAAGACTTTAGCTAATTTGCCCTACGCGGGCTCTCGCCTTTTTGGCGACTCTTTGGATACTCTGATAAAGGGTATTTCTGGGGGTAAGAGCACTCTTTTGCCCCAGACTCACAAGTCTAAGTTTGTTTGCGGTAAGAAGAATACTTCGTTTAGACCCTCTCAGGGGTCCTTTCGTGCCTTTTGGTCGCACTATAAGGGCAAGCCCTTCACGGGACAAGGCTCCCAGAAAAAGCCGTGGGCAGGTAAGCAGAAGTCCGGCCAGTCCGGGTCCGCTGCCCATAACAATGCGGCCTGAAGGGGCGCCCTCACCCAGTTCTGGGGTGGGGGGACGTTTGCTCGGTTTTCTTCGACCCTGGCTGGCCCGCTTTCGGGACAGGTGGGTTCAGGAAATCGTTCGATCTGGATACAAGATCGAGTTTCTCTCTCGGCCGGCGGGCAGATTTTTTCCCTCAAATCTTCAGCTGTCTCCGGAGCTATTGCGGGATCTGCACCTGGCGGTGCGGGACCTGCGGGCTCAGGGAGTGGTGGTTCCGGTGCCTCATCGGGACAGATTTCGGGGGTTCTATTCCAGTCTGTTCACTGTGCCCAGAAAGGAGGGCAAGGTACGTCCGATTCTGGACTTGAAAGCTCTGAACCGCTTTGTGCGGGTTCGCAAGTTCCGCATTGGAATCCCTGCGATCAGTGGTGGCTGCCCTGGTTCCGTGGCATTTCATGGCCTCTTATCGATCTGAAGGATGCGTATCTTCACATCCCCATTTTCGAGGGTCACCAGAAGTACCTTCGATTCGCCATTGCGGAGGATCACTACGAATTCGTGGCGTTACCCTTTGGTCTCGCTTCGGCTCCGCGGGTTTTCACCAAGGTGCTTGCGCCGGTTCTGGCTTTGTTGAGAGCCCAGGGCATCTCGGTCCTGGGGTATCTGGACGACATTCTGGTTCGGTCTGCGACCAGTCAGGGTCTGGTGAGCGACCTGTCCGTCACGATGCAGACGCTACAGGAGTTTGGCTGGACGATAAATTTTCCAAAGTCGACGCTGTGTCCGTCGGTTCGTCTTCCTTACCTGGGAATGATCCTGGACTCTGTTCAGGCGAAGGTCTTCCTGCCGGAAGACAAGCTCCGGAAGCTTCAAGAAGAAGTCGGGTCCCTCAGGGACGTTCAGTGCTCGTCCCTCCGGACGTGCATGAGGTGTCTGGGACTGATGGTCTCGGCTTTCGAGGCGATACCCTTTGCCCAGTTTCACACGCGGGGTCTTCAAGGGAAGATTCTGGCCAGGTGGGACGGACGACCGCAATCTCTGGATCTCCAGATTTCGTTGAGTCATCGCACCAGAAGGGACCTTCTGTGGTGGCTCCAGTCCCCGGCGGTGTCGGGGGGCAAGTCCTTTAGCCCTTTCTCGTGGACAGTGATCACCACGGATGCCAGCCTGTCGGGCTTGGGTGGTGTTCTGGGCGTTCTGTCCACCCAGGGAACTTGGTCGGAGGAGGAGTCCTCCCTTCCGATCAACATTCTGGAATTGCGAGCGATAAATCTCTGCCTTCGGCGTTGGTCGGACGGGCTGCAGGGCCGTCCGGTTCGGGTGCAGACGGTCAATGCCACAGCGGTGGCCTACATCAACCACCAAGGGGGCACCAGGAGTGCCCGAGCGGCTCGGGAAGTAGCCGACATTCTATCTTGGGCCGAGACGCACGTCCCGGCGATATCTGCAGTTCACATTCCCGGGGGTGGAGAACTGGCAGGCGGATTATCTGAGCCGCCAGACCCTGGACCAGGGAGAATGGTCCCTTCACCCGGATGTTTTCCTGATGTTGTGCGAGAAGTGGGGGTCCCCAGATGTGGACCTGTTCGCGTCTCGTCTGAACAACAAGGTGGAAAGGTTCGTGGCAAGGACGCGCGATCCTCGGGCAGACGCCTCGGACGCGTTGGTGACGCCCTGGCATCAGTATCGTCTGTTGTATGCCTTTCCACCGATTCCGCTGCTGTCCAGGTTCCTTCGCAGGTTGGCCTCGGAACCGAAAACGGTGATTCTGGTGGCACCAGACTGGCCTCACCGGTCTTGGTACGCAGACCTCGTGAATCTGGCGGTTGACGCTCCGTGGCGTCTGCCTCTTCGAGAAGATCTCCTGTCTCAGGGGCCGATATTCCATCCTGCTTTACAGTCGCTGGCTTTGACGGCCTGGCTGTTGAAACCAAGATCCTGAAGGATAGGGGTCTCTCCCCTGAGGTCATTCACACTTTGATCAAGGCTAGAAAGTCCTCTTCGGGGAAGGTTTACTACCGTACTTGGAAGGCCTATTTTGCTTGGTGTGAGTCCAGGGGGTATTCCCCTCGCTCATACTCGGTATCAAGAGTGTTGGCTTTTCTTCAAACGGGCGTGGACCAGCGTTTGGCGTTGGCCATGATTAAGGGTCAGATTTCTGCTCTGGCCGTTCTTTCAATGCCCTGTGGCGCCTAATTCTTTGGTTGGCACCTTTGTTCATGGGGTGCGGCATCTGGTCCCTCCTAGGAGGGAGCCTTTGCCTCCATGGGACTTGAATCTTGTTCTGTCCGTGTTGCAACATGCTCCCTTTGAAAAAATCAGGGAGATCTCGTTGTCTATGTTGTCCAGGAAGGTCGCCTTTTTGGTGGCAATCACCTCGGCTCGTAGGGTGTCGGAGCTGGCTGCTTTGTCCTGCAGATCTCCGTATTTGGTGGTTCACTTGGATAAGGTGGTCTTGCGACTTAACCCGTCTTTCCTTCCAAAAAGGATTTCGGAATTTCACCTCAATGAGGACATTGTCTTGCCTTCGCTTTGCGCAAAGCCTAAACATCCAAAGGAAGTGGCTTTGCATTCCTTGGATGTTGTTCGGGCGATCAGGGTTTACCTGTCATCGACTGAATCCTTTCGCAAGACGGATTCTCTATTTGTCCTTCCAGAGGGGCCTCGGAAGGGCATGGCGGCATCGGCTTCTACCATTGCCAAATGGATCAGACAGGTCATTGAACAGGCCTATGCTTTGAAGGGGAAAGTTCCCCCCATGCCTGTGAAGGCGCACTCTACAAGATCTCTGAGTACGTCTTGGGCCTGTCATCATCGGGCTTCTGTGGCCCAGGTGCGTAAGGCGGCGACTTGGTCGTCCATTCACACCTTCTACAAAGTGGATGTTCAGGCATCAGCAGATGCTTCCTTTGGCCGCAAGGTTCTTTGTGCGGCAGTGCCTTAGGGTTCCTTGTTTTTTCTTGGACCCTTGGCTGTTGGGATGTTTTTATCCCTAGGTTATTTGTTTTCCTGGGTTGTTGCTCCTGTTGAGCAAGTTTTTTTCATGTTGCCCAGTTGATTTCCTTCCTTTGGTAAGGTTCCTTTCTCTGATGTGGGTATTGCGTTGCTTTAGGCGCGGCTGCTGTTTTCCCACCCCTCATGTCTACACTGCTTTGGGACGTCCCCATTGTGACGAATATGAAGAGGCGGCGACTGTCCGAGGACGTAAGAGAAAACTGAATTTTTGTAAAATCTTACCTGTAAAATTCCTTTCTCTGAGTCCTCCGACAGTCGCCGCCCCCACCCCTCTTTTGGGGTTTATGTACTCTACTGCTATACTACTGAAACTGAGGTAGGAATGCAGGAAGCAGGAGGGTATTGACTGAGGGGACCACCCCCTAGGGGTGGGGTATGCTAAAAGCTTTAATATTAACATATTCTGTTGCCTAGCTACTCCTACGGAGCAAAGGTCAATAACCCCCATTGTGACGAATATGAAGAGGCGGCGACTGTCGGAGGACTCAGAGAAAGGAATTTTACAGGTAAGATTTTACAAAAATTCCGTTTTTACTTACTGAACTGCAACTCAATTTAAACATTTGAATCGTGTGTTTTTCTGGATTTTTGGTTGATTATTCTTTCTCGATCATTTAAAATACACTGATTATAAAAATTATAGATCCTTCATCTCTTTGTATGTGGGCAAACTTACAAAATCTGCAGGGGATCAAATAATTTTCTCTTTCATTCATTGACGGACACAGCTCCTGATCTTCATAACCATTGGGTTATACTGTCCCCAGCAGGAGTAGGACACTAGGTATAAAAAGAATCTGGCTAAAAAGAATCTGGCTATGCCTATGGGCAGTCCCAGGGGGTATACTTCCTTTCTCTGCTATAGGTACTCTGTTTTTTTCTACCTAGTCAGGAATAAAGACCTAGTTTCTTGCTGGGATCTCCGGTGCTAGCAATTTTTTTCTTTTTAGTAAGAACTTTTTTTTTTCTCCAGGTTTTTCCTGTGAGATCTACAAACAACTGCCAGACTGGGCGATGGGCTGGATAATCTAGGTCCAGTGGTCACTCTAGTCTGGCCAGCGAGCGCGTGCGCAAACCTCCGCTTCTTGCTAGGTCGGCTGCGACATAGCCCCACTGGGCGGGGGCAGGCCTGCAAGTAATACTCCTCACGAGGTCGCATGCGATTGGGTCTCGGCCTGAGTTCCTCCTGGCCGACAGCCCCCCATTTTGATGACAAGGGGTTCAAGTCTGGAGCGGTGCCCACTTGGTTCCTGGTATGGGGAGTACCTGTCCCTCTTCTCCTCCTGGAGGGTTTTGAGGTGCATGTGGGCCCCTCCTTTGGACGGTCGGACCCCCGGGTTCCCCTCCTTCCCATCAGGCACCCCCCTTTCATCTGCCCCCATCCCACCCCCCTTCACATATGCTGGGGCTGTGTGGGCTGTCTGGTCCACCTCCTGCAGTGGGAGCAGGGCCCTATGCTGGCAATGGGGCTGGGGGGTTTGCCGACGGCACCCGGACGATCGGCTGTGCTGTGGGAGTTGTACCTGGTGGGGTATCCTACCTGGGCCTGTCCTTGTAGCTTAGGGATTTCTCCTGGGTCCCTAGAGGCCTCGTGGTGATGTGCGGGGTAGCCATTTTGCTGTAGTTTGTGTTTTTCTATGCACGGTGGCCATGGTTGTGTAGTCCGTTGGCCATTTTGCGGGGGTTTGCCATGAAAACAGCGGTGGCCTGTAGGCGGCAATTTCGACGGTGGGAGCCCCTCCTCATCCCCATGGTGCTGTCTCCTGGATCTTTTCACTTCCTGATCACCACACTTGGAGTGCAGATTATCCTGGTGGCTGTAGGTGCCTATTTCTGCTAGGTGGTGAGTCTAGTGGGGTTCTCTCCCTCTCTGCTGTGGATCGCTTGGTGCTTGTGTCTGGGGACCGGGTGGTGCTGTCAGCGCAGTGGGGGTTTTCCCTTCGAGGTGTGTTACACTTTTTGTGGGGTCCCATTAGTGACGCTTGGAGTCTTTAGAGCACATCTCCCCCCTGATCCACTTTCTAAGGCTGCGGGGCCCTCCGTGTCCCAAACATCAATCGATGCACTGACTGCTTTCTGGGAGTCCTTTGTGTCCTGGGTGGAGGTGGCTTTTGGGCGATGGCCTAGCAAATCTGATTCGGCCGCTGCGGACGTGGGTCACCCTGCTGGGTCTGCAACCAGGCACCTGGAATCCTGTGGTAGTGAGGATGATTCCTCCACATCTGCAACCGCGCACGAAAAGGTGCTGGTAGAAGCACTGATTGTATCTGGGGTGGGGGGGACGTCTTTACTGGTTCCCAGACCTGTGGACTTCCCTGGTACATCACAAGTGGGTCCACTAAGTCATTCGGTCCAGCTACAAGATCGAGCTTCGCTCTTGTCCCCCAGGAAGGTTCTTTTCAAGGGGTGATTGTCGCGGTCCCGACTTCGGAACGTTTTCAGGGTTTTTGCTCAAATTTGTTTACAGTTCCCAGGAAGGAAGGCAAGGTGCATCCAATCCTGGACCTCAAGGTGCTGACCTGCTTTGTACTGCCCCTACAGGAGTAGGACACTAGGCAGGAAAAAGCTTGACTATGCCTATGAGCAGTCCCAATCTCAGCTATAGGCACTCAGTTTTTTTTTCTGACTAGTCAGGAGTAAGGTTCCTTTCTAGGATCTCTGGTCCTGGCGATTTTTTTATTTTTAAATGGAATTTTTTTTCCTATCTTTGTTTTGTTCCTGTGAGAATCTACATTCAATTGCCAGACTAGACGACAGACTGCATAATCTAGATCCAGAGGGTCCCCCCCCCCCCCCCCAGTCTGGCCAGCAAGCGCGTGCAGACCGCAGCTCCGCGCTAGGTTGGCTGCGACATAGCCTCGCTGGACAGAGGCTGGCCTGCGAGTTAAATGTCTCGCGAGGATGCATACGACCTGGCCTCGGCCTGAATCGCAACGTTTCTCTTGTCTGACAACACTCACATTACGACGGAGTGGTGGTCTGTCTGGAGCGGTGCCCACCCTGTTCCTGGTATGGTAAGTAGCTGTTGTCGCCCCCTTCTACTCCTGGAGGGTTTTGGGGTGGATGTGGGCCCCGGGTTCCCCTTCTCCTCCCCCCCCCCCCCCCCCAATCCCCTCTAAAATTTTGGTGGTCACTGTGGATCTTTAAGGCCGTTGGGCGGAAGTGACGTTTGCTGTTGCTTCGGTCTTCCAAGGGCATAGAGTCGAGTAGAGGGACATCTTGCCCTCACTCGACTTCCTGCCCATCTGTACAGGGATCTGATAATTTCCCCTGCTACTGACTGCTCCGGTAAGCAGTGAAAATGACCATGAAGCGGCGAGGGGGGGTGTGCACCTCGGGGGGGGGGGGGGGGTTGCACCTCTCCCGCCACCCATAAAAGTGATCCTGTGGCGACCTGGGACCACTTTTATGCTAAAGTGAACCACCTGCCGTGTAAAAGAAATACAGGGTTATGGCAGCGATCTGCTGCCATAACCCTGGTTTTTAACGTCACAATAGTGACAAAAATGCACAGTGGGCAGTCCGGAAGTGGTTAATCTGGTGGAGCATTAAAGTTGTCTAAGTGCATACCCTATGGATGCTTTTTTGTCCCATAGTGTTGAAATTGCATGTTGGAAACATAGGTCAAATGTGGATTCTTAAAATGGGGGAGATTTATTAAAACTGGTGCAGCTGTGCATAGTAATCAATCAACTCCTAACTTTGGCTTATTCAATTCAACTTTGACAATACCTAGAAGCTGCTTATTGGTTGCTATGCACATCTGCACCAGGTTCTCTTTGCACCAGTTTTAGTAAATCTTCCCCAATGAGTGAGTTTTCCTTTTTCATGCATTTTGTGCTTGCTTTGGATCCATTCTACCTTAGACCCCCTTTCAGTTTTTCAGACAGACCTGATCGGACCCTGCATTGTCCTCTGTGGAGCATTGGATGTTAGCAGACACTTGTCCGCTGACCCCCACTGCTATCCGATCCAATCTGATCCTGTCTGTCAAGAACAGACTGATGGTGGTTCTATTTTCCATCCGTCTATTGGATCTGATGCAAACGGACAGATGGTCTGTTTCTATCTGATTGCCCCATAGAGGAGAGCAGGACTGGGTTCGTGTCCGCTCTACACAGTGGAGCGGACATGGATCTGTCATCCATCTGCTCAGTGGGGATCAGCGGAGAGATTCCGCGTAGCAGAGGTGCCTGTGTGAAAGGCCTAAAGCAGACTGTTGGAGACATTGGCTTCTAGAGCTGTCATTACACAGTCCATCTTTCCTGATGTGTGCCATCTTCAGACTGAATGTAGCTAGTTTGTTTGTCTTTTATGATACAGTGTGATTCCACAGCTGAGAACTTTTATTTGTTAATATTAGGACTGGTTATCGAACTTGGCCAAGAAATACACCTAGTGCCTTAGTGCAGTTTCCTTCTATTAGCGTGCCGTTGTGTAATTATACTGCTGTTCTCATTGAAGCTGAACTGCTCCCCATAAAAAAAAAAAAAAAAGATTCTATTAATAGCAGTTGAAATTGTGATTTTCTGCACTGTTTTGGTCTATCATCAAGCTTCGGATGCCAGTATTAGTGATATCAGGTGATGCGTCTCTAATTGCTTGAATAATTAGAGAATGCATAATGCTGTATGTTTGTTTTCAACAGAGAAATGGCTGGTCAGAATTGGATAAGTAAAGAGGAATTGGAACAAGCAATAGTAGAAAAAGTGTCTGACAGAGAGGTAAGCGTTTATCGTTTTTGTATCAAAGTTTTTTTGTATGTTGTCCTTTATATAAAGCCATATATCTTACAGTTCACCTTTTTTCCTTCTTCCGTAAATAGAGCCAAAAAGTACTGCACATAGATTTAAAGGGGGATTTTTAAAGTTAATAATGATACCTCAGAGAAAGAGGGAATTTGTAAAACTCAAATGGAAGCTCCTTTACATTATAAGACACATTTACTTTAGATGCCTTTTAAATGCAGTCTTTAAATGACCTTATGGCTACATTTAAATGTGCGGCAGTCCTTGCCACCCTTCTCAAAAACGATCCACGTGGATCATTTCTCAGAGGTGTTTGGCAGCCTATTTTAACCCTATATTTGCCATATTACCATGCCGCAGCTTCATGCATTACATGGGGTTATAGCGCAGCCCTATTCACTTGAATTGGGGCACATGTACAACGGCTGCTCTTGCAACTTTAGGGGGTGGTCCAGGGGTGGTATAGATGCCGCCCAACCGACAGTATTGTGACCACCTTTCTCTGTACATCGTTGGATCATTTTATAAATTACAGTGAGCAAGAATGATGCAGTTGCATTCTTCCAATTAGGGATTTTTTTTTTTTCTTATGACAGATTCAGTTTGTAGTATTCACCTTTCCAGCTCTAGAAAAAAATAAAATGCATCACATTTATACTGTGTTTAGTACTTAAAATAGTACTTAAAATATGTCCAGCCCAAATGTTTTCGATAGACTGCTTGTACTGCTGAGATTTAACTTCACTTCTTGTCCTGCTGATGTTTTTACTAGATAGAGGGGAGGGAATTCCTCCAACAACACAGAAATAAAAATGTTTTTCTTTAGTATAATGGGGAATAGATAGAACCCCTGTCATTTTTCTATTTTTATTTCTGTGTCCCTGTTGCAGTTTTTCCCCTCATTTTCTTCCTGATGAAACTTGTCAGCAGTACAAGAAGTGAGGATAAATCTCCCTAACAGAGCGCTAAATAGCAATAAAAACCCAGCGGGAATTCTAATCCTTCATCACTTGATCTACAACTAGAGAAAACATTTTGGCTTGGCAAATTTAGTTATCTATTTCTTTCTGTATTTTTGTGATGTTTATTTACTTATCCTAATAGACAAGTTAAAACTAATTTTCTCCTACCTTTTCTCTTCCTCTCCTCCATTCAGCCTCTGAGAGGTAGCAGAAATATCTGGTACTTCTGAATATGGGAAACCTACTTCTCTTGTTTCTATGTGGCTGCATTGGTGCTTGTTAATTGGCTGCTCAGAACCCAGTGCTGCCGCACGGAAATAGATTCCTTAGCACTGTGTAAACTCCTAGCCATGATTTGGAGCTTCTACAAAGCTTCAAAAACTAACAATTTTGTATATAAGCAATCGGCATGCAAGCCACAGTGAGAGCAATAATACTAGGGCTATCATTCATTGTTAACTCTAAACTGATGACCTATAAAGACTTTCAAAATGTCGCCTATGGACTGGCATGCTGGGTGCTAAAGGTTGATATGTTTGACACTAATTTGATGCAAAAAAAATGTAGAATAGAGTATTCACAAGCTCCTGTTTTATCCTACATGCAAATGTTTATTTTCTAAAAAAAAAAAAAAAAAAAGAATTACAGTAGTCTTTTTTTCAAACCATTGCCTGTGAGCAAGGTGCCTTTTTATAAATGTCTTGGTTAGGTTTTTGTGTTCAGTCTTTTGAATATATGTCCAGAAAAATATATCGGTGAGAACAATCCCTCCTTGTACATTATTCAACACAAAAAAGTTTATTAAAGTAGAGATGGGTTTAGTTAGCAAGCCAGGTTTTTTTCCCCTCATTTTTTGTCCCAGAGACACAACAGGAAGTCAGAGAAAATCTTTCCAAAGTGAGAGGAAGTCCCTTATTTGACATTTATATCTGTAG
Source organism: Pelophylax lessonae (assembly GCF_965119305.1). Lineage (NCBI taxonomy): Eukaryota > Metazoa > Chordata > Amphibia > Anura > Ranidae > Pelophylax > Pelophylax lessonae. Next base: position 449,308,618 of record NC_138769.1, read on the forward strand.
CATGTGTCTATTTTGGAAGATTTTCCCTTTATTGCTTTTGCTGGTTAGCACTGTAAAGTTTTGGATTTCTGGGATTTTCTGTCCCAGTGATAATGGTCGCCAGGACCTATAGGGTGAATATTCCCAATATAGACATAGAAAACAAAAAAAGCAGATAGGTTTCTACATTTCCCACTCTGTCCAATAGTTATTATTAAAGATTTTTGCCTTCGATATAATTTAATTGTAAGGAAACCTGTCAAAACAGGGGAGCTCGGGCACTTTTTCATTCAGTGCTCGCTTTAACCTAACTGGTCTGATCTATTTTTGCTCGGAGTCCTCCTGGTCTGAACACCATCCCCCTCCCCTCTTCTAATTTTTGGTCTCTTCTTTCCTTCCTCTCTCCCCTCCCCTTCTGCTCCTCCTCTTGCTACCCTTCTAAGCCTGGTATTTCCCACACATGGTTATCTGGTGGTCTGATTCTTATGTCCTTATCCATATAAGTGTACGTCTCAAGGAGACGTTCCATTGGCGGAACTCGGACACATCATGCTGGTCTATTTCATCAATTCTTCCCGAACTGAATCTGTGTTCTGAGTGTGACCCAAGTTATATAAAAAGAAAAACATTTTTTGGCAACGTACCCTTGTCCATGTATGTTATGTGACGGGCATTTGTTTATGGACTGATTGGTTCCCTCCATTTGACAGCTATTTTCATATATTATTTACATGTTGCTGTTTTTGTCACTGTATTGTACTTTTGCTTCAATAAAGAACTTTAAAAAAAACAGGGGCGCTAACACTGCTGGCATAATTTTAAAAGTGCAACATCTGAAGTGGACATTCTTAAAGAGACACAGTCACTTTGCACATTTGGGGCAACGTAACAGTACCCACATGAAGCCCATCCTTCCAACCACTAATACTTGCCTCCTTAGCTCTGCAAAATACCCAGGCTTCAGGGTATGGGGAAGCATGTGATCTTTTCCCATGATGCAGTGTTCCTGCCCAGCAGCCAATTGCTAAGCTTGCCATTGCCACTATCCCTGAGCTCCAACATTGAGTAATTTGGTGGTGATTGCAATGGGGAAAGGAGCACCGGGGGAATGGTGAAGAGGCGAACATGGTCAGTGGTTGGGGATGGTATGTGTACAGACACTATTTCTTTTCCGGATTGGCCAAGATGATAGTGCCTCTTTAACCTTGTGATTAATTGACCTAGAGCCAGAAGGCAAGAATCTTCCTTCAAATAGGTTAGTGATTCATTATGTAATAATGCAAGGTTGAAAATGGCAGACTATAAACCTTCCCCTTTAAATATAGGTCAGCATTGGTGAATCCCATATTTCTGTCCTCACGGGTTCCCTGTAAACTGTAATCATTTGCTGCACCAAGTATTGATAAGCATTTTGATTTTATACCACTTCTAAGGAGGAAGCACATACAAATGTGTTCAAAACAATAGTAGTGTGTTTAAAAAAAAGTGAGTAAAGCTCAAAATCCATCTAATAGCTTTTATATCCATACACATAAATGCATTGGGAACACTGCACAGTCTATTCCAAATCAAAACATGAAAGAAAAATGTTTTCAAATTGTTTTTGCTTTACAGAACGTGAAGAAAAAGGAATATTAGGCTTTTCCAAAAAATAGCAGTGTCTGCATTTTTCTTTACAAACACAAACATTTCTGTGTAAACTGAAAAATGCTTGAAGATTTAGCATTCCTGTGAATCACTGAACTAGTATTTAGTTGTATACGCACTGTTTCTAAAAACTGCTTCACATCTGTGTTGCATGGAGTCGACCAACTTCTGGCACCTGTGAACAGGTATTCCAGCCCAGGATGATTGCACTACATTCCACCATTCCTCTGCATTTCTTGGTTTTACCCCAGAAACTGCATATTTGATTTTACCCCACAATTTTCTACTGGATTAGGGTCTGGCCACTCCATAACATTAATCTTGTTGATCTGGAGCCAAGATGCTGCTCGCTTACTGGTGTGTTTGGGGTCATTGTCTTGTTGAAACACCCATTTCAAGGGCATTTTCTCTTCGGCATAAGGCAGTATGACCTCTTCCAGTATTTTGATGTATTCAAACTGATCCATGATCCCTGATATGCGATAAATAGGCCCAACGTCCTAGTATGACAAACATCCCCATATCATGATGCTTGCGCCATACTTCACTGTCTTCACAGTGTACTGTGGCTTGAATTCAGTGTTTGAGGGTCATCTGACAAACTCTGTGGCCCCTAGACCCAAAAAGAACAACCTTGCTTTCATCAGTCCACAAAATGTTGCGCCATTTCTTATTAGGCTAGTCAAAGTGTTCTTTGGCAAATTGTAACCTCTTCAGCACTAGGGATGATCGAACGGTTCGGGGTGACCATCGGTTTGACCCGAACATTGCGTGTTCGAAATTCGGCCAAATTCCGAACTTTTTGCAGTAAGAGTTCGGAATTCGGTCACCAGAACCGCCCAAAATGCAATGGGACAGGAACTGGGCTTTAAAAGCCAGTGATTGGCCCAGAAACGTCAGTAAAAGCCAATTGAGGGGGCAGGAGTCTGCTAGGAATGTGATTGGAGTGACTATTGGGTCCAGAGGCCAATCAGGAGTGAATACGCCCCCCAGTATATAACATAGCCCCGCCAAACCTCTAGCACTGTAATACAGAGGCTGTGGAAGAGAGTGGAAGCATTTGTGTTTCTCCTGCTGCTTGTAAAGCTCCAGTGTCATTTTGCAATTATCTTCTGCTGTATGGAGCTGTTCTTTTAGTGTGAGGAAAGGGATATGCAGTGTAGTTAGGGTACTATATACCACTATAGTTAGATTCATTAATCTAGTTTTTGTATGGATACCTTTAAGTGTCAGGGTAACCGTAGTGTAGTTTAGGGTGACCTGACTCTGCCATGTCAGGGTGACCGAACTCTGCCATGTCAGGGTGACCGTAGTGTAGTTTAGGGTGAACTGACTCTGCCATGTCAGGGTGACCGAACTCTGCCATGTCAGGGTGACCCCACTATGCAGATTGGTTAGGGGTATATGTATGTATGTGTGTGTGTGTGTGTGTGTATATATATATATATATATATATATATATATATATATATATATATTTCTCTGTCGCTCATTGACAGACGTAGTCCTCTTGATTAATATCAAATTGGGTTATGCTGCCCTCTACAGGAGTAGGACTAGGCAGAAGAAAAACGTTCTGGCCACACCTTAGGGGCAGTCCCAGAGGGGACTCAGTTTTTTTCTGTCTAGTTAGGAGTAAGGACCTAAGTTCCTTGCTGGGATCTTTGGTCCTGGCAAGATTTTTTAGAAATTATTTTCTTTTTTTAGGCAGCTTTTGTCTCCAGTTGTTCCTGTGAGATCTTCAAGCAAATTATGCCGGATCTGGGCGACGGGCTGGATGTTGAGATCCAGTGGTCACCCCGGTTCAGCCTACGAGCGCGTGCAGACCATAGCTCCGCGCTGGGTCGGCCGCGACATAGTCCCATTGGATGGGGACTGACCCTGCGAGTTAAACGTCTCGCTTGGACGCCAAGAACCAGCAGAGTCACGGCGTCCGTATTTGTCGACAGCCCCCCACCTCGGGGGAGAGGGTACTGTGAAGAGAGGTGCCCGTCAGTTCCGGTATGGTGAGTAAAATGTTCCCCCTTCCCCCCTGTGGGGTGTTTTTGGGATACGGGCCCCTCTGTGTATGGTCGGATCCTTTCTGACATTAAGGTTCCCCCTTTTAGCCTATGACAGGTTCACATATCCCCTGTGATAGTGTGATCTGGTTTGGGAGCTGACACTCCAGCAGGCTTGGTTTGGGAGCTAACACTCTAAGCAACCTTGGTTTGGGAGCTGACACTCTAGCAACCTTGGTTTAGGAGCTGACACTCCAGCAGGCTTGGTTTGGGAGCTGACACTTCAGCTGGCTTGTTTTGGGAGCTAACACTCTAACAACCTGGGTTTGGGAGCTGACATTTCAGCAGCCTTGGTTTCTCTAGCAGATTGATCCAAGGAAGCCTGGTTCGATTTACCATAGTAAACATATAAAGCATCCAGAGCAAAGGAGGTTATAGCCTACCTTAGACTGTAGCTATCGCCATGCTCCCACAGGCCGACAGGCCGCCATCAGCCGTTCCAGAGCCGTTCACAGGCTGCTGCACTGGAGGAGCCACGCTAGATCGGCAGTCCGCCGCCATTTTGTTGTAGACCGCATGTCTGCATTGCCTACACAGGCCGCCAATTTTTCGAAGCCTATTGTCTTCTACATGGGGGAGGCCATGTTTGATGTGCCCAGCCAACCCCGAGGAGCAGCTGGGAACGCCGGAAGGCGTGCACAGGGGGCGGAGCCACTTCCTTTTACCCGGGAAACCTAGTACAGGACTTCCCAGTCTGCATAGGACAAACGCTGACAGCAGTTTGATAAGGAAACTTCTCTGCATCAGGTGGTGAGCCCTTGGGGTCTCTCTCTCTCTCTCTCTCTGTGGGGGTCCAAAGCAGGTATGCTGAGGGGCGCTATTGCGCTGGTGGATTACAGAAAAAAAAAAAAAAAAAAAAAATTTATTTTTTCAAATTTTTTCACGGGCAAAGTGTCCTGGATTAACATGGACCCTGCCACACATGTATCTCCACCTGATCCCCTCGAGGTGGCTGCAGGACCCTCCAGTTCCCCACTTACTATTGAGTCATTGTCAGCAATTTTGGAAACTTTTGTATCCCGGGTGGAAGTGGCTTGTCAGGGACTGGGCGCAAGGAAGCGACCCCCGCCTACCCCCATTTCATCTGAAACTTCAGATTCAGAGTCTGAGCCTATCCCTGAAGTTGCAGGTACCTCATCTGGGGTTTGTATCTCGGGTACTGTCTCTTCAGACAGTGAGGAGGTTGTTTCAGCATCTACCATAACCCGAGAGGAAGCGTTGGTAAACGCATTAATTGTAGCCATTCGGGAAACCTTAGGACTACAGGTTACACCATCAGAAGTAGCTGATACTGAGATTCCATTTGGTACTAATAAACGCGCCAAAATGGCGAAAGTATTTCCCTTACCCAAGTGTTTCGGTAATGTAATTAAGGAAGAATGGGGTCATCCAAAACGAGCCCCTACTATTTCCTAACGCATTAATAGGCGTTATCCGTTCGAGGAATCCCTCCTCAAGAAGTGGACAGTACCATCTATGGTGGATTCTCCAATCTCCAGATTGAACAAATCTACGGTTATCCCATTGGAGGATGCTCCGTCCTTTAAGGATCCAGTGGATCGTACGGTGGAAGCCGTGTCTCGCGCCATCTTTTCCCTGATTGGGTCAGCTTTCAGACCAGTAATTGCTATTGGTCTGGTTTCTCAAACTGTAACCGAATGGACCAAGTGGTTACGCCGGGACTTAGAAGGGAGAGATATCCCTCAGGCGGTATCAGATCTGTTAGAACAGATGATACAAGGGTTACAGTTTATCTGCGACGCTGCGCTAGACGCCACTCCATTATTGGGACGAGCATCAGTCTCGGCAGTGGTTCTCAGGAGTACACTGTGGCTAAAATGTTGGCCGGCAGACCAAGGTTCCAAGAAGGCTTTGGCTAATCTCCCTTTTCAGGGTGAGCGCCTATTTGGGGCCAACTTAGATGAAATTATCAAGGATCTCACTGGAGGCAAGAGCACTTTCTTGCCACAGTACTAAGGGTAAAGGACCTCGTCAAAGGGCGAAAAAGCAAAGCCCTCCAAAACTCCTTCAGGAGGTTTTAAGGGGCGCTGGTCGGGCAAGCAAAAGCCCGGCTCTTCCAGACCTGAAGATAAGACTACTAAAGCCTGAAGGTGCGCCCCCACCCATAGCTGGAGTGGGGGGACGTCTTCGCCGGTTTCCGGATCCATGGCTTTCCAGAATCCCGGACAAGTGGGTTCGCGAAGTCATAAGGTCAGGTTACAAGATCGAGTTTCGATCTCTCCCACCGGTGCGATTCTTCCCTTCCAATATCAGACTATCCCCGGATCGCTTAGAAGCTCTGCGGGGAGCGGTCACGGATTTACTACAACAAGGAGTGGTAGTCCACGTTCCTTGGACAGAGCGTTTTCAAGGGTTTTATTCAAACCTGTTTACAATACCCAGGAAAGAGGGTAAGGTGCGTCCAATTCTGGACTTAAGAGCACTCAATCTTTTTTTGTCAAGATAAAAAAATTTAAAATGGAATCCATTCGCACAGTAGCAGCCTCCCTGCATCAAGGGGATTTTCTAGCGTCCATAGACATCAAGGATGCCTATCTTCACATTCCCATTTACGCAGGACATTAGCGTTTCCTGCGTTTTTCCGTAGAAGAGAACCATTATCAGTTTGCGGCGTTACCCTTTGGTCTCGCCTCAGCTACTCGGGTCTTCACAAAGGTGTTGGCCCCAGTGTTGGCGCTGTTGCGTCAACGAGGCATATCGATTCTAGGTTACCTAGACGATCTTCTGCTCCGTGCGGAGTCTCCACAGATCTTGTTACAAAACTTAGAGATCACCATGATCTCTTTGCAAGAGTTCGAGTGGCTGGTGAACCTGCAGAAGTCTTCTCTGATTCCCACCAGGAGGCTTGAATATCTGGGTCTAATTCTAGACAGATCCAGGGCAAAAGTATTCCTTCCGGCAGGGAAACTCCGGAAGATTCAAACGGCAATTCAGTTGTTACTATCCGACAACTGGCCTTCTCTTCGGACTTGCATGAGGGTCCTGGGTTTGATGGTGGCTTCTTTCGAAGCAGTACCATTTGCCCAGTTCCATACCCGAATCCTTCAAGGAGAGCTTCTTCTCAAATGGAATCTGAATCCAGAATCTCTGGACAATCTGATCCGATTGAGCGAGTGGACCAGGGAGTCTCTGGTCTGGTGGCTTCGGTCTCCGATGCTCAGCCAGGGGAAGTCATTCTTCCAATATACTGGACGATTGTCACCACGGATGCCAGTCTATCCGGGTGGGGAGGAATTCTCGGTCAATTATCTGCTCAGGGGCTTTGGTCCCTGGAAGAGTCCAGGTTACCGATAAATGTATGGGAACTAAGAGCGATCAGACTTTGTCTGATTCATTGGATCGAGCAGCCCCGGGGCGGATCCAGTCGGACAATGCCACAGCAGTGGCTTATGTCAATCATTAAGGGGGCACCAGGAGTGTCCTGGCGGCCATAGAAGTGGCCAGCATTCTTCGTTGGGCAGAACGATTGTTCCAGCTCTCTCTGCGGTATTCATTCCGGGGGTGAATTGGCAGGTAGATTATCTCAGCCGTCAGATTCTGGATCAAGGGGGAATGAGCTCTTCATCCAGAGGTATTCCACCAACTGTGCCTCCATTGGGGCACCTCGAATGGGATCTGTTGGCATCTCGGCTCAACAGGAAAGTGCGGAGGTTTGTGGCTCGCTCGCGCGATCCTCTAGCAGACGCCGCAGACATGATGATCGCCCCGTTGGGGCAGTATCAGCTACTGTATGCCTTCCCTCCTCTCAAGTTGCTGCCGAAGCTTCTTCGCAGGATAGAGGTGGAGGGAATCCCAGTTATCCTGGTAGCTCAGGACTGGCCTAGTCGGGCCTGGTGCGCCGACCTGGTCAGGCTGGTCGCAGACGTTCCTTGGCGACTTCCTCTTAGGGAGGATCTGCTGTCGCAGGGACCGATCTTCCATCCTGCTTTACGATCGCTGGCTTTAACGGCCTGGCTATTGAAACCCAGGTGCTGAAGGACAAGGGATTGTCAGCTTCAGTTATCCTACTCTAGTTAAAGCAAGAAAAGCGACTTCCAGAAAGATTTATCATCGCACATGGAAGTCTTAGATTGCGTGGTGTGAATCCCTTGGGTTCCCTCCACGTTGTTATTCGGTGGGCCGAATATTGGCCTTTCTGCAACAGGGGGTTGAGCAGAAGCTGGCCTTGAGTGCTATCAAGGGTCAGGTTTCAGCATTAGCAATCTTCTTTCAGAAGCTTTTGGCTACTCATTCCTTGGTGCGGAATTTCATCCAGGGGGTGCGACACCTGGCTCCGCCAGTGCGCGCGCCTTTACCGCCCTGGGATCTTAATCTGGTGTTGGCGGTTCTTCAGAAACCTCCCTTTTAAAATACCAGGGAGATTCCCTTGCTTACTTTTTCCCAGAAGGTGGCCTTCTTGGTGGCTATCACTTCTGCACGCAGGGTGTCAGAACTGGCCGCATTATCCTGTTGTTCCCCATATCTGGTGGTTCATAGGGATAAGGTTGTTCTTCGTCCGAATCCATCCTTCCTTCCTAAGGTGGTTTCAAAGTTTCATTTGAATAAGGACATGGTATTGTCTTCCCTGTGTCCTAAGCCTAGTCATCCTCGAGAATTTGCGTTGCATTCCTTGGATGTAGTTCGGGCGATCAGGGTATACTTGAATACTACGGATTCATTTCGTAATACGGAGTCACTGTTTGTGATCACGGATGGCCCTAAGAAGGGGTTGCCTGTTTTCTGCCGCGACCATCTCTAGATGGATCAGACAGACGGTGGTATAGGCTTATTATATTTAAGGGTCGGGATCCCCCGTTCCCTGTTAAGGCGCACTCTACGCGGGCGCTTAGTGTTTCCTGGACCTTCCGCCATCAGGCGTCAGTGGTTCAGGTTTTCAAGGCGACTACTTAGTCGTCGGTTCATACCTTTACAAGATTGTATAAGGTTTATGTGGGCATCGTCAGATGCCTCTTTTGGCCGCAAGGTTCCTGCAGGCCGCTGTTTGAGGAGACTGTTGGTGTACCTCGAGGGTTTGTTGGGTAGGTCTCATTTGTTTGCTCGATGAGTGCCTTGATACTTCTGGTTGGCTCCGGTTGGGCCTTCTGGATTTTGATTTCTGTTCCCACCCCTCATTTGTGGCACTGCTTTGGGACGTCCCAATTTGATATTAATCAAGAGGACTACGTCTGTCAATGAGCGACAGAGAAAAATGGATTTTTGTAAGATCTTACCGTAAAATCCTTTTCTCTTAGCTCATTGACAGACTTAGTACCCGCCCCTCTATCATTGAGTTGGGTTGGGTTAAATTCTCTTGACACTGCTTTGTGACAGAACTGATTTCCTGCAGCAGACAGGAAGAGGATATACCCTCTGGGACTGCCCCTAAGGTGTGGCCAGAACGTTTTCCTTCTGCCTAGTCCTACTCCTGTAGAGGGCAGCATAACCCAATTTGATATTAATCAAGAGGACTACGTCTGTCAATGAGCTAAGAGAAAAGGATTTTACGGTAAGATCTTACAAAAATCCATTTATTTCTCTGTCGCTCATTGACAGACGTAGTCCTCGATTCAACACACTCGGGTTATGCTGCCCTCTACAGGAGTAGGACTAGACAGGAAAGAAAACACTCTGGCCACACCTTAGGGGCAGTCCCAGAGGGTATATCCTCTCTCTCTCTGCTACAGCAAATCAGTTTTTTTCTGTCTAGTTGGAGTAAGGACCTAGATACCTTGCTGGGATCTTCGGTCCTGGCAGGACTTTTTTCTTAGAAAAGATTTTTTAGACAGCTTTTTTTCTCCAGTGTTCCTGTGAGATCTTCAAGCAAGAAAGCTGAACTGGGCGACGGGCTGGATGTTGAGATCCAGTGGTCACCCCAGTTCAGCCTACGAGTGCGTGCAGGCCATAGCTCCGCGCTGGGTCGGCCGCGACATAGTCCCACTGGACGGGGACTGACCCTGCGAGTTAAACGTCTCGCCGAAACGCCTAAGACCATGAGTCACGGCGTCCGTACTGGTCGACAGCCCTCCCACCTCGGTGGAGAGGGGTACTGTCAGGAGTTGGCGCCCGCCTGGTTCCGGTATGGTGAGTAGTATGTTCCCCCTGACGGGTCTTGTGGTGAACGCGGGCCCCTCGATGTAATGGTAAGGATGGGTCTTCCCTCTAGCCTATAACATGTCACAGATCCCCCTGTTTGAGTGGGATTTTTGTGAACAAAAAGCCAGGAGGCTTGGTTTGGGAGCTGACAATCTAATTGCAAAGATGTTAAAATGATGAAGTCAGTGGCAGTACTAGAACTTTACTGTGATAGTATAAAGTATCCTACCTGTCAGAAGCCACAGGGCGATGTCTATATATGTATACTGCATTCCAGATCATTCCTCCAGCTAAACAGATGCCTCCCGACGGCCACGGACCGCATACGGCCCGCCAGGGTCCGGTACCGCCGACCACCATGAGGGTGAAGGGTTGTGAGGCCGAGATCCTTCTGCAGACATGCCGCAATTCTGTGCAGGCCGCCGCCATTGTCTGGTAGATCGCACGAGGCCGCCATTTTGGCGTAGCCTCGTGTCTCCAGCATGGGGGCGGCCATGTTTGAGGTGACTCAAACACCTCGTGGAGCTAGGGGAGGCGCCGGAAGGCGTGCAGAGGGGAGGAGCCGCCTCCTTTCTTCCCGGGAAGCCAGCCAAGAGACTTCCTGTCTGCTCTAGACAGTGCTGAGACAAGTTGCAGTTGAAACTCTGAGCATCAAGTGGTGAGCCCTGGGGTCTATCTCTCTCTCTCGCTCTATAGGGGTCCCTAAGCAGGTAAACTGAGGGGCTTTGTGGCGTGGGGGGTCTGAAAAAAAAAAAAAAGAGAAAGAAAAAAGTGGTTTTATATTTTTTTGGCAAATTGATTTTTTTCCGGGTAGCATCTGGAATTATCATGGACCCTGCCACACAAGTACCCCCACCTGTTTCCCTCGAGGGGGCCGCGGGACCCGCCGGTGCACAGAGTATGGATGCATTTACAGCAGTTTTGGAGTCTTTGGTGGCTCGGGTGGAGACGGCCTGTCAGGAATGGGGGTCAAGAAAGCGACCCCCGCCTACCCCTATATCATCTGATACTTCAGATTCAGATTCTGAGATGGTCATTGCAGCTGCAGGTCCCTCTGCAGGGGCTGTTGTCTCAGGTAAAGTTCCCTCAGACAGTGAGGAGGACGTTCATGCTTCCGCCATAATTCAGGAAGAAGCATTGGTGGACGCACTAGTTGTGGCGGTTCGGGAAACCTTAAGACTTGAGGTTTTACCGGCAGAGGCAACTGAAACAGAGATTCCCTTTGGTACTAACAAACCCACCAAAACGGTGAAGGTTTTTCCTGTACCCAAGTGTTTTGGTAATAAAATTAAAGAAGAATGGGAGCATTCTAAGCGTACCTTTACTATTTCCAAGCGCATTGCTAGACGCTATCCGTTTGAGGAATCCCTCATTAAGAAATGGACGGTACCACCAGTGGTGGATCCACCTATTTCCAGACTGAATAAAGCCAAGGTTATTCCGGTGGAGGACGCTTCTTCCTTTAAAGATCCGGTGGATCGGAAAGTAGAAGCGGAGTCCCGCACTATCTTTTCCCTGAAAGGGTCAGCCTTTTAGACCAGTAATTGTCATTGGTTTAGTATCTCAGACATTAACGGAATGGGCGAGATTGGTGCGCCAGGACCTGAAGGGGAAAGATATCCCCCAGGCAACATCTGATTTGATGGAACAGATTATACAAGGACTACAGTTTATCTGTGACTCAGCCTTGGATGCTACCCCCCTATTAGGGCATGCATCTATGTCAGCGGTAATCCTCAGACGTGTGCTGTGGTAAAATGCTGGTCAGCGGACCTAAGTTCCAAAAAGACCTTGACGAATCTCCCCTTTCAGGGGAATCGCCTATTTGGGGCCACCCTAGATGAGATCATTAAGGATGCCACTGGGGGCAAAAGCACTTTTTTGCCACAGGCTGCTAAAGCTAAAGGACCTCGTAACAAGCAGGGACCTTTCTTTACCGCCCATAAAGGGTTCGTTCGCTCAGCTGGAGCAAGCGGGAAGGGCAAGACTCCTCCAGGAGGGTTCAAGAAGGGCTGGTCGGACAGACAAAAGAAGGTGCGCCCCCACCCGGCTTGAGGGTGGGGGGACGTCTTCACCGGTATTCAGGGCATTGGATCGAGCATCGACCACTGCTACCGGTGCGATTCTTCCCTTCCAACATCTAAGTACTACAGGGAGCGGTAGTTACCGTTCCCTGAACAGATCATTTTCTTTACCTTTTCCAAAGATTAGCCTCAGTTCCCCACAAGAATCGGATCCGGTTGAACAGACAGACCAAGGAGCCTCCAGCCGGGTGACTTCGGTCCCTGTGGTTCAACCAGGAGAAATCACCACTCCTGATAGGAATCAGGTGTCTGATAAATGTGTGGGAACAGAGAACGATCAGAATTTGTTGGATGGCCGGGGCCAGATAGCTCTAGGGCAGCCTGGTTCGGATCGAGTCAGCGCCAGTTGTCCTGGAAATTCTAGGATGGCCTCTTCAAGCCGGTCTGGCCGACTTGGACATGCTAGTCGCGGACGTTCCTTGGGAACTTCTTCTCAAAGAGTGTCTGCGGTCTCAAGGACCGATCTTCCATCGTGCTTTACAGTCGCTGGTTTTAATGGCCTGGCCATTGAGACCCAGGTACTGAAGAACAGAGGTTTGTCAGCTTCAGTTATTCCTACTCTAATTAAGGCAAGGAAAGCGACTTCCAGCAAGGTCTATTATCGCACATGGAAGACTTGTATCACGTGGTGCGAATCGTTAGGAATTCCTCCACGTACCTATTCGGTGACCCGAATATTGGCCTTTCTGCAAAAGGGGGTTGAGCAGAAACTAGCCTTGAGCACCATCAAGGGTCAGGTTTCAGCATTAGCAATCTTCTTTCAGAAGCCTTTTGGCTACAAAATCCTTGGTGCGGAATTTCATCCAGGGGGTGCGGCACCTGGCTCCACCAGTCCACGCGCCCTTACCGCCTTGGGATCTTAATTTGGTTTTGTCGGTTCTGCAGAAACCTCCCTTTGAAAACATCAGGGAGATTCCTTTGCTGACTTTATCCCAGAAGGTAGCCTTCTTAGTGGCTATCACTTCTGCACGCAGGGTGTCAGAACTGGCTGCATTGTCATGCCAGTCCCCATACTTAGTGATTCATAGGGATAAGGTAGTTCTTCATCCTAAGCCATCCTTTCTTCCAAAGGTGGCCTCAGACTTTCATCTGAATGAAGATATTGTACTACCTTCCTTGTGTCCTCAACCCAATCATCATCGGGAACATGCGTTGCATTCCTTGGATGTGGTTTGGGCAATCAGGGTATACCTGAAAGCTACGGAATCGTTCCGTAAGACGGATTCACTTTTTGTGATCACGGATGGCCCCAGAAAGGGGTTGCCTGCATCTGCCGCGACTATCTCCAAATGGATTAGACAGACGGTGGTACAGGCTTATTCTATTAAGGGTCGGAGTCCTCCGTTCCCTGTTAGGGCGCACTCCACTCGAGCGCTCAGTACTTCCTGGGCCTTCCGCCATCAGGCGTCAGTGGTCCAGGTATGTAAGGCGGCCACCTGGTCGTCGGTACATACCTTTACAAAATTTTATAAGATTGATGTGATGGCATCGGCGGATGCCTCATTTGGCCGCAAGGTTTTGCAGGCCGCAATTTGAGGAGACCGGTGGTCTACCTCGAGGGTTTTTTTCTGTTGAGTCTCATCTTTGATTGATGAGCATTGAAGACTTCTAGTTGGCACCAGTTGGGCCTTCTAGATTGGATTTAATTTCCATTTTCCCACCCCTCATTTGTGGTACTGCTTTGGGACGTCCCGAGTGTGGTGAATCAACGAGGACTACGTCTGTCAATGAGCGACAGAGAAAAATGGATTTTTGTAAGATCTTACCGTAAAATCCTTTTCTCTTAAGCTCATTGACAGACGTAGTACCCGCCCCTCTATTTTGAGTTGGGTTGGGTTAAATTCTCTAAACACTGCTTTGTGACATAACTGATTTGCTGTAGCAGAGAGAGAGAGGATATACCCTCTGGGACTGCCCCTAAGGTGTGGCCAGAGTGTTTTCTTTCCTGTCTAGTCCTACTCCTGTAGAGGGCAGCATAACCCGAGTGTGTTGAATCAACGAGGACTACGTCTGTCAATAAGCTTAAGAGAAAAGGATTTTACGGTAAGATCTTACAAAAATCCATATATATATATATATATATATATATATATATATATATATATAATTATATACCCCTATACAGAAGTTCAGATGTCATGCCTGCCTCCAAACGCCTTCAAAAAATGCCCGAAAAACGCCTTAAAAAAACACCCAGGTGTGAAAGGAGGGCAACACCATTCCTGCGCTACTGAAATTCTAAGAAAAATATTAATTCTTTTCTGGACATGCTACAGAGCTGAAACTTCACAGGTACACTTTTTAGACCCCCCCCCCCCCCAGACACTAAATCCAAAGAAATCTTTTTTTTTTCCAAAAAATTTTTTCAATAATTGTCTCCCTATCAAAAACGACATTTTTTAAGAACTTTTTTTTGCCTGATTCATAGTCCCTGGGGCATGACCCAGAACCCTAGGCACTTCTTAGGGGCATTTATTGGGTTTTAGGGCTTCAAAATGTTTTTTTTTTATTTCAGAAGTTCGGGTCCCATTGATTTCAATAGGGTTCTGGAATCCGAACCGAACTTTCGGTAAATTCGGGTGTTCTGGTTTCAAAAGTTCGATCATCCCTATTCAGCACATGTCGTTTTTTCAACAATGGGAATTTGTGGTAGTTTCTTGACAATAGCTTGGCTTCACATAAGCGTCTTCTAATTGGTACAATACTCACAGGTAACTTTAGACCTTCTCTAATCACCCTGGAGCTGATTATTGGCTGAGTCTTTGCCATTTTGGCTATTTTATTCATTCGAATGGTAGCTTTCCATATTCTTCCACGTTTTTCTCGTTTTGGTTGCTATTTTAAAGCATTTGAGATCATTTTAGCTGGGCAGTCTATTCATTTCTGCACGTTTTTATATGCTTTCCCCTCTCCAATCAACTTTTTAATAAAAGCATGTTGTTTTTCTGAACAATGTCTGGAAGTACCCATTTTACTCAGATTTTCAGAGAGAAATGCACTAATACCCAGCATGTACATTTGCAGTCTTCGTCCTTAAAGAAGGGCCACCTGTTTGACACTTGTTTTCTCGTAGACTGAATGATCTTACTAATTGAACACCACACTGCTATTATTTTGAACACGCCTCTTTCAATTATTGATTCAATTACCCAGAATCAGCATCCTGCATGTCATGACTGTTGTGTCTGTTGGTTTTCTATTACTCTACTACACCTACTAGTAAATTATTTGCCATGTAGAAATATAATTTATACCAAAAATGGTGATTGATCTGGTTAGTGATGTTGGACTGGTAATATTTTGAACACAACTGTACTTTTGTGTCTCAGATATTGTTGGTTCTTTCTTACTCTTTCTAATGGATTAGGTGCTTCATGATTAAGGGAAGTTACTTATTTTCTAGAAAAGAAAGAAAGAGAAAGTGTATGCTATTTTCTTATGAATAATGATCCAAGCTGCAGGACCGGTGCTTCCACTAGGCAAACTAGGCAGCCGCCTAGGGCGCATTGCAACCTAGGGGCGCAGCCATGATTCGGCACTCTCTGTCCATCATGAATGATCCTTGTGAGCTGAGGGGAGGGGGCCGCAGTGGGGGAGGAAGAATGGACAGAGGAAGATGCGAGGTGTCTGGGGCAGTGGCTGAACTACCAGGCCCTGGCTTTCCACCACTGTTGGGGGGGGGGGGCCAAGAGGCAGGAAGAGAGCCCACAGGAGTGCTGCCTGCATGATGATCCTCTTCGGCTTGAGCTGAGGGGTGTAAACCCTGGGCAGGAAGTGACTCTCTGCAATGAGCTGGTGGGCAGCCGTTCATTTCCCTGGGTCGGTATTAAACAGGGAGCAGAGGAGAGCTGAACCTGACCCCAAGCTTGGCACTGGAGGGTGGCACCTTTGCTGGAGCAGAAACAATGAGGCACCAGAATGGTCTGAGGAGGTTGGGGATTAGGGACGAGCGAAGCCATCTGACTGCTGCTTCTCCCTTCACCAGGAGCCGGTTGGAGCTGTGGTGAGCACTATGGTCCTGGAGAGGAGCATCCTAAGAGAAGGAATCGGCAGGATCACGGTGAAGGAGGGCAGAGTGCGGACCACTCTCTTCATACCGCCCAGTGAGTGTCCCCAGAACAGGGGATCAGGGTCCCTGGGTGTGACATGGAGGTTCCCTGGTGTGAAAGGGAATCAGGGTCACCAGGTGTGCCATGGGGGTTAGGGGTCACCGGGTGTACCAGGGTTTTGGGGTCACCAGGTGTGCCATGAGGAATTGGGATCACTGGGTGTGCTATGAGAGATAGAGGTCCCCAGGTGTGACATGGAGGGAAATCAGGGTCCCCAGGTGTAACATGGAAAAACATCAGGGTCTCTGGGTATGACATGGAGGAACATCAGGTGCCCCTGGTGTGACATGGAGAATCATTGGGGTCCCTTGGTGTGGCATAGAGGGACATTAGGGTCCCAAGGTGTGACATGGAGGAATATGGGGGTCACTGGGTATGACAGCATAACATAGAGGAACCATCAGATCAGGGTCACTGGTTATGACATAGAGGAGTTTTTAACCCCTTCCCTTTTTACTTTATTTTTTTGGTGGCGGGGAGGGCGCGAGTAGCTGGTCTTGCCTAGTGCGTAAAATAGTCTAGCACCGGCCCTGCCAAGCTGTATCCGCTTTCATTGTCTGTAGGAAATGTACACTTTGACTGGAGATTTATGATCCAGTCTTATAAAAGCGGACATATGCTGTCACAAAAATAGTCAGGGCCCTAAACTTGGCAACAAAAATAGTTGACCATTGTGGTTATATAATTTAACCACTTTACCGCTATGTACCGGAGTACTACTGCGGCAAAGTGTCACGATCCCGTCTGACGACCTACGTCGCCAGACTCCTCCCCCTGTAGGCGGCGCTCGCGCGCCGCCAGGAGGCGCGCTCCCGCTGTTTTCATTCACAGCGGGAGTCGGGCCAGGGGAGGAGCTGCTCTGCCCCGATTGTCGGGGAATCCAGTTTGGAGATCCGCCCGCCTGTGTAAACAGAGCGGGCGGATCTCCTCAGTGACAGGGAGTGACAGATCGGAGTGTTTAGCATAGCTGGACATCCGATCTGTCCCTGTCTCACACAGTCACCTCCCCCCCCACACGTCAGTAAGCACCAGGCATACATTAACCCCTCCATCTCCAATAAAATTAACCCCTTCCCTGCCAGTGTCATTTTTACAGTAACAGTGCATATTTATAGCACTGATTACTGCAGTAATGTCACTGGTACCCCCAAAAGTGTCAAAAATGTCAGTCAAGGGTCCGATCTGTCCGCCGCAATGTCGCAGTCCTGCAAAAAAAATCGCAGATCGCCGCCATTACTCGTTAAAAAAAAAAAACACCAAAAATGACATAAATCTTTCCCTTTGTTAGTAAACGCAATAACTTTTGCGCAAACCAATCAAAATACGCTTATTGCGATTTTTTTTTTTTTTACCAAACATGTGTAGCAGAAAACAAATTGGCCAAAAATTTTTAAAAAAATTGGTTTTTACATCTTTTTTGGGGGGAATTTCATATAAAAAACTGTTAAAAATATTGTTATTTTTTCAAAATAAACGCTCTTTTTTTGTTTGTAGCGCAAAAAGTAAAAATCGCACAGGTGATCAAATACCACCAAAAGAAAGCTCTGTTTGTGGGAAAAAAAGGACGTAAATTTCGTTTGGGTACGGCGTCGCATGACCACGCAATTGTTAATTAAAGTCGCACAGCGCCGAATAGCAAAAAGTGGCCCAGACGTAAGACAGCAAAATGCTCTAGTGGTAAAGTAGTTAAAGGTGATCACCAAATAGCTTCTCTTGTGCTACTCACAAGAAACAACTACCTTGTAAACTAATATAGCTCCTCTTCTATAGAGCTTTTTTAAGTCTAAGGTGGGAAACCTTACTAAACACCATCTGTAGGAAGTGCCAAAAGAAAATGCAAATGTAATCAGCTGGCAAGTAGAGAGAAATTCTTGAAGGCTCATATAATTTGCAGCGGTTTGTGACAAGATCCCTTCAATTACAAAAGAGTAGCTTAAAACTGCTTTGATTCATTGTTGTCTGCAAAATAGGTCTGAGGGATTTTGTGGAGCATAGAAATGTATTGTCTCACACTGTTTGAAAATGAACATCCATATGCCAAAGTGTCAGTCTGACAGGGAATGTCAATGAGAGGCCTGCTCTGCCAAGCTCCAGCCTAGGACTATAGCAATTACACTGACACCTCCTAATGAGTTTTTGTTTGCTTGCAGTACCAGTATTTTATACAAACGATGGAACGCTTGGTGAGGCTGCCACACAGCAGCATTGAGGAGGAGTATGTGCACAAATTCAGCAAGAAGCTTGAAATTCAGAGCAAGAAACAGATGGTTAATCCACCACAGTATGATGAGCATGGCAGAGCATTTAGCACCGCCGAAGGTAATCACCCCAAGATCTTGTCAGTTCCTTACATAGGCAGGGTACTGCAACTCTAGGTAATGTTTTATTCTAACATCAGTTTGGAGAATTTCTACTGTTTTAACTAAAAGCTAAACTTTAATAGAACATACTAGAGTAGTAATTTCCCTGTGATTTGTAAAGTTCTAAAAGATTATTAACTCCTTTTTTTCATTAAACACTGCAATAGATCTCTGTAGGGTCATAATGCTTAACCAGGGGAAAGTTCACATAATCGCAGAACTAAAATAAATGTGTTTAGCTTCCTAATTTTGGCTTAATTGGCATTTTCTGCCTACCACACTTGAAGGAGCAGCTTCTGCATTGTATGACATAATACAGTTGTGCATATATTGCAAGTACTGTAGTCCTGCCTATAATGCATAGAATTTTTTTTTTTTTTTGCTACTTGGAAAATGGATCATTACTAGGTTTTGTTCTTCTTAAAGCGGTTGTAAACCCAGGGAAAAAAAAAAAAAAAAAAAACAAACCCTGCAAGACAAAGGCATAAAGAGCTAGTATGCATCGCATACTAGCTCATTATGAATTACTTACCTTAGAACGAAGCTCCGTCACGGACCCCCGGACACCGCTGCGGGCGCTGACATGATCCTACGGCGTCTCTTCCGGGTTCGGCGGCTCCAGGGCTGTGATTGGCCGAAACCGCGATGACGTCACTCCCGCGCATGCACGCGGGAGCGATTTTCTGGCAAGCTGCCGGCAAGGGAAGCTGAAGGTCCGCCGGACCTTCAGAGCGCATGCGCCGCTCGTGCGAGCGGCTGCATGCACTGCAAATATCTCCTAAACCGTGCCGGTTTAGGAGATATTAATTGTACCTACAGGTAAGCCTTATCATAGGCTTACCTGTAGTTAAAAGTGAAAAAAATCGTGATACTACCGCTTTAATGCTGATCTCTAGGCAAACAAAAAAAACCCAAATCCACAGTTGAAATTCATATGAGAAAATTGCTTTACTTACCAAAGGACTTACTACTGCATAGGCCACTCTTGTGTTCCATGCACTCCTGGCAGAACGCACAGCCAGATAATCTACCTTCACTGCTGAAAATCTTGGTCAAAAATACACCCCTAAGCCTCTTCTGTTAGCATGTCTATGTCTGCATATGTTCTGTCCCTGTGCCAGTCTAGGTTCTACTGAATACAGGATTACAGATGTCTGTTAACAACACAAATTCAGGTAGTTTCACAAGCTGTACAGTGTGCACACACACACACACACACACACATATATATATATCTTTTTTTTTTTTCAATGCACAGATTACTGTATTAGTTGGTTTTTTTTATTATCCACTTTTTTTTTTTTTTTAAATATCAGCTTTTAAATTTTTAACTTATTGAAACTGTAAACAATGCAGATGTTTTTGTCTTGGAGAATACCTTTGTTGCTATTCTTCCAGCGCTTTCTGGATTCCCAGCAACTAACCTGGGTATATATACCGAGATTGAGAAGTTATCATAGCAGTTTTTTTTATACTTCTATAAGGTCACTTTCACACTAGCGGACCAATCAGGTCTGCCTGTCAGTTTTTCAGGCGAACCTGATCAGTCCCCTCTGTGGAATAGCTGGTGTAAACGGACAGGCGGTTCGTTTATATTCAAATGCCAGTAGAGGAGAGCGGGCTGTGTCCACTCTGCATAGACAGAGCGGACATGGACCAGCCACCCACCTGCTCAGCGAGGGATCAAAGAACAGATTCCCTGCTGAGCAGGTGGACTTTAACAGAGCCTGCCACGTGTGTAAGGGGCCTTAGATAACGGTTTAAAGTATAAATAAAGGCAAAACATTTTTCTCTATTGTTCATCACCTAACGCAGCTCCATCTCTTCAGAGACCATTGGTTATGCTCCTCCAATCGGTAATAGGCACTAGGCAGGAAAAAAGTTTAACCACGCCTATGGGGCTATCCCTGCAGGCAAAATTCCACACACTCTGCTATCAATCAGTTTGTTTCTGCCTAGTTTTAGGAATAGGACCTAGCTCCCTGCTGGGACTTTGGTCTTAGCTTTTAATAGGGAAATTTGTGTTAGTTGGTATTTTTTATTTTTTTCACAAGTTAGTTCCTGACGGACCAAGCAACAACCGGCTTCAGTTTCGCACTGGATAATCTAGATCCTTAAGTTCTTCCAGCCTGGCCAGCAACTGATGGGGACGAGCCTGAGAGTGTACCGGCTCGCTGGGATGCGAAGACCTAGAACACCCTGAGTCGCAGCTTCCCCCTGGCTGACAGCACCCCCATCCCGGGTGGGAGGTGATCTGTTTCAGTGTGGTGCCCACCCGCACTTCTACTTCTGAGTGAATAGGGTTTTTTTTGTATTCTAAACACTGCTTGCAACTAAACCGATTGCTGATAGCAGAGTGTTTGGGGTTTCTGCCTGCAGGGACAGCCCCATAGGCATGATTAAACTTTTTTCCTGCCTTGTGCCTATTCCTGATTGGAGGAGCAGAACCAAAGGTCTCTGAAGAGATGGAGCGGTGTCTGTCGATGAACTTTAGAGAAAAGGATTTTATGGTAAGTTCTCCAGTTTTCTCTTTCGTTCATCGATGGACACAGCGCTCCATAAATCATAACCACGGGGTTATATTGCCCCCTCCAGGAGTAGGACTAGGCAGAACAAAAAAACACCTGGCTATGCCCATGGGCCCTCGTCCGATTGGTATATAACCCCCCTCTCTGCTCTAAGCAGTCCGTTTTATTCTGTCTAGTCAGGAGTAAGTACCTAGGCTCCGGTTGGGATCTCTGGTTTTTTTTTTTTTTTTTTCTCATAGGAGATCTACAATCAACTGCCAGGCTGGGTGATGGGCTGGATAATCTAGATCAGTGGTTCTTAACCTTGTTGGAGGTACTGAACCCCACCAGTTTCATATGCGCCTTCACCGAACCCTTCTTAAGCCTCGGTTTCCACTAGTGCGGCTACGAAGTCGTGCTACTTCTAGCACGACTTTGTAGCAAAAGTAAACCGCGGCTTCAGTTAGACTTGTCCCTCATATATAGAGGGAAGTCGCGCTCAAAAGTAGTACACGATTTACTTTTGAGGTCGCGGCAACTGAAGCCGCGGCAGTGGAAACGGTCCCCATTGAAAACAATGGGTTTTGACTTGCTGTGCGACTTGACATGTGTCAAGTCGCACCGCAAGTCGCACTAGTGGAAACCGAGCCTAATTGGAAAAATAAAATATGATTTTTTTCAAATTCAAAACATAGGTATATATTATTTTAGTTATATATTTATACATAGGTGCACAAAATGAACAAAACCATTAAGAACAAAGAACAAAGAACAAAAGCATTAAAACATGATTTTCACACAAAAACATAATACTGAATATTCACTACAAATTAGTGTGACTTCTGCTGTTGTCTTTCAGAGACCAGTTCAGAAATGCGCGGCTTTATCTTGGCAAGTGCCACTCTCATGCCATTATCATGTCTCATGTCACCTCACCCTGGCCTGCTGTAAGGGGGATCTATATGGGGGACGGGACCTCACCTCACCCTGGCCTGCTGTAAGGGGAGATCTATATGGGGGACCTGGTCCCCCATATAGATCCCCCCTTACAGCAGGCCAGGGTGAGGTCCCCCATATAGATCCCAGGTCCCCCATATAGATCCCCCCTTACAGCAGGCCAGGGTGAGGTCCCCCATATAGATCCCAGGTCCCCCATATAGATCCCCCCTTACAGCAGGCCAGGGTGAGGTGAGGTCCCGTCCCCCATATAGATCTCCCCCCTTACAGCAGGACAAGGTGAGGTGAGGTCCTGTCTCCCATATAGATCCCCCCCCCTTACAGCAGGACAGGGTGAGATGAGGTCCCGAAACTGGAGCAATAGTCCCTGACAGCGAAATGGTACTAGTGGAGGGTGTGCCGAACCCTCGAGACTGACCCACCGAACCCCTGGGGTTCGATCGAACCCAGGTTAAGAACCACTGATCTAGATCCAGTGGTCTGTCCCCCCCCCTCCCCAGCCCAGCCAGGGAGCGTGTGCAGGCCGCAGCTACGCGATGGGTTGGCCGCAACATAGCCTCTGGCCCGTGAGTTAAACGTCATGCAGGGTCACATACGGCCGGGGCTTGGGTCTGAGTTGCAGCGGTCCCTTGCCAATAGCTCCCCTACTTCAGTGGAAGGGTAAGTACATTCCCCCCTCCCCCCTTTTGGCATTTTTTGGGGTGGACACGGGTAACCTCCAGGAATGGTCAGACCTGCCTGCAGTGCAGGTTCCCTCCTCCTATCCCTAAATCCCTCACTGAGCTGGGCTTCCCCCCCACTCTCTTTCCCCCCCCTGTCTGGGCCTGGAGTCTGGTGGAGGGGCAGAGAATGCAGTGGTGACCCCGGGGTCTCCCCCGCTATCCCCACTCTGTAAGGGTCGTGGGATAATGTATGTCCTGCCCTGGTAGTCTAGAGGGGTCCCAGTGTAGGAGACCCCTAGGTGCATGCCCTACTGTTTGCAGTGTGGGTAGATTGCAGGGACCGGTGCAGGGAAGATCCTGGCAGCATGCTTTAGCGTTTGTAGCTGATGGACTTTTTCCCTTAGTCTGGCTGGTCTCCGGTTGGCAGCCATGTTTGTGTAGCCTTATGAGGTCACGGGGACATTTTTCCCTTATTCTGGCTGTTCTCCGGTTGGCGGCCATATTTGTGTAGCCCGATGTCATGAGGGTCATTTTCCCTTAGTCCTGGAAACTACCAAAGCCTCGTGTGGATTCCGAAGCTCCTCCTCTTCCTCCTTACTGTCCTCTTCCTGTGCCGGGACATATGAACAGGAATGACGCCCATAATAATACTTGGTTAGAATTCTCGGCGCTCTTCTGGTTGGTAGGGTGAGTCCTTGGGGGTCCCTGTTATCTCTCTGCTGATAGTTACCCTGAGCCTTGAGGGGATTCTTTAGTGGGGGCTTCCTCTTAGAGATGACCAATTGTCCCAAGGGCTAATCTACCATCCTGCTTTACAGTCGCTGGTTTTAATGGCTTAACTAGAGGTTTGTCTGGATCAGTGATCCCTACTATGGTGAAGGCGAGGAAGTCATCTTCCAGCAAGATATACGATCGTACGTGGAGATCGTACATTTCTTGGTGTTAGTCGGTTGGCGCTCATCCTCGATCCTGTTCTGTGGCTCGGATCTTAACCTTTCTTCAACAGGGTGTTGATCAGAAGTTAGCCTTGAGTACCATCAAGGGCCAGGTGTCTGCCTTGGCAATCTTCTTTCAGCGGCCACTAACCACGTACTCTTTAGTTCGTACCTTCCTTCAGGGGGGTCGACATGTGGCTTTAACTGTATGGTCTCTTTTGCCAACATGGGATTTACATTTAGTGCTTTCGTTTCTTCAGGAACCTCCATTTGAGAATATTCGAGAGATTCCCTTGTCTACGTTATCCCAGAAGTTGATATTCTTGGTGGTTTTTACCTCGGCCCGCAGGGTATCGGAATTGGCGGCATTATCCTGTCGCAGTCCCTATTTGGTGGTCCATGGGGATAAAGTGGTTCTATTTCCCTGTCCATCATTTCTGCCCAAAGTTGTCTCTGACTTCCATTTGAATGAGGACATTGTGTTGCCTTTCTTGTGTCCCAAGCCGGCCCATCCCAAGGAACTTGCTTTGCATACCTTGGAGATAAGGTAGATACTTTTGCATCTGCGGATGCTTCTTTTGGCCACAAAGTTTTGCAGGCTGTTTAAGAGTGGCTGTTCCCTCTTGAGGGGTGTTTTTTTCTTTAAACTTTTATTTTTTACAATGGGGCTCCTGTGTCCTGGTTAAGCGCACTTTTTTTTTTTTTTTCAGTTTTGGATAGAGCGGAGAGGGATTAGAACACTTGTCATTTTTTTTTATTGCGGTCTGTGCCCCTATTAGGGAAGTTCACCCTCTCTATTTGTCCTGTTTACCATTATGAGTGAAAGTAAAAGAAAATCCCACATTTTGGGTTGTCCCCCAAAAAAGTAATGGAGCAATGAGGACACTAGTTCTGAAGACCTGGGGGTCCCCAAGGAATTTTTTTCACTTCCTGTTTGGTTATGGGACAGGAAGTGAAGTGAAATCTTAGCAATGGGACACAGATGATGAAAAAAATTCTTACAGGGGTTATAACCCTCCCTTTTTCTATCCAAAATGAAAAAAATAGTTTTGCCTATAGTTCTACATAAGCAGAATATCAGATTTGTTTTTCTTTGTTCAAAACTTTTAGCTTACTTGATAAAGACCAGACTGCCAACTACACTGCAGCACCTGATAATCTGTAAACTGTCCATTTAAAATAAAGAATCCATGTTTGGCCACTTTTCTGCATTTATCCACTCAGTACTCATATTGGGTAACGATTCTGTACTCTTGTTCAACAAAAGTAGAGTTAACGCCTATTTGTTTTCCTGGAGAAGGTACAGAATTCAGTTGGCAAACTTTGAAATGAACTGTGCCTAAACACATAATTTTCACCTTTGCAAACGTAGTGGGCAATGTCAGGTCATATATTTGACTGGTTCCTAAGTGTTCTGTATGAACGTTCCATGGGGAGAAAATGTACAATAAATTTCATGTATGCTAGATTGTTTTAACAAGTATCTACTAGCGGTACTATTCATCCCAGAGAGTAGCCAACCTTTTTGCCCTCTGGGCCACATTGGAAAAGGCTGAACTGTCTTAGGCCACACGTAAAATGCACTAATAATGATAGCGGATGAGCAGAAAATCACGGATCACTGATATAGATAGATGCTACTAAAAGTTGACAACATGAATAAGTAATGATTGCGAAGAGTGGGATATTTTTCTTTGGGGAAGATAAAAACCTCTAAAAGTCAAGTAAAGAGACACTGTCAAATTATTCTTCGGCCACGTGTTTGCTAAGTGAAAGACACATTTTTACAAGAAAGTCCCCATAAAAAAAAAAAATCAACATTTTTAAGTTTATGATTTTGTGTAGGGCCGCAAGTTGGACACCCCTGAACTAAGGCATCAATATCTGGTTGGATAGATGTAGTAACAATTTTCAATGAATTCTCAAAGGGATCATCAGATCTTTTGGTTCCAAGTTTGCCCTTCTTGTGCTTCATCCTTGAAAATAGTTGCTCAAAAACATAGGTGCTGCTGAAAACTGATGACACAAATAAGGGGCGCGATTGAGACACTGTCAAATGTTTCTTTGGCTGCATGTATTCGCTAAGTGTAAACGCATTTTTACAAAAATTCCAAAAAAAATAAATAAATTCAACCTTCTAGGTTTACGATTTTGTGTTGGCCTGTATTTTTTAGCTGTTTTGACCTGCATGCAGCCCCTGGGCCACAGGTTGGACACCCATGCCTTAGTTTGTCAGAAACAGTGTCCAATATTGCACTCGTGTTATGTCGCCCTCTTTTATTTTCATAATGAAAAAATAAAGTTTCTTTACTCAGAGAGGTACATTATCGATATCATTGATCGTTATCTTGTGATATGACCGACTTTTTCTGGTCTCCGGTAATCCTTAACGTTTGTGTATTTTATGTGTGGCCCAAGACCATTCCTCCAATGTGGCCTAGGAAGGTCAAAAGGTAGGACACCCCTGTTCTAGACCATGCAGTTTTCAGAAACCACAGATAAACTCCATATGCATGATGGTTAAAGCCATTGAAAACAATATTGCAGAACTGTCCAAGCACTTTAGGTGCCTTTTCAGTTTCCGGGGAATGCTACCAGAATGTATAGGTAAGAAATATGCCCTAAAAGTCTTACTGTCAATTAAATTTCCATTCACCTTTAACACAAAATTCTTGTCTTTAGGCATGAGAAAAACATCAAATGCAACAGTTATACTTAAAGATAATGGAACGGGTAACATAATCATAAATGGAGAAGATTATTTGGATTATTTCACAGTGCTTCAAGACAGGTAAAATGATTTAGTTATAAATGTAAGGCTAGAAGTCGGGAATAAAACCCAATTCCCCCCATTTCCCTCATTGCTTGTCTTTTTTTTTTTTTTTCTTTTCTTTCTTTTTTATTGCATATTTTGCTGGGCCCAAAGTATAGTGTATGGATTGCCAAAATCAAAATAATGCTTTCAGTTATACTCTAGAATTGTTAAAATTAGATAATGATTAATTTACACAGCTTTATTTGTAATTGTCATTTCCTGTGTGTGAATCACAATACAATTGTTTCACTAGTTCCAAAAATAAAACTGGGATCACTACCTGCAGATAACATATTTTTATCTTGCTTAGAACAATTCCTATTGAGAATCCCTAGGCAAATTGAAAGATGAATTTATGGTGACCGCTAAGTCTACTATGGAAAGCAGAGCAGAACTGTTTTTTTTTTTTTTTTTTCCTTCAAATTATAAACACATCCAGCTGCTGTGATATCAACACTTCTGTTGTTTGTGTCTCTGTAGCACCCCCTGTTGGAGAAAACGCGCTAATGCATCATCTTTGTCCAAACAATCTGTAGCATCTGTTTCATAAACTGATATGTATCATACAGTTTATGATAAATAATTATGTTATTTAAAAGCTGTAAAGAGCAGTACTAAGATAAGAAATATACATAATGGAACTTAAAATAGCAAAACATAGTCTGAGATGTTATTTTACAAATGACTATCAGACATGTATTAATGAATAAAATGAAAGTGTTTTTACAATGTTTTGCCAGTAATATGTCCAGTCAGGAGGTGGTAATCGAGCAGTGCATTCTTGACTAGAGTGACATGCAGTCTGGCCATGCAAACTTATGGCAGGTATAACTGTACTTTATTGTGGTAGCACTTGGCAAGGATAAGCACATAATTTATGAGCTCCTTTATTTCTTAAGGACAGTTACTGTTGAAGTCACATGATATGACATGAAACAGGTCACATATTTGGCTGGTTTCTGAATAAATACTCTTTCCATTGAAATAGATGCTGGACAGTGGAGGTTGGAAGTTTACTGGGTTTAAAAATATGGCTTTCTTTATTTTCTCGCTTATTATTATATTTGTTCATTTACTAATTTACTGTATTTTCTTTTTTTTTAGGGAGCAGCTTATGTTCCCATTTCAGTTTGTTGACGGGCTTCGAAAATATGATGCAGAGTGCACAGTTTCTGAAGGGGGAAGATCATCACAAGCTGGAGCCATCCGACTGGCCATTTCAAGGGCCCTGCTTAGCTTTGTCTCAGAGGGTCATGTGGAAGCTATGAGGCAAGGTAGGGGAGCCATTCTTTTCATTGCAAAATGAATACCATAGTTTCAGAGAATGCTTATTTAGCATGGGAATTGCAGTTTTAACAAAAAATATTCATATTCCAAAAGCTGGATTCAGCAGATTATGTTTGCTGCATTAACCCCACTTCTCCCTTTCAGAATCTCTAAAAATTGAATAAAAGTGATACAGATATGTCCATTTGCCTCATTTTGCATGCAAACACATTAGACCATTTAAAATCATTCCTATGAGGTTACTGAAAGTCAATACCACGATGACTCAAAGACAAATCCTTAACCACAATACAGAAAACATCTAGGAGTGGCAAACCAATGAACAGTTGAGGATGGAGACAGATGAAAATATCGTTTTGATATAGGCATACTTCTATTGTCGAGATTACATTTCCATGCAATTAATGCTGACAGGAGAATACCTTGTCAATTTTATCTTAAAATGGTCATAATCATGAAACTGCTACTTATGCTACAACTTCGTCCTAGAAGCTCCCAACTGTTGGTGCCTGAGTAAGGCCAGCCATAGATGGATATAAATTCAGCCGGCTTAATAGGAACCATACAAATTTTGATCAGTCTTTGGCAGGCTGGTTGTACTGAAGTGGATATATTGACTTCAGTACAACCAGCCTGCTGGGTTTTTGTCATTTGAATACTGTTGGCGGCTATAGCTGCCAGGAGTGATTATTGCATTCTGAAAGCTAGGAAACCTCAAGCTGTTAGACTACAGTGGCGCAGCAGGAAGGATTGCCCCCATCAACATTGTGCTAATGGGGGAATCAAGCAATTTTCTTTCCTTCAGCCTTTTGAATCATTTTAAAAAGTATAACTAAAATATATATTGTCTGGCTTTTGTAGCTCATTTGAGTTTTGTTGTGTGTTTTAGCTGGACTACTCACTGAAGATCCACGTAGGCGGGAACGAAAGAAACCTGGCCAGGAGGGTGCTCGAAGAAAGTTTACATGGAGGAAGCGTTGATCTGTTGAGTGTGGGATTGATTGCTGTATAATAAATGATTATTTTCTAATAGATGTTTTTTTTCTAATAAAAGTTTAATATATACATAATGTCGAAGGACTGTACAATTTACAAATTAAACTTTCATTCAAGGTTAATGGGTGAGATATGCAAACACGTTGCAGCCAGAATGGTTTGAACCACATATAAAGCCATAAAAACACATTTATCCATGAATATTTTAATGGTCCAGTGCAGGATACAGGTTGAGTATTTATAGACTGTTTTATAGGCTTAGATGTGTACTGTCAGTTGACTGGACACTGGCAAACCTTTTGAGGACATATCCCTGGGCTTGTCCCCTATAACCCTAACACACTTCATGGGTCATCAGTTTTTTTGCTAGTGTCCTTCACTAGGTCCATCACCTTTGGACTAGAGATGGGCACGGGCATGTTTAGAATCTTAGTCCCAACCCACTTGCCTGATCCCACCAGAAAGCTGACACTGCACATGGTTAATCACAGGCAGTGAGACATTTCCCGGTTCGCAGCTGCATAGATCAAGAAATGATCCAAGTGGGATTGGGCAGGTAGGTTGGTACTAAGATCCTGAACACACTCGAGCCCATCTCTAGTCCTAAGGTGATGGACCTCTCTTCCCTTACAGAGAAATTAGTAGATAAATCAACTAATTTATTTTTTTATTTTTGTATACTTCAATAAATTCTTTCACTATATATTGCTAAATTGTGCAATCCTGCATGGATTCTAACCTCAACATTTTGTGCAATGAGTGTAGTCAGCCACAGGGTGCTCTAAAAGTCCTGATCCAGGTCTGTGGCCAATCCCAATGGACTCCAGACTGTGAAGACCCCTTTGGGGGTATACTGTGACAGCTCGAAGTCTGGATCCACTATAGGCACTGTCAGAATTAATAATTAATAATAATTAATATCTCGCTGTGCCTCCATTATGTCAGCATGTTGATACTGCTCTGACTATAACAGTATCTATTTATGGTTAATAATAAGCAAAGATCTGTGTGAAAGGAGAATCTCAACTTATTCCATAAACCAATATGTAGCGAGTTCTTTTTATTGATTAATTTCTTTTTAAAAGCATATACCAATCTTAGTGAAAACAGTCTATAGTATGGAATATATAAAAAAGTTTTACTCACGAGACATGTAATCACGATAAATGATCAAACTTAAGATGACACCAAAAAGATATAACTTCACCAAAATACAAACTTCAAACAATTAATGCAATGCAATGTGATGTGTAGCTCAATAATGAAAGTGAAACTGAAACAAAGTTAGAGTGAAACGAAAGCAAGATTACCATTTCCCCAGATGTAGTAAAAACCATATTTAAGTATACTATACAATCAGACCACAATCGTCTGCGCAGTGCAAAACCTGATAATCACCTCACTGCAGATGAAGTGAGAATAAGCCATGCAAAACGGAAGACTTAAAATCGCAAATAATGCGCTTAATCTGATATTAATAAAAATGTTATAAAAACAAAAATCATCTCTTTAGAGAAAAATCTACATATGGTTTATACTGGGATGGGATGGGCTGGGATTGTACTCTCGTTACCCCTTAAATATGAATGTAAAACATTTAAGGAAGTACATAAACAATATTGAATAATAATCAAATAATTAGCAAGGCATAATTACCATATTTAAAATGGCCGCTAGCTTAGAATAGTAGTTACCAGGTTCCTTAAGATGGCTGCATTTCCAAGATGGTGGCCAATTAGGGAGGAGCTTCGTTTGGCGTCCCTCAAAGGTTCAGATACATGGCAGATTGAAATGGAGTCGTCTGTGTAGATGAGTCTATGCATGATTGTAATAGCGTGTATGTTGTAAGTGTGATGTATATTGGGCAAGATGTGATGTCATGTGTCTCTCTCATCTGGGCTTTTATATGGTATAGAACAAAGGATTATTAAAATTACCATAAGTTAAACCCAGAGGGAGTGACATTATCCCCATTGGCTAGAACATCTTAACCATTAACTGGTGATGTCATAGGGCGACACCTCTTGGTTGACCAGTATATTAAAATTAAATAAGATTTCTCCATTTAAAACTATTATAACACAACAAAATGTAACCATGCTTTCATCTACTAAATGTCCATTCAATCCACCAGGTATCTGAATAAAGAATTAATCTTGATAACACCATTCTAATATTTAATATATCTTATTTAAAATATATATTGGTTTTTACTTTTTAACCCAAAGACTTCAATTACCGTAGTCAGCAAAATGGCAGTATTGCATTGCACTTAGGTTCAGTATGACAGCATTATTTATCTTCAAATAAACTTCGAACCTTTATATTGACCCATAGCTTACAACCAGACCTTCTAAATTAAACACCTGGCAAGGCCAGAAAAGTTTATGATGCTTTCTACGACTTACAATTTACAAATGTTTACTGAAGCCTCTCGACATACAGAGATGAGTCATCAAATCAGTAAGGTTAGAAGTTAGCAAAATATGAAACATTATAATGTATAACGCTTTCCTACATATTTATGTATGCTAGTTATATATACATTTCATATTTCAGTGTTAATATTATGTTACATATAAGATTATAACCTATTTGTAAATTCTTAGTTTTACATAGGTCTAAGCATAGAAAAATACTGACTTGTTTTATGATTCCAAACAGAGATAAGATTACCTTGGAATAGTGTCTTAGACCTTATCTTAAAGTAAGTCAAACAGACTATTTATTTATACAACCTGTCTGGGATAAACCTGTTGAATAGCCACTTTTCCTGCATAGGCACTTTTTGTTAAAGGAAATTTTAACCATTTAGTAACCTGACAAAAATGGATGCTACTGCTTCATTTCTATTTAGATCAAAATATGACATTTCATTTCTATTTGTTAAATTTAACGTCCCCAAATAACCCTGACAGCACCAGCATCATGAACAGATATCACACCACAGGTCACTTCTGCCTAGAGCCTCTTGTAAAGGTACTCAGGCCCTCTTAACATGGGGACTTCGCAACAGCACATTCTGCACCTGCGTTACTGTATTCTACTTCCGCACATGCTTGCACTTAATTCTCCTGTGTCTCGCCATGCTCTTTTGGGTACAAAGAGATCCGATATACATAAAGACATTTCCTTTTCAGGAAGGAATAGGATGGCTAATTATAATGGTTGGGTTCATCCTGAAAAAACGATCACTCCTTTGAAAATCCTTGCCAAAAGCTATCAAGTGAAAAAAGAGTTCAAGGAGATGTGGGCTGTTCAGTAATAGATCATACTCTCTCCGCTTTGAGCGTAATGTACAACCATCACAATCCTGTTTTTCAGGACCCTTTCTTAACTAAGCAATTGCAGTAATTACCCCCTGCCCAGCTGATATGTGCTAATGCCCTTGAACTAGTTATAGTTAAATAGGTTGAAAAAAGACAAACCTTTATGTTTCGATACACATTTGTAGAAATGGCTTTGTTTTCCATCCCTATGTGTAGAATCCTGTGGTTCAAATTCTGGTCAGCTGAAGCTGCTTGTAAAGGACCTCCTCACACCTGTTCACAGTATCACATGGCCAACATCAACCACCAAGGGGGCACCAGGAGTCTTGCAGCCTTGAAGGAAACATGCCCAATCATCTTTTTGACAGAAACTCCGTGTCCACCAATCCCAGGAGTAAACAACTAAAAAGCAGCTCAAATCAAGGGGAATGGGCCCTTCACTTTGACATCTTCAACTTTTTATTGCAGAAAGATTATTGCAAGATCTCAACATCCAGATTAAACAACAAACAACCCCTCTGGCCAGGTCAAAAAGATCCTCTGGTCACAGGAGTGCAGTGTGTTCTGCGCTTCTGTGATCCATTTTTAGTGGACGGCTGAAGCCCCCTATCTGCTGACATCACAGAGCCGGTCCAGGCTGAGGAAAGATCACGACCATAAAAAACCCATACTTCTCTTTTAAGGCAATTTGTAAAGGCTCTTTAAAAAAGAAAAAAAAAACGTTCTAATTATGTCCTGTGCATTGGTTTTGCACAGAGCAGCACCAATAGTCCTGTGCTGGGGTTGCCTGCCAGCGTTCTGGCCTCCTCCTTTGTTGCCTCTTCCTATGGTGGCACGTGACATTGACACACAGCACTGCTTGGCCTATTCCCTCATCACTGGATTTGATTGCTAGCAGCAGGAACCAAAGTCTCCCGCTGCTCTCGGTCATAGCGCTGGATTGAAATCTGGCTCAGGTACATATAGAGAGGACTGAGGAGGAGCTGCACCCAAAAGGTTTTTTCTCTGTCGCTCATTGACAGACGTAGTCCTCTTTGATTCACATCAATTGGGTTATGTTGCCTCCGCAGGAGTAGGACTAGGCAGAAAAGAAAAAACGTTCTGGCTCCACCCTAGGGGCAGTCCCAGAGGGTATATCCTCCCTCTCTCTGCTACAGGGAATCAGTTTTTTTCTGTCTAGTCAGGAGTAAGGACCTAAGTTCCTTGCTGGGATCTCTGGTCCTGGCAAGATTTTTTTTAGAAAAAATATTTTTTTTAGGTAGTTTCTCCAGTTTTTTTCCTGTGAGATCTTCAAGCAAATTACGCCGGATCTGGGCGACGGGCTGGATGTTGAGATCCAGTGGTCACCCCAGCCGGCCTACGAGCGCGCGCAGACCATTGCATCACGCTTGGTCGGCCGCGACACATTCAAGTAAGTATGCGGGGCCGGGCGACGGGCTGGATGTTGAGATCCAGTGGTCACCCCGGTTCAGCCTACGAGCGCGTGCAGACCAGAGCTCCGCGCTGGGTCGGCCGCGACAGAGTTTCATTGGAGGGACTGACCATGCGAGTTAAAAGGTCTCGCTTGGACGCTAGGAACCAGAGAGTCAAGGCGTCCGGAGTGGTCAACAACCCCCCACCCCGGTGGAGAGGGTATTGTGAAGAGAGGGTGCCTGTCGGTTCGGTATGGTGAGTAAATGTTTCCTTTTCCTCGTCATGAGGCATTTTGGAATATGGGCCCCTCCATACATGGTCAGTATCTTTCTGACACTAAAAGTCCCCCTTGTAAATACAGCATGTGTTTGGTGGGCAAGCGGACTTGGTTTGGGAGCTAACACTCTACCCAGCAGACTGCAGTATTACAGCAGACATGGGAGGTATAATCCTACCTTGGTTGTAGTGGACCTCCTGCAGGTCGATAAACCGCCATTAGCGTGGTATGCAGGTGGATGTGCTGGGAAAACGCTACTTCGGCAATCCGCCGCCATTTTGCTGTAGACCAGGTACACGAGCGTCCGCAGGTCACGCCGGCCGCCATTTTTTTGGGGTCTATTGTCTCCCGTATGGGGGCGGCCATGTTTGAAGAGCCCAGCTAACCTCGAGGAGAGCTGGGAACGCCGGAAGGCGTACACAGGGGGCGGAGCCACTTCCTTCTACCCGGGAAAACGAGCACAGTTCTTCCCAGTCTGTAAAAGACAAACGCTGACTGCAGTTGTTAGGAAACTTCTCTGCATCGGGGGGTGAGCCTTGGGGGTCCCTCTCTCTCTCTGTGGGGGTCAAGAAGCAGGTACACTGAGGGGCGCTATTGCGCTAGGGGGATACAGATAAAAAAAAAAAAAAGTTTTTTTCTGGCAAAGTGTCATGGGTTAACATGGACCCTGCCACACATGTATCTCCACCTGATCCCCTCGAGGGGTCTGCAGGATCCTCCAGCACCCCGCTTACGATTGAATCATTGTCAGCTATTATGGAGACTTTTGTGTCCCGGGTGGAAGTGGCTTGTCAGGGACAGGGCCCAAGAAAGCGACCCCCGCCTACCCCCATTTTATCGGAAACTTCGGATTCAGAATCTGAGCCTATTTCTGCAGTTGCAGGTATCTCATCTGGGATTGGTGTCTCGGGTACTGTCTCTTCAGACAGTGAGGAGGATGTTTCGGCATCAGCCATAGCCCGAGAGGAAGCGTTGGTAAACGCACTCATTGT
This sequence comes from Pelophylax lessonae, assembly GCF_965119305.1. Lineage (NCBI taxonomy): Eukaryota > Metazoa > Chordata > Amphibia > Anura > Ranidae > Pelophylax > Pelophylax lessonae. The sequence goes on from NC_138769.1 coordinate 449,343,060, forward strand.
ATCTGTTCAAGAAACCTTAAGATTACAGGGTACTCCGTCGGAAGTAGCTGAGACTGAAATTCCCTTTGGGACTAAAAAACGAATCAAAGTGGCGAAGGTTTTTCCATTGCCCAAATGTTTTGGCAAACCGATCAAAGAAGAATGGAGTCTGCCAAAACGCACTTCTGCTATTTCCAAACGCATTAACAGGCGTTATCCATTTGAGGAAACCCTCATTAAGAAATGGACAGAACCACCTGTGGTGGATTCACCAATTTCTAGATTAAATAAAGCCACGGTTATTCCATTAGAAGACGCTCCGTCTTTTAAGGATCCGGTGGATCACAAGATAGAAGCTATGTCTTGCACCATGTTTTCCTTGATTGGATCAGCTTTCAGACCAATAATTGCTATTGGGCTGGTTTCGCAGACTGTAACTGAATGGACCAAATGGTTACGCCAGGACTTAGAAGAGGTCCCTCAGGCGGTATCAGATTTGTTGGAACAGATGATACAGGGGTTACAGTTTGTGTTTGATGCGGCGTTAGACGCCACTCCATTATTGGCGCGAGCATCAGTTTCAGCAGTGGTTCTCAGGCGTACACTGTGGCTAAAAGGTTGGTTAGCCGACCAAGGTTCCAAAAAAACATTGGCTAATCTCCCCTTTTTAGGAGAGCGTTTATTTGGAGCCAACTTAGATGAGATCATTAAGGATATCACGGGAGGAAAGAGCACCTTTTTACCGCAAAGTGCTAAGGGTAAAGGACCTCGTCAAAGACGGGGGCCTTCTTTCTCCGCTCATAAAAATTTTTTTCGTCCTGCGGGTGAAAAAATTAAGTCCTCCAAAGCTCCTTCAGGAGGCTTCAGACCTGAAGATAAGTCTACTAAACCCTGAAGGTGCGCCCCACCCATAACCTCCCGGACAAGTGGGTTTGCGAAGTCATAAGGTCAGGGTACAAGATCTCGATCTCTCCCACCGGCGCGATTCTTCCCTTCCAATATCCGACTATCCCCGGATCGTTTAGAAGATCTGCGGAGAGCAGTCACGGATTTACTACAACAAGGAGTGGTAGTCCACGTTACTTGGACAGAACGTTTTCAGAGGTTTTATTCAAACCTATTTACAATACCCAGGAAAGAGGGCAAAGTGCGTCCAATTCTGGACTTAAGGGCACTCAATTCCTTTGTCAACATAAGAAAATTCAAAATGGAATCCATTCGCACAGTAGCGGCCTCCCTGCATTCAGGGGATGACCTAGCGTCCATAGACATCAAGGACGCCTATCTTCACATTCCCATTTACGCAGGACATCAGCGGTTTCTACGTTTTTCCGTAGAAGAGAACCACTATCAGTTTGCGGCGTTACCTTTCGGTCTCGCCACGGCTCCTCGGGTCTTCACGAAGGTGTTGGCCCCAATGTTGGCACTACTGCGCCAAGGAGGCATATCGATTCTAGGTTACCTAGACGATCTTCTGCTTCATGCAGTCTCCACAGACCCTGCTACAAAACCTAGAGATTACTATGATTTCTTTACAGGAATTCGGGTGGCTGGTGAACCAGCAAAAGTCATTTCTGGTTCCCACCCGGAGGCTCGAATATCTGGGTCTAATTCTAGACACATTCAGGACAAGAGTTTTCCTTCCGGTAGGGAAACTCCGGAAGATTCAATTAGCAGTCCAGTTGTTACTATCCAACAGCTGGTCTTCTCTTCGGACTTGCATGAGGGTTCTGGGATTGATGGTGGCTTCCTTCGAAGCAGTCCCATTTGCCCAGTCCCATACCCGAATTCTTCAGCAAGAGATTCTTCTCAGATGGAATCGGAATCCGGAATCCCTGGACTATCGGATCCGATTGAGCAAACAGACCAGAGAGTCTCTGGTCTGGTGGCTTCGGTCTCCGATGCTCAGCCAGGGAAAGTCATTTCTGCCAATATATTGGACGATAGTGACCACGGATGCCAGTCTATCCGGATGGGGAGGAGTTCTCGGTCAGTTATCCGTTCAGGGACTTTGGTCCCCGGAAGAATCCAGGTTACCGATAAATGTATTGGAACTGAGAGCGATCAGACTTTGTCTGATTCACTGGACCGAGCAGCTCCAGGGCAGCCCGGTTCGGATCCAGTCGGACAACGCCACGGCTGTGGCTTATGTCAATCACCAGGGGGGCACCAAGAGTGTCCGGGCGGCCAAGGAAGTGGCTTGCATTCTTCGCTGGGCGGAACGGTTTGTTCCAGCTATCTCTGCGGTATTCATTCCGGGGGTGGAGAATTGGCAGGCAGATTATCTCAGCCGTCAGACTCTGGATCAGGGGGAATGGTCCCTCCATCCAGAAGTTTTCCACCAGTTGTGCCTACGTTAGGGCACCCCGGATGTGGATCTGTTGGCATCTCGATTCAACAGAAAAGTACAGAGATTTGTGGCTCGCTCCCGCGATCCTCTAGCAGAGACCGCAGACGCACTGGTCGCCCCGTGGGGGCAGTACCAGCTAATGTATGCCTTCCCTCCTCTCGGGTTACTGCCAAGACTTCTTCGCAGGATAGAGGAGGAAGGAATTCCAGTAATCCTGGTAGCTCCGGACTGGCCTCGCCGAGCTTGGTACGCCGACTTGCTCAGACTGGTGGCGGACGTCCCGTGGCGACTTCCTCTCAGGGAGGACCTACTGTCTCAGGGACCGATCTTCCATCCTGCTTTACGATCGCTGGCTTTAACGGCCTGGCTATTGAGACCCAGGTGCTGAAGGACAAGGGATTGTCAGCTTCAGTTATTCCTACTCTAGTTAAAGCAAGGAAAGCGACTTCCAGAAAGATTTATCATCGCACATGGAAGTCCTACATTGCATGGTGTGAACCTCTGGGGTTCCACCCACGTTCTTATTCAGTTAGTCGAATATTAGCTTTTCTGCAACAAGGGGTTGAGCAGAAACTGGCCTTGAGCACTATCAAGGGTCAGGTCTCAGCATTAGCCATCTTCTTTCAGAAACCTTTGGCTACTCATTCCTTGGTGCGGAATTTCATCCAGGGGGTGCGACATCTGGCTCCGCCAGTGCACGTGCCGTTACCACCCTGGGATCTTAATTTAGTATTGTCGGTTCTTCAGAAACCTCCCTTTGAAGATATTAGGGAGATTCCTTTACCTACGTTGTCCCAGAAGGTGGCCTTCTTGGTGGCTATCACTTCTGCACGCAGGGTGTCAGAACTGGCTGCATTATCTTGTCGTTCCCCATATCTGGTGGTTCATAGAGATAAGGTGGTTCTTCGTCCGAATCCATCCTTTCTACCAAAAGTGGTTTCAGAATTTCATCTGAATGAAGAAATTGTATTACCTTCCCTGTGTCCTAAGCCCAGTCATCCTCGGGAGTTTGCTTTACACTCCTTGGATGTGGTTCGGGCAATCAGGGTATACTTAAAAACGACAGACTCGTTTCGCAAGACGGATTCACTTTTTGTGGCCCGGATGGACCCAAAAAGGGGTTGCCTGCATCTGCCGCGACTATTTCCAAATGGATCAGACAGACGGTGGTACAGGCTTATTCTATTAAGGGTCGGGAGCCCCCGTTCCCTGTTAAGGCGCACTCCACTCGGGCACTTAGTGCGTCACGGGCCTTTCGCCATCAGGCGTCAGTGGTCCAGGTGTGCAAGGCGGCTACCTGGTCGTCGGTGCATACCTTTACAAAACATTATAAAGTTGATGTAATGGCATCGTCTGATGCCTCGTTTGGCCGCAAGGTTTTGCAGGCCGCAATTTGAGGAGACCAGTGGTCTACCTCGAGGGTTTTTTTCCGTTGGAATTTTTTTATTTGAGTCTCATTCTTTGTTTATAATGAGCCGTTAAAACTTCTAGTTGGCACCGGTTGGGCCTTCTAGATTGGATTTGATTTCTGTCAATCCCACCCCTCATTTGTGGCACTGCTTCTGGATGTCCCAATTGATGTGAATCAAAGAGGACTATGTCTGTCAATGAGCGACAGAGAAAATCGGATTTTTGTAAGATCTTACCGTAAAATCCTTTTCTCTTAGCTCATTGACAGACGTAGTACCCGCCCCTCTATCATTGAGTTGGGTTGGGTTGGGTTGGGTTAAATTCTCTGTTACTGCTTTATAACAGAACTGATTCCCTGTAGCAGAGAGAGGGAGGATATACCCTCTGGGACTGCCCCTAGGGTGGAGCCAGAACGTTTTTTCTTTTCTGCCTAGTCCTACTCCTGCGGAGGCAACATAACCCAATTGATGTGAATCAAAGAGGACTACGTCTGTCAATGAGCTAAGAGAAAAGGATTTTACGGTAAGATCTTACAAAAATCCGATTTTACCTTAATGTAGAGAATGCATTAAGGTAAAAAAAAAAAAACCTGAAGCCTTTACAACCATTTTAAATTAAACCTGGAGATCTGCTTTAAGGAAATTGGGATCAGTAGTTATTCCGATACGATTGGGTTGTATTGGGTCAGGTAGGAGTTGGACACTGGCCAGGGGAAACGGAGAAAAAAAAAAAAAGTGTGGAAAGAGGTGTCAAATGTACTGCAAAATAAATATGACCTAAATAAATGAAATGGGAGAAAAAATATTAGTGGGAGAAACCAGCAAGAGCTGAAATAGAAACCCCCATCAACACATAATTATTCTGAATACATTTTTAAAATAATTGGCTACATGTAACACAAAAAATAGGGAATTTTAGATTGATTTATGTTTAAAAAAAAAAAAAAATATATATATATAGGAAAATTTATTTTCCATATATTTCAAAACTAAATTAAGGTACTGACCTCTAGCTCCTCATTCAACCCCTCAGGGGACATAGAATTGAGCGTGAAGATCCAAAAGGTTTCCTGCATACATAGTCGTGAAAACCTTTCACCTTCAGACAGAGCCATAGATATGGCCTCAATGTCGAACAGCTCCAATCCCACCATACTACCCCCATGCATTTGACAAAAATGCAGAGGGACTTTATGCTTGTCCTTTTTTTGTTCTATGTAGTGGCGATGTTCGCCAAACCTGGTTCGCATAGCCCGAACCGTTCTACCCACATGGGCACCTGAGTCCATATACAACAAATTGGGTATTGCAACAGATAAATTGCTGAATATTAAACAACCACCCTTCTCTGTTCAAAAATAATTTTTCCCATGTATAAATGCACAGGCCTTGCACCTTTTAAGTTTACCTTTAAAGGATCCCGCCATGTTCAAAAACGGGGATATCCTTCACTATTCACTATGTTCTGTTTATTCAGAATTTGGCTTGGTGCCACCATGCTTTTAACTTTCTTTGCCCGTTTAAAGACTACCTTGGGTTTTTTGGGGGAAGTACTCGACCCAGGGCTGCATCCAATGTTTTTGAATAGCCTTCTTAACCACTTTACCACCGGAGGATTTTCCTGCTAAAAGACCAGGGGTTATTTTGCGATTTTTTACTGCGTGACTTTAACGGACAATCGCGCGGTCGTGCGACGCTGTACCTAAACGAATTTCACGTCCTTTTTTTCCCACAAACAGAGCTTTCTTTTGGTGGTATTTGATCACCTGTGCGATTTTTTGATCACGCGCTATAAACAAAAAAAGCGTAATTTTTGCAAAAACAACAATATTTTTCACTTTTTTTTATATGAAATTCCCCCAAAAAAAAATGTAAAAATCAAAATTTTTTAAAATTTTCGGCCAATTTGTTTTACGCTACCTATGTTTGGTAAAAAAAATCGCAAAAAGCGTATTTTGATTGGTTTGCGCAAAAGTTATCGCGTTTACTAACAAAGGGAAAGATTTTTGTCATTTTTGGTGTTTTTTTTTTTAACGAGTAATGGCGGCGATCTGCGATTTTTTTTGCGGTACTGCGACATTGCGGCGGACAGATCGGACCCTTGACTGACATTTTTGACACTTTTGGGGGTACCAGTGACATTACTGCAGTAATCAGTGCTATACATATGCACTGTTACTGCAAAAATGACACTGGCAGGGAAGGGGTTAACAGTATTGGACAGGGAGGGGTTAAGTGTGTCCTAGGGGCGTGATTCTAACTGTGTAGGGACAGGTCTACTAGTGTAAAAACAAAGATCAACAGTTCTACATAGTAGAACTGTTTGATCTTCACTTTTACACAGGGAGAACTGACAGGTGGCTTGTTTACACAAGCCGCTCTGTCTTTCTCCCGCTGTAGCGGCGATCGTAGTGTGACCGGCGGACATCGGGTCCGCCAGTCACACTCCCGCACTCCTCCGTGAACGAGCCGAGGCGGGCGCGCGCCTCGGCGGGCGCGCGCCCGCCCGCTATTGGCTCTGGAAGGAGTGACAGGCGAGCGACGTAGACCTACGTCACTCTGCCTGGCCGGGGCCGACTGCCGCAGTAAATATACTGTGCGCAGTCGGCAAGCGGTTAATAGCCCAATGTTGATCATTAAACCTGGAAATGAACAATGTGTTACGATGTTCCTCAAACCTCCTACTTCCACAACCATCCATTTAGCGATCGATCACCTTATAAATATGGTCTTCCTGATAGCCTTTTTCACTGAACTTTTTCATTAAATACTTGCCGACCGCTCACGTTGAGGGTACTGCGGCAAAGTGGCTCGTTATTGTCCAGCGACGTAGACCTACGTCGCTGGACTCCTCCCCTTCTTGGCGGCGCGCTCCCGCTGTATACAGACACAGCGGGAGTCAGGCCAGGGGAGGATCGTCGGGGATCGAGTGAGGAAATCCACCCGCTTGTGTAAAAAAAGAAGGCGGATCTCCTATGTGACAGGCAGGGACAGATTACAGGATTTAGCATAGCTGAGCCTGCGATCTGTGCCTGTGTCACTCAATCCCCTCCCCCCCCCCACACGTCAGTAAGCACCAGGCATACATTTAACCCCTTGATCACCAATAAAGTTAACCCCTTCCCTGCCAGTGTCATTATTACAGTAACAGTGCATATTTATAGCACTGATTACTGTAGTAATGTCAGTTAGGGGTCCGATCTGTCCGCCACAATGTCGCAGTCCCGCAAAAAAAATTGCAGATCGCCGCCATTACTAGTTTAAAAAAAAAAACAATAAAAATGACATAAATTTCCCGTAGTTAGTAGCTGCGATAACTTTTGCGCAAACCAATCAAAATACGCTTATTGCGATTTTTTTTTTACCAAACATATGTAGCAGAAAACAAATTGGCCTAAAATGTTACATTTTGATTTTTACATTTTTTTGGGGGGGAATTTCATATAAAAAATGTTAAAAATATTGTTATTTTTTCAAAATTGTCGCTATTTTTTTGTTTATAGCGCAAAAAGTAAAAATCGCACAGGTGATAAAATTACCACCAAAAGAAAGCTCTATTTGTGGGGGAAAAAAAGGACATAAATGTAATTTGGGTACAGCGTCGCACGACCGCGCAATTGTCCGTTAAAGTAACGCAGTGCCGAATCTATGTAATAGATATTCTGAAGTATCTGTACAGTTCCTACGCAACTGACAATTGTATGTTATCCTCCTAAAACCCAGGATAACTCCAAATCCTAAAAGACCAAGACCCGCGCACCCACCACATTCGTGAATCTATTTCTATAAGGATTGGAGTTACATGGTTATGTGGTGGTATATATTATGAGTACGATACCATTAAAGTCCCCATATCCCTTCTGGATTTTTGGTGTTCCAATTTTTCTAGTATTGGAGTTACAGTAGGCCACAAATTTGGCCGCTGTGTCAAGGTCACCGTTCCATATTATGAGCACGTCATCTATATACCGCCCATAATATACAAATTGCTGGGAAAAAAGGTTTTTCGATCCAGATATGAAACTTCTCCCAAAAACCCATAAACAAGTTGGCATAGCTGGGTGCAAAATGTGCACCCATAGCTGTGCCCGCTACTTGTCTATAAAACAACCCCTAAAACTGAAAATCATTTCTTTCCAAGGCAAACTTCGTATATGGTGTTAAAGAACTGTCACATAGCTATACCGTTGTTCCTAATTTTTATGGACAGCTTAGGGACTGGAATGGTACCAGCTGCTTGGAGAAAAGCTGACGTAGTACCAATAAAAAAAAAAAAAACAAGGGCTGAGATATATACCTGGAAACTACAGACCAGTCAGTTTAACATCAACAGTTTGAAAAATGTTTTGAGGGGATGATAAGGGACCATGTTCAAGAATTTCCATATGAAACAGTATCATTAGTAGTAATCAGCATGGATTTATGAAGGATCATTCTTGCCATACCATCTGTTAACATTCTAATATGAAGTGAGCTGCTATCTAGATAAAGGAAAGCCTGTGGATGTTGTGAATCTGGACTTTGCAAAAGCATTCAATACAGTTCCCCTTAAATGTTTACAATTTTTAGGTCTGTTGGCATGGACTATAGAGTATGTACCTGGATAGAAAACTGGCTATAGGGGCGTGTTCAAAGGGTGGTGATTAAATAGCGAGAATGGTCTGGTGTGGTTAGTGGGGCCTCCCCAAGGATCTGTCCTTGGACCAATTTGGTTTAATTTATTCATAAATGGTATAGAGGTTGATGTAAATAGTTATCTCAATGAATGCTGATGATGCATAACTAATGTAAAAGAGATAAGTAACCTCGCGCTTATGGTGAATAAAAATATAAATAAATATATAATGTGTGATGGTATGCGATTATAGCTGCTGCTGAAAAAATAAAGTGCTAGTGCCTTTAAAGTGATAAGTGAACAAAGTTAATCAGCGCTGCTACCTGTATAATAATTCCACAAATAAATTAATATAATCCACAACTGTGCAAATAATATATGTGCAAAATTAGCAATACTAATCAAATGATCAGCGACATTTGACAAAAATTGCAAACAAAGTCCTTTGTGCTATGGTGAATAAAAATATATACTCAATGAATAAATATAGAAAAAAGTGTACTTAACCACTTGCCGACCGCCGCACGACTATCTACGTCGGCGGTCAGCCCCTCACAGGCAAACTAACGTAGGGCTACGTCGCTTGCTTGTGAGGGTCTAGGGAGCGAGCGCGCGCCCCCGGAGGCGCGCTCCCGCGTGGTTACGGACCCCCCCCCCCCCCCGCGCGTGTGACCAGCAGACCCGATGTCCGCCGGCCACTCGGCGATCGGCGGGGGAGAGGGAGAATGTCAGGCAGCTTGTGTAAACAAGCCACCTGTCATTCTCCTCGCTGTAAAGACACTGATCACATGGATCTACTATGTAGATCCGTTGATCAGTGTCCTTACAGCTCAAGCCACAGCCAATCACAGTAGAAAGCACGCCCCTAGGGACACACACAGCCCCTCCCTCCCAAATAAAGTTAACCCCTTCACTACCAGTGTATTTTTACAGTAACAGTGCATATATATAGCACTGATTACTGTAGAAATGTCACTGGTAACCCCAAAAGTGTCAAAAATGTCAGTCAAGGGTCCGATCTGTCTGCCGCAATGTCGCAGTACCGCAAAAAAAATCGCAGATCGCCGCCATTACGCGTTAAAAAAAAAAACAACAAAAATGACAAAAATCTTTCCCTTTGTTAGTAAACGCGATAACTTTTGCGCAAACCAATCAAAATACGCTTTTTGCGATTTTTTTTACCAAACATAGGTAGCATAAAACAAATTGGCCGAAAATGTTAAAAAATTTTGATTTTTACATTTTTTTGGGGGGGAATTTCATATAAAAAAATGTGAAAAATATTGCTATTTTTGCAAAATTGACGCTATTTTTTTGTTTATAGCGCGTGATCAAAAAATCGCACAGGTGATCAAATACCACCAAAAGAAAGCTCTGTTTGTGGGAAAAAAAGGATGCCAAATTCGTTTAGGTACAGCGTCGCACGACCGCGCAATTGTCCGTTAAAGTCACGCAGTGCCGAATCGCAAAATACCCCCTGGTCGGAATGGGGGTAAAATCTTCCGGGGCTTAAGTGGTTAAGTGCATATATCAAAAGTGCTGCTGTGCTCCACACTTGCTTGATTAAAGTGCTGGTGCTCCCCCTTGTGGTTCCCTACTTACCACAGTAGATAGATATCAGGCGGTTGGTTATAAATAATCTCTTGGTATATATCCAGAGATCCTTGTGGATGCAGCCTTTTGGGTAACAAATGTTGGGAGATTCTTATAGATGCCCGTGAATCCAGAGTGCCCTCATAGAGACAAGAAGCCATCCATGGTGAAGTACATACTGACAATCCGTTTATTAAGATAAAGAAACCTACTTACAAACGTAACAAAAACTGTCAGTGCTCGGCGCGGTGGTTAGCTGCTCTCGCAGCGTACGCTCCACCGGCCGGAAGTGACGTCGTTCGTGACGTGGTACGCTCAGCCAAAAAAAATCTGATCACTTTTATTGCTGTCACAAGCAATGTAAACATCCCTTGTGACAGCAGTATGCAGTGACAGGTACACTTTATGGAGGGATCGAGGGTCTAAAAGACCCTAGACCCCTCTACTACACTTCCCTGTAAGCAAAACGCAGAAAACGGCGTTTTTGCATACAGCCGTTTTTCAAATTTGCCGCCTTTTGCAGCACAGTAACCCGGAAGTGACGTCATGGACGCCGCCTCCGGGTTACGTCATCGGAGACCCGATCGGAACTCCATCCAGCCGGCAGACGTGCCGCCTGGGTGCTCGGGGCTCCCGTCCCACGGGAGCCCCGGTAAAAGCCACGGGAGGGGGGGGAACGTCCCCTTCCGCCCCCCCCGGGGAACGATTGAGCGGCTCCCGAGCCGCATCGGTCGGTACCAACGGAAAGCCAACCGTCGGCTCTAAACCACAGTACCGGGATGATGCCTCTAGCTAGAAGCATCATCCCGGTACACTACCGCAAAGTTTACCGACGTACCCATAAGTTAGTATGCGGTAAGTGGTTAACAGCATGGTTGTTAAAGCCACAGTTCGGAGGACAGGACTTCTCGGAAAGTCTACACTCACACCTCGAAGGCCTATTTTGTTTGATGCAAGACAAGGAACTTTTAGTACCATTAAAGGACAAATCTGGATTTGCTTTTCGGTTTCAGAGACCTTAACTTCTCACTCGCTAGTTAATGCCCCATACACAAGTGCAGATTATCTGCAGACTTTTGTCTGCAGACTTACCAAAACCATATAATATGAGGTCAAACCTAAACACTTTCAATTTGTATGCAATCCGGCAGGCCCTTGCACTACATAGAAAAGGTAAGTCTGCAGACAAAAGTCTGCAGATAATCTGCACGTGTGTATGGGGCATAAGTCCTTACGAACGTAGCTCACATATCACATTGTATGATCTCCCCTGTCCCTTTTGGAATCTTGGTTCTCTCCGCTTTTAAGAAGCCACTTATTAGGGATATTCCATTGTCTGTCCCTCCCTGTAATGTGGCTTTGATATTTATAAGGAGCCTTTCATAGTGATGTGCAAGGACCAAGTTAAACAATATCTAAATACCGCAATGTGTAAAAGAAACCATTATATGTGTGTGAAAATTAGAATATGATTCAAAATAATTTGTCTCCTATTTAGCTATATACATTTTATTAGCTTTAAATAAATAAAGAATACTTTAATGAAAAAAAGGTGCATAAAATAATGAAAATAATAACAGAAATGCAAAGCCCATCCACATGCCAGTACGTAATGCAATAAAAATGTGCACAGATTTTCTGTTCAGAAAACTCTGCATACCACTTGGGGCGGGGGGGCGGAGGGCGGAGCTTGCTTTACAGGCATTGATCCAGAGCAGAGTTTGTTTATGTCTTCCAGCCGCAGACTGGACCTGTCAGTATATTGAACTGTCAGCTGGATAACACAATGTGGTGAGCCGTTGGCTTCTCCCTGCTCCGTTTACTGATGATCTGCCAGTTAAACTAATATGTTTTTTGTGTTTTAATACAGAGAGCACTATTTCATCTTCTTTTTTTATCCTTTGTGAGCTATATTAATTCATACTTAAGCTACCTTTGTTCTGGAGAAGAAACCCATAGTATTAACCCAGTGACCTAAAGCTTATCCCAGCTTTAAAGAGGAACAGGTGCTGTTTAGACTTTTTATCATTTAAAGGCCCATACCATAAGATGAGTGTGGCTATCTTATCTGCTTTGGTGGCGGAGATCCTTTCACTTACACTTTGGCATGAGGAGTTTTCTGGGTGTAAACAGAAGATTTGTTCACATTTTTTTTTTTTTTTTTTTGCATTACGGACTGGCACATGGATGGACTTTGCATTTCTGTTGTTCTCTTGATTATTTTTACACCTTTTTTCATGAATGTATTTAATTATTTAAAGTATTTAATTATTTAAAGCTAATATAGCCAAAAAGGAGACAAGTTATTTTGAAATACGTCACAAATTTCACACACATATAATTTATCTTTCACACAGCAAAGCATTTGGATATTTATTTTTCTGAAATTTGGAAACTCTAATTGCTGCAGCTTTTTTATATTCATTCACTAAAATGGTGAGTGTGAAAGCTTTTTGTTCCACAGTTACAGAACCAAAGTTGTTTTAAAGTCTGGAGACTAGAGCTCAGGAGAAGCTGCTGTACTAACAATCCTATGTTAGTACAGCAATCTCCCCTGCTGATCTGTTTGTGTTCTGACAGGGAAAACACACCGGTCAGCGCTCCCAGCATTGGCTGCGGATCGGCAGGCTTTTCGGGGTATGCTGTAGACACAGGCCGAAAGTCTACCAGGGTCTTTTGAACTGGCTGATGCCGCATAATATTTATCTCATGTGTACAGCCCTTAAGGCGGGGGAGGGTTGCTTGTCTGGAACATTGAAGCAAACAGGCAAGTTCTAAGAGATCGTAAAAAGTGCTGTCTGTCAAAGCAACCACCTCAATGCTAAGTGCATTGTCATTTGGCTGTGGAGGGAGGAAGGGTTCCCTGTCTGACCTCACAGTTAGCCTTTTACAGTACCTTCTTCTCTTACAAGGATATTTTCCTTTCGTCTTTATGTCCAGCTCCAAAACATCCTAGAGTTTTTCCCATCATAGTTTACCCCCTCAGCCTTCTGATATGAAATCAGATTCCCTCTTTGTAATCACTGAAGGTCTTTGCAAGACCTTCATTGTTAGTGGGATAAGATATCATTACAGTCTGAAGAATAGGGCTCCTCCCTGCCCTGGTAAGGCACAGTCTATCAAATCTGTTAGTGTTTCATGGGCTTTTCAGCATCAGGCATCTGTTTCTCATATTTGTAAGGCTGCCACCTGGGCTGCTCTTCATATGTGGGTTCTACCAGGTGGAAGTTTAGCCTCCTCTGATGTAAGTTTCGGACATGAAGTTTTGGAAACTGCTCTTTGAGACTGCCAAGCTTTCATTTAGCCATTTTGTTATGTGGACCTGTTGGCGTTGCTGCTGTATTACCCACTCTTCAGTTTAATCCTCATGAATGGGAACCTCCAAAAGGAGTACAAGAAGTCTGTGTTCTGTACTACTAGAAAAATTAAACCCAGGTCCCCGTCTCTCTTTTCTAATAATCTCCCTACTTAAAATAATAAAAAAGCAAGCTGAAGTAGCTGCGTATGTAGCATCCTGCAGGTACTAGTGTCTGTAAATAGTTAATTCTTTCTCTTTTTGTTAGGCAGGGCAGACCCAGGTGGGCTGGCTTTGCTGGGTCCTCCTCAGCAGCCTGGGTAGAAATTCTTCAGGGTTTCCCCAGGGACTGACTGACAGGGAAGAGAGCCACCGCTTTGCAGTATTGTGGGAGCCTTGGCCAATCCCAAGCTGAGAGCTTGATGGGGTAGGCACCACATAAATACAGCTGGGGCCTGCTATGTGGGGAGTCGTGTGGAGAGATGGAGATGAAGTGCTGAGCCAGGAAGGGGTCCCCAGGTGGAGGGGGTGGGTGCTGCCTCTGGCTGGATGTGAGGTTTAGGTGACCACCTCTGTTCCTGCACCACAGTCAGGACTGGCTGCTGGAATTCCAAAGGCTGGTGAAGAACAGGCACCCTAGCAAGCTGTACTGTAAGTAAACGTCCCTCTTATAAACTAGGATCAGTTAAAGTTTGGCATCTGTTAATTTAAACCTCTATAGCCAGACGAGGGGATAGACTTCCACTGGGGGTTCAACCTGAAGTGATGAAACGTCGGGGCGTGGCTATACGGCACACCGCAAGTGCCTGTGAAGGAAGTGGAGGACGGCGTGGTCTGTCAACCAGCGTGGAGGTGGTAAGGACTACTGGGGCGCTCCACTTCCTATTGTGGATCTATCAATGTGCTGTTTTATTCTTTTTATGTAAGGGCAATGGGAGAAGGATTGGTTTAATAAATCTGTTAATTTAAAACGGTATTACACTAGGAGAGGTTTTTTTTTTTTTTTGCAAATATAAAATTTTTATTAAGAACAACCGAATACAGGTATAGCAATGTACACACATGGGAAGCAGGACATGGGTAAGCAAAATACAGTAACAATAAAAACAGCTCACTGCATCTTGTCTCATCAGCCCAAGAAGTCATAACAAAAGAGAATCCCCCAACGAGGGGTATAGAGGTAGGCCAGTTCTTCTCGTATGTGCCAACACGGACATCCTCTCCGGAGTGATACATTTTTAAAGTTTTTTGTACAGGGGGTCTCTCCTGGAGACCGTAAAAGGAAAAGAGAAAGAAAAGAAGCATGGAAAGGAGCAGACAGAGCAAAGAGGTGAGCGGGAGGAGGTTAAGAGGGCGGGGGACAAGAAGAGGGGGGAAACGGGAAATGCAGAAAGAAGGGGCCTTCACCCCCCCACACTATGGACTGTAGGAGTGTGCAGCCTCACAGACATCAGGTCCTCCGAGACGCAATAGCCTAGATAGGAGGTTGCACCTCTAACAAGCGCACCCCCCTCTCCAGACGTGATAAAGATATCCCAGAGCCTCCATTTGTCCGCATGTTGGTCACCTTTGTGCTGGGATGCCGCAATCGGGCTCTCCAACTTGTTGATGTTCTTAATTTTCCGGAGCCAATGAGCAATTTGCGGTGGGGCGATGAGGAGAGTTTGTTCTTTCTTCCATATTATCTCATGGGAATTCTGCACAAGAGGTCTCTCTGAGCTCATTCTAACCGGGAGAGAATTACCGGTACTGTTATTTCCAAAGCACTTTGCCCATACCATGAGAATGGGGGGCTACTGACTCTGGTAAGGAACCATCCAATGGGAGTTGATGTGCACATTGGTGGTGGTGTAATAAGGTCTGATTTACGGGAACCACACCTGGAGAGTCCAATTAGGATTTCAAAGACTGAAAGGACCACCATTCTATGATTATTGGCCACAAGCAGGAGCACTTGTTATTTATTTAAATATCTTGGAACTTTAATTACGCTATATAGTGACTCTGCCTTATTTTTGGCAGTGTGGTCGCTCTGAGCACATTATGGGACTTTACTGTAATGTTATGTTCACAGTGTGTGTTCATTATTTTGAGTTTGTTTATATGTGAATTTTGCACAGCTAGATTATTCATTTTTATATGATTTATTGATTTTCACATATCATTTTTACATCTATCAATAATTTTGCGCAACTTGGTGTATATTATTTGATTTATTGCACTAATTTGGTGAATATAGAAGGATTGTATTGTACTGCATTCAGAGATTGTGGGATGTGAAGAGGAGTGGAAATACAGTGCTGTGAAAGAGCCTGCACCACATAAAAGAGGCCTCTCTTGGGCAGTCTAAGGAGTATTTAAAGTGACACAGTCCTCAATGTACAAAGTTAATGGATTGATGGCGCCCTGGACCTTTCCCAAACCCTATCCAAGGTAAAATCCCCTAATAAATATAAAAAACAGCAATTCTATTGCCTGTTCTGTGGCTGCGAGTGACTTACAAATGCTGGTTGCTTGGCTGTCAGACTGGAATCCCTCCCGCTTGGCTGCACACACAGGGTGAACCTTTTTTTTTTTATAATTTAAGCGGCTCCTCCACTACACACATAACCTATTCAAAATGATTAAAGAAGCCTGTGTCCTGTACTGTACTTCAGGAAACGGATTTAACTGGTAAGTCAGAAATCCATTTTTTTTTTTTAAATTACTGTAAAATCCTGTGTTTTTTTTTTCTGTTCATAAACCATGCTTTTCTACAAAACTGAGATATGTTGGGAGTGGGAGGGGTTATACCTGGCTGGCCAGCAGCTTTTTTGTTTTGCCAGTGTCTAATTCTTCCTGAAGGCTATATAACCCAACCATATTAGAATAACTGCCGATCCTGTCTCTTATTGAACTCTAAGGTATGGATTTTATGGTAAGTACGGAAATCATGTTTTCTTATTAAACAAGGAATTCTTTCAGTCCTGATACCGCTGCCTACAAGATGATTGGACACTAGCAAACAAAAAAAATTGTAGACCAGCCCAGGACAACCTCACCAATTACCAGTATGCCTACATTTGTTGCTAGTGTCCTAGGAGGATGGACAACTTTTTCACAGCACAGCTGGATTTTTTTTTTTTTTTTTGCTAGCACTTTTTGTTTCTGCAAATCACAAATCTTCTGTACATGGCAACTCCAGCTTTCTGGCAAAGCCATCCTTTGTCAAAAGAATAGCCTAGGCTATATACAGTGCTTGCTGGTGACCTATTAATTTATATGGCTGGATAAATTAAATTCAATAATACATAAATGTGGAAATTACAGTGCATACAAAATATGATGAATAATATACCCGCCACCCCCTCCCAATAAAGATTTAACCCCCTGACCCCCCCTGATCACATCCAGTTAACACCTTCCCCCCTGTCACATTGCACACTAATACACACGTAATATAGTGTTTTATTGTATTTTTTATTAGTGTGATTGTGACTTGTTAGCGCTAGCGAGTTCGTTTCTGTCCCCGCCACCCCCCCCCCAATAAAGATCTGATCCCCCCCTGATCACCCCCAGTTAACCCTTCATTGCCCTGTCACAGTGTCACTTTTATAGTGTACAGTTTTTTTTTTCTGATCACTATTTTTAGTGACACAGGTGACATTAGCTAGTGTTAGCGTCAGTCTAAAATATCGCAGATCCCCGGCGCATAGTTAGAAATAACCCCTTGATTACCACACATACACACACACACACACGCACATACACTTCCATTACTAGTATAGTGTTTGAACAGATCAATATCTGATCTGATCAGAACTATACTAGCGTCCCCATAGTTTAGGGTTCCCAAAATGCGGTGTTTGCACGATCAGCACTGATTCCTGCCAGCACCTGCGTTTAACCCCTCCGTCCAGCCCACCCCACCCAGGCAAGTGTAGTAATCAATAGATTACTGTCACTTACAAAAAACACAACACACAAAACCGCTGTGCTAGCAGAGTCAGGCCTGATCCCTGCTAGCATTAGCAGTTTTTTCTGGTAGCGGTTGAAATAGTCCTTGACAACCAGGTGCTTTTATTACCTGTGAGTCACACTAATGTACGGGTAAATTTAGTTACCAAAATGTCCAAACATTGGTACAGTAGTGCAGAGGCTTACAGTATACTGACCATGTCAGATGAGAGCGATGGGGAAGCCTCACTGGCAGAATCAGGGTCAGTATACGAACCTGATGACCGCAGCGGCTCCCTGACAGATAGCTCTGACGACAGATGGGTCCCTGTTAGACCCAGGTGTACCCGACCCCATTCTGGAGTTGTTGAGATGCAGGAATCGCAGGGTTGCTCGTATGGAGCAGAGTGTCGGTACTAGTGCCGCTCATCCTTCTGGCGGCCTGGCAAGAGCCAGCGGCCTAGTACACCCTGGACCTAGAACAACCAGCACTACAGTAAGACTTGGTGAAGTGGCGAGTCCCATAAGTGCAGTTGAAGCTGGTGTGGTGGCTAGCACGAGTAGTGGCCCGCAGCCACCGCGTATTCGAAGACAGGCCCGTAGAGCCCATAGTGCCCTCCCTGATGCACTGGCATATCCCAATTGGCAACCTACTGATTCTACAGCGCCAGTACTTCCCCCATTCACTGCCCAACCTGGAATCCACGTGAGACAGCTTGTTTTACGCCCTGGACATTTTTGAGCTGTTCTTCAAGGAAGATCTTTTCAGATCTATTGTGGATCAATCAAATTTATATGCACAACAATTCATCGCCGCTAACCCAAATTCGCCCCTTGCCAGACAATTCGCCCCTTGCCAGACAATTCGCCTGGAAACCTATAACGGTTCCTGATTTTAAAATCTTTCTGGGCCTTTCCCTGAACATGGGCATAACCAAAAAGAGTGAATTGCAGGTATATTGGTCCACTAGCCCACTTCACCATATGCGCGTGTACTCTGCCTCCATGTCCAGGGCGAGATACGAGCAAATTCTGCGATTTTTGCATTTCAGCGACAATGAAATCTGTCATCCTCGGGGAGGCCCTGAATATGATCGGCTCCACAAAATTCGGCCCTTCATAGACCACTTCAATCAGCGGTTTGCAGCCTTGTTTACGCTCAAACAAGTTGTCTGCGTTGACGAGGCCCTGATTAAATTTACTGGCCGTCTTGCTATGAAACAGTACCTCCCCAGCAAGCGTGCCAAGTACGGGGTCAAGCTGTACAAGCTCTGTGACAGGGCCACAGGCTATACAGTTAGTTTCCGGGTCTATGAGGGAAAAGATAGCCCTGTGGAGCCCCCTCAACTGCCCAGACTACATAGGGAGCAGCGGTAAGATAGTTTGGGACTTGGTGTCACCCTTATCCGGAAAGGGGTACCATTTGTATGTGGACAACTTTATTATTATTGTTTCTACGAATCACTGTTGGTTGATTTTGTGTTAGCTGCTTTTCACATTTATCATAATTTTATTTTTCAATTTATTTAGCGCAGAAACACCCCCTTTAGAATTGTATTTGCATTTTACTGACACTATTTCTGCAGCTTATTACTCACGATTTTTTGTCCATTATGGCTACCACCATGGACATTTTCGAGTATAGGAACAAACATGTTTTAGATGTGGGGGATATATTTGATGGCAGTGCTGTCAGATTAGATGATATCGCTGGCCGTTTTCTAAGTTTAAAAAACTTAATGACATCAGAAACCCATACATATTGGGATATAGCTTTTCTGAAAAGGTATGTGGTTGATAAGATGGCCCCCTGGAGCCTTAGATGGGAAGTCAACCCCCAAAGTGATGAACCAGACCTTGAAGGATGGTTTCGTTATTTTAATGAGGCGGGTGTCAGATTCATACAATTCCTCATTGGTAGGAAAAAAAGCAAATTACGGTAGTTAAAATCAATGATGAAATGGAGATTCTAAAAACATCTCTAGCAGACCTTAAAGACAACGAGGAATGTAAAAAAAAGATCTGAGACACTTAAAAAACATCTAGAAAAAGAAACATTAGAACAAAAAAATAAAAAGCAGGGGAAATTTAATAGGGATTTACAGGACTATAAGAATAATACCGTTTTTAAATGGCAAACGATGAGAAATTCCGATATTCCTGCTACCAACCCTCCTAATGGAGGAATGGAGGAAATGGATGTTCAAACACAACCCTTCCCACCCCCTCCCCCCCCTAAACCTCATCAGGGGGGAAAGGGAGGTAAAGGACGGAAACCTCCTCCTAACAAACAGGTGTTTTAAAATCAAGGAGGAAATAATCCCAATAATATCCAATTGCCTTACAGGAATCCATCCTATAATAGGGGAGGAAACAACAATAATGTCTATCGGGGGTCTAACTCTGATTTTACAACACCTAGACGTTCAGATGTACCCACTTATAATAGATTTACCCCATTGGAAAATTATGGGTGGGACTCCCCTTCAGATACTGAGGGTAGGGTTATTACCTGTCACCCTTTGAGGACTCCAAATGATGGATGGGTAGAAAATAGAAGACCTTGAAATGAATATTATCCATCTGGAAATACTCCTCAGTCTGATTATCCCATCTATGAATACCCCCAGGAGGGAAACTATTAACAAGGGGATTTTCACAGGGGAGGGAGAAACAACAAGAGGTTCATAGAACAAAGAGAGGGACCAGAGGGGAAGGCGGTCAAGGGCAAAAAAAGAGAATGTAAAAGACCCTGGTATATTCAATCTATCTAAAGTTCAGTTCTCTGACGATGAAAAAGCCGTATTTCATCGTGGGCGCCTCCCAGAGCGCTGAACAAATTTGGCGCCTTTATGGATGTGCAAAAATACATCAGAAAGCTGAACATCCAGAGATATATCATCTCAAACCCTACCCGCACTATGGCCAATTCAGATCATAGATTTATGCACACCCCCCTGGCCAATGCTTCTCTATTTAACCCCCCTGGACAAGTTGCCCCCTCTATCCAAGTCTTTAAAGATTTGGTTTTGAATGACATTTATAAAATCAAAGTTAAAAAACCTCCCAATAATGACAAGTTCCATATAGGGCTTCAAAAACTCTGAGAGAACAAGGATATTGTGATCCAGCCCGCCGACAAGGGGGGGGCGGTATAGTAGTTTTGGACAAGGCTGATTATATTTCAGAAATGCATAACATCTTAAGTGATAGAAATACATACAAAATCCTTGCCTCCAATCCTACTATTAAATACAAAAAAGAACTTCAATCCTTAGTTGATAAGGCATACGGGGAGGGGAT